>NC_080632.1:53137548-53737548 GCF_027887145.1 Ammospiza caudacuta
CCTTCCTTCCTTCCTTCCTTCCTTCCTTCCTTCCTTCCTTCCTTCCTTCCTTCCTTCCGACACTTCCTTCCGACACTTCCTTCCGACACTTCCTTCCGACTCTTCCTTCCGACACTTCCTTCCGACACTTCCTTCCGACACTTCCTTCCGACACTTCCGACACTTCCGACACTTTCTTCCTTGCTTCCTTGCGACACATCCTTCCTTCCTTCCTTCCTTCCTTCCTTCCTTCCTTCCTTCCTTCCTTCCTTCCTTCCGACACTTCCTTCCGACACTTCCTTCCGACACTTCCTTCCGACACTTCCTTCCGATATTTCCTTCCGACACTTCCTTCCTTCCGACACTTCCTTCTGACACTTCCTTCCTTCCTTCCTTCCTTCCTTCCTTCCTTCCTTCCTTCCTTCCTTCCGACACTTCGTTCCGAGCCTTACTTCTGACACTTCCTTCCGACACTTCCTTCCTTCCTTCCTTCCTTCCTTCCTTCCTTCCTTCCTTCCTTCCTTCCTTCCTTCCTTCCTTCCTTCCTTCCTTCCTTCCTTCCTTCCTTCCTTTCTTCCGACAATTCCTTCCTTCCTTCCGACACTTCCTTCCCACACTTCCTTCCGACACTTCCTTCCGACACTTCCTTCCTTCCGACACTTCGTTCCGACACTTCGTTCCGACACTTCCTTCCGACACTTCCTTCCTTCCGACACTTCCTTCCTTCCGACACTTCCTTCCGACACTTCCTTCCTTCCTTCCTTCCTTCCTTCCTTCCTTCCTTCCTTCCTTCCTTCCTTCCTTCCTTCCTTCCTTCCTTCCGACACTTCCTTCCTTCCGACACTTCCTTCCGACACTTCTTTCCGATTTTTACTTCCGACACTTCCTTCCTTCCTTCCTTCCTTCCTTCCTTCCTTCCTTCCTTCCTTCCTTCCTTCCGACACTTCCTTCCTTCCGACACTTCATTCCGAGCCTTACTTCCGACACTTCCTTCCTTCCTTCCGACACTTCCTTCCGACCCTTCCTTCCTTCCTTCCTTCCTTCCTTCCTTCCTTCCTTCCTTTCTTCCGACACTTCCTTCCTTCCAACACTTCCTTCCCACACTTCCTTCCGACACTTCCTTCCGACACTTCCTTCCTTCCGACACTTCCTTCCGACACTTCCTTCCGACACTTCCTTCCGACACTTCCTTCCTTCCTTCCTTCCGACACTTCCTTCCGACACTTCCTTCCTGCCTTCCTTCCTTCCTTCCTTCCTTCCGACACTTCCTTCCGACACTTCCTTCCGACACTTCCTTCCGACACTTCCTTCCTTCCTTCCTTCCGACACTTCCTTCCGACACTTCCTTCCTGCCTTCCTTCCTTCCTTCCTTCCGACACTTCCTTCCGACACTTCCTTCCGACACTTCCTTCCGACACTTCCTTCCAACACTTCCTTCCTTCCGACACTTCCTTCCGACACTTCCTTCCTTCCGACACTTCCTTCCTTCCGACACTTTCTTCCGACACTTCCTTCCGACACTTCCTTCCGACACTTCCTTCCTTCCGACACTTCCTTCCTTCCGACACTTCCTTCCGACACTTCCTTCCTTCCTTCCTTCCTTCCTTCCTTCCTTCCTTCCTTCCTTCCTTCCTTCCTTCCTTCCGACACTTCCTTCCTTCCGACACTTCCTTCCGACACTTCTTTCCGATTTTTCCTTCCGACACTTCCTTCCTTCCTTCCTTCCTTCCTTCCTTCCGACACTTCCTTCCTTCCTTCCTTCCTTCCTTCCTTCCTTCCTTCCTTCCTTCCTTCCTTCCTTCCTTCCTTCCTTCCTTCCTTCCTTCCTTCCTTCCTTCCTTTCTTCCGACACTTCCTTCCTTCCGACACTTCCTTCCCACACTTCCTTCCGACACTTCCTTCTGACACTTCCTTCCTTCCGACACTTCCTTCCGACACTTCCTTCCGACACTTCCTTCCGACACTTCCTTCCTTCCTTCCTTCCGACACTTCCTTCCGACACTTCCTTCCTGCCTTCCTTCCTTCCTTCATTCCGACACTTCCTTCCGACACTTCCTTCCGACACTTCCTTCTGACACTTCCTTCCTTCCGACACTTCCTTCCTTCCTTCTGAGACTTCCCAATTGATCTTAAATTATTTAATTTGAAGATATTACAGTGAAGTATTGCAGTATTACAGTGCTGTCAATAGTACTTCTTACTGAATTTCTCATTTTTAGGATTGAAATTTTGATTTTACAGAAAATCTGATGAATTGTGGGATTTCAAGATTTTATACTGAAGTGGTCTGCAGGCATATTACTAAATATATTAATTAATTATTAATATTTACAGATGTAATTCAGACATAATTTCTGTCACTGAAACCTGAACCACAAATTAATTAGAGAAGAAAAACCAACTTGTTTTGGGCTTTGAACATTTAATCTCTTGGATGCATGTCTGATTTCTGCAAATTAGGAGAAACTACTAGTATTGAGAAACCAGTATTCTCAGATTGTCCTGTGTGCTCTATAGATATGTCATAAAACATAATTTCCACAAGAATAATTTACTGAGGCAGTATAAAGGAAGAATAAAATCAATAACAGAAATGGCACATGTCAGTGTTTAAAATTGTAAGACACACAAACACGTGATTTAAGATGGTTTAAGTTTTATTAAGATGGGCTAAATTTTAAAGAAAAAAACCTGAGTAGAAAAGTTATTGCTGTCAATTTAGAGATCACAATGCACATGCTACAGATTTAGGGTAAGGACTGCTGCTTTCTATCTGGTACAAAAGGTTTTGCTTAATGATTCCCCTAGAGCTATGTTGATGTGTATTGTTTGGGAATATAACCCACAACTTCCAGACTTCAACACCTCAACAGTGCAAACCATGTATAGTAGAACTGTGAATGAATAAAAATAAACCAGCCCATTTTTACACGGTCACAATAATACAAAATAAAACCTGATCTATGAAAAAGGGGTGGAAGTGCTTGGCAGCACTGAAGTGTCAGCAGCAGCAAGGTGTTTGCATTTACTCACTGTCCTTTTCACAGTGTATTATGCTCTGTGTAAAATATTTACTCTGGATACATGTTTGCCAAGCGCAGGGAAGACAAGAGGTACAGAAAAACAAATTTTGCATCTTATAATATTTACCATGCTCTCCTACTCACAGAGACAAGGCATTGAAAATACAGCCTAAAATGGTCTTGCAGGAGCAAGGGCCTGACTGTCTTTTTAAAGCTGTGGCTGTGGAACTCAGATGGACATAGTCAAATCTGTCAATAGAGGCTGAGGTCTCAGTCTCAGAATTACCAGGTCAATTATCCCACACACTGCTCTTCTTTAGCTTTCTGGTGGTCACCCCAGTATCACACGAGGATGTTAGAAATTTAAAGTACTGTGTGCTTTGTCTTGCCTTTTTCACAGAACATTCTATGCAGTGCTTGCATACCTGTTGGGATAGGGCATAACTACGCTCCTGCCCTGGTCTCTGTGGGCATTCCCATGAGAATGTATTCCCACAAGACATACAGGATAAAATTGATGATAAGTGCATTAATGCACCTTTTGCTGCTGATATTACTGATTGAACAATCTCTTTCTGTTGTTCATCTCCACCATTTTCCTAGGCATTTTGCTGCCCTTCTTCCCCATTCCTGTTTTGCATATCAGCTGAGAGATCTCTGATTGCCGATTAACTCTGTTGAGTCTCCTGAAACATAAGCAATTTTCTCAACTTTGAATGTCATATGTTCAGATTGCAAGTTATGATGATAATAGTACCTTTAGTTCTAAAGTGTTTTGCACCCACTTTCATTGCTTATTCAAGTCCTATAAATAAGAAAATTTGAAATGCATCTCTTTTCTACTGCTTTTGATTGACTGAGCCCCCTGAGGCATGTGTGTCCAAAGGATTTAATGCTATGACAAATTGTCCAGCCTTAAGTGTACAGGAGACATGCTATGAACATCAGCAGTGGATTCATGATTAAGAAATGTAGATATGATAACATTTACTAGCTGTGCAAAGAAAGAATATAATTCACTGAAACAATGCAGGGTAATAAGGCATTGTAAGAACCTCTCCATTTCATTTCTTCCCTCTTAGTGTAGATTGCAAGCTTTCACCTATCCATTGGGACAACAAGAAGTTGCTCATGCTCTGTGTCCTTTTTAGGAACACAGTTAATGAAAGAACTTAGCTGGGCCCATTTTATGACCTTAGATCCTTTTTTGTTTGGTTACTGACAAGTCTGCTGTTTTCATCCAGCAAAACAGCAAGTTCCACCAGCTGAGTGTGATCTTTTCCTTGTTTCCTTGAAGGCTGCATCCCTAAAGTGCAAGCACAACTGAAGGGCCATTGATGTTTATTCCCTTACAGAACATGTCAAGAAGAGTAAGGCAGGTGCCAGAGTCTCCAACATTGCACTCCATAGCAGTTGACTGTTTTCAAGGCATAGAAGCATAACCTACACAATGTTGATAAGAAATACTATTATTAGGGCAGTTGATCTATCTATCTATCTATCTATCTATCTATCTATCTATCTATCTATCTATCTATCTATCCTATATATAATCTATCTAATTTATCATATATATGTAAGACTATGACAGTCTAGAAGTTATATTAAACCAGGAGTTAATTGTGATGACTGAAAAAGCAGCCAACAGCTGAAAGTGAATATTAATTGTCAGCATCACCCTAATTTATACCAGCACTGGCCAAATTCAAATACACAAAGAAAAAAGGCTTTAGAATCACTGTACACAGATCTGTAGCATTGCATTCCTTGTGGCAATGTTAATTACTTTAAACAATAGATTTTGTTGATGGTTATGTTATTTTCTACTTGATTATAAAAATAAATTCTAAAGTACAGTTTCATAAAGTGCTTAGAGAATGCTATGCAGAGGGTCCTGGACAAGTTCAGGAAGGGGGCTTATGGAAATCTCATGCGGTTTCACAAGACCAGGTGTAATGTGCTGTGCCTGATTCGGGGCAATCCTCGGTGTCAGCACAGGCAGGGCATGAGCAGCCCCAGAGCAGCCCTGCCCAGAAGGGCTTGGGGGTGCTGTGGGTGAGAGGCTGCACATGGCCCAGCCATGGCACTCCCAGCCCAGAGAGCCAAACGTGTCCTGGGCTGCACCCAGAGCCCCGTGGGCAGCAGGGCAGGGAGGGGATTCTGCCCCTCTGCTCTGCTCTGCTCTGCTCTGCTCTGCTCTGCTCTGCTCTGCTCTGCTCTGCTGAGACCCACCTGGAGCACTGCACACAGAGCTGGGCTCCCAGCACAGGAGGCACAGGGACCTCTGGAGACAGTCCAGAGGAGGGACACAAAGATGAACAGAGGGAAGGAGCACCTTTCCTATAAGGAAAGGCTGAGAGGTGTGGGAGTGTTCAGCCTGAAAAGAAGAGGGGTTTTGGGTGATTTCATTTTTGTGTTCATGAAGGGAGCCTACAAAAAAGATGGTGAGAGGTTATTTACAACAACACACTGTGACAGTGCATGACAGAATGCACTGGCATGACACGTTGCACAGGGAAATTGTTGATACCCCATTCCAGGCAGTGTTCAAGGCCAGCTTGGTTGGAGCTCAGACCGGTTTGGTCTAGTGGAAGGTGACCCTGCCCATGGCAGAGGGGTGGAACTATGTGATCTTTAAGGTCCTTTCCAACCAAGGCAATCAAGGATTGTGAGATAAGTTACAGTATGTAATGACTGCCCTGCAACTACAATGGAAAAGCATCACTTACAACATTAACTATCTTTGCCACCCCACAGCTATTTTTTATCGGAGTGAAACAGGGCAAAAGAAAAATTTTAATACCAGAAATGTTAATTTCATCAAGATCTTTAGATTGAAAAACTTACTAGGTGTCGTGTAAAGCTGCACATCCTTTAGATTTCCCCTAGCTGGTAATGTCCTTTAGATTGTGCTATACTTCCATTAAATGAATTTCTGCTCACCTTTCCTATCCACCCCTCCCACTGCCTCCAAGGATAAGAAAAAGGGATAGAATTTGATTGATAACATTTTTGAGAACTGTATTTTATAATATAATCTTCTGTACAATAAAATGCTGTTTTTATAAGAAAGATCTTCATTTACAGATGATGCACACTCTGAGGAGATCCAGAGCTGCATATATTTGACTTAATCTCCTGTCTGGTTTTTTTTGGTTTTTTTTTGGTTTTTTTTTTTTGGTTTTTTGTTTTTTTTTTTTTTTTTAATTTTATTTCATTTTTTGTAGATTCTACTAGGTTATAAATAAATCCTGCAGGATAGTATTTTCTTCCTTTGGAAAAAATTGTTTTAAAAATAGTTTAAAATTTAATCATGCTATCTATTTTTCATTAAAGTTCTCTGAAATAATTTCTGAAAGTGAAATATTTAGAACCTTTTTGACATTTAATACTTTTTAATCCTCGCTAAGCATTTATTTTACGCAAAAGTTAAGTAGAGTGTTCTGCTGTACTAAAAGTACTGATCTGGGGAAAAAGAATAATAATTTTTGAAAATTCATAAGAATCCCCAGGGAAATACACTCAATGGGTGAAATTATATTTTCAGTTATACCTCTGTGTACACAGAACTGCTTCACTAAACACTACTTGTTTCCTTACACCATAGTGCAAGGAAGAGGCTTTGGGAAAATGTTCTACATCCAGTTTAAAATATGAAATAGTAACATTTGCAGTGCAATATTTATATTAACAAAACAAGGGCATGGATTATCTGAGAACAAATTCCTTTTACTTTTATGAACTAATATCAATAAGTGCAGCATTGAAAGAATTGATTCCTCCCACAATTGACTGCAATTTCAGTCTGTACCATGGCCTGTTTCACCTTTGTTGCACAATATAAACTGACCCCAGCTGCATTTCTTCATTACTATTGGATTTTCTGTCTCCATTCTTTTTGTCAGAGTTTCACATGAGTCCATTTGGTCTTGAAGAAAGGTTTCTTTCTTTCTCCCTGTATTGTTTAGTGATGGAAGTGCTGTCTAAAATTTATTCTTTCTTCCCTACCTGTGTTTTTTGTTAAAATTTCCTGTCTCCTTTGCACCCTTTACTCTCCAAGGCTCTGGCAGTTTCTGGTCTCCTACATTTGTTATGCTGGGCCTCCTGGTAGGTGGTGAGTACTTCTCCTTTGAGCGCTGGTAGAGTCAATTTTCAGAGACTTGAAAATCATGTACGTGTTCTGCTGCTACTTTGCCATTCAAAAGGTCTGGAGAATGATTGTGTGCTTTTCAAATCTGTAACAATTTTTTACCCATTCCTCATTTAACATTTATCATTTAACAATAAAGCCTCTTGTGAAAGTTATACAGATAACAGCTATCAGGAAAAGGAAAAAAAAATGAAGCTTCTCCAAGGAGTGCATCACAACCCAAACTCTTAGAAAACTGTATCCATTCATACTTGGAAGAGTATTAGAGGTTTTTTTTTTTATGTTTAACACTGGGTGAATTACCAAATCAATATCTTGAAACTAATCCTAAAATAATGAGTAATACTTGTCAGCTAACCAATCTTGCATTTTGCCAAGTTTTGGTACTTTCATAATTGCTAAAACTGAATACGAAATAACGTTTAAAGCTAACTTCATTTGGAAACTGTCAGAACAGTGAATTTACATTGTAGTTAACAAAAAGGAGATTATATTTCCCATAGTGTCTGCACTGCAAGGACATGTACGTGACTTCTTCCAGTTCCATCTGGAGAATAATGATTCCTTTTTTTGTGTTTGTTCCTACTTATCTTCTTTTATGCACTTTCCCCTGTAATATGTCAAACTTATTGGGTTTGTTTACTGCAAAGAAGATCTGAAAATGGAGTAGGTAATCACACTAGCTAACAGATGTTATTTCAGATTACAGACTAACTATATATGCATGATCTCAGAGAGGATTTCTGAAAAGATGTTTCATGTCCACCTCTACGGACACTTGGCTCACAGCAAGAATACAGCCTTTCCAAAAAGGTCGAAATTCCGTTTAGGTCTGGTCTTTCTTCAAACACCGCCTGCCATAGCAGTAATCACATATTCAGACCTTTGCTTACAGGCTTGTGTGAATCATAGCTCAAAGCCCCTGCTGAAGAACTAGCTACTGCTGGTGGATGCTTCTGCTTCCTTCTGATCAGGGAGTAATGCCATGGGCTTAAAAAATGCCCAGGAAGCAGGAAATATTTCAGAATTCAGGTAGAATAAGGAGTACTTAGCTCCTCTGGAAAGCAGGTCTGTAATAAGTCAAATGTTGGATAACTAAAAGTTATTGTACCAAACAAAATGATTGCTTTTGGAAATTTAACCTCTCTTGTCCCCATGCATCAATAAATTATCACTATGTTTAGTAGTAGTAAACTGTGGGTGCTCTGACACCTTGGCCAAGTTAATGAAGAATGTTTTAATCATATGAATGGGATAATTAAAGACATGAAAATAATTATTATCAGCATTCTAGCTCTTATGACTTGCTATTTTTTTATTTTAATAATCTATGTCTTGTTTTCTCTGATGTCTTACATGATTGTATTATTTAAATGGTATTTTTCTTTCAGCCCTTTGTCTTTATTCTTAGACTGTTGGAGTTTATAACATCAATTTAATCTCTCTCTCATGTTTTTCTCCTCTTATTTTACTAGCACCAAATTTTCTTCAGGAACGAAGCTTTAATGTCTTTTAACGATGCGTCATTTACAGAAGAGTGCTCTGGTTGTAGCATATCCACTTCTGGTTTAATTAGACTGCTGCTCTTCTAGGTTCCTTTCATCTTTCAAAATATACCCTGCCATTCTCTATTTTCCCCTTGCACTTCTTCTATCTTGTTTCTAATTATCATAAGAGTTGAAGAGCTTGCCTACTTTTAATGTTCTTTGGCTTCACAGACCCTGTATCATAGCTTGCAGATAACAGGTGCTGGCAACAAACAAACCTGCCCAGCGAGCTCAGATATTTATTTTTCCACAGGAAAAAAAAAAAAAAAAGGAAAAAAACAGAAAAAAAGAAAGAAGAAAAACACATATCATGAAAAAAAGACAGGTTCTGTACAATACAAGAGAGAGAAATATCGAACTGATTAAATTATTTATTTAGTAGTCCACTTGTATTTACATTAGCATAAACTTTGTCTTGTTTCTTTAACCCTGGAGGGTAGCCTTGTGATATAACATTAATGAGTTTCTCCAGGTTTTGAATGTGCTTTGAACACAGCTAGTCGCCCAAGTGTCTGTTGATCGCGATCTTCATTTTCTGAAGACTACCGAGAGTCATACTTTACCCTCTCTTTCATGGTTAAGATGAAGCATCTGCTGCCTGCTCTCTTCATTATAATCATAAAGAGCTAGAGTTTAAAAGCTAGAGGGATGGTGAGAGAGTATAGCACGCACTTGAAAGGCAAGTGTCCTGGAAAACTGGCAACCAATGTGTGTGGAGTTTTTGCTGGACTCTCTTTTCTTCTTTTCCCCTACCTTTTTCCCTCTTTCACAGAACTACCATTGATAGTGGTCTTGTACAACTGATTAGTGCATGACAAACAGACTGTTTATTTGTTTTTTGAAATGGAGGTATTTTATTCCGTTTAAATTTTATTTTTCAAAAATAATGTTCTCCAAAGAAATGGGAGAAAATTGACCTTTTTTTTCCCAAGTCTTCCAAATTTCATTTTTCTGTGATCTAGGTGAAAAATGAGAGCATGCACATTTCAAAGATTGTTATCACTGTGGAAAGTATTGATGGCTTCTCTTCATAAATGAGAGAGGACTGACTAAAGAAAGATTAATAACCTTTGAGTAGTAGAAAACATAAATCTATTTGTTTCATAACACTGTTATAAATAGCACATATTCAGTTGTTAGTAATTTACTAGATTAAGATTTAACACTCAGAAATCCACATTGCTTGTTTTAAAATAATTGAAAAATAATCTGAGAATAATTTTTCTTCCTTTTTTTAAATCTTTATTATTGACAAAACTCGAAGTTACTGAATTAAAATTGGCATATCTGGACAGCTGTTTGATCTTTAGTCAGTGAATCCAAATAATCCAGTTAAAGTCAAAGTTTCACTGCTTTTTGCACAAAGATGCAGCAGGTGATCATTTAGGAATAAACAATCTCTAGGGGGGAAAAATAGGCAGAAAGGTAGAAGCAGTCACTGCTTCACAGAAGGGGAACTGGAGCAGAGATACGGAGATTTATCTGTAATTCCTCAGCTCTTTGCACAAAAATACAGCATCATCCTGCACCTCAGTGTGTTCCTCCCCATAGGGCCATCTTTGCAAAGTTATTCATGGCATGTAAAAAGAAAAGTGACCACAAAAAGATGAGGAAGATATAGGTTTTCCCAGGCTTTATGGAATGAAAAATATATCCCAACACTCTTTTTCACTTTTTATTTTCTACAAGTCTGGAATGAAATCTGCGTGGAATGTCTATATTTCCCATCAACAATTAAAATTATATTTAACCACCATATCTGGCCATATTTTTTTTTCTTTTTTTTTGTCAGTTACGGAAAAAAAGTTAAAACACTTTATGAACAAATTTCCTTCTTTTTTGGATAATACTTTCAGAGATGCAGCATCAATAATTTTATTCCCATGAAATGCACACAATAGGATTATTGCTTTCCAAATGTGATGTTTCCAACTACAAATGGCAACCTGAAATAAAATTGTTGCTCTTTCCAAGTATTAATTTTAAGGAGACAACTGTCACACTACTTTTTGCATATAAACAAATCCCTTCTTGAAGTTCCTATCTGAATTATTGGTAGTAGTGTATTGCATAGGTTTTAAAAATCACTGTAAAATAGAGAGTCATGCATTTAGCCTCTGTAAATTTTCACTAGTCCTGTAAATTTTCACTAGAATTGGATTTTTCCTCTTTTTTTAAAGAAAAACCCCAAACAACTCCTGTATCATTGATTAAGTGAAAATTAGTACTTGCAATCAAGGTTAAGTCCTAGTGAGTAGATTGGAATTGAGTAGAAATGTATTTTCTAATGCTGCTTAAATATGTTATGTTCATACCAGTCCAGTTGCAAGATGCAATTGAAGACAATGTATCGTGCTCTACACTGTATTCAACCAAGAGAAAGAGTGACTTAAAATAAACAGATGCAATAAATTAACATAGCCCAAACAAATAAGAATAAATTATTGTTCTAATTGTGACATATATATAACAAAACCACTTAAAGCATTTTTATTTTAAAGTGCTGGATGAGAGGGTGATGGTGGATGGCTCTGTATGACATGTCTAGCTTCCACAACTCATGTTTGATGTCAGCCCCTCAGTGTCTTGTGAACTTTCACATCAACAGAATATTAATAACCAACTTTATCCCTGCTCATGGTAAGCAATGGAATTAGGCAATCTTTAAGGCCTCTTGCATACCAAAACATTTCATAAGCCTGTGATTCTAACTTCATCTGTGAATTTTTATCTGAATTAACACTTTTAATTTGGCTACACGTGAAACAGGAACACTGTCCCACATTAATAACTCCACTGTGAAGTCAAGGCTTAAAGGACTTCAACAACTGCCCTTGATACTCCCGGTCCATGCAAATGCCTGAGATTTCCAAATGTTTGGTATATACACCTCTCAAAAACATGATCACTCAATGTATACAGGAAATGTGTACAGATGTAGTAAATCCAAGATGATACAAGCAGTTCATGTGCCTGTTTCACATGACAGAAAGACATATAGGGACTCTTAAATAGCTATGCAGTCTTCCAGGCTTTTATTGGATTTAAAGAAAAAATATCAAAAAAGGAATTTCTTCATTTGGCAATCAGTGTTTAATATTAGAATCATAGATCCATAAAATCATGGAATGATTTGGATTGGAAGGCATCTTAAAGATCACCCAGTTCCAAACCCCTTGCCATGGACAGGGAACCTTCCACTAGACCAAGTGGTTCAAAGCCCCACCCAGCTTGGCTTTGAACACTGCCAGGGATGGGGCATCCACAACTTCTCTGGGCAACTTGTGCCAGTGCCTCACCACCCTCACAGTAAAGAGTTTCTCCCTAATATCTAACATACACCTACTCTCTTCCAGTCTGAAGCCATTTCCTCATTTCCTGTCGCTACTTGCTCCAGCCAAAAGCCCTTCAGATTTTCTGTTGGCATCTTCTAGGTCTATCTGAAGACTTCTTCAGGATGAGCGCCCTAACTCTCTCAGTCTGCTTCTGTAGGAGAAATGCTCCAATCCTCTGGTAATAATCATTGCCCTCCTCTGGACCCACTCTAAGAAGTCTGTGTCCTGCTTATGTTGAGTATCCCAGAGCTGGACGCAGTGTTCCAGGTGGGGTCTCACCAGAATGGAATAGAGGAGCAAAATTCCCTCCCTCACTCTGCTGGTGACACTGCTCGGAATGCAGCCCAGAATACAATTGGCTTTCTGGGCTTCTGGTGGATGTTACCACCCAGCAATATCCCCAGGTCCTTCTCAGAGATGCTCTTGATCCATTTTCTGCCCAGCCAGTACTTGTGCTTGGGATTGTCCCAATTCAGGTTCAAGATCTTTCACTTGTGTTGCTGAACTTCATGAGGTTTGCACAGGTCCAACTCTGAAGCCTGTCCAGATCCTTCTGGATAGTGTCCCTTCCAACAGGTAGTTCTTTGTTCTCCCAGTCCATGGTTTTTCCTTCTCAGACTTGGATGGTGTGGCTTAAGCACTTGTTGGTGAAGACAGGCAAAAAAAGCAAATACCATAGCCTTCTCCATGTCCTCGGAAAGCAGGTCTTCTGTCTCCTTCTGGAGAATGCCCACACTTCCCCTTGTCTTATTTTATCACCCACCAACCTAGAGAAGCTTTATTTGTTGCCCTTGACATTCCTGGCAGGATTTAATTCTATCAATGTCTTAGCTTTCGTAACTTGGTTTTTGGTTGCTTGTACAATTGCTTTGTATTTCTTGCAAGCTATTTTTTCCTGCTTCCATTCTCTACAAGCTTCCTTTTAGATTTTGATTTTTCATCCACATAGGTCTCCTGGATTTTTTTGCCAGACTTGCTCTTTGTAGGGACACATTCCTCCTGAGTGTGCTGGTTTGACCAGGAAGTAGGAATTCTGGGATGCTGTGGTCAAACCAATGGGTGCTCGGATTTTGATATTGGCACCTGATGTGGCCAGTGGGGTTCAGACACACCTCTGAGAACACACAGGGGTTAAAAGCAGAGCTGCGGCCCTGGGAGGCTCTCTTGGGACTTCGGCGGGAAAGAGGTCGGATCTCCGTCCCCCGTCCAGCTGCTGCTGCTGGGCAGGGGAGGGGCAGCCATGTGGTAGGCCTGGGGCTGGACAGAGATGGGGGGTGAGGAGGCCCTTGAGGATGGAAGGGTGGAGGAGCACCAAGAGACATCAAGCAGCCACCCCCCCTCCCCAGGAGAGAGAGAGGGAGAGCCGGCGTCTGAATTTGATAGCAGCCGGCCCAGGAGGAGAAGGAGTGCGGCGAGAAGGTGCCCGGCAGGGCAGCGTGGGAGTTCTGGAGCTCTGGGACAGGCAGAGACTGAAATTTTTAACCCTTTTCTTGCCTGAATGAGACCTTGCAAAATGGATGCTCCTGGAGCTGAATGAGAAGAGAGATAAGAGATGAGATAAGAGGGAATGGGCCACGAGCAAAGTGCAGAAGATTCTTGAGTGGGGGAGAGATGACGGAGTGGTCTTTTGGCTGGACTTTTCCTGTGTGGCCATAGACTGAACCATTTTTTTCCTGTGACACAGAGACTGCATTTAGGGGGAGGCAGTGCCTCAGAACCAGGAGGGTTCAGTGTGGGGACCCCTCGGCCCCAGGGGGTGAAAAATTGGCGGGGACAGATGTCCCGAAGGAGAGACTGTGCCTTTTGGAGTGACACAAGGCATCCTTGAAAGATAACCCCAGAAGCAGCTCTGGTCCATGCACAGTGGTGAGAGCACTGGGCATGGAAGGGAGATGTCACGATGGCAAAGAACTTTCTGGGCAGTGCTGAGTGACATGGAAGCACACAAGGTTTCAACGTGTTTCCAGCGGAAGCCTATGGTGCAAGAAGGACTCCTCTCCTCTTGATGAACTAAAGATTGAGTATTCTAAAGGGTGGTGCCGGACTGAGAGTTGGTGATTTTGGGGGAATGTATTGCATTGGGAAATTTTGCTGTGGGGAGAGGAGGAAGGTGATTTTGTAAGATTTTAATTTTCTTTTTTCCCTTATAGTTTTTTTTCCCTCTTGTTTTCTTGTAGTTTAGTTAATAAAGTTTTCTTTATTTCTAAGCTGGAGCCTGCTTTGCTTATTCCTGGTCACATCTCACAGCAGACACCAGGGAGAGAGTATTCTCATGGAGGCACTGGCTTTGTGCCAGGCCTAAACCATGACACTGAGATTGAAGTGATCCTTGAATATCAACCAGCTTTTTTGGGCCCCCCTTCCCTCCAGGGCTTTATCCCATTGTACTCCACCGAGCAGATCCCTGAGGAGACCAAAGTCTGCTCCCCTGAAATGCTGGTCAGTGAACTTGCTGTGTACTCTCTTTGGTGTTCTAGGTTGATTTCCTCCACTATTTCATGGTCATTGCAGACTAGGCTGCCCTGAGCTTCACATTCTCCACCAGCCTCTCCTTTTTGATGAGAACATGAACCGGCAGAGCACTTTTTCTCCTCAATTCCTCATTGAAGAAGGAAGTCATCATCGACAAATTCCAGGAATCTGCTGGACTGTTTTCCCTCCAACAGCTATTGTGGAGGTTGAAGACCCCCATGAACACCAGGGTTTATGAGCACAAGGTTGCTCACAAGGCAGAGTTTCATCTGCCCAGCCCTCCTGGTCAGGTGGCCTATAGCAGACTCCAGAGCAATGTCCCCTGTCCCCTCCCTCCCTTT
Source organism: Ammospiza caudacuta (assembly GCF_027887145.1). Classification (NCBI taxonomy): domain Eukaryota; kingdom Metazoa; phylum Chordata; class Aves; order Passeriformes; family Passerellidae; genus Ammospiza; species Ammospiza caudacuta. The sequence continues at coordinate 53,152,396 of NC_080632.1, forward strand.
AACCCTGACCCATCCCTGTCTGTCAGCTCCTCACCCACCCCAGGCAGAGCTCTGTGCTCTCCAGCTGTCACTGACACAGGAGGTGACACCTTCCCCTCACCTCCCTGCCTGCCCTTCCTAAAGAACCGGCATCCTTCCATTCCAGCACTCCAGCCACAGGAACCGTCCCACCACATCTCCACTGAGACAACAAGATCACAGCCCTGCAGGCACACACCTGTCTCTAACTCTTCTTGTTTATGCCTAAGTGTAAAAAACATGTTTTTCTTCTTTGTAGTGAGCAGGAAGTATATTATTTTGATAAAACTTAGATAATTTTATAATTTTATATAATTTTTATAAATTTATTTCATAATGTATGCAAATATAAAGAAGATTATGAAAAAATTTCTTTAATTTCTATATCTTTTTCTAAAATCTATAGATGATTTACTGGTATGGAGAATTTAGGACTGAACAGAACCCCTTGCTTTTAAGGTCTTCCAGTACATTGCATTAGGGGGACATCATTGCTTAGAGGCATTTTCTAAGTGTCTGATTTTCCATTAATTTAGATCTGTTTAGAAAACTGTAAGATTTTTTCCATTATATCCTTGTATGCCTGCTAACACAGTTTACCTTTTAAGTAGTGTTTTCTCATCTTTTCCATTTTAGCAAAACTTCAAGTATCATCAGAGCAGCGGATGAAAAGGACCTAAAAGGAAGCTGAGCGATCTGTAAAATATTTTAAATGGGAAATATTTTTGGACAGAGACAAGAAAAACAAGTGTCACATAGTCTCTTCCTCAACCATTCTGGAGTCAGTAGAAAACTGACGATTTTGGTAGGAAAGGAACTGTTCCATTACATCAATGTATTTCAGCTAAGCTCACTAGGACAGGTAATGATGACTCTGAAATCTGTACTTTTTTTACAGATTCATGGAAGAATGTTTGGAAATTTGCAAAACTTGTATTGCAGTATATCATTCTTTATATAAAAAGTTAAGTCCTGTTGGAGTTACAAACAGTTTTAAAAAGAATCATTTTACGAATCTATTATAATGAAATTGTATATTGCATTTACACAATATAGGTGTCTGCTAAAGTAGTAGTAACTACTTTGAAAAAAAAAGATAAAGACATGTTAAAAATTTAATCAGAAAACTGATGAAGAAGAGACACAAATTTAATTAATTATTTTCTTTCATTTTTTAATAAACCACTTCTTATACATTTGATCTTATTTAAATCTTATTTCCTGCATAATCTTAATAATTGTTTTACTCAAAATGCTGTTCATGTACCAGTACATGTAAAGTGGTAGGAAATTTATTTTAAGGATTGGGGTCCTTCTAATTAGGCCATCCAAAACACCTGATTAGTTCTACTTGTCTAGCTTATATTTTTTTGCCACGCTATTGAGACACATATCAATGTTTGAATCAAAAACCAATTTCCCATTGGTCAGTATTTACTTCTAGAATTTTGAACCCTCATGTAGAAAAAGAAATTGAACCTGCTGCTACCTGAAGTGAACAATTAAACCTCTGACTCTTGCCAGGCACTGCTGTGGCCATAGCTAAAGTGAATTTTTACACTGCACTCTGTATTCTGAACACAGTTCTCAGAGGAAGGCCTGAGAAAGCACAAAGGATTATTCATCTTAGTCTCCTACTGAGACTTGAGGTATTTAATTCTGCTAATCAAAGAGGCATATCATTCTAGCAAGGCTGAAACCTTCCAAGGAGCAGAAGTGGTGAAATTGTAGGTCTGCGCTCAAAACTCCTTCACCTCCAGACTTTATTTACTTTTAGGAGGTTTTAAATTTATGCTGTCTAATTTGAGTGCTATTCAGTTATTTAAGGATGATTTAATTAACAGGGGCTAATGAAAGGAGAAAGGATGCAGGGAGAAAAAGTGATGGATTACAAGCTTTGTAAAATAAAAGCTTGAATGTATTTCTAAGCATCACAATGTGACTATCCCTAAGGAAGAAGTGCTGACATCAAAGGACTGTGTATATGCTAGAATGCATTCCCTTTTCTCATAAATGCCTCTGGAATGTGAACCACTGTTTTCTTCCTGCTCTTTCTTTCCCCAATTTTTCTGTAACTTCATTCCGCCTTTACATCTGCCTTTATCCTTTTTCTGTCCAGCCTATTGTTTTGTTGTGTTTCATTTAAATTTTTGTGACTGGAAAATGAAGGCTAGGGTCTTGTATAGGAGTATGGTGTTCTGAAAATGATAGTATTACTCAAGCAGTTAGAACCATGACAGTCCTTGCCTTTTGGATAGACTGACTAGAGCTAATTGAGTAGTTTACAACCCAAAAATCTGGGTGAAATTAACAGAAGCAAAATAGTTAATTTTGAGTTAAGAAAGGATTTTATGTCTTTCTGTCTAAATCTTTGCAAAACACAAAATGAAAGGTAGGCTTACAGTACTGGTGCTTCAATCTACCGATCTCTTTTTAGAGTTTGTGAAATGAAAATGAGTGCAAATACAGAAGTGCACAAAGGGAAATAGGTTATTGTTTCCTGAGTAACTGCATGCACTAAAAAGCGTCACTGATTTCTGACTTCTGGGAAAATTGGAAAAGTATGCTCAAAGACGCAAAAATAATAACTTTTCCAGCAAGCAAGCCACACACAGCAACAATTATCAAAGTTTTGATGTAGCAGAAAAAAACAATTGAAAAATTGCCAAGAAAAGAATATCTGTCAGGACTTTTGTACAGACCATATACATTTAATCTCAGACCTTGCAACCAGGAGCATTTTAGGATCCATCTCTTGAATAATGAGAGATTATCATCTTGTGAACGTATTTTTATTGGGAGCAGTAAATATCTGGACAATTGCAACAATGCACCTTGGTGACTAAATTGTTCCCAAACAAAAATTTCTTCTTGTACTGTTGTGACAGTTACTCTATGTCTTTTTGGGAGAACAGCTCAGAGCATTTTTGCTTCACCAGTGAAAGAGAGAAACCAAGCTTTCTATGCACTTGATGGCTGTAGGCAAGGTTGGGCAATCACCAAAGACTTGGTGAGGTAGTATTGTACAGGATTTAGTCCTTATTGACTGTATTGAGTAAAAGTTATCGCACAGGATGATAATTTCTTGCACTAGATATGAGCCCAACACTGAGCAGTAAAAGCTATTTTTTTTATACTACTGAGTTGAAAACACCTAATTTTATAGCAAAATGCAAGTCACTCACTGGCTATTCTTCCCTATGAATGAAAAAAATCTGTTTCCTTGAATGAGAAGTTATCAGCTACATTCCAACTTACCAAAACCTACACATCAGGTGATGGTAAATGGGGAGGTGCAGCTGCCTGGCCCAGCCCAGCAGTGTGTATTTCAGCTGCACTGCAGCAGAAGGCATCAGCAGCAGCAAGAGGAGGCTGCAGTTCTGTGCTATGGGTAAAAAGCAGTCCTCTCAGTAGTTGTGTGTAGCATGTGAACATCTAGTCAAAGAACTCTCTAGTCATTGCAGGGATTTGGACTAGATAGCCATTTAAAGGTCTGCTCCAAGTCAAGAGTTGGAGCAAACCTTTAGAGATCTGTCCTTCTAAAACATGTTCTTCAGCTGCAAGATGTGCGTGGTACAGTCAGACTAGGGGCTGATGTTGTGAAATAGAAAGGTCTTGTGCTGGGGTTTGCGATTGCAAAATGCAAAATGATATGAGCACAGTTTCCTTGTGAATATATTCCCAGGATATACTGACCTGAGAAGGTTGATCCACTCATCTAAATTAGGTTCTAATTATCTGTAAAGTTTTTTGTATTAGCTTTGCTTGAAGTGCATGCTTCTTTGGTCTGTAAGCGCCATGTTGTTAAATTACAAAAAACCCCATAATTTCATGTGAATTGTGATTCCATTCCAATGTAGTTATTAAAGAACAATGATTTTGAGGAGTTTCCCTAGCAAACAAAACTCCCTCTGGCTTTATGACCTATGACAAATCAATGACATTCACTTGACAAAATACAAACAACCTGTGAATAGTTGATTCACTAGAATGAAATGAGAATCAGAAATTCAATTAAGTTTATTAGCACGGAAAAAAACAAACAAAAAATTCTTTGCAAACCAAAAGAACAGAGAAATCCAGCACCCAAGTGATTTAGTTGGGAAATCTTAATTGCAGTATGTTGGTTTTAATTTTGATCTCTGACTCTGTTGTCCTACCTGAGAACCCTCAAAGGGTGAAGAATTCCACAGTGATGAAATAAACTTAAAACACCCCAGCTACACAGAGGCCACTCTTGACATTAACTGTTAATAATGAAAATATGGATCAACAAAGGAAACACACTGATGTAGTATGTCTGAAAGCTTATTGATTCTCCAGTACATTAGTTCTTTTCACCAAAGAATTATTGTCAAAGAATGAGTCACAGGACAAAATATAAGATTCATTTTTCACTTGTCTCATTTATAAGATTTTTTAAAAGTGATTAATGTACTTTTGATTTATTGTATTTTAATTTAACACACTTAAGTCCCAAGAATGGGATCTGTCTCAGAGAGTGCTATGTATCAACAGATCATAGTGGTATTGGGTAAAGAAAAGTCAGCAGGATATTTAAATGCACATGTAACTACATCTGTAAATACAATATATGTGCATAAAAGACAGAAGGACAATAAAAACATGTAATTGTAAATAGCAGTTGAGCTGAAACAGGCAAAGAAGTTTCTTTTGGAAAGTAGACAATTGAACACTTGTCTAGAAAAGGAAGAAGCAGACACAGCCACAAATTGTCACTAAGAGAAAAACCCAGCAGCTGTTTATGTCTGCTGAGTTTATATGTTTTGTTTTTCAATTTAGTTGTTGTTTCTCATTATTAAACCCACATAAGTCTGACTGTGTGAAGCCACTGTTAACTGCCCTTTCCAAAGTCTTAGGGAAAATTTGTAGGATTCATGCCTTCTTAACCATTTTATCATGGAAAAAATATTCCACTTTGATCTGGGATTAGGAATTCTATTCAATAGAAACAAGGTGAGTGAAGAAAAAAAAGTTAGCTTAGTAAAAGTGGATATGGAAACAATATGGTGTGTCATTATCTACCCTGAGCACTCAAGAGTTCTCCTCACAATCTTAGTTTATTCCAGAGATCCATCATGGTGATCAGCATTGACTGAAGATACTTCTTCCTCTATTGATTTCAGTGATAATAGATCTCCAATGAGTCTAAGAAAGCTGAAGTGGAGAGACCCTCTAATATATCTGTCATACATTGAATTGTCTGTATGTTTGCTGAAGGATCACAGGGCTCTGATTTTTAAATTCTTCATATAACTTGTAGTCTCATTTAAGACTCAAAAGGAAAAAAACCCAACCATTAAAATCAGGAAGCACCACTGAAAAATTATAAAAATATTTTGTTTTTTCTACTTTTGTGTGACAGAAACAGAAAAAAATTATCTTTCCTTCTTCATTTCCATTGTAAATCCAATTGACTAATAGGCTGCTATATTACACCTAGGGCTTCTCATGCTTGGGAGATTGCTTCCGTGATAGACCATGTGATTAATGAATATTTCCATGGTTTTTTTGAATACCAAAGCTCTTTTATTCCATCATTCTAACTGAGCAGAATGGTGGCACAAAGGCTTTGTTTCACTGTTGGCTTTCCATGGCTGAAAGGCAGAAGCTTTGCTTGCCTGCAGCCTCCACACCCTGCTCCTCCCTTGGCTCAGGCTCCCCATGGAACGGTGGCTGTCGGTGAGCTGACTGCACTCAGGGAAACTGGCTGGACCCCAAGGGAGCAAATTAGGCTTGTTACTTCAGAGGGCTGATGGTAGGTTTGTTCAACCTCCCTTGACAGCCTGAGTCCCCTGGGATGGAAAATGAAAGTATCTCCCCAGGTTAGGTGCCACCCTCTGTTCTAGGCTGATGCACTTAAACAGAGAAGTCAGAGACTTTCCCCACTTCTGTGACCAAGGCTGAGATTTTATGGAAGAGCCCATAGAGACTCCTGAGGGAAAGTTGTTTATGTGGCTTTTTCAGACCTGATGCACAACACTGTCAGGTACTGGCATTTCCTAAGACTCCTCCTGTAAGCTTTTCTTTCTCATTTGTTTTCCTTATCAGAAAAGACCTACTCAGCCCTTTAACCTGTTGAACTTTGCAGTCCTCCACCAGCTGGCTGTTCTGCTGTAAGGATGCGTGAAAAGAAGAGTAATTCACAGTCTCTGACAATCTGCCTTAGGGCACAGCCTCAAGGTTATATACAAGTAAAAGTGTTGGTTCTACAAAATCTGTATAGTAATAATAAAACATAAGGTTATGTTGTACATTGTTTGACTTGGCCTGCAGAAATAATGTAAAGGAGGTACAATTTTTCCACATTTTTTTTAATAGGTTTTAAAAAAAATGCTATTCTAATTTTTTTTTTCCTCGCAAATCAGAATAGCAGTGCATCATACTGATCTGAGTGTATTTCGGTATATTACCTTTCTACCTACTTAAAACATTTAAGTCTATCTGGTCAAATAATCATTTCAGTTTTGGATTTAATGATGAGTTAGCAATGGCTACAGTTTTTTACAGAAATTGGACTTACAGAGATTTTTTTTTTTTTGCTATTCCCTAAAATTATTTATACTAGTGTCCTATTTCCTACTCCACACTTGGAAAATCAATATAGGTTAGCATACTTTAAATACTTGATAGAGAATATTGCACAATTAATCAGAAATCACAGAATATGAAAGAAAAAAATAGGATTATATAGAAAGTATTTTTCACCCACAAAATACCATGAGGTGCAATTACCTAAATGACATTCAAAAATATTTACGAGTGTAGAATAATTATGATATTAGTCACATCTTCCACTGCACATGCCTGGTTCAAATCCTTGACAATTTTTTCTGAAATTAAATGAGAAGTGTCTGCATTAGTAATTTGTACTCTAGGTCAGTATTACTGTGTAATTTGCAGATATTTTCAGCAACAGCTAATGCTAAAGGCTTTTGTGCCCAGAGTCTTGGGAGAATGTGGTATACCATTCTGGTGTTTGTGCCAGTGAAAGAGATCTGCTCAACTAATATAAAAGGGGAAATTTCATCTGAAAACAGGACAAAATAAGAACATTGCAATTTCAATTGTAAAAATTAAAAAATATATGGTTTCGTCAAAACTATCAAGAGCCAGTATTGTGCTATTGACTTGTGGTGCTTGTTTTTCTGACCTTTATATTACAACTGAAATTTCAGAATATTGAATTTAATATCAAGTCAGAATTTAATTTAAATATAAAATTTGAATAATCTCATATAATATTGTTATGGCTGATAAATTTTCTTTTAAGTGAGAATTTTAAGCAGTTGCAGTTTAAACTGATGAAAATCGGTACTGAGATTGTTGCAGTCAAGAGCAATCAAAATGCACCTAATACAAACCCCTATAAGCTTGAAATTAGAGGCAATTAATCAAGCAAAATGTGTGGTTATCCACTTTTATAGTGTGCAAGGCACTGTAGACTTGGTACTCTTTCCTAAAACAGCACAATCTTCTTGACACTCTGTGCAACAATTTGCTTGCACTTCATCCATAATTCACATTTCTCTTCTCAACTGCAAGGACTGTGATTTGGTTTCCTGAAGTCCAGGTCTCTCCTGCTTGGACTAATGGTTAATTACAGGCATGAGGTTTGGTTCACCCTTTAATGATAGTTCATTTCTCTCACAACCTTGACTGCAGAGTTGAAGAGAAAGTGAAAAATATCCCAGTTTTTTTAGGTTCAGCCTCTAAATAGAGGGGTTCTAGATGGCTTTTAGTGTTTTTTTAGTAGTAGTTGCTGAGTGTTTCTTGAATTTTGTGATAACTAGCAAGAAATAAATTTCTTACAACTAACGCATCTCAAATTGTTCCAATTTACTGGTAATCAATGCTGAATTAAAGTTAATGAGTTTAATAGATTAATGAGAACTTAGTCTTCAATTCATACAGGTTTTTTGTCTAATGTTTGGATGACCCATGATGGAGTTTTCCTGTTGCTCTTCACAGATTTTATGCGGGAGTAATTGCAACTCTCTTTATGGGAGCTATGACCCTTAATCTTAATGACTTTTAATTGATAGCTTATTTTTACATAGGCAATAACACCTCACGGGCCACTGCAGTTTTGCTCATATTTTGGTGGTCTACCAGGTAGTACAGGATTTCTGTACTAACTGACATAGCAAAAAAATGTTCTTAGCTGAAGAACCTGAGACTATGTGGGCAGCAATGAGGGATGGTGAAAATGAACATACGAAATCAAATGGGTCTTTATTAGAAGAAATCCAGTTCAGATACTCAGATGTGTGCTATGGACATAATCCATCTCTCTTCTTAAATGTGGCTGTCAGAAAAGTATACGAAAACAAAAACATTAAGATAAAAACACCTACCAAAATAATAAAATATTTCAATTTCTCTGATGGCGCTAGGTGAAAATGGTGTTCAGCTAGTTACACCTTCCTGACAGCTTTGAGCCTCACAAAGACTGTAGAAAATTGAATAACAAAACTTTTTACCTGCTTACCCTTATTCTTTAATATGGATGTGTTAACCATCTTTTTAGTTATTGGATGAATATATACAGATGTCTACATTGAGAATTGGCATCATTGTTCAGATTATTAGCTCATTTTATGCTGGTGTCACAACAACCTGGTTTGGACAGTTCCCTTCCTACTGTCCTGAACCAGATTCATCAGTCAGGGGGACTCTTCAATATAGTAAGCATAGTTCCTTGCTCTGTCCTCCCAGATATCCAGAATTAATCAAGGGATCTCTAGCCCAGCTCAGCAAGCACCACTCTTCTGATAGCAGCACCCATCTATATGTATTGCCAGGTCATACCAAATCACGGTAATGGATCTTCAGGATGTTGACCAGAGCCTGTGTCTACAGGCAGAAATTAAGGCATACGTGGTGGTGGGATCTATCACATGACTTATCAGAGCTCCATGGGCAGAAAGAAAGGGCTGATTCACCATGGTTAGGCAGAAATAGTGTCAATGATTTAATATATTCATATAGGAGTTAGTATTTCATAATCTCCCATACGTATCAGATAGTATTATCTAATATTTATTAATGTTATTGGTTTGTCTGAAATATTTTCAGTAGAGAGTAAGTGATGTTGGAAAATCTGATAGCCCCACCCCTAGTGTGGAATGCTCAGAAATTCAGCAGTACCATCATCATCTTGATCACTGTAAATGTTGCATGGATCCCAGGAAGGATATTATTATTCCTCCATTTTGCTTCTGAGAAATGCCATCCCTTAACCCCCAAACAATGTCTTGATTTTATTTATATGGGAAATAAAGGCCAATCTGAAGTACCATGAGTAGCTTGAAAATATTATTGCTTGCTTGTTTTTTTTTACAGATGCTGTAGATAATAGGTACTTCAGATTTACTAAAGTGCATGATTGCTTTTTAAGCTGTGCATTTCTTCATAATAATGCATTGTAAATAAGTTGTAGAACTGTAAAACATCACCACTCTTTCAAAAGCCTCTGAAGTTCCTAAAAGCACTCACTCTTATTTGGCTTTTAAAAACTAGCTATTAATATTTACATTTGTGACTGTGCACAAATACATAAAATCATCATAAAAGCCAGAGGTTTAAGTGCCTGCCCTTCCATTCACCAGGTCAGGAATAACTTTTAGATCTGTCTCAGAGGATTTCTTGCTATTACAAATATGAAACTAGGATGTTAAAATGAAAAAGAAGGAAATTTAATAATAATAATAATAATAAAAAATACTTGCAAGGGACAGAGCTCAGCTTGATGGCTTCGTAGAGTGGAAGGAGATTATGTTAAAGCATAAATGGAGCTTTAACATTTTTAAATCCAGAAGGTCTAATCTAATCTAATCCTTTTCAATCCAATTTTTTTAATGCAGCCTAGACATCAGATTAAAGCTGGCACTTTTTTTAGGCCATTGGAAACAGAGTCAGCATCTGTGCTGCCTTTCTAATATTCAGCATTTCAAAGGGGATTTTAAATGAATCAAAAGAATAATTATAAAATATAAACAAAGGAAGACCTATGAATTAGATACCAGGGGTCTTATTTTTACTTTAAGGTGAAACCAATTAAAATTTGTTTTCATAACTTTGCCTTTTCTAGTAAATGAAATAACTATTAAAAATATAAAAAGAAAGAACCTATTCTGAGGTTATATAATACTATAAAGGCAATGGCTTTAAGTAAGAGACTTTTTTTGTGAAATAATTCCTTTTCTTTTGTTGTTTTATAAGTAGTTTAGTGCCAGTAACTCCATAAAATCAACAATTTAAGTTTTGTCTGCTGAGGATTTTTTGTGTGATGCTAATTAGATAGACCAATCAGATAGAAAGCCTTGCTTTCTTTCCACTGTTTTTCTGGTTCCCTTTTAAAATTTTTTTTCCCTGCATTTTTGAATTTCTAGAGAATCTTAAATCCTTGTAAAGCTCAAAGCAATATACTCTAGATTACCATGTCCCATACAGCAGCTATTTGCCTGGACCAAGATTTCCAAGGTCTCTCTTGCCTCCTGTGTCAGTCAAATGATGAACTACCTATTGCTGATGGAAAAAAAATCTGCCTTGTTATTTTTCTTTTAAGACCCTTGTTTCTCCCAGGGGACCCCCAAGATATGCTATGAGATGCTTTCAGTTAGATTAGCAAGTTCTTAGTTGTTGGGACAAAAAAAGTTAAAAACACTATAGGAAGATACCCACCATCTATGTATATTAAAATCTATTTCTTAAGACATTTGGCCCTGGCTCTGCTTCTGGTAAAGTCAATGTCAAAGCCACAGTGGGATTCTCTCCAGCAGGAAGTAATTTAATTTAGCAGTGAAAATTTTGAAAATACAACACACAAATGCTTGAGTACCACTGCTTGGAGATTTGTGGTGGCAGGACAGATTTCTTTAGAAATATCATGCACATAAATATGACTTATTTTTTCATATGCACTTTAACAGGTCTTTGAGAGTTAATCTTGGGGCTACTTCTGCAGTTCACTAGGCTAAACTGGATCCTATGATAAAATTTTTTACTTTCTTGAAAATACCTCAGAATATTTTTGTATAAGATGATGAGCTGTGGTGGACAGAGAAGTGAAAATTATTTATATTCTTCTGGATTAGTAGTTATTCAAATAAAATGTGCCTGGATTTGGGTCTGAGTGGCCTGAACACACAAAGATTAGCTTTAAGCTTTAATGTTCTTGACAGAAAAAAGAAAAAAAATAAAAAAACCCCAATCAAACAAAAAAACTCAAAAACCCCCCAACCAACCAAAACAAAAGCTCCAAAGCCAAAAACAGCCAAAAACCACCACCAAAAAACCTCAAACTAAAAACCCCAAACAGACAAACAAACAAAGCCAAAAAACCAAACCCTAAAGGAACAGTCTAGTGTTTTTTCATGAAGAGAAGAAATTTTTATGGCTCAGAATAGCAGGTGAGACTAAAGAAGCCTTTTCATGAAAAATTTTAAGGTAGTGGAAAATAATTAAAATGCACTGGGAGGCACCACAAACTCTGGCCTGTAGATCAGACTGAAATGAACCTTCAGTGTCTAATTCTGAAGCCCGTCAAACTGATGGATACCCAACAGTCTGGCAAATTCAAGATACATTTATACTTTTTGCCTTTTGTATAACTGTAATCAATCAGTTTTGGGAAGAAGTAAACAGTATACAAGAGAAAACAGGTGCTGTGCAGTGTTTAAAAGTGCATATGCAGGAAATAATCAGGATGCAGCATGTTCTTTTTGGATGTGATATTGCCATGTATATTCCCAAGTGACACCAAGGAAAGGGAAGAGAGGCTGGGGAAGTATGCAGTAGAAGCTCTGAAATAAGTGGTATCTAAATCTTAAGCAAAGCCAAATTCTTGTAAGTATTTTTGCTAATAGACCTTTATGGTCTAATCTCTTTTATTTTTTCTGTCTCCTCCTCCTTTCCATATGTTTTCCATAAACTTTCCAGTTATTTTGAGATGAACTTAAGAAGACAAACATAAAGCTACAGCTCACTGCGGATAAGTATAGTAGAGAGTTCTCTGCTGGACTGCCAGAGTGAACTGAGAAAACTTCCCATGTCCCACTCCAAATGTATGCAGGTTGGCCATTGGAATGAATATTTGTGCACCACAACATGTTGGAAAAGGACCTGAGTAAACACGGAAACAGAGATTTTAATGCATTTGAACTGGCCCTTGAACTGAGAAATTCATAAGACCAAGAGTTTGAATTGTATGTGGGTACAAAAAAAGCATACAAGTGTTTAGACAATGTGTTACAAAAAGGAGGATGCACTAATGCTGTCATAACACTAACAACTATTACTACCAAAGCATCTCAAAAGTGAGCTAAAATTTAGACTTACCTGTTTTCCTTTGCACACTGTAGTCTTTTATTAGTATACTGTAAAGAAAATACCAACAAGCTCTAAAATATTTTAGTTCATATGTTGGAAAACACGCTGGTCAGGATTTTTTAAGAAAAAGAGAGAATGTATCTAAAAGGTGCAGTCACGTAGATCATACATTTAAACTATCAAAATAAAATTCAGTTCTTAAGTGGAGGATTACCTAACACTGGTGTAGCAAGTACACGTGCATTCAAAACATCTGGTAGAACAGTCAAGATCTGAAAGGATCTGCACATTTCTTTCAGGCAGAATAACAAAGACCATGTTTTCATATGTTCTAAAATACACTATAAGGAGGTATAGAAGCCACTGAGTTGGAGAATGTAAACTCTTATAGTTTATACCTTGCTTATATTTGCACTTTCCTAATTTTGTGTGAATATATGTCTGCACAGAATATTGGGCAATGATGAATCCAGATATTAATTTTACATAATGATTCTTTCTTTGTGAGTTGGCCTTTCCACTTCCAAAATTATAGTCTACACCACGCTGTCAACCTGAGAAAATAAATAGATTCCCATTTATCTGAAATAAGCATGAAGTATTCAGCCCAAATCTTCCCTTGACCAGTGAACATTTTTTTGCAACACATTTGCACTTCCAGACTTGCAAGATCTTATGTGTACTATGCCTGGGATCTGTCTAGATATTTATTAATTCATTAAAAAGTATTTTAACCTATTAGAAATGACTGACATTGGAACAGGACAGTTGCAGTCTTGATTTTCGATTTGCCCATTCATTTTGGGGACAGCCCATGATCCCTCCAGCTACCTTGCCCGTACTGTACACATCATCTAACAAACAATGCCTACCTTTTTGGCCATGGGTGGTGGGGCGCAATCAGAGCTGCAAACCAAGTTTTTTTTCATTAAAATGGGGTACTAAAAATTAATCTTAAAGCATAAGAAAAGGCTAGAAATATACGTCATCGCTTCTGCTTTTGCATATTTGTGTAGTCAACTGCATCATATAACCCCTGGAAATCAAATAATGAAAGGCAGGCTCTGATGGTTGCAGAGAGAAAGTTTTTATTATACAACACAGTGATAGCTTTCTTCCCCCTGCTTCTGACTTTCTGTTGACATTGGTGTTGCTTATCATTTCCAGCCTCCCACACATATTGATTACCTCTCAAGCTGATGCCCTCTGTTCTCCCTTGACTTGCTGCTTTATCTCGCTCTGTAACACTTGTACATTTTTAGTTACTTCTATTCATACATATGGGCCAAATTTATCCTTGGTTTTCTGCCAGGGAGTTACATCAAGTATAAATTTGACCCTCTCAGTCTTTCTTACTGCTTCTGAAATCAGGTTTCCAAACAGATGAAGACTGGGAAACCATGATAAAATATTTATAGTGTAAGGCTTGACCCTGCATGCTGAGAGAAATACAAAGTCTCTATTCAAAACTAGAGCCTCATCAGAGGCACAGTCACATGATTTTAAGTCTGTAAGAGACTTTCTGTCCTCCACTTGTTGCCGGTGGTTTCTGCAGTTACCTGAATAGCACACAGGTCTTGGTGTGTATTCTCTGCTGTACCTTGTGTGTACCTTCAAGGCTGATTCGAAGCCTTCTTTGTGATCCTGTTATCTTGAGCTGTTGGTATGTCACTGAATCCTCCAGCATAAGCCTGAGGAGGACAGTGTCCCCAGGGAATGGCTGAGGACTGTGCCAGGTTCCAGCGACACTTCAGCAGTGCCCTGCTTCTCCTGGGAGTGATATGGAAACCTCAGTGACAGCTTTACGCACGAGCTCTGTGTGAGCCTTCTGTGACTCTACAGGAAATGTCACATCCAAGGAATGCACATCTCTTGGGTCATAATGTGGCATAAATCCTGGATGTTAATTTTATTTTAGAGTAAAATTCTTTTTAAATCCAGAAAAGGCAACAGAAGCAACACAGTTTACTCACTCTCATTCTCGGGGTACAGAAAAATGCTGCTCAATTTGAAACCATCTGAAACACACAGCAACAATTTTTAAATGAGATATACTGATTAATATATGCCTTCTATTGCTTTGTATTTAGTGCTTCACTCATTGTCCTTGAACCTTTTCTGTCTTTAGGAAAGACTGGCAAACACTGATGGATTTAGCGTGAATTTTTTTCTGTCACAGGTCATCCTCTGCACATTTTTTGCATATGGATTTTATTTCCAGATTTTAGTGAGGTTCTACATTCAAATTTATTATAGTGAGAAAGAAATAATAAAAAATTCATATCACTTCACCAATAAATTAGCATATTGTAAATGAATTCACTGTCTTAATTTCTGAATAAGATAGAAAGGTAACAGCTTTAAAAAATACTAATATAAACACAGTAAATGTTGTAAAAAATTAGGTATGACTTCTATTTTTATACTTGAACAATATAATATAATATGAATATAATATGAAGGGCAGCTAACTAAGTACAATATTTTTAAAGGAAGCTTTCACACCTTACTGAGATGGTGTTCACTGTGATAAAATTCCCTATTTTAATATATTTTCTCCTGAAGTAACCAATATAAACAAATTTACTCACAGTGATTACAAATATCACACACTTTTTATATATGGCTACTTATGGATTTGCATATAAATTCAGCCATTTAATGTGAAGTTAGAAAACTATGTTTTCACAGGGATGAAAAAGCAGATTTTAAGAAATTTACATAATTTTCAATGCAACTACTGAAAAATATATCTTCTCTAACAGAAAAGGCATGATATTGAAAGCACCTTTAAAAGATATCTCTGATCACTCCATTCAATCATATTGTGAAGAGTTTATGCATTCACTGCGCAGAAACCCAAAGGGGATGATTCCTTACTGTCCCTGGGAGATTTATTCTAGCAACATAAAACACTCCACTGGCAGAACTTTTTGCTCATATTTATCTTGCATTTCCCCTTTTTCAAGCCTTATTTTATTTCGCCACTCCCTAACTCTGATTTATTGTATTATATGTTTTAAGTCCCTTTTATCAATTGCTATGAGAATCTGACTTTTATGGTGTTTGTGAAGTCTCTTCTTTCCTAGTTTCCCCACTGTGGGAGCTAACAGTGATCAAAAAATCTATAGTAGAAACAGAATTTATTGGAAGGACTAAAATCTGATATAGTTTAATAGTTTAATATTAAAAGTTGAGTCTAATATTATCAGTTTATAGTTTAATATTAAAACTTTAATAAATTATATATTGTTATATGAATATTACAATCCTTCCATGTTGAATGTAACCTTCAAAGAGGAAACGCAGTCAGGAGGCAAAAAATAGAAAGTTGATGTGTTTCGTTTTACATATTCAAAAGAAATTTAGCTGTTACTTCCCAGACAAATGTATTTTTCATTTGTTTTCAAAGTAAAACCTTGAGGATATTAAAAAAATGTATCACTAACTGTGAGAAACACAAACTTTGAAACCTGGACTGTTTTAGAGATTTCCTTCTTTTCCTGGCAGGAGTTCAGAAATGTGACATTCTTGTTATAATGCTCTTGTTGACAGATGAGATTCTCAGAAGCCTTGTCAGTAAGCACTTGGTGTCTATATCATGCTTCACAAAAAAGGCCTGTTCGACTGTCCTATTTTTAGAGCAAAGAACTGGAGCACAGGGGTGCCGACTCTCGCCAGTGATCAGGAAGCTCCTAGGTCTCTGATCTTAACACTAGGTGAGCTTTCCACTGATGGAGCTTATGCTCCATCTTTTTAGAGAGAAATGATGGTATTTGTACCAAAAAAAAAGGTACACAGAAACATAATCATCACTAATAGAGCATTTATCTGGAGGATATTGCTCTGACAGAAAGCATTTTCACTGTGCAGATATGCTTCCTGGGATCACCAAAGACAGGTTGGAGGGCAGTTTGCTGATTTGAGGCTTGCCTTGCTGTTGCTTGGCCTTTCCTTGCCAAACACACAATGTGGCTCTGAAACTAAGCCATCTTTTTAAAGACAAAAAAAAAGTGATATTTTACAAATTTTCTCCCACTTATAGAAGTCAAACTTCCCAATTTCAAAGGATGCACATATCCTCTATTTAATTCTGTGAGGCAGTTTGAGTCTATATCTGGCAGCAAAGTAGATCTACACCTGTTCTCTGTCATCTCCTCAGCCACCTTAAAGTTCTAGAATATGGAATCCCACTTGTATATTGTGGGTGTTATCTAAACTTCGAGTCAAGCAGGTGACCAATGACTTGGACCTCAGCAAATAATAATAAACTCCTAAATTGGGCAGATTTGCCTCATCAGTTATGCATTCTATTTCAATATATCTCACAGAATTCACATTCTTGCCTCACAGTTGCATGCTTAAAGCTATACCAGCAGAATGATTTGAACATTAACAGCATGAACATGAAAGGTACAGGAGGTTGTCTGCCAGCCATTCAAATGTTTTTTGGTTTGTTCTGTACAACACACACCAGTCTGACAGTGTTCTTTCGACTCATGCATGAAAACAGCTTTGTCAGTTAAGATATTTTAACATAAAAATGGATCACTGCGTTGTCTCTCTCATAAGAAAATCAGCTATTAGTTTATTTCTAAAAAGATAAACTTATGTTAATTTTTAGTGAAATGCTGTGGAAGAGTAAGATGGAATGCTGCACAGCCGAAAGAAATGTTTTCTTAAAGCCTTCATAAAAATAATTGGGGTGATTAAAATCATCAATCCTGCATTGAATATCATCAATTCCGAGCCTCCAAATAACAATAAGCATTGTTTGGAATTCACATTCAAACCTGTATGATGGGAAATTTTATATTGAGAATTGCTGGTACCAGAAAGTCCATGAATAATCACCATTAGATATTGACTAAACACTTAGGTTCTTTTGAAATCAATTTGTCTAGAGAGATTGAAATACCCCTGGGTCACATTTAAACTGAATACAAAACATTGACCTCCATCTGTTTTTCTATTTAAACTAAAACCAAATCAAGCAGAGAGGAGGAAGGATTTCTAAAAATCCCAAGCTAAGATGTTAGGGTTTGATTAGGCTCATCTGGTTTTCATAGCCCAATATAACATTCCTTTTATTGTATTAAATGTTTTGAGTATAATTTATTTTGTTTGCAATTATGCTAATTATGGTGCTCAAGAGCCTCACATTTGAATACCACGAGATGATCAGGAGCCTTAACTGAGGAATTTTCAGGCTTCTCCCTTATATGCACATCTATCCACACTTGATTCTGTTTATCTCAATATATTTTGAAAATCTCATTTCTGAGATTTCTGCGGACTTATTGACTACACAGAAGGTCTGAGCCACTACTTTGCAGAAACAAAAGGTGTAAGAGAGAAGCAGGAGAAATACCTGTGTAATGGTGAAAACATTAGAAAAATACAGGTGCAGGGGATTTCAGAGGGAAAACAGAGCAAAAGTTCAAAAGAACAAAGCATTATCAACTCAAACAGGAACACTGAGACATAAGGAAGGGAGGGAGTTGGCTGAGGCAGATCTTGTGGTGACTCCATTAAGGTATACCTAAAAAAGAAATCACCTAAAAAAAAATCAATTTCCACGAACATTTTAAATTTTGGATACAGCTGCGACACTCCATCTGGTAAAATCTACATCTTCACATAAATTCAGATTATTTTGTCTTTGTGAAAAATAGCTAGGGAGCTGCTGCTCAGTCCAAGTGCTAAAGCCCAGGTGCCGTTTTGGCTGTGTTAGAGTGATACTAATTTGATGATATTGTGGTTCCCCAAAGTGGATGAGCTAAGTGTGCTTGGCACCAGGTGTGGCTGAAGACCAGAACAGCCTGGGCTTGGACAGACTTATTCTGCTCGCACACACATGAAACAGCTGTCCTGACCCTGCAGCATCACAGTCTGTTGTGTCCCTCTCGCCACACCTCAGATGGTTATCACCCTTGGCAGAGTGCATCACCCTATGTCAGACTCCTCTCAGAAGGGCTGCAACTGAGATTTCTCAGCTTCCCTGCTTGGTCTCACTGCTTCCTTCTCAGCACAGAAAGCCTGCTAGATAAAGCTGGTCACCTGTGGAATGGTGGAGTGGAAGAAAAACAGTAGGAATGTATATAAAGAATTGGTCTATGGCATACAGTTGTGTGGAAGAAATGTCAGACTGGTGTTTCTGACCTCACAGCCTTAAGAGAGAAGGGCTTTCCTAATGAGGAAGCACTGTTCTGGTTTTCACCTCCACACAGGGCAAGTCAGCAGACTCTATAGAACTGTAAACTGGTTTTAGATGTAGGGAAGAGAAAAACTCTGATGTTTTTCCTGCTGCTTGGCTTGCTGGTGGGAAAGGAGAAAACAAGGCCTTAATTAAAGTTTATAGTCAAGATATTAAAACACTGGGAGTGTGCAAATAAATAATGTTTTCTTTGCATTTTAAACCCACTCCGTCTATAGTGCCACCATAATAATATTAGAATATATTAAAAATGGTTTAAAAATTATATAACTAAGGGGAAGAATGTGGTTAGAAAAGCATGCAGGAGACCTTAAAATCCATAGTACCTTGTATAAGAAAAGTGCCATTTAATATTTAATATTGGATTCAGCCTCTATCAGTTCTGGCTGAAAAGTATATACTACTAATTGGCAGAATCTTAAAGCAGGACTAATAAAGATATTAGAAAAATTCTCCACCAAAAAACCCCCAAAATCTCTCAACTGGAAATAAAGCAACTGAAGAGATCTTCTCATTGGCAAAAAAAAAAAAAAAAAAAAAAACCCACAAAAAACCCAAAACCCAAAACCACAAAAAAAAAAAAAAAAAAAACCAAACAAAAAAACCCACCCAAAAACAAAAACAAAAAAACCCCCCAAAACAAACCAAACCCAAACTAGAAAGGCAAAAGCTGCAGAATAATGAACAATCTAAAGGCATGTAACACATGTTCTTCAATCTTTTCTGTAAATGTAAGTGCACAGAATCAATTAATTCCAAGGTAAGACAAGGAAATAGCCTTCACTAAGCAAAATGAGTCAGCAGAACTTGCTACATCCTGGTAATATATAAATGCCGCTGAGCTGACTGAAATGTTATGTTTAAACATGGAAAATTGTTTATTGCGGGATTGTTTCTGTTAAAGCATCTGGTGTTTCTATAGTAAGAGGCTTTTGACAAGATGGACTGTTAATCCAATCTGATGTGGTGATTTACATATCTGCAATATGGCATCCTGAGGTGTTTTAGAACTTACATGATGTGAAAGCTAAAAGGGACAGGCCAGCCTAGGGTTTAACCTTGCCAAGTGTGCCTAAGCAGCTCCACACAGAAGAGTGCTCCTGCTCCTCCCTCCCTGTGTCTGACAAACTGCCTAGGTAGGAGGACAATAGATAAGTACCAGGTGTACTATTAACAGCATCAAATGACGAGCAATTGAGACCATCTAGTATCTTCCTAGCATAGGTACAATTCAACCAATCCAAAATACAGAAGTGGTACAAATATTTAAGAGATGGTTTATTTGCAATATGTGCAAGGAGGCTGTTGCACAGCTGTGTCTCTGTAATTCTGGCAGCTGATTGCTCTTGTCTACTTTGTAACTCCTTAGAGGAAATATGGGGATGAAGTGCGCCCAGAAAGCCATGTGAGCAAAAGGCCTGTGAATAGAATAGGGAGTAGTTCAGGTTCAGCTGAACAAAACCATTTTTCAGGGTTCAGATGTTTGTAATGAAGATACACGGAACAAAGGAGGAGGACAGTCAAGCAGGTGCATGCATCTTTTTCACTTCCTGCTTGGAATGCTGCTCATGTCACATGGGACCTTCATATCCCTATGACTCTGCAGATCTTTGATGTTGATATAACTGAATCCACCAAATCATAAAAGACTTGTGGCAGGAATATGGCAGTTTTTTGAGACAACTTGAGAGAGCAGAGCCTGAGTCAGGCTGGTAAGGAAGGAATGTCAGGACAAACAGCATCTTCAAGCTGACTAAATTCCTCAGAATTTTAAACCTAACCCAGAGACTGGAGCTTCCCTCTTTACCCAGGTACAATGCTCAAGTTGTTACTGCTATCTGTGAAAGGAGCACAACTTATTTGTCCCTTCAAACCCCCTCATTTCCCTGTATTTGCCTCCACTAATGTGTGGTAAATGTGGCATGGTAAAAGCACACAGAACCTGTAAAACACACTTCCTTTTCAGCCTGCACATTTGTACTCTATGGAGGATTTAGCCCTTATCACCCACTCACTGGAGTCACACGTGAATGCACAGCAGAGATTTGTCACTAGGTTAACCATTAACCACCAGCCCTTATGAACCTGGACACCAAAATTTGTGGCTTATTCAGCTTAGTCATCATCCACCTTGAAGGAAGTGAGGGGGACCTATAAATCACTCCAATCAATTACCCCCTCCCCCTAAGAAATGTAGTCAAAGCACTCCAGAAATAAAACCATATGGCACAATCATGTCAGCTCTGTTTATATAAGCTGTTCCTAGAAACAGCAGTAGTGTAATAGCAGATTTCCATATACTGAATCAATATTTGAGTGTTTGAGACCAGGTGTTTTATAAGATGCCATTAAGTGAGCAGAGCACATTAGCGGGCTCAAAACAGACTGTGGAGGGTTCCTCAGCCCCTGTGTCTCCACTTGCATTCCTCAGTCTCACAGCACCAACATGTACTCTCCAAGTCCTTTTGATTGGATTCAGCAGACCCAGACAGATTGTGACTACTGTGCCTTGTTTTTTCTCAGAGAGTTTCATGCATTTAGGACCAGCAATAAGAAACTAATGAGCTGCTTGTTTATTTGACTAACAGCTCCTGGTAGATGTGCTCATTGGGTTACACAGGCTTTCAGGGGTCTCATTTTTGCATTGCATTGTTTCTAGGTTGCAGTGTGGTGGCTTTAGCTGTACATTAATGGGTGCTGCATGGCTGGAGACATTTGTCCGTCATTCAGCTTAAGACAGAAAAGCACAGGCCGTGCTGACTGGCTTGGACCAGTCAAGCACTTGGTACAATTGTAGATGTATGGTTTGAAATACAAGGTATAAAGTTTTACTGCACTCTTTATCAGTATGGAATTCAGCTTGTTTGCAAGAAATACAAGATGTGAAGTCAAAATTATATGGAAATTATTCTGGCTATTGCAACTCTGTTGTGTCATGTTGTATATGACTATGTATTTTTGCATTATTTAGGATTTTAAGCCACTGTCTGAAAACCAGTATAATTTACAGTCTACTAAGAAATTTATATATTCCTAGATATATGGTACTTTATAGTAACAAAATCCATGTTATATGTGTCTGTATTTATTCTGTGCAACAGCTGAATTAAAAGTGAGAGAGCAAATGTTAACTTTTTCAATTTTCCTCAGGGAGAAGCAAACTTAATGTCTACAAGGCATTCTTGGAAGCGCCCAGACTGCTGAGATGGTGGATGACATAAATATATGTTTCTGCGTTTTTTTCCCCCCACTCTCCATTGCTTACTCCCAAGTCAGCTCTAGCCTGCTACTGGAAGAATATTGAAGACTCTTGCCCAGGTAGTTTTGTTGGTTCCAGTCTGTTTGATGATATACTGTCAAATTTCTCCATATAAGTAATAATATTAATAAATATATAATATGAAAAGTAATTATTACTGGTTATTAACATGTAGCTATTTTAAGCAAATTATTACCATGTTTATGACCACTTTTTAATGTAAAGAGAGATTTCTCTAGAAGACAGTCAATTCTAGTGGGTTTAAATGGACAGTAACTCAAATTTGCTTTGTTTGTTTCCTTTTTGATAAAATATTTGAACACTGGATCCAAAAATACATAACAAAAATACTTTTTATTCCTGTAAGTTTGAGGTCAGAAGTCTCTTTAGTCTTTTTTAATCAAAAATGTCTACTCCTTGCCCTCAAATTTAGCTGGAAATTAAGATTAAATCTGACTTTCCACTTTGCATAATATTCAGTTTACAAAGTTTGACAAACAACTGCAGTGTCTGAGTGTCATCTTTCTGATAACTGTTTTATCGTTTTCTAGCATTGTTCCCTGTAACACCAACACAAAGCTAATACCACTTTTGGAAAAGCCTGGAAGAAAATAACTGGCAAAGGGTTTTCTGGTGGTCTAGCAGTGTTCTGCATTTCCTGCACAGCACTCTGGGGGCAACAAAGACATACTGGCAAGAGCATTTTATTAAATCAAAATAGGGCCTGGTATAGGTAGACTCCAACAATATGCATTTTTTAAGAAGTAGTTTCCAATAATTAACCTGTCATCTTATGAATCTTTATTGTTTCTTTGTGTGTGTGTGTTTGTGTAGAAAATATTGTTTATCCATCACTACGTCTTCAAATGAGAGACTGAATAATTTGGTTTAGTCAGTGGGCACCATTTAGTAGCATGCTTTTGTGACAGATTTATTATGATAATCAATGTGGAGTTTTTATTTTTGTGAGATATTAGAAACTGCCTGTGAAATTACTTTATGTTTCTTTACTTTATAGGTCTTTTAGGAGTGATATTACAGCACTGAATGAAAATAAAACATTGCTAAATGGTTCATATGGCATTCAGATGTCACAACAATAATAATGTAGAGGAAGGAGAATAAATCAAATGTGAGAACTCAAGAAGTTTGATTTTCTGGGGAACAAAAGGGGAAAGTGTACTTTTTTGTGTGTTTTATCGTGTTCCACTGCAGACTCTTGATGGAAATTTTGCTGGGATAGAACCTAGATACCAATAAGCTTGTAGGAAATAGATAGCTATCCAAATATTGTTAGAAACAAGATCCCGTTTTTGGCTGTATATTAAGTATATAGTAGCATAAATACTGCGGCTATTAGCAGAAAATGTGTTATCTCAATGTATAATAGGCACAAGATTGAACAATTATTTCATTTGTTGAAATTTTGCAATATTTCTAAAAAAATTGAAGTAAAATATACCAATCCTTTTTAAAATGGAAAAAGAAAATTTATATAAGTTGAATTTTTAGGCAATTTTGTTATATTCCACTTATGCTTCAGTTCCCTTCTGTGACCAAAGCTTAAGGAAGATGCCCCGAGTTTCCTCTTAGGCAGTCCTTTATAGGAGTTCCACAACCACACTCTATCTTGGAATTCAGAACTGGAATTCTCCACATGATTCAGAATGAATCTGTGTTTTAATAAATATAAGGTTCCTGGATCAGGTTTTTTAGGGCAAAATATGCATGTTTTCAATTGTAGAAAGATTTTGTACTTACTAATGCACGTTTGTATAAAGTAATAATTTAAAACTGACTGTTACATTTCATTAAGAATTAATCTGCGGCATTGTTTTGACCAAAATTCCACAAAATGAATGTTATTGAATCATGAGTTCAGTTAGATAGGAATAAAAGAAATCATGTGTGCTGTGTTTAACTATGGATAGAAATAAAAAATAAGTACTTAGGAAAATCCAAAATGCCACTAACATTACTCTTCTGAAGTGCAAACATGAAAAAGGAAGGTTTTGAAAAGATGCTAACAAGATTTTGAAAAGATACTTCTGTGGTAACAAAATCCCACAAGAATTTTAACTGTCTCTAAAATATTGTCTTCCTAATTGAAAACCAAACAATACTGCTTTTACTATGAATCCTTCATAGTGAAGTGTCCTGCATGGCCTCTTTCTGTGAACAGCAAATACTGACTCAAAACATTGTCCTCATTAAAAAAATAAAATAAAATCCCTTTTAAAAGTAAAAAGAATAACTTGCTAGCAGAAAAATGCAAAAAACCCACTTAACTGGTTAGTGCACCTACTCTCATCACCATCCTATGCATATTATGATTGCCCTCAAGAGACAACATTAACAAAGTCTGCTGATTTTCTGCCAATGCACTCTGCTTAGCAGGGGAAAGGCAGAAAATCTGTTTCCGGGCTACTGTTACAATTTAGTACATCTACTGAATTTTATTTCCTCCTTTCTGTTGCCCAGGAAATATGTTTCATATCCTGTCCATTGTAACTTCACCTTAATAAGTTCTGAATTAATCATATTTTAATAAAATTGTCTTCTAAGCAACTTCTATATCTTTCTATTCTCCTTGAATTGGCATCAAAATCTCCTGGTAATGATGTAGTCCTTTCTTGCCTTTATTAAGTTTACTATTGAACACCAACGTAATCCTGGAACATGCTGACAGATATTTTGAGGTCCCTGACATTGTTGGTTCACGAAAGGAAATGCATGAATGTTCATCTTTTCTTTCATTTTCCTTGAGATAATCTGACATGAAAATGTTTTTAACCCTTAGGAGTTTAGGTATTGTATTTCATTTGGTAGGATGATTAAGTTTGAAAAGGATTTCAAGGTGTCAATTCTTCAAACTATATTCACCTAAGCTGCTTGTGATTAATGGGAAAAAAAGGGAAAATATTAGAGTCCAGTTCAGAATTCGCCCTTTGACCTACTGTTTTTTACTGGATCCAGTAAAAGTTTCAATTCAAAATGGAAGGAAACCAATAATTTAAATATTTAATTAAGCTACTAAAAATTATTGTAAAATATTTATTTAGCAAACCCCCTCATCTAATGACAAAAATATATTTTGGTTTGTTTCAACATTATCTGAAAATATAGAAAGATTATGCCTTGAACTGTGGATTTTAAATGGATCAGTTTATTACCAATATTTTCTTTTTTATGTTTTGAAGAAATAGAAAGACAAGATAAGTATACTCGCCAGGAGAATGACCCATGGGTTTATAATTGGGTTTGGTTTCTCATTTGGTGATTGGGGTTGGTTACTCCTATTAGCTTTCCTTTCTAAAACCATAGCTAGAAAAATAATAGAGGCTTCTTTTTACTTTAGAATGGAACTATAAAAAAGTAAGAAATTGTCTTTACATCTAGAATAATAATTTTTACTTTGTTTTTCTTTCTTTCTTAATCACAGGAAAAGGTAATTGGTGATTGTAGACATTCTTCAAAACAGGGGAAAATATAAAAGCAAACCTGATCAACAGTGAAAGCAGAAGGGAAGGATCTACTCTCCAAAAGTGTTAAGCAGTTCAAACCCCACTTTGAGGGAAATGTATAATCCTGTATAATAGGTAGCTAATTTCCAGAAGAAATAACAAGATTTCTCAAGAATACAACTACTACAAAATGAATGATGCCCAGGACATTTACAGCAGGCAGTCTTGGAGAAGTATTTTTCCAAAGACTTACCTCAAGCTTTAACATCTAACGATGTTACAGATTTATTTTCACAGCCATCAACACCAACCAACATCCGCACTGGTAGACTGACTCTTTCTTAGAGAGAAAACAGACTCAAAGCTGAACCACATATTTTTGGCTCAGGTGTTTTTGTTTTGGTTTTGTTTTTTTCCTGAGCATGCCAATATAAGGCATGCTTGAAAACTTCTCTTGCTTGGACCAGAGAAAAACAAGACATTATTTGTAATGCTGATGCCTTCCAGGCATCTCTTCTTTATACGAAAAGATGCAAATTTGTGTGCTCTGCAAAACACTGGTCTGAGATAAAGGAATAGCTGAATCTAAGGAGTGAACTCGATGAACTTCTGGAGTACTTTCCAATTTTTTATTGCCATAAATCTATTATATAAAGAATTTGCAATTACAATCAATAACAATGCTTACTGGTCATGTGGTTGATCAATTACATAGCAAGTATAAAACATGCCCATTATTTTGCCAAGAAAATAATTTTCTTTTTTGTGAGATGGGAGTAAATTGAAAATTATGAATTGCAAATCCTTGCACTTGTAAGAAAAAATGTATCAGAACTACTTCTACATCTACAGAATGAAAATATTCTCCTTATTCTTCTGTTCTATTCTTGCCATAATCCACAGTTTTAAGAACAGAGGTAACTATTAACACGTTGCAATTTGTAGAAGTATCTTTTTGGACTGATGGAGTATGATACAGCAACTTTTCATTTTAGAATTCAGAATTCTGTTTGTGCCTGTTTACAGTTATTTATTTTGAATATATAACTGTCAGTTTAACAATCTGTGGTGCACAGACTTAGAAAACTAAAATACTTTGATGTAGAAAACATATTTCCATGTATTTGAAGCTGCAGCCATTCTGCTGATAAAAATTAGTTTTGCATGTTGCATTCAAATTTTCATCTGGCCTGTAAGTAATATCGTTGTGACTTTAGTGGAGGTCTTGAGTATACTTCAAGAACATGAAAATATTATATGATAATAGTATAGTGGTCTATAACTCTAAATATGCTTCAACATCCTCAATCATTGCGATTATTTGAGATAAGAATCTACTCAGATTATTTTGGAAATAAAATGCAGTCATATAGGGTCTTTTGGTGACATGTCCCACAGTGAAGTGTGTCTTAGAGTAGAATATTGTAAGCAACACATATCAGGTTATTGTGCAGATAATTTAGGGACCACGCCAAAACTTTGAGAGTGATTGGATATATCTGACACATCTGCTATTTTAAGGTGATTACTACCTTGCAAATTTTACTTGCTCTTACTTTCCTGAGGGTTCATGTATATACTTAGTGATTTCTAGAATGAGGTATATAGGATTATAAAGGATTTCGAAGGTATTGAAATGGAACTCTTCAGACGACTGCTTATATATATATATATATACACATACATACCTATATATATATATATATATTCACTTTTGATCAAAGTTCAATTCAAAAAACTTCAAAACATAGAAATCCTGTAAATCAAAAATGCAAACTTTCAAAAATTTTTCCATTTTATATGCTTTATAGACACATTGCTGGTCTTCACTCAGCATTTACTGTTGGCAGTTCAGTTTGGAATTATTGACCACACACATAAATTTGGGTCAGGACAGAAAATAAAGCATGCGGTCTCTTCCAGTAATAATTCATGGAAGTTCAGAATATTTGTATGTTTTTTTCACAATGTTAGTTTAGTGAAGAGAAGGAAAAATCCCTTGTATTTCAAAACTTTAATTTTCTTTACATTGTTTCCTGTTTGGTGTACATTTTGCATATGATTTTCAGTCTAAAGTAATGAAAGGGATCACATCTTGCTGTTAAGAAATCCCTCAACTTTCTCCACATTCTGCTTTAGAGTCCTCCTTTTCTTTTTAATCAAGCTTTTCTTAACTTTAATCCTAATGAATAATTGTTTGGATTAGGAATGAACAACATCCTTTTATATCCATGCTTTTTTTTAATGCCAACTTTTACCTGAATATCAGGATGAAGGAGCGTGTACCTTTGTGCCAGTTGAGTCGGTGTGCATTTTATCAACACAGTCCTATTTAACTTCTCCAATTTAACTTGGAGTTAATTTTCTCCTGTTTACCTTAGAGTTAAACAAGGATTGTTCCTTTCAGGGATGTAAGCAAACAAATTCTCTGGAAAAGTAGCCTTCAGAAAAATACACGTTTTTTTCCTGAACTCCTTTTGATGCTGTTTAATTCAACTTCATTCTCAGTGGAGAATTCATTTTCTTTAGGATAAGAAACTAAAAGGACACATAGAGCAGTGAAAAGATACTGATACTGAATCTTATCTGATAACATGATTGTTTCCATCGTGGCCTACAGGACTGAGAAGAAAAGCTTCTGTGACTGTCATCTCAAGTATGTGTAGTTTTGCTTCACAGCTGGTAGAAAAAGTCCCTGACTTGTTACAGCTCTCTCCTGAATGTTCATTGTAATATTTGGAAACAGGTCACTAGGACTGGTGAATCACTTGTCTAACAGATATTCTTCTCCTTAAAGGTCCTGCTCTAACCCAGGACTCACAGTGTGTGGAAGATGTTGAAATATATTGTCTGAAATTCTTTGCATGTACAAGCAGCTATGACCCAAGCTATTTGTAAATTATGACTTTGCCTAAAATTGCAAACATATCCATCCTTCTAATTTTCTGGGATATTAAAAAGTTCAAAGGGTAAAAAAGAAGTAGACTTGACACATGTAACAATGTTTTCTCTGTATGAGCCTGATTGAAATTTTGTTGTAATACTTGCTTTGAGATATCTGAATGATGTGGAAAATCTCATAGCCAAAAATACAAAATTGGGTAATTGTGATAATAAAGCTTCAGAAAATTTCCATTTTAAAAATGAAATCTTTCACCAGATTTGAGACAGTTATAAATCCCCAAATCAGCTGTTTATCTCACTAAGTGCTTCAGAATTTTTCTTTCACTCTATTTTATCTAAATTTGAGCAATGTTTTTTATATGTTTCTCATTAAAGATCTTTTTTACTTATTAAATCTGTACTAGCAAATACATTTCTGTTCTATAACTACCATCACCTACTTCATATGAAAATGCTAGAATTATTTTTTCCTCTATTTCCACTATTATAAAACACTTCCTGTCTACCTAAAAAATGTACTGCAGGTAGCCAGGAATAGTGTGTGCGCAGATAAACTTATTTTTCTCATATAAAATGACACTGGGTACCCACCAGAGTGTTCCAAAGCAGCCAGCAATAGATAGCATCACTTATTTTTCTTCAATGCCTAAATTGATATTCCTAAAATGTGTTTATAAAGTTAGACTGAAAATTTTCAAAATATTTGAAAATTGTTTCGTAGGGAACCATTTTTATTTTATATAAAAAGGATATTTTTAAATTACCAAATCCTTTTTCAGGAGTTTGTCCACACTTCTGTGTTATTTATCTGAAAATTTTAACCTTGTATGACAGTCCAACAGGAAGGTTAGAATGAATGGGATGAATTTTCCCTTCACAATAACAGAAATTCAGAGCACAATTATTGTTATTCAAGTCTAAACAACACTAATGAATCAGGTTTATAGCAGTAATTTCTCAAATTGATATTTTTTCAGAATGGCAGGATATGTTTTAAGCACTTTTTGTCTATGGATAGACAGGAAAACTGCTGGGTAGAGTGGATGTGAATGAGTTTGAATTCTATATACATATAGCTATGTATAACTGCACATTTTAAAGGGCAGGTACATCTTTATCTGTGGATTTTTTGTCCCTTAAAACTAAGATGAAAATCTGGTGAAACACCCTGAAGTAGGCTAACAAATGGGCCACAACAATTAGCAGTTATGGAGAATGTCCTTATTCTTGACAGGAAAACTGTCCACACAATGTTTTGGGCTATTTGTTTTCATAACCCCTTCTTAACAATCACTGGACTCTTTTAAAAGCAATATTCTAGAATTGTTTAGAGCTGAGAATCCAGATTGCTGCCTGAAAAAATTAACTTTCTCATGGATGCCAAGTAATCTCTGAGGTATTGCGCAGAGGGCTGGGACAGCTCATAGCTGACACCTACTTGTAATGCTGCCAGAGTCAGGGGTCTTCTGCCAAAACTACATCTTTGAACGTTTAATGTATATTAAAGCAACCTGAATGTGGTCAACAAAGAATGAGATGGAAAATAGTAAGTTATAGGTGATACTTTTCTATTCTCTCTCAGTATATCACATATTGATATAAGCCTAGACTCTTTTCTTCCTGCTTCACTATTTTTATTTCTCTGTATTGCTTTGTCAAGGGGACTGGATATTGAATAAGTGAATAAGAGCAAATTTATCTGTGCTTGTCAAAGCAGATAGAGCTTGTTTTATATACAGTCAATGTAAGGTTAATGGAAGTAATTCTGGAGATCCAGATATTGCAATGATCAGCAATATGGATTTCTATACAAATAATTAGAAAACAATATGCATAATTCACAAACATAGACTACCCTGTCTTAGATGGGACTTCAGTACCATGAGGAAAAGAAATCTGAAAAGACAAATAGGTATTTTGATAAATGATCAGTTCCACCTTCTGCTGTTTCCCCCTTCTGAACATGGTGCTATGTCTGTGACAGAGCTTTCTTTGCTTGAACCTCATGCTCTTGCTCTGGTGAAATGTGTTATCCTCCAGAAATGGCTACAAAGCCAAATCTTATGTCCTTGGGCTGCTCAGACAAGCAATCAAATTATTGAGCACCTACTATGAAAAGACTGAAAGCTCCAGAAGAGAAACATCCTCAGTAGTTCCACTTGTATGATCTTCCTCCTACATATATCCTGATGTGTACTTCACTGTCTTCATCTGGGCTCAGGAATATTTCTATAGATTAAACATAAATCAGTTTAATTGTATGCTTAAAACTACATGTCATCTAGATCAGTCTGTCCAAGTAAAACCATTTTATGTTCCTTCCCTTCTGTGCTTTTGGGTCCATGAAAACATGACAAAAAGGGAAAGGAGATATGTATTTGATGTATATCCAGCTTAAAGTATTTGTAGTCCCTCATATTTTTAAATCTATTAAATTTATGAAAATTTAAACATTAAATAGGTTTAAACCCCATATTTTTAATTGAAAAGGTGATAGATTCAGACCTAGGAAGGTTCAGATACTAGGAATAAAGTTTTTATGATGAGTGTGGCAAAACACTGGAACAGATTGCCCAGAGAGGTGATGGACGTTCCATCCCTATAAAATTTCAAAACTTAGACAGGACCCTAAGCAAGTTGAAAATGTCCCTACTCTTTGCAAGGGAGTTGGAGTAGATGGTCTTTACAGGTCTTTACCTTCCAACAAAAATTGTATTGTGATGATTTTATGATTCTATATAGCCTAAACATATGAAAGCAAGAGAAAAAGTAAAAAATAACTTTACTATTAACCGGTAATCTACTTCCTATCTTCTCACCTGAATTAATAGGAAGGGAGAAAAGGAAAAGAAGTACTCCTACCCCACCAATGTCATACAGGGACATATGACAGAAATTAATACTAATGGGTACGGAAAGGATAGCACCTCCTTAACTTTTGCCCCTTCCCAGTGTATATATGCCCAAAATACTTCCCTTCACATTAAAGCAGTTGGTAAGAATGAAGGCCAGGATGCTGGCCAACTGCTGATATCTCAATTAGGAGCATTTTCTTACTGTTTCATAGAAAAATAAAATAATTTAAAATTAAATTTAAAGTAATATTTCTTAAATGTTCAAAACTGTAGGGAAAAAAGGGAATAAAGTCTGTCAGAGGATTTTTTTCATTTACTTGTTCCACTGAACAACAGATATCAGAGACATGCAGAGAGGAAGCCACAGGCACTGTATCACTGAATACAGACACAATACCAAAAATATAAACATCATTTAGACATCGAAAATTTCTCAGTCCATTGAATTTGATGCTGATGGAGATAGACTTCCTTTGAAAGAGCAATGATCTGTATTGCTTTTGATCAATGTCTTGGGACAGTCTAATATTATTTCACTTTAGGGTAATAAGAAGTCTGCAATTTCTTTGTTTCAAGTTTCTTTGTAGAATACTTGAGCATAGGACAACTGTCTGAAAGATTAATATATGGAATGTTAATCAGTTGTGACTGTGACTGTCTGCACATACACACGTCAGTATGTCACATTTGTAAAGGTGGCTTTACAAATATCCATGGGAGAAAAATTTCATTTTTGTCCCTGGTCAACCAAGCCTATCTTCAAATGGTGCTGTGAGGATATATTCCCACATTCAGAGCCACGAGTATTGACACTGTCCTCAGCACTTCAGACTTGAAACTTGCATCTAACTGGTCACGTGTGAATGTTTCTTCCTGACTTACATGTGTGCATATACAAACTATGTTTAAACTAAAATGTGAGCCTGGCTGTGCAGAGCAATGACTTATTTTTGTTTGAGGAAGAATCTCATAGCTATTAAAATTTGTTCTAGTCTCCTTACACACAGTGCTGACAGCTGGATATTACCATATGAATGGGATCAGTTTTGGATCAGGTAAGTTAATAAAAAAACATATCCTTGTGGTAATCAATCTGGTTTTGCATTAAGTCTGGAATTCCTTTTTGCTGGATTGAATGAAATTCATGCAGCTAAATTTTTTTTTCTTGGTTTGGGTTTTTTTTCTGCTTTGTTTTTACATTTTTTAAGTGAAGATGCAAAATTTCTCACTGCAAAGTACAATTCCTAAATGACATTTAAGCTAAATATATGTAATTTTAAGAAAAGGAATAAAATATATGGAAAAAATTCAGGTGTTTTGTTTTATTTTCAAAGGCCCTTTCATCTTATTTTCTAGATTATTTTTGTTGCATGAGCAAGATAAAATGGTTCTTTTCACAACTCAAATAAAAAGTATAGTGTAACATGTAAACGTCTCAGCCAAATATGCTATAAAATTGTTCCAATGTCTTAAAAGTTTAAATAAATGACATTAAGACAGTACAAGTTTTTATAATTTTAAAAGTAATGACTATTTTTTGTTAATTATCTAAACCTCAGAAAATTTGTATGTCAGCTGCTGGATAAAATGATCATAAATATATACTCTAAATGAATGTGAATTTTTAGAAGTGCCAGGACTATGCAGGCAGTTAAGGAGCAAAAAAGAAAGAAGTACTTGGTTTCTGCCTATTCTGTAAAATGAGCAGTACTTATTAATGTTTTCTCTTCACAGCAAAACTACTGGGCATCTTATAAAATTTACATTTTGGTATATCAGGATGGATGGATGTCAATTTTTTTGCATAAATTTTCCAGGATATGTACTGATATAATTCCAGAGAAAAATGGTGAGGTTTACCTCTGGTCAAATAATGGAGTTCAAAAAAAGCCAGGATTCTTAAGAAGAAGCCGAAGTTTATTATAACAGAAATCTTCTCTAGGAAAGTCCTCTCATATTTTCCTACTGCCTTGTCCAGAACAGTGGACTTTGAGGCTTAACAGTGACATGTTAGCAAGCAATACTATTGTGATAACTCAGAAATTTCTTTAGGCAATATTCAATTATGCTAGACATAAGACAGTTATAGTTATTTAGAAAATAAATGGTGTTTTAGGCTTTTCTGTGAAGCAAAGAAATCTAGGAGGAAGTAAACTATCAGGTGTAAAAATCTTCAGATGTTCCCTTGGTGATGCCTTACACATGGTGGTACTCTTGAGGATGAAGCGTGCATTGATTCATGACAGTTCTTGAAAAACAGCAAGCTAGAGAAACTCTATTTCTGCAAAGTAAGTATGGCATTACCCGTCCTAACATTGCTTTTACAGGCAAATACACAGCAAAATTAACACAGTTCTCTCTCCCCCAGGGTATCCACTTAAGGGAAATTTCATACAGGTCCATGGTAATGAAAGTTGGAAAGCAGCAATATCAGTTCTCCTCAAACAGGTAGTTAGTGTCTCAGAGACCGGCTGAAGGGAAGGAAATGGGAGCAACTTTTCTCTCTAAGAAAGCCAGAGGGCAGAGGACACCCCATTGTTAGAAGGCTCTTGGGAAGACAGGCTTAGTTTGTCCGGTCTGTTCTGTGTGATAGATCAAGACAGTTGTGGCTGGTCATTGTCAAATGTTTAGAATACCTGTTAAATTTGCAGGAAAAACACTGAGGCACAACGGAATAACTGCACTGCAAGCTATTGTTGAAGAGAAACTGAAAACTGAAAAACTTAACTTACTAAAATATGTATTTCTTATTGGTGCAAGCCATCTCAGATAATGATAATTGGAAAAATATTAAAACCTTTAGGAACAGATGAACTGTAGATGCTGCATGTTTTACTGCTTGCTAGTGTGGAAAGCTTAATCCACAAAAGAGTCATTTATGTTACTGCAGAGCAGAGCTACCAATGCATTCCTAGACTTACATGGTCCTGGTTTATACAATTACATAGCTGAAATGTTGTTCAGAGGCAAGAATTTCGGTGAAATATGCAAAACGATCTCTTGAGCTGTTTTAATGTTTGAGGTTTGAGCTAGTTATTTACAGTCCTTGAAATTGTACTAATTGCTTTGCTTAAAAAACCAGATGCCCCAGATGTTAGAATACACTTTGAAATACAGAACTGAAGGTGAAGTGTGTCACAGAGAGCTTCTCTTCATAAGAGAGTAAAAAGGATGTAACTTAATTTGAAATCACATATATCTTTGTTTTAATATAATAAACGACCCTTACAGTGGCCCTTACAATGCCATCCTCTACTGTCCTTGCCACCTACTCTGTCCTGATTGAAATACTCAGGGAGCAATCCTTTGCCTTAGTCCTGCATTATTTTAAGT
Organism: Ammospiza caudacuta; assembly: GCF_027887145.1. Classification (NCBI taxonomy): domain Eukaryota; kingdom Metazoa; phylum Chordata; class Aves; order Passeriformes; family Passerellidae; genus Ammospiza; species Ammospiza caudacuta. Next base: position 53,186,800 of record NC_080632.1, read on the forward strand.
CCAGATATGAAAAATGGGGATCTTAAAAGGAAAATGTTTCTATTCCATCCATGGAATGTATTTTGATTGTATTGTGAAGTAAAAAATTTCCTCTGACATTGGCCAGGGCTTTTTTCCTCAAAATATTTGGTAAAATATATGTATAGTGGTCAATACACAAAATTAAATCTGATGTTCTGAATGCATTCTGAATAAGCTGACCAGACTCAGTACACCAGGACTGACAATTCTTTGTGTCCAATTCAATCATGATTTAGGCTGTGGTAATTACACAGGGCAGCCAGGAGCAACCTGTAGTGAGCTTGATTGAGAAAGTCTGCATCATTTTTCTTTTCTCTTTTGGTAGGTGAACACTGGGAATGGTGGTCCAAGTCACAGGATTAAATCTGTACAGAACTTATAAAAGAGATTTAATGCTTCTGATGTTTAATGTTGTGTTGGAAGACTAAACTTATTGGTTATTATATCCTGTATTGCTCTCCAGATACTGATAGGTCAAATATTAAAACCTGAAATATGGATGACAAAACTGATCTCAAACGAAAACTTGAATAAAAAATTGAGGCTGGAAAAGATTTACTTCTTCCCTTTAGGTTACTTGATAGGATTTCTCTTTTGTGAATGTTCTACATACTCAAATAAGTATTATCCTCTTCATTTAAAAGTTTTCAATTAATTAAAAAAAAAGAAAAATCAATAAAGTTTTCTGAAGTGTTTTGTATTTATCATTCTTTATGGTATAATTTACTGGAAAGAAATTCTGGAGGTTGTAATAAAACAACAAATTTCATTGTATTCATTCTGATCTGTTTCAAAGATGCATGTTCTCTTTGAAAGGACATGAAAGATTAAAGTGAAATGGCAATGTGAAATCAATTGAAATTATGTATTCAATTGCTCTTTTAAGTGTTCCAGCCTAAATATTACTTGACAATTTAGACAGACTAAATTAGTATTCATTGAATGAGTGGAGTTTTGGCACAAATGCTGATGACAATTACCAGAAATTATCTCTGCATTGAATATTTATTGTAAATGACAACTGGATTACCAAGTTTTCTGTGGTTTCCAGAGATTAACTGTGGATTAATATAGGTCTATGCAATGTTAGAATGCCTCAAAAAAAATTCTGTTGGGTGTTTTTAAGACTAAGGGTGAGTATAAAAACTAGAAGGAAAACTTCATAGATTTCATAGATGAAAACTACAGAATCAAAACTGATAATATTCTTATTGTTTTTATTTTATAATTTTCTCAAAATCTTAGATGCATTTGTACAGAATGGGAGTGACCTGATAGAAAAGAGCTCTGCAGAGAAGGTTTTGGGAGTCCTGTTGGACAACAAATTGTCCATGAGCCAGCAGTGTGACCTTTTGGCCAAGAAGGACAATGGTATCCCAGGGGCTGTTGGAGATCATTGGCAGCAGGATCTGGGAGCTGATTCTGCCCCTCTATTGAGCCCTGCTGAGGCCACATCTGGACTGCTGTGCCTAGTTCTGGGCTCAGTACAACACATGATTAGGGAACTGGACCATCTCTATTGCACGGAAAGGCTAAAAGAGTTGGGCCTCTTCAGCTTCAAGAAGAGGTGACTGAGAGGGAACCTCATCAATTCTGTCTCTGTCTCTCTCTGGAGGGACCAGGCACTGCTTAGAGCTTCTGAGGCAACAGTAAGTAATGCACAGGAAGTTCCATCTGAACATGAAGAGCTTCTTTATTGTGTGAGTGACTGCACTGGAACAGATTGCCAGAGAGGTTGAGGAATCTCCCTCACTGGAGATATTCCACAACCATCTGGACACAATCCTGTGCTGTGTGTTCTGCGATAACCCTGCATGAGCAGGGTGTTTGGACGAGATGACCCATAGCCCCACAGCATTCCCTTCCAGCCAGACACATTTTTTGATTCTGTTATTTTTTGAATATGTGATTTTATTCATGAAACACTTTTCTTCATTAATACAGCATTTTGGACTAAGTAGATAAGCTTAGAATGGGGTTTTATTATGTTAAAAATACTGTGTACTGTTAATCTCAACATTTTTGAAATCACTGTAAAATCTGACTTATTCCTTAGGCAAGAAAATGTTCTACCCAAGTAGATTTCATTAAAAAAATCAGGTGGACAGGAGTGTCCCATTTGATTTAACATTGGAAGAGTATTCATTATTTTAGTCTAATGCTGAAATTGGACATCTGTTTAATTTTTCCTTAAAGAAAAGAGTCTCTGCTCGTAGAGGAGATGTCAGCATCTTCCCAGACAGCTCATCCATTTGCTTTGCTTATTTCATGGTTAGAAAATATTTCCTAGTAATCAGCCTATTTTTCTCCTTCTACCTTGTCTGCCCCAATCATAAGGAATAAATTATTCTTGTTTGCAACAACATGGAATATATTTTAAAATGCAAAAAGCATTATGTTTTCCTTCTCTAGACTAAAGAGTCTTATTGTCTCAGCTCTTCCCTTCCAAGACCATTACCAGCTCTATGAGCATTCATGCAACCATTCTCTAGATTTTTTCCATTTGAGCATGTTTCTCCTGATATGGCAAATCTGAATCCCAAAAACCACTCCTCTTGTTAAAGGCCACATTGAATGGCTTGTGTTGAAAGGGACGCTGAAGGTCACACAAATCCTGTTTATCACAGAAAGGTCTGCCCTTAGAGCAATGCCATGAAAATGTTGATTCACATTAGCCACTAAATCCTTTTCTGCAGATCTGAAATCCAGCCTGTTGTTCCACAGTCTGCTCTTATGAAAGTGATTATTCATGCCAAGTGCAATGCCTTGTTTCCCCCCATCTGATTAAATTAAAAATTGTCTCTTTGGTTACTAAGGGAAATAAAGGATCACAGTTTGTACTTGCAAATATCAGCCCCTACATTTTGATCTTGAAAGACTGAATATCCGTGGTTGGGATCTCTTGCCATGCACCTACAGGAGAGGAACAATTCCCAGTATATTCCATTGCTAGGTCGTGATTTGTATGGTGTTAGAAAAAACACATAATTAGTATCCCTTATTTCTGCAAGTCTCCATGCTTCCAGAGAAATATTTCTTCCTTCGTGTTCATCAAAAGCTTCAGTTAAAGCTCATTTTTCTCCTCCTGCCCCAGTGACTTTCCTTTGGTTTATCAAGACCAAAGGCCAAGACTAGAAAATATGAGTTGATGCAACAGCAGTATGTGGCATGATAGATGGTTCCCTCTCTTTGTCATTTTACATCCAACCTAACATTTTGTCTGGTTTATCCTGTTTGGGGTCCCTCACACCCTGAATAGTGGGGAGTAATTTTCTGGGAAGCTCAGGATATTTGAGCACTATTTTTTCACAGTATTACCGTGATTGTTTTAATTTATAATTAAAAATAAGCTAATTGAAGAATGTTTATGGTTCTTATGTCCCCACTGGTTTTGCTTCCTTTTATTGATGAGTATGATTGCCAGTGTGCATGGATGGGAAGATGAGAATTCTGTCATTTTGACATGGTTTAAACATTCATAATGCCCATCTCTCCAGGCTTAAGAGAACCAGCATTTCAGCCTCTTATTCTTCATGTCATTTGCAATTTTTAGACAGTATGACTGTTTTGATCTTTCAAGAACTGGCTTCCCAACCTTTGTATTTCAAACTGGGTAAACTTTGCTTATAAGTGCCAAAGTTACTTTAATCTCACACACGTATACTATATCTGTATCTGCATTATCTTTCAATATACTCCCTTAACTTTCTAGTTGGAACAGAGTAATTGAAGCAAACTAGGACAAGATATTGCCAGAGTGGCTATTCTTTCATCTGTTTAAAAAGCAAAATAGTAAAACCACCATTTTACAAAATATTAGAATTATTGTCTTAAATATGCAAATAGTCCCTGTGCAAAAATGACACATATGTTAGAAGTCCTAGGTCTTAATGAATGGATGTCAAAAATCATTTTAATTATGCTTCTCTTCACAGCAGTAGAGTGGACTGGTTCTACCAATTGCCTTGTTTAAGCTTACAACAGCACCCATGTGGAAAGCAAAGAAACATCACTATTTTTAAAACCACACATGTTTATGTGCTACAGTTAACCAGTGAATTGTAAGACCTTATAGTAGAGGTCCAACTTGGAAATGAAAAGTTCATACTCATAAAGCTGTGAATCTGCCTCCTTTGCAGGTTCAAAGACTGTAAGCCTCTGATATTCAGATATTGAACAGATGACTTATGAGTGATACAGTGCATCCTCTTTAGGAAAAAAAATCATTTTTAAAAGACACATTTTTACATTTAATATGAAATTTGAGAAAGAAGCTACACACAAACAGCATGTGTACAATAAACCAGGCAGTCCTGGGTAAACCTGGAAACACCATATATTTTTTTCTTTTCCTTAGATGTTTCTCCAGGCCTACTGCTGCGTCAAAGCTCAGGGATATGATACCTGACAGTGTTTAACAATTGCCACATTTTATTGCTCTGCATTTACCTCAGTCCATTTAAAACTCTCAGCCAATATTTGGGCTTGATTACATTATTAGGGTCAACCATGGGCTGTTCCCTGTAGTCAGGATAAGGTAGCTCTGTTTTCAAGGGGACAGATTTTATATAAGATTTCATATGAGGTATAGATCTTTTATATCAGCCTACTGAACCCATAAGGGATTACTGATATTGACACAGTTTAATACTAGGAAGACAAACAAACAGCTTTTAAGAGAGCACAAAACACTTTTGATTACTTACTCAGAATGAAATTATTGATTGTTTTATCAGGCTGGGTGCTTGTATGAAAAGAGCAGGGTCAAAGAAAGAAACAACAAAGCAAAAAATCCTGAAGAGATGAATGGAAGTCTTAAGCTGGTGGGTACTCAGCCAGACTAGGCACAGCAGCTACTGCTATGGCTTGGCATAGAACAGCCTTATATGCTCTGTGAGTGCAAGCATGTGCTTAGAGACAAGGTGTTTCACCTGTTATTTTTAATTGTTGCAAATTACATTTCGGTTCTCTTCTGTGATGGCTAGTGCAATCTCTCCAATTATTTTAGCTGGCAACTACATTAGATTTTCTTGTTTAACAATATCTTGCTTCAGAAAACTAAAGATCTTGTTATATGTAAATTTCTGGAAAGATATTTGATATCACTTCTAAGTGACCATATTATAAAACCTTTTATGATTGCCAGTAGTGTTGTTATAAATCTATTTTGCATAATAATTAAATAGTATCACTCCAACCCCAAGAAGTCATAGACCTTTTGTCATCATTAGACAAAATCAGGCTGAGTGTAAACACAGCCTAGTTTCCTCCGTGTTTTTGTATTTGTATGCAGCAATTGTCAGCATGTCGGCAGTGGACAGTGATAAAGTGCATTTTTCTGCTTGGGTGGTTAGCCCTTTCATTTTTACAAGTGACAAAATAAAAATCTGTTGAAGAGTGAACATGCTGCTTTCACTGTGTCATCTCAGCCCTGCGGGTCATTTTATTATAAAAATGTAAAAATCCAGTCAATTTTATTTAATCAGCTGAAAAGGAAAAGTGTTTCCAGGTCATTAATCAAGTGCTCCTTCTCTGTGGGAACTTGTCTCTTCAGAAACTGCCATCTGAATCATTAATAAAGCTGAAAAGATTTTGTGCCAGCAGGTTTTTGAGAAACCTAGATGTTATCAATATAACTGGAGTAAAGTAATTTGAGGTCAACAAATAAAGCTTTATATAGTCATTGCTTCAAAAGCTGAATATTGCCTATTAAAAAATAATTAATTATTTTCAAAAAGCATTTAATTGTTGGAAAATATACAACGGTTTAGAAGGTATTTGATAATATATTCCATAATTACATGTTTTCTTTAATGTTACCTAACCATATATTTACAGTAAACTTTTATGTGAATTGATCAAAACATGATGAGACATTAAGAAGAGGTAATTACTACTGTATCCATAATAATAATGGTAGTAATTAAACCACAGAGAACTACATTCAAATAATGTCAGTCTGGAGATTTAAGCCTCTATTAACAAAGACATTGAAGGCACTCACTGGTTTTTAGCACATTCACCTCCATGCATGCCTTGGTGCAGCAGCTTGTGCTACCTGTGGCCAAATCTCCGTGTAACTTTTGTGGCAGGCAAGGAGAACACACTTTCTCATCCCATGAACATGTTGTGTGATGAAAAGTGTTACCATCCCACAGGATGGGCAAGTTGAAAAACCTTACACAATGTTGGAATTGGTAGTTTTTTAAACTACTGATAGAAATAGTAGAAAAATAGTAGAAGAAAATAAACATGAATGTGGGAATTACACCAGTGTCCATTCATGTCTTACCTGTCCTTGGGAAACTAAGCTCTGATTCTTTCACCTGTTTTCTGGAAAGAGAGTAGTACCAAAATGAGGAAACTGAGTTTCATAAATGAAAAAACTGATGTTTGTGTTCATTTTGCATGGGGAGCATAGATTCAGGTATGTGCTTTCCATCAAAGAGAGAAAATATTTGAATCCAGGTTCCCAATCGCTGCCTCAGGTCTGGTTTCTTATCTCCAGGCTTCTCCTGAAAACTGTTCATTTGTTTTTGACAAATCTGAGCGCATTAACTGGAAAATTCCTTCTGCCCAGAGCTTCCTATTCATATTACTTATGAATACCTGTTTTTGTTTAACTAATGGTGCCTGGAATTAGGAAGATAAGAGAAGCTTACTTGATTTATATTTTTTGCTTTACATTGTATCTTTTGTAATTCATTGGATTGGCCCCAATTAAATTAAATAACTAGCTTTTCCTAATTACATCTAATGTTTTGATAGGTAAGAAAATAATTTTGATTTCTGAAAATGTTAAAGTTATAATTTCAAAAGCTACATAAATCCATGTCTATTCAGAAGGGTAGTATTTCAAACTATATTTATATGGGTGAGCATTGATTCCCGCATATTCTAGTGATAAAATTCAAGCATACTCAAGTCACAAAAATTATGAAAAAAATAGATCCCATGTCAGTTTTTCTCTGTTATTTTAAAGGTATTTTTAATATCATACAAGTATCTTATATCTGAATTAAGATGTTGATTTCTTCTCAGTGAAAGTTCAGAGCCAATATTCAATATTCTGAATTCAGAACTATCAATATAATTTAGATTGTATTATATTCTTCCTAAAAATGTGCACTAAACAGTTAATGCTAATCACCATCACTCTCATAACATATTGTAGACTGAAGACTTTTTCTAAACGGTCCTGTATCTCTACAGTGAGATTGCAATCCATGTAAATTCTGCATAACACTCTGGATGTCCTTGGTTATGTTGGACTTTGCTTAATGTAGGAGATGGTTATGTTGTCACAACTGCATGAAGCTTGGCATGCAGGCTTGCAACAGGCCACTAAAGAGCCAGAATCTAATTGCATTTAGACTAGTTCAATTCACTTGGAGTTACTTGTTTGTACCTGTGTAACGGAGTGAAAAAGAGCCTGCAGGTCAACAGCAGCAGTAATTACTTGTCCACTAGGATCTGAACTGAGGCCACCAATGCATTTCACACAGTTGATCACACAGTCATTGGATGGTAAGATGTCTTGTCCTGAGAAACAAAAGCTTCTCCTAACATGAATTTAGTAGGGGAGGGCTTCAGAGTCCATTTACCAATCCCCAGGACTCAATGGCTCATGAGACTAGTAATGTGTTATGAAGTCTCTCACCATCACAAACTTACACTTTTAAGAATATGTGTGTGTGTGAGCACATGCTGCTTTTTTCTCTCCCTGTAGAAAATTGACTTAGGGTCTCCTGCTAGCTTTGGGGAAGAACATCTTTACCCCGCTGTGATAATTTGAGAAGTGGCAGAATTTTGTGATTCAAAGTAGTTTCTTCTTTCTTTTGTACATTTTTTTCTCTTAAAATGAAATGTCAGAGCTATTTTAGTCTTAATATAGATTAGTCACTATTACAGTTAACTAAAATAAAATGAGCTGCTTAAATAATCTCATTTTGTAATTTCATTTTCTCCAAAATCACTATTTTTATAATTATTCTATATCAAGAAAAAAAAAAAAAGATGTAATTTTGTTTGAAACTAAATGATTGATAAAAAGGCTGCTGTAAATCACAAAGCTCTAACAACTTCTAAATTATCACAGCGGGAGTAAAGATGGTATAAAAATGATAAAATAGCTAGCAAAGAGGCTTAGTCCCAGTACAAATAAAAATTCCTACAATCCTTTTGGTTAAAGACCTAGTAATTTTTCTGTAATTGGTATTAATTATTGTTGGCAAGAAAGTATTAACAACTCTCATTTAACTGTGTCAGTTACCATTAATATAAATCTTTCAGTACTCATTTTTATGAACACATACCTTGCACATTGGAAAACTAGTATTTTTCAGTTGCAAAATAGATTAAGCTGGATCAAAAAATGTGGAACAACGTCTACTTTCAAATTTGCCAGTTTTCTGAGTTTGTTCTCTTGCACAGACATTTACTCCTCCTGTAGAAGTGTTGACTGATTGATTTCATAGAATCATAGAATATCCTGAGTTGGAAGGGATATTCCACAAGGATCATCAAGTCCAACTCCTGGTCCTTCACAGGATGCCCCAAGAATAATACCATGTCCCTGAGAGCAATATCCAAATGTTTCTTCAGCTGTGTCAGGCTGGTGACACTCCCACTTCCCTGGGGAGCCTGTTCCAGTGCCCAAAAACCCTCTGGGGGAAGAAAACTTTTCCTGATATTCAACCAAGCCCCTGTCCCTGTCCATGCCTGTTCAGCCAGCTCCCTCCCTCCTGACACAGCTTCATGTCATTCCCTTGGCTTCTTGTCACCAGTCACAGAGAGCAGAGATGAGGGCCTGTCCCTCTTCTTCCCTTCACAAGGAGGTTGTAACTGCAGTGAGGCCTCTCTTCAGCCTCCTCCAGGCTGAAGAGACCAGGTGACCTCAGCTTCTCCTCCCCTCAAGGCCCTTCACCATCTCTGTTACCCTCCTTTGGACTCTGATAGTTTAATGTCTGACACTGTGGCACCCAGGAGTGCCCCCAGCACCTCACTCAAGGTGAGGCTGCCCCAGGGCAGAGCAGAGCAGGACAATCCCCTCCCTTGCCTGGCTGCTGATGCTGTCCCTGATGCCCCCAGGACACGCTTGGCCCTCCTGGCTGCCAGGGCACTGCTGGCTCATGTTCAGCTTGCCATGGACCAGAGCCCCAGGGCCCTTTCCATGGCACTGCTGCCCAGCCTCTCGTTCCCCAGTCTCTATGTTCATCTCTGTGTACATGGAGTTGGCCCTTCCCAGGTGGAGAATCTGCCACTTTTACATGTTAACCTTCATGCAGTTGAGGATTTCATAGCCCTCAGATATGCAAGTCTCTCTGTGGGGCCTCTGCCTTTGAGAGAGTCAAAAGCTCCTCCCAGCCCAATGTCACTGGCAAACTTACTTATTATATCTTTATTTGTCAGCAAAACCCCCAAACACACAAACAATATTCATTTATGCTTGAAGTTGAAGACACTGGGTTGACTTATACATACATACTCAAGGGTTGACTGTAACAATAGACATCTAGATGCTGTCAGTATTGAAATGCCATGTAGCATATTTTATCTCTTTCTTGCTCTTTAATGTCAGAAATATGAAACTATTTTGCATGCTATCTCAATCTCATTCAGTACACCTGTCAACATAAAAATCTAATATCTTTACCTCTGTTGTTACCACAGTTCACAGGATAATGTTCTTCTGTGTGGCATGGGATCTTAGACTGCAACTGACCTCTTTTGGTCACTTCACTCTGATTTCATACCAGTGAAAGATCTTGCTAAACTTTCTGTCTTCATTTTTTTTTTGAATAACTTGTTTCTTGAGGTTTGATTTTATTTATATATTCTATACCTGAATACGTTTGAACACTACACTTTAGGTTGAGTAATTTATTCTGCCTGGAGCTTACTGATAATCAAAGACTTTCCCAGTGATCATTCTGGTCAACTGAACTACATTACTTTATGACCTCTCTCTGCTTTGAGCAGATTATCCTTTGCTTCTCCTCTGCTTTACTTTTTCTGGGTTTTTTTATTTTGGTTTGGTTTTTGTTTTGTTTTTGGTTTTTTGGTTTTTTTAATTTGGTTTTCGGTTTTTTTCTTGTTGTTTGTTTGGGGTTTTTTTTTTTTTTTGTTTTTTTTTTGTTTTTTTTTTTTTTTTTTTTTTTTTTTGTTGTTTTTTAATTTTTCTTCTTCCTTCTCCTCTCCCTCATTGTCTGAATGGCTAGAATTTCCTCAGTATTTCAAATCAGGCCACATCAAGTCTTAAGAAGCTTTTATGCTAATGAAAATATTTTTCTATGTTTCTATAGAGATTTCCTCTTATTTATTTCTGCTTTCAGTGCAACTGTCACCAACTCCCTTGTTCACAAGCATTCTCTTCTGATTTCCTTCTACTTCTGCTTAGCTAATGATTTCTCTTATGGAATTGCAACAAATGCTTGACTGAAATTCAGATAGATAAGAGCTTCTAAATGTAACTTTATTGAAGACAAATATCAGCTGCTTGATGATAATGAATTTTTACTTCTCAAGACCTCAGAACACTTTTTAGAATAAGTACTTTACCTTCTATTTGAAACCTTATAAAAATCTATACTCTTCATTTTGTTATTGAAATTTATGGTTTTTATGTTTTCTGACTCAGAAAACATGAACTGTTGTTTTGTAGGAAAAGACACAAATATCATGCACGTGGCTAAATATGCAATATACACAACTATAGAGGACGTAGGATCAAATTCAATGCAAGATATAAAAAACATTAAAGGATTACAGAGCATCCAAATGAGGGCAACAAATAAGGTGTACAGCCTTGAGGGGAAACCACAGGAGGAGCAGCTGAAGTCACTTGGTCTGTTCAGCCTGGGGGAGACTGAGGGGAGACCCCACTGCAGTTACAACCTCCTTGAGAGGGGAAGAGGAGGAGCAGGCCCTGATCTCTGCTCTGAGTGCCCAGTGACAGGATCCAAGGGAATGGCCTGAAGTTGTGCCAGGGGAGGGTTAGAAAAAGGTTGGCTATTAAAATAGATTTTTTACCCAGAGGGTGTTTGGGCACTGGAACAGCTCCCCAGGGCAGTGGTCACAGCACCAGCCTGACAGAGCTCAAGAAGTGTTTGGACAATGCTCTCAGGCACAGGGTGTGACTCCTGGGGATGGTGCTGTGCAGGGCCAGGGGTTGGACTCTGTGGGCCTTGTGGGTCCCTTTCAACTCAGAAGATTCTATGATTCTATGGCAAGAGTTTCTAGGACAGATTTAATTGCCTCTTTGTTAGATGTACTGTACGGTATATTCCTGTAAACTTTAAAGATATATATTGATTTGTATCTGCAAATTTTTCTATTTTATTTTTTTTTTATTTACTTGAGCACCTAGTGTACAAAGAATATCTGTGGTACACAAAAGGAAATGCAAAAGGAGAGTAAAAAAGATGTAGGTGTATTTAAGAACTAATTTCTTAGCTTTCTTCTTTGGCAAGTAGCTACAGGCTTTTCTCTTTCCATGTATTAATATTAAACACATATTAATAATTTCACCATATCTATTTTCACGTCTGCAGTTTGTGCTGTTTTAGAGTTAGCCTGTTACCTAGAACGTACAAAGAAAAACTCTGTATTTTTACTCCAGCAAACGTATTTTGAAGCTATAATATCTCACATAAACTCATAAAAATAAGTGGAATTATTTGGATTATGGTTTGAGAAGCTGAAGCAAAATAACCCATTATCTTCAGAGAGCATTTTTCTTCTGATTTGTGGTAAATTAATTTTGTGTAAAATGGGAATGTTTCAAATCCCTTCTTCAGGATAGGTAGCATAGTATTGGTGTTCCGTAAGCATCAAGAGCTTGGTTTTTTTTTCATAATTAGGATACCAGTTAATGAATTCTCTTTTCTGATTTTTTTATTGACTCTCATTGGTATGGTGGACATTCTTGAGTTTTTTGGAATTCAACCTTACCATGCTGTGAAGATTTTCATCTGCTTTTTCCCTCCTCAGTACCCCTCTTCCAGCCCAATGCAGTAGAAATATGAGTTACACTCTTCATAAAATACTAAAAATTTATTCTGATTTTTATACACCTCCTAGTAGCAAAAGAAGAGATGCAAATAGTATCATCCATTTTCTGTGAATCTGAACTCCATCTAAATGTCTGAGAAGTGTACAGCTTGTCATAAAACAACTTTTTGTCTCTGCTCTAGGGATTAACAGGAAAAAACAATCAAATTCTTAAAGATTTACCTTCTAAAAAATGATTCTGTACATGCTTCAACACCAACTTTATTTTAGGAATAAATATCATGAACTGTTATTTTTATGTTTTTTTGAAGATGCAATTCCTTATATGCAAGGAGAACTAAGGTAACATGAGCACTATTGCTTTCACCATGCCTTTATAGAAGTAAGTTCATTGGTGTGGCAATGGCATATTTGTATTTTAAGGGCAACAAGTAATGTGCTGAAAAACCATGAAGATGTCCTATTGTCATGTTAAATAATATCTGAATGGATAAGAAATGGGAAAAGGGAAAATGACCTTGAAGGTCATTTGTCATAGCTACAAGTTGCCAGTTTGGACAGATAATCAGTGATTGTCACCCAGGAATAAGAGCTCTGTACAACAAGTAAATTCTAAATTAAGGAGCTTTTACTAAAAGTAAATCCTTACTTGTTGTGTTACCTGAACAACAGAAAGGCCTCCATTCCTGCATGGCTGCAGGTGAATGTTGAAACCGTGGGCACCCTCACTGCTATTGTTCATTTGGTTCATCATGCTTAGGAAGAGGAAAAGCAGATATACACAAGTAGTTCTTTAGAAAACTGCAGTGTTCCATAGGATAATGAAATACAAACACCATAAATTCCAATAACAAATATCACAATAATGTAATGGCTTTTCTTTACATTTTCCTTTTACACACATGGAGGACTTGTTCTGGAAAACTGTCGTAGGCCTACTGAATTGTTAGTGATCTTGGAGATCCAGTTCTGACAAGTCTAATCACAAAAGGAAGGAGCTGTATTAAAAATGCATTAATGCATAAAGCTATAAGATGCATGTGAGACTTAGGGTTTTGCTGGAGCAGATATTTGCATTTCATCTTCTATTTATCTTGCTGATCCTTCAGCAGAATAATCTTATAAATATCAAACCATTAATATGTTGAGTTGTCTTCAGAGCTCTAAAAGCCACATGAGAGTGGTATAGAGAAGTTACTCCTTGTTTCTGGAATAAGGAAAATAAGAAAAAATTACTTGTTTTTACAACAGCATTCTTTATTTTTTTTCATGGCAATTGCTTAAAATAAGTGATTCCTGAAAAAATTTTTTTTTTCCCCAGTTTTACAATGCAACACTCTATACTTATTGTATCACTTGATGAAATAGAAATAATTTATTAAAAAATTATTATCATATGCACAATATTAACTAATTCTGTTTCAGTCCATTTTTCCTCCTTTCTCCAAAGTGGAATAATTTATTAGTTATCAATAATGTATGGTTATGTGTATTGTGCAGACTTCCTCTGTTTAATTCCTCAGTGGTTTTGCCTAATGTTTCTGCTTTTTGTGTTCTAACTGACAAATGATTTTTAAACTCCAATGTATTTATTCATTATAGGAACAAACTTCTGTACTGGCAGATAAAGCTCTGAATCTCTTATGCGCACAACTGTTTTGCCACAGATTTATTGCAAATAATAAGTAAATAATAAGTGTTGTACTTTTTGTTTGCATTGTATTTCTCACATGCATTGTATTTACTGTCAGTACTTATTCTGCATGTTATTTTGAATCTTGTAATATCTAAAAGCATGAAGGAAAACACTTCATTTTACAGAAATCTTTGGTTTGGGGGGGTTTGGTCCAGTTTTAGTGTACCATGGAAGGCATAGTGGTAACCATTCTCAGCTTTTTTTTAGGACATCCAAAGACAAAGGAACTTGTGCTTTTTTGAGACAAGTTTCATGTTGGTGGTGATATAACTGTGCTTTGGAGAATAATAAGAAAAACAAACAGATATTGAAGAAACATAATAAGAAATAGAATTGAATAAAGCCCACCAGAGGCTGAGGTAACCTTCAGAAGCTCACACAATTTTGTTTCCAGGAGCTCTTTTCTTACCAAGTGACAATGGCATTGATGTCTTCCTCCTAAGCAATGTGGAAGTATAAATGTGGCTTTCATGTGTGCCTGGATCACTGTCTAATAATCTATCAAGTTATGGTACAGAGGAGGCTTTTATAAAGGATGTGCATTTGTGTGTGGGGCATAATAGATTTGTATGTGATTTCAGAGCTTTTTAAAATCCCAAAAGATTGAGATAAACAATAGGAAATGAAGAATATATATGCTATGCCAGATCCAATTATACAGACTTAATGTACCTTCAGAAATTAATTGGGCATAGTGTGGTCAGTCAGACCTCAGGGGAATAGTTAGTCTCTTATCACTTCTAAGAGGAGAATCTAATTTCAATTTGAAATTTTAAAAAACTTTAGAAGCTGGTTTGAATGCTTCTCTACTGTGAAAAGCACTTTCAGAAAAGTTGTACTGTAACAGTGATGCTCTCCAAGATAGGTCTGAAGTTTGCGCATCTTTGTTAAAGAAACAGGTTGAGATAAAACTATGAGATTAAAGAACATCTCTTGTCTGTTTTTTCCCTTCCATCAGGGTGATATTTTATTGAAATGCAGGACTTGCAATTCATATCACCAGAAATCTGCTACAGCTTCGTGCCTTGCCTATCTGATCCTAGGTTATTATATATTTAGATGATTAAAAACTTTTCACTTTGATGCAAGAATATTGTCAGTATTTGGTCAAATCTGCTCTTGCACAGAGATTCAGACAGTGCTTAAAAATATTCTTATGTTGGCATAGCGAAATGTTTGCATGGAGAATGAAATCTGTAAGACAGAAAGGATGGCTGGTTGTACACCAGATAGTGAGGAGTGTCTCCACAGCAAGAGTCTTCAACTGGATCATAGTCCCAAAATTGTTTTTTGACCAGTTCTTAAAACCTCTGTGGCCTGTGGTCTTGCATGTCCACTACAGCATGCACGTTTCATCTCTCCTGATTACTATAAAGTACATATAAAGCGCCTAACTATCTTAAGGATGAACAAAATGTTGTCCTGTGTGATTACTTCTAAATCTGTATGAACAGTTTTTACTGAATAATAACAAGTGTCTTCTCTGAGCTCAGTTCAGTCAATTCTGTAGTAGGAACAGCTGGGAAATCTCTTTGTCTCATGTAAAAGTCACATACCTTGGTGATACATGTTAGCAGCAGATAGACAAATCATCTACCTGTTCCATTAAATCAGATGTAGCCCTTTTATCTGCTGGCTTTTTTACACAACCTTGTTATTGTTTTTGTTTCTTTTTGATTATCATTAGTTAGAATTTTAATACTGGAGGCTCTTCAGACTGATTATGCTGTGGACACCTTAGGATGTCTATCATCTCCTCAGGCAGCCTGGTGTATACCAGGGAGCCAAGAGGAAATACCTTGATTGTAAAGTTATCCAGATTATTTTCAAATAATTGCAAGAAAATAAAGCAGTGAACTGATATTCTCAAATGCAAAACAGCAACGTTGTTTTTATACCGAATTACAAAGTTGCATTCTCTTTCTTGTTGAAATGTTAATATAGTGTTTGGTAAATTTTTTTCCAGAAAAACCTATTTCTCTTCAGTGAAATTTGTCTCTTGTGTTGGTTACTCATGCATTCTTTGAAAATATAAACACCATGCACTCCTGTCACTAAGTTTCAAAAGCATTCAAATTCAAAAACATTACTGTGACTTGAACAACTGATAGTAAATCTAAGAAATATAAACCAGTTTTACTATGATTAGGGTTTTTTCACCCACAGTGATGTGGGTTTAGATTTTTGAACTCAACCGTGAATCAGAATTAAGATTGTAAACTATATTTTTTCATTCTACCTTTCCCGAATTTTCCTGGATCTAGTGCCATATTGAATCTTTATACTTAACTCTTGTCCCAGACTAGATGAGCCAAACCAGACTGGAGTGCAGGTTGTAGGATTTTGAACCTGAACTATGTGTCTTTTCTTGCTTTTTAGGATATAACTGTTTTGTTTTTGGTTTTTTGTGGTTTTTTTTTTTTTTTTTTTTTTTTTTTTTTTTTTTTTTTTTTTTGTTGTTGTTGTTGTTTTCTGCAAAGGTTTTGTTCTAGAGGCTCTTATTGAAGCATCCTAACAACATCACAGAGCAGTGACCTTTCTGGCTCAGTCTTCTGGCTTAGATACCATTTAGTGTGACAGTTACTAAAAGGCAATTTCCCAATAGGTAGCTGCAGAGAACAGATTGAACTCTTAAAATTAGTAGAAGAATTATAAAATCTTAATAGCAGGAGTAACAGTAGTTATTTATGCGTTATTGATTTAAATTTGGTGCTCAGGTCTCTGAATGTTTTCATTATAAAACCAAAAATTAGTGGAAAAGTTATGTGCGTAAGTCAGCTGTCCCCACACTTAACTATTAACCTTCATTTCTTCAGCTGCTGCTTATACACAATTTAAAATCTTTTTCTCCAGTACATGGAACTATTTACTCTGAAGACAGACTAATTGGAGAGTCACTCATGCTAAGAATGTGTGTAGCTTTTGATGGAGTGCTGGAGCAGAGCACTGGCATGAAATGAATTGCTTAACCATAACACTTTTCACTGAATGACACAGATGTCATATGTAGTGGGGAACAATATTGACTAGAACAGTGACACAATCAAATCTGAATTTTTAAATAAAATTTTGAAAACAAGAAAATTAGTTTGTTTTTAATAAAATCCCTCAAGTCTCGGCATAGGAAAGCTTATTTACTCCAGAGCAACCTCCTCACTAGTTCATTTACATGTGTGCACAAGCCATCTTCTCCTTATGCCTCTTTCATGTGGTAGAGATACTTAAATCTTAAAGGTACATTTGTGGCACCATTAGATGACATTTGCATGGCATTGGTCATTGTCATTGTACAGGTAACATGACAGCTCACATAATATGCTGAAAATATTAATGAATTAAGGACCTGCAAAGCAAAGCAATGTAAAATGGCAGTCTTGAGATCAGTCATTAATTTTTTAACTAAGATATGTTTAAATCTAGCCTTAGTAAAATCAAAGTTCAGTGTTCACATTGTAAGTCATTGACTTTGCCTTATATTTAACACGAGAACAACTGAATACACGATAGCATGGCAGTACGTATGAGGGTGACAGATTTATATTAACCAGTACATAGGTTGTTTTGGTGGTTTGGGTTTTTTTCTTAAATTCAGGAACTTAGAATAAAAGCATGTGCTACTGTCTTTTCTTAAACACTAAAGAGTTGAGAAAAATAGATGGAGGTACCAATAATGTAATGAGGTAATACAATAATATTGAAAGAAAGCTGTTAGTGTTTGCAAATAATAAGAGCATATTACTGTTTTTACCATAGTAACACTCTGTCTCTTCACCCAAATAATGCTAAATATAAGCATCCTATAGTTTTGTGAAATAAAGGAATGTGCAGCAATAGGACTTGTGTGTTAGAATCTGATTGAAGACAGAAGAGGGTTACCAAAAGTCACAGATTGTAGGTTTGTGGGAAAAGGGGCTTAAGTTAGGTTATGAGGGAAGCCAAAAATCAGAATGCTGTGGGGGTCTCACATGAAGGTCAGATGCACTGAGTGTGTAATAAGTGGGAGGCAATGCAGCAGCCATTATCTTCCCCCTGACAAGAGAGCAACTCACTGACCTCGTATGTTGA
The DNA here is from genome assembly GCF_027887145.1 of Ammospiza caudacuta. Taxonomy (NCBI): domain Eukaryota; kingdom Metazoa; phylum Chordata; class Aves; order Passeriformes; family Passerellidae; genus Ammospiza; species Ammospiza caudacuta. Next base: position 53,204,594 of record NC_080632.1, read on the forward strand.
CAAATGGAGAGGAAAACTCTGCGCTGAGATGTAAATTCCCCACGCAGGTCCCTCATGAATATCTTGTTTCCAGAATTCAAGCCAGTGACCTGGAAAACAAGGTTCCTCCCCAATCAAAATGACAGGCAGAGCTGGTTTCCTGTTAGGAAGACTACTAGATGTGTAAAAAAATTATGATTTCTGAGAAGAAAAAAATGAGATGTCACACAGAGCAAAATATTACTTTCAAATGGTCTTCTGCATCTCCCTTGAATGGCAGCTGTTAAGAATTCAATTGTGTGTATGACACACTGCAATGCAGGATGGAAGTTCTGTTGGGGAGCAAAAATGAAGAGAAATTTTCAATTCAAATACTCATTTGAGAATATTTGAATATCTGTCATTCTTTTTAGCCTAAAGGTTAATTCTTGAAAAGAATTTCCATTAGTAACACAAATTGTAACCTTGTCAAATCCTCTTATGTAATGCATCAATGCTGAAAGACATACTCTGCAAAACTGTACTATTAAATACATAACCTTGGTTAATAGTGAATTAATACTTTCAGCAGTTTCTTTGATTTGTCAGTTATTTGTATAAGATTTTATGGTTTTGTCTATGTGCTTGTGTCAGCATATAGAGAACATTTTGTAAATGTTACTATATTCTTTTTTGAATATGTATGTTCTGTTGCCGTGCTCTCTTTATTTCATAGATAGTAATTAAGAAAATTGTATGATGCCATTGCCCTCACACAAGACAAGTGGCTGTCTAAGGAATTCTCTACAGTATGACAGATTTCTTTTCTCATTCTGTGCATGTACGCCAATGTTATATAAGGATGTCCATTATTATATTTCTGAAGTTCTGATTCCTTATAAAGAGAAAAAGCAATTATGATTTTTCTTTCTGGATGATGATTTAGCCTTCATTTCACCAACAGTCAGGATGCAGAATTATAGAGTATTTGGATAAATATCATAAAGTTTAATATTAAAGGGTACCCAAATTTGTACCATGGGGCATGGGGAAGGTAGATTTTTGTTAGAGACAGAAAGTCTAAAGGTACTGTGGTTCTCCAATCAACAGCTTCATTTACTTAAATAAATAAATAAAATGACAGGAGTTAATTTTATAAATTAAGTTTTATTCTACTGTGGCTAGGTTTCTTCTACTGTGAAAACTTCAGACAGACCCACGAAAAGTTTTGTAGAATGATAAAATAATTTCTTTTTATCATAGTAATAAAATCTATTTTGGATAAAATATTTTTAAAAGCTTTTGGCTTTGTTTTATAGTGAATTTAAATACCTATCTGTACTTCACTATCTTATCTTCCTTAATTCTCTTTCATTCTCTGTTGTACCATGCACTGATATAAGTGTTCATGCTGTTTCTGCTGCTTGGTAGAATTTTTGCTAAGAGACAGCATGGTTGGAGTTTGCACACAGATCTTAGGCAGAATGAATATGTTAATAAGTTCCAACCTCAGGTTGCACACTCAAATTACTATCAATTGTGCATGCAATTTTTCCAGGCTATTTGTTCTGAAAATAAGTACTAAATTATGCATTCAATGTCATGTATGAGTACAAAAGAGGAATTTGCTCAAATATTTCCAAAAGGAATATTTGTGTGTGCAAATATGATGAAATTCAATTTTTAAATGTACCCACTTTAGCAGTTTGGAAACAGGAAGACAAAAAAAACCTTATCATATTGAAGGTGGGAATGAAATGCTTGAAAGGCAGGCAACTGAGCCTGTGACTTAAAGTGGATGTATGTATTTCATTTATTTGGAACCAGTCATTGGCAGGCCTTTTCAAATTGCTTAGTCTGCATAATATCCTGAATAGTGGAAAACTAATAGAAAAACATTGTTGTGAGCTGTCCCTAGTGAGGGATATATTGTCAAGAAACTGCATTGCTTATAGTTGGTGTTTATTTCCTTGTTAAAGGCTGTTTACAAACTCAGACAGATTTGTTAGGAGAATACACTTTGGTCACAAATCTAAGATTGCCTGACACTGAAAATGTTCAGATCAGTCCAAGCTGGAGACCGTGTGCAGGCAGCATATCTACTCTGCTGCTTTGACTCTGCTGCTTTGGCTCTGCTCTTTCATGACTTTTGTTTAAATGTGTCAGTTCATTTTTCTTGGAATAGCAGATATGAAGTAAGACGAACTGACGTGACAAGCATACAGGGTGTACTTAGTAGGGTGTGTTTTAAGTAGTCTATGACTCACACATATTCTTTAAGTGTGTAGCTTTACACCTTTGTTAATGTTATAGCTGCAAGCCCTACATGCTCTGTCTCATGTACTCCGAAGCACATACTAGATACCATCAACACTCTGCTAACACACTGAAAATTTCCAAGCTGTAAAGAAACTCTCCTAAAGTAAAACAATGGTTATAACTATAGGTATACATGTGTGTGTGTGTGTGTGTGTTTGTGTGTATAAGTCAATTCCTCACTTTCAGAGCAATGGGAAACAAGTTTGGGAGGTATTATGAAGCCATTGCATGGAACAAACACAATTGTGGAAGAAAGAGGACTTTGCATTTGATGCATTTGAAACCAGATAGATATAGATAACCTTGGAAAAGAAACGCAATTTTAGATACTCTTGGAATAAACACATTAAGCCAACTTCTGGAAACGGACAGCAGCTCCAGATCTGTACTTGCTAGACTAATGTGAAGTCATGGAGTTGCAGGCGAAAATAGCTTCTGAATTCATGTGGAAAGTTTTCCATTGAAGGCCCCTAATATAAATTTATGGACTTCTTGCTGGCCATCTAAGAGACTCCTCCACTACATTGGTTTCCCAAGTCTCAAATCTTTTCTCAAAAAGGGATGAATTTCCCTGGGTAATTGTGGCAACCCTGTCCTGACATCTGTATTTTTAGTGCAAGCCAGGAGTAGACAACTGCATGGTAACTTTGGAGATCTATGGCAATGGTTCAGGGGCTGGTGAAATATGGCTAAACATGCGGGATTTTCTCTACTCTGTCAAAGATGGCACTGGTAGGAATTAGATAGTACATCTCAAGTTCTCAAGTACAGGATGCAGTTCAGTAATTGAATTGATAGCCTATAGGGGGTTAGGCATCAAGCAAAGATCATTCAGTCATCACAATTTATGGTATGAAGTTGGATAGTCTGCTTCTGTCTGCTCCATCTTTGGAGGTATGTACAGAAGAGGGCTGAGATTCTGTGACACTGAAGAAATGTTTTTCCCAATCTAATGAACCCTGAAAGCATCATAAGACTTCAGGACCTTTGCACATTATCCTACAATCATAAAAAAATATAAATTCTTTGTTTTATTGTGGCAGTAAATAAAAAAATGCTGTTATATTTTGTAAGTGATAAAATTTGAATATCTGCAGTTAAAAAATACATTTGCATTTGTTTAAGGAAGCTAGTGATATTTTTTTGTTCAAAGAAAGGCAGAATTTTGCCCCATACAGTTGGGAAGTCCTGTAAATGAATTTGCATAGAAGTCAAGAGGGATTGGAAATTTCCCCTTTTGGCTGGGACTTCCAGATGCAATCTGAGAATGAGAAGTAAAAGATGCTTGCTGACATAGGCATCAGCATGGAGCTGAACTTGCTAGAAACTGTTTTCAAATGGGTTATACTAAATTAGATTTAGCCATAGCCAAAGAATTTCTGCCCATATTTTTAGGTTGGAAGATTATCTTTAAAACTGTTTTTCAACAAATTCAGTGTGTTTTGTCTTTTCTGATCTACATATCCAGGTTATAGGAAGGAGGATCTGAGCTGGAGTTGCTGAGAATGGCAGAGTTACTGCCAGAAACTTGAAATGTAGGACATGAAGCATAAACATAGCAGTTTCAAATTATCAAGACACCTGGAGCTGTGGAGTATTTTGTCTTTTAAGTAGTGTTACATTTTCAAGAGGAGAAAAATCAAATGTTTCTGTGCTCTTAAATATTCACAGTATTTTTCAAAAGATGTCTGACATTTATTTTAGATGATATTTTGAAACCTAGAGATGAAAGAGGTTGAATTGAACCTGCAGCAGGTTGCATGTCAATCACCAGTTGACTTCTACAGAAATCTGTTGAGGATTAGCTCAATGAATACTATAAGGAATATAAGGAATAATATTTAATTGTAATTGAGGAGTGGGAGTGTGAGTGAAAGACCTATTTTTCAGTCTCTAGAGGCTTTGAACACTAGCTGCCTACAGAGAAACACTCAGACTGAGATAAACTTGAGGATACTTACCCAAAAAGAACTAGACTGATTTCTTTTCCTGGAAAGAAAACTACATTTAATCTCATTTATTATTACAAAAATATTTCCTCATCTTCATAATATGCAAGCATCCTGATTGTTGTAACACAAGAATGAGTCTTATTGACAGGCCAGATAAAAAAATTAACTTTTATAGAGCTGTAGATAAAATTTTGGTTAATTGTGTGCAAAACAGTGTCCTTTTTCCTCCTGTTGGGGCTACTACATGCTAGGCTAAGTAAAATGAAAAATTAATACACTGAAACATACTTGAATCAAAGTGAAATTTTTTTTTTAAACATCAGATATACCAATTTCTATCTTTGTTTCCTATTAAAAGGGTTGAGGCAACAAGCACTCACAGGGTGCTCTTAAACAAAGAGATAAAAAGATTTGTGTGTGTGCTCCTGCATCCAGCTGTCCTTGGGCATCCCTTCAGATTTCTCCAAACACTTCACTTTGAAGTGTGAGAGTAAACAAATACATGTGAACTTCTGGCTTTAATAACACAGAGGCAACCACTTCAGGTGAAATGTTCAGTCTGTACACAGCTATTCATGTTAAGATACATTAATGTAGATCTAGATAGAATGAGTTTTGTGTGACATACCTACAGTTTTTCTCTGGGCATTTTCACTGAGCATTAGGAGATTATAATGGCATTTTTTTCCAAAGATTTTAGCCAGCAATTTGATTAGGAATGGTCTCAGGGACAGAAACACTGATATGTATTTTAAAATCATAGAATGGCTTGAATTGGAAGGGAACTTGAAGGCAAACTTATTCCAACTCTCCTCCTGTGGGCTTCCACCACACCATGTTGCTCAGAGCTCCATCCAGCCTGGTCTTGAACACTTCCAAGGATGGGGCATCCAAGCTTCTCTTGGCAACCTGTTCCAGTGCCTCACCTCCCTCACAGTAAGTACTCTTGTATAAAGTCCCTCTCCATATATCTTTCTTGTACGTTCCCTTCAGGTACTGGAAGGCCACAATTAGGTCACCACTAACCCTTTTTTCAGGCTGAACAATTACAATTCTCTCAGCCTTTTCTCATAGGAAAGGTGCTCTATCTCTCCATTCATCTTTATGTTCTTCTTCTGGACTGTCTCCAGAGGTCCCTGTGCCTCCTGTGCTGGGAGCCCAGCTCTGTGTGCAGTGCTCCAGGTGGGTCTCAGCAGAGCAGAGCAGAGCAGAGCAGAGCAGAGCAGAGCAGAGCAGAGGGGCAGAATCCCCTCCCTGCCCTGCTGCCCACGGGGCTCTGGGTGCAGCCCAGGACACGTTTGGCTCTCTGGGCTGGGAGTGCCATGGCTGGGCCATGTGCAGCCTCTCACCCACAGCACCCCCAAGCCCTTCTGGGCAGGGCTGCTCTGGGGCTGCTCATGCCCTGCCTGTGCCGAAAGTGAGCCTTGTCCCTGTGGATATCCTGGCATTCAGCTGTGTCGACCACACCACTCAGCCTGGTGTTGCTGCCAATTCGCTAAGGGTACAATCAGTCCTTCCATCGATGTTATTGAAGGTATTAAATAGAGACCCCTGAGGGACACTGTCACTGTTGTCCATCTGTGATGTCCATCTCTGAGCCATTGACCGCCATCCTCTGGACAGAGCTGTACAACCATTTTCTTATCCGTCTAACAGTTCACTCATTGAATAGAGCTCTCTCCATTTTAGAGAGAAGGATGTTGCAGTGGAGAGTGTCAGAAGTTTTACAAAGTCCAGATAAATGACATCTGTAACCCTTCTGTTGTCCACTGATGGAGTTGCTTGATCACAGAAGGCCCCTGACTTAGTCAGGCAGGACTTCCCCTATTGAAGCTGTACTGGATGTCTCAAATCATCTCCCTGTACTCCTGAGCTTTTAACTCCCAGCTTCTAGGAGGATGTGTTCCATTTATATCCTTTTTAAAGCAAGTACATCTCCCTTTTCCAGTCACCTGGGACTTCACCCAGCTGCCATAACTTTTCTAATATCACGGAGAGGGGCTTGGCAGCTACATCAGCTGATTCAGTCAGGACTCTGGGATGCATTTCACCAGCTCCCAGAGGCTTATGTAAGTTCATATTTCTGAAGTGATTATGAGCTTAACCTTTAGTTACAGTGGGAGAGGCTTTGCTTCCCCAGTCATCATCCTACCATCTATTCACCTAAGAGGTGTGGGAAGAGATGTTGGCATTGAAAACTGGGATAAAATGTTTGGTGGGTTCCTCAGTCTTCTACTTATCTGTTGTTACTAGTTTGCCGGTGTTATCAGAGGGGAATTCACCTTCTTTGATCTTTCTTTTCTGGTTTACATGCCTGTAAAAGCCCTTCCTGTTATTCTTTGTACATCTTGCCAGGTCCAATTCCAGCTTTGCCTTTGGCCTTCCTCAGCCCATCCCTACAAAACTGAAAAATACTTTTACAAAATAGCATTCCCAGGACAGCTGTCTATGTATTTGCTTCTTCCCCTTTATTTTGACAGAGAGGTCCCTGCTCAGCCATGCTGGTGTCTTGCCCTTCTTGCCCAATTTCTTGTGCATGGAGAGTGAGCTCTTGCATTCCATGGGAAATCTCCTTACAGATCTGCCAGAACTGTTCCACTCCCTTTTCCCTGAGGGCAGTCTCCCAGGGAATCCCACTGACTATCTCCCCGAAGACCTGGAATTCTGCTTCCCTAAATTCCAGACTTTAGGCCTTTCCTGACATATATGCTCAGGATTGCAGGCTCCACCAGTTGAATGATCACCACTGCCCAGAGCGCCTCCAATCTTGACATCTTCAATTAACTCATAGACCATCAGATTTATGTGATATATTTGTAGAAAAAAAGACCTATTTAAAAAATTTTGAAATTATGGAATATTTGTTTTATGAGCCTTTATTTTGAAGTTATCTATGAGTGGTCAAAAAACCCAAAGCTATACTGGAAAAAAAGGTCTTATCTATCTAATGCATTACACATTTATTGTAGCACTTATAATTATATATCAATGTGCATGTAACAAGTTTGTGATGCATGCTTACGTTTGCCATAAACATGAACTAGCAGCCAAAATGACTATACAGTGACTGTTCTTACTATACATTCCTCAGAGAAGCTGGGAGACAGCTTTATAAAAATACTGCTGAATGAAGTTCAGATAAAAGGGACAAAATTCATAAATATAATAGTTTATTGACAATCTCAGTGCAACTGCTCTCAGATTTGAAAAATAATGCAGAAAACAATTATACAGCATGGTATACAGTACAACCAATAAGCGTGCTTTGAGACCGGCATGTAATGAGACCATTGCATTTAATTGACCCCATGTTAGCCCATGTGTTTAATTAAATGAACACAATACATTTCATTGTGGTCATGTACTTCGGTCTCCTACAAACATTCACTGAAATGATTCTGCTCTTTAAAAGCAATATGTCCTTCGACATTAACTAAGGCCTTGTGAACTTCATACCAGCAATTAATTAAAACAGAAAACACAAAATAATACAAGAAAAAGATACTTGCATAGCGTATTTCTAGGACCGTATTTTTATGCAACTGGGCTGACTTAAAGAACACAAGACATCTGTTTCTCAGTAGTCTGAATGTATCAGTCATACTGAAAATAGGAAGGACTTTTTCCTCATAATTTTAATGTGAAATGTGGTAAAATCTGTGGGGATGTGGTTTTTTTCTTTTTTTAATACTATACTATATTTGACTTTTGATTTTATTTTTATTTTGATTTTAAAGGCACTATTCTTCTATTCTATAGAAACCCATGGATTTTACTTATTTATTTATTTCATAATAGGCATAAAGCCTAAGCAGAAAATATGACAGGTTCAATAATGACAAAGTACAAGGCTTCTCTTCTTTCTTTGCTTCAGGTCAAGAAGCCTGACCAAATTCTGATCCCAATATTAGGATAATCTAGGGGTTGCTGTAATGATGCTCTAACTGCTTTTGTTTGGTAATATTAAAAATTTGGTGTAATATAAAACATAATATATTATAACTCTTTTCAGGTGGAATGGAAAAACCTCAAATTCATTGATTAGAATTTGATTCCAACCAGATTTTTTTCCCTAAAATGAAAATATTATTTGTGACTAACTCAAACAGTCATTTATGCTACTATATTTACATTTTCTGTATTTGATACCATACTATCTGTATCACCGTATATGCCACTGTAGAAGCTCCTTGGTTAAGTTAAAACTAAGAGAAACTATGAAATATTGAAAAATGCTTTATTTGACTAGGACTTACTTGCACTGAAAATCTCTAATCAAATAAGAGGCTAAACAATGACGGAAAACTGAAATCTCTAAAATACCCTCACAGAAATATCTCTGATATTTGACTAAATAGAGCAACTACTCAAAATGATTCATTACCAGTTTTATACTGTTTTATGTTTTTGAAAAAAAACCCCAAAAACCTACAAAAAACCATCAGGATCCTCCAGGATTTTGAGTAAAGTAAATAGGATTGAATCTCTGCATGTTTATGGTAGTTAATATGTAGAGAGAACACTTTTATAGAATTAGTTTGGCTCCTGGTCAGAATCTAGCAATATCCATAATAAATTTCTATTTAAATCTCTTGTAGAGATGAATAAGTAGAGGATTAACATATTTTTCTGCTGTGTTCTTAGTATTTATCTTGACAGTTGACTTATCTGCAGAAACAAAAGGAAAAAATATATTCCCATTTGGGCCAAAACTGAATTATTTTTAAAATAAATAATGAAGACTTCCATTTTAAAGATAAATATAGCCATATTTTTATAAGAGTTTTTTTTTATCTTTTAAAGGTTGAATGAAAATTCAGCTGATTGAAGAGGATTGACACACTTTTTGTCTCATGCAATTATGTTGAAGGTTGGTTTAGAAGTCTTTTGACTCCTCCAAGGAAAACTTGAACAAAACCAAAAGTGCATCAAATCCTCTGTATCCATCTGAATTTTCATATAACCTTTACAACTTTACAAAAATATTTGTGAATCCTGCAGTCTAGATGGAAATTGTCAGAAATGTAGTTGAGCCACAATACACAAAAACTTTCATTTTTGCAGCAGAGAGATAGACAAAATCTCCAAGTTTCAGAGACAAGTTGCATTTCCTGAAGGGAGCCTCATTAAGAAACAGACTAAATTTTTTTTCCATTTGTGAAAATGGGGGAGGTTGAAAAGATGAAAATGTTTTTCATGGAGTGGCCAATTCTCAGAGTAGCTGAGATTCTACTTTGTTTCCCTTCTCACCATTTTCCAGGTGTTTTCTGATCTCACATAATCACTAAATTGGAGGAAAATAGGATTTGTTTCATACGCTTTCCTTTTCCTACAGCATTACTTCAGTTTTATTTCAGATTTCTGGAAGAATACCCAATCCACTATAAGATTTTCATTTACAATCAGCCTTCTATTAAGATAGGCTTATTAAGCTGTTTCACAAAAATGGAAGATTAATACTCTCACACATGACAACAAGTTGAAAAACTGATAGAATTATGAATTATATAAATATTATTGATTTAATGTAATATGATTTTAAAGAAAAATTATTACTAGTTGAAACATATTATGAAGAGCTTTAATGCTCAGCATAGGTATGCTGCAGTACATAAATCAGACTTTTAAAATGTCTCATGATGAAAAACAATACTGAGATATTGGAAAATCACTACCTTTTTTCATTTTAAATTTGTTTTATCTGGAAGATCTAAAATGTACTCCTGTCTCCTATGAATATTGTGCTTTAGAATTATGCAACAGATGTAATTTCCTGTTTAAAACCGTACTCAAATTTTTTAATGAACTTCATTGTTTCGTGACAGGTGAAATGATATTTCACTACAGAGAGTTTAGTACCCTTATGAATATTTATAAGCATAGTTTTCACAACTGTATAGCAGACAATCAATTTCAGTGATTTTCATGTGCAGTGGATTATAAGGTTTTCTGTTTTTTTGTCCTTTTCCAATTAAAATTTTTATCCTTTTTTTTTTTTTCCTTTAAAATCAGATAAAAATCACAGCATCTTCCTCTTGTGTTCTAGAGCCTGCCAAATACCACCCACAATAAGAAAAACACCAGGGTCTTTGCAGACCACCGCTCAGCCATCACACTGACAAAATAATTGTAGAACTCATATTAGACAAGCTGCATCAGGAACAGGACACTCAGCCCTTGACAGAAGCTGGTGGGCTATTAAGGAAGTAGCCACGTAGCAGCGTGCTGTTCTGACACTTTTCTTGCAGTCAATGAATAGAGAGTGACTCCTCTGAGTGAACGCCAAGGCATCATGATTAGCATAATTAGAGCATACCTTTGTGGCACGATTATATCTGTACGAAGTTGCAGCAAGAAAGGCTTGGTTGCAATTGGTGATATGCCTCATTATCTAAATACACTGCTTCTGATTTCAAAGGCTGTCAAGTGAGATGGAGTAAAACTACACTTCACTTGCCCTGGTGTTGCCTGAAAGAAACCTTAAATACCTTTTTTCCTCCTCAGCTTAAAATTAAAGTTATGCTTTGTGCTATCTTTATGCTTTGTATTAACAGCTGAGCCAGATAAAAGAATTTTCCTCTACAAAGTATTACCAATTGCCAGCTGCCTAAAGAATATCACATATGGGAAAATCACAGTAATATCTACCTTGTTGTAGGTCTAACTTGAAGGGCAGAGCACACTTCAGTACATAGCTCATTGTGCCTTTTCAAATGTACTAATATAATAAAGTGTGATACAACACAAGTATGATGCTAAAACCCAGGATGTTCTAAAAGCTTTCGCTTTTAGAAAATCTATTTAAAGAAAGAAGTCTAGTGCATTTACATAGTAATAATAGTTCTTGTCCTTATAAAAAGAATATTTCAGCATAGTTGGAAAACTTTTCTGCAGATATCCTCTCCCTTAAGACCTCCTATTCTTTATTACTCCTTTCTGGATCTCTGTTTTCTCTATTGCACCTGCAAACCTCAGACACAAGCACAATCAAGGCTGCTTTTACTAACCTGAGTGGTTCAGTTTGTGATGTCACAAAACAAGCTACAAGAATGCATCTGTAGAAGACTGGATCAGACAGTAAATACTCCGTTAGCTGTGAAGGATGAACCTGGTTAGAGTTATGTTAGATGGGCTTCAATGAGGTCTAGCTCCTTCCCAGCTCACTCCACGTGGGATGGCATGTGCGTGGTCAGTCAGTCAACTGGTTCTGGTCAGTCCTTCCCTGACCAGCAGAGGAGCAGAATCTCTGGGTCATTTGGTCTAGAAACTGAAGATTGGGAAAGCCACTCCCTCTTTGCCAAGTGCTTTCAGTAGTCAGCACTGCTGATCTTTGTTGACATCTTCCACTTGGCTCCATGTTATTCTTTGGCTTACATAATCATGTAGCTCTTTCAAACAATATTTGAAGGAATTATCTCTTTCTTCCTTTACCCAGCCCTTTCAGCTCCTCCTTTTTTGTCCTGTATGCTGCACAGTGAGCTTTTCCTTAAATATTTTTATGTTCTTCCCTTTCTTTGTCAAAGCAATTTCCTTTTGCTATATATTACACAGCAAAGTCATAGCAGATCTTCGCAATACTTTTGGATATTCTTGTGAACCAGCATTGGTTAAAAAAAAAAAGGAAAAAAACCCAAGAAAACAGATATCTGTAATTGGTTATTAAAAAGTTTGCCATTTATAATTCAAAAGACAGTTTATGAAATGTCTTACCTTTTAAAAAATTCTTTACTGAAACTATTGTGTTGTACAAAGACATTCTTTATCAAAGATGTGAAAATGAAATCACTCTTTTAATTAGGAGGATTTTTCCATTTCTCAGATGAAAGGTCTTTCTCCTGCAAATATGTATTTTCTGCTTTCTTCCTTAAAAAAAAAAAAAAAAACAACAAAAAACCCCATATCCAGATCAAAAGTCTGTTCACAAGCCATTATTGATTTCTCAGTCAGAAATGTATTGTAATTTTTGAGGCAGTCATCCACAGGTTGTATTTTTCAGAGATCATACCTCTTTGTGGTGAGCTTCGCCCTTTACATACAAAAAACTAGAAAAAACATGAAAATGAATTCTAAGACTGAAGTCCTGGTTCTGCACTAAGCTTTTTGTGGGTGATATTATATGGAAAAACCTAATGTTGCAAATAACCTGGCTTTATTATAGCCTTGTATAATATCAGGGCACGCTTCCTATGATTTTTTCCCCAGTCATTCTTTCTAAAGGCAAGGAAGGAAGAAGTAAATGAAAATCACATTTTACCACCTACATACATATTTATTAAGACATTTTAGGCAAAGAAAAACCCTTGTTTTTCATTCATAAATGTCCTAAAAAATAGATTTCAGATGAAAGAAAATAATTCCAAGATAGTCAGATTCTGAATATATTTATGTAAGGAAAAGAAGGACAGGTATATAAATTAAACTAATTCACATAATTTGAAGGAATGATTCTTGCTTCAGCTTGATAATTAGACTTTCTAAAGGATGTTTCTGTAGAACACAAATAAATAGCAAAAGTAAAACTAGAAAGTATTTTTAAGTCTCTAATCTTGTTAAAGAGCTACTAAAACAAGTGTAAGAATCTTACCCTCTTCTCACTGAAAACTCCCAAAAGCTGTCCTAATGATTAGGTGACATCAAGTTTGCAACCTTAACCTGCCACTAGCAGCTAATTTATCTAAGATCCCAATGCTGAAAATCTTCAGTTTTGCCCAATTTCTATGTATTTTGATGCAGTAGTATGAAAAAAAGTGCTAAGCCTTATCTTAATCTACATATAATAAACTGGTTCTAGTTAGGTCTAGATGCTGAAACACGGAGAGTAGCTAGGAAGTACAAACAGCACATTTCATAATGAATTTCATATTGTGTTTAGTTGATGCTATGGTCAAGGGAACAAGCATGTGCACTATGCTGAAGGAAAATTTGGGTAATGTCTGTTGCCTGTTTCCAGGAATTGTAATACACCACTTACCCCTCCAGGACATGGAATAAGTAAGAACTGAAGAGTTATCTCATCTATTGGTTTGTCTCACCAAAAAGAATACTCAAAAAGCTCTCTTATTCCTCTTGCAAAACCCTGTGTATATCTAATTTTATAAGTTGCTTCTGTGTTTAAATTTTAAATTTTCCCATGTAGTCCACAGTTTTCTAAGTCTTCTTATAATTGCAATGAACTAAGCAGGTTGGTACATGACATCACTTGGCTTCCCAGATCTGGTTATTTCTCCATCTGTTTTTATTCCTATGGTGTATGAAGAATAAAGATGATGCCACAGTGCCTGTAGTGAGGCCTGTCTCTCACCTCTGTTTTTGGGAGGCAAATTCCAGCCTGCAACCCTTCTTCAGACACATGGCTTTGCCCTGGCTCGGTGGGCACCACCTTTCCCATATCCCTAGAATGCAAGGACCGTCGTTAGAAATGGAGACCTGTACCTAAACTGACTTTGATTTTTCATGGGAAGATCTGAACAACTTTCAGCTCAATTCATACAGCTCAGCCCAGCACACACTGAGCACTGAATACCCATAACCTCTATAGACATTCTCCAAAGCAAGTATCACATTTGTAGAAAAGCAAATGCTGTATTTTTTGAGTGCTGTTATACTAGCTTTCATTCACACACAACAGCCACAGAAAAAGTTAAGCTCTGAGTGCTCATTTCGTACTATGCATAGTTATTATTACACTTAATGGCAAAGTAGCACGTTGGTTTGTCCTAAGCACTGAACAAATATTTTGTAGAAAAGAAATGCTGTGTTCTGAATTATAGCCTTAGAACAGGAAGAATTTCTAAACAAAATAACACATTTCCATAAGAAATGGAATTTCTGAAGTGAAGGAAGTCCAAAAAATTATTCATAATGATAAATCATCCATAAATTTTTCTACTCCATTGCCAAAGTCAAGACAAATGAAGGTGACCATAGATTCTGTACATTTCTAAATTTCATAGGGATATGCTGGTATTCCAGACACAGTATGATTATGTTATTCTTCAAATATGATGAAATTTAAATGTGTAGATAGAGAGGAAATCTAACAGAGTTGTTCGCTGTTCACATTATCTCTCTAAAGAACCAGGACCATCCTTTTGGAGAAAATGAAAATAATGAGCAAAAGTTAATGTTTTCTTTTAGAATTCATTGGACTTTCCATCTAACTGCAGCATCCCTTAAATTTATTGGCTCTTCTGATACCCTTGGAAAAATTATGCAAAAAATTGGTGCAACTCATTCTGTTGGGAAGTTTTCTGGTATGTTATATATCTACAGGAGTAAAACTTGTCACAGTCCTCATCTGTACACTGCTGCTAAGTTTATGAAAAGATTTATGCATAGAATTATTCATAACATCTCCATCTTCTGACACTGGCTGGGATGCTGTATAAATTGTGGAATATATAACAATGTTTGAAAAGTGCCATGTCATTGGGAGAAGGCATGCTTCTTTTACTTATACAAAGAGCCTTTTGAACTATACTGACATAATTCATGACATTAGAGAGAAGCTAAACTTGGTATAAATACCCATACATCCCCTTTTCTATATTGACCTGTTTGTTTATCCTTACAAGTTTTATAACTCCTGTTATACGCTTTGAACAACTTTAAAGTATTAAAGGTCCAAATTATGGTTCACCTTGGTCAGAATACACTGTGCCTCCATCTTTTGAACAACCTGTAAAGAGCATTATTCTTTTCCAGCATGTCTTTTCCGGCAATTTCTCATTCACTTGAACAGAAAACTGAAAAAAGTATACATCATGGGCAAGAATTCTGTTTTTTGTTGGTTGTTTTTTCTTTTCATGACTGGAGTGCATGAAAAGCCTGATGTACTGGGGAGTGATTTTGAAGTGGAGGACCTAGTGCTGTGCCACTACTTGCACTTGGAAACCAGCTGTGCCAGTTGCTGTATTGGAAAAAATGCCTGCTGTGAATCTAGTCTGCATGTGTTGCCTAATTTCCTGAATTATCATATTCCCCTAATCAGTTTCTGAGTTAAGGACCAAAATTGAGGATCCAGGTGAGCAGCGAGGATTTAATGTCTAGAATGAAATAGTCTATTTGTCTATTTTGTCTTTTTTTTTTCTTTTGCAATCTATGGTAACATTTATTCCATGTACCTTGTCTTAGCCTCTGCACTGAACATTCTTTTGATTCCACTTCATCTAATTGACCTAAATGATATTTCACAAACTCAAGAGACTTAAGCAGTATTATAAGAATCACATGAGGGCATATCTACCATGGATACACAAAATAAATAAATTTGTCAGACCTAATAAGTGGAGACGGTTGAATTTTGCAATATGAACCAAATATTTAGTGCCTTTCTTAGTATGTATACTTTCATTGAATTGGGCACCACTGTGATGAATCTTTTCATATATGTATCTGCTTATATACAGATGCTTTCGAAAATGCAACTTGATTTCGCACTATTAAATAAGATTCACAAGTGTCTTGACTGCAGGACCAAGGTTTGACCTGCAAAATTTTGCTTGTTTTATATACTCCATAAGACATAAAAATATCTATGTTGTAAGATTTTTCACAAAATCATACGAATCGATCCTTGCCTATTTGATTCCATTTGTTAGAAAAACAGCAGAAGGGAGAGATTTCAATGCCAGAACCAGGCTATCCTTGTGCTTGAGGAAGACACGTAAGAAAATAATTTTATGAAAAATGACACTGTGGCCTCATGTCTGTGAATGAAATTCTCATTGTTTAGTGGCTATGAACATCTCATAAGGCATAATGCAAGTTCACAAATCAGAGAAGGAATAACTCCATTAAATGGCTTTTGGAAGATTGTATCTTTTTAATGGTAGATGAATTGTAAATTTGGGTGGGCATGACTGCTTGACAATTTAATTGCTTCAGTTTGGATAGTAGCATATGCTAAACTGCTACTTTGTGGCTGCACAAACGTTTTAAAAGTGCTTCTGGTGATGTGCTGCAGCAACCTACAGAAGATAATTTGAATGGTCTCTGATGTTATCTCACACCGTCTTCCAGAGGAAATCTTGCAACAGCAAGAGAAAGTACTTATTTAAAGGATAACAGCTGCTGCCTGTCAGCATTAAGTGACTACTTAAATGCTTATTTGTGGTTGTTAGAGCAAGCTTAACTATGAGGTTTGAGGTACAGCACACGTACTCCTGGTCTACAGCATGTTTTCTACATGTCCTGGCTTTCTCTGGTGCTGGATTGCTACATGTGCCTGGTTTAGCCAGGCAGTGTGGGTGTAGGGTGGCCAGGTCTGTGAAGTCATGTCCTCCTGCAGTTTTTCCTCTGCACAGAAATAAGGATAAAGGGCTGTGGGGCACCTTACAAAACAGAACCCTTTCATGAATGCTGAAGCAGCAAATCATCAGTAGCTTAGGCTGCATGGGTGTTCATTTTCTGCTTTCAGGGTAATGTGAAGGAAAAGGACAGTGCTGAGGAGGTAAAACTTTTATATGCTCTGTAGTGGAGTGGTAAACATTACCAAGAGATGGGCAGACAGGTTCTCTCCATTCCCACTGATAAGCTTATTTCTTCAATAATGCCACTGATGACTTTCCCTCTTTCACTTTTAAGTGGTATAAGAAATGCCAGGCTTCTGAAAACTGAAAATCATGCCCTGAAAGACAGGCTTATTTAGGTCCTATCATTTGGGTTCATTTTTATTTATATTTATGGAGACAAAAATAAAATAAATTCACACAGGAGGCTTAAAAATACCTTGACAAAACCAGGTGCTGAGATGTCTCTTTTCCTCATGAAATACAATTTTCATGTTATATTTGCAAATTGACCAGTCGAAATATTTTATATATATATGTGTGTTACTTAAGGATAATTTGGGCCTTGATATTTGGGAACTTTAATTTCTATACACTAATATAAAATTTCTTTGACCAAGATTTTTTTGTTCACACAGAATGAAGGAACAGGCAATCAAATTTCCAAGGAAGACACCTTTGGCAAACACACTCAATCTTTGTTGGCAAGAACATTGCTGTGTATGTTGAGACAATAGATTCTTCTCCTTGATTTATGACTTCTTCTAAGTGCTGTCATCTCTCCAGTTTTGGGCACCCCAGCACTAGGGCACTGACACAGAGGAGTGAGTCCAGAGAAGAGACACCAGGATAATTGAGGAGTTGGACTATATGGCATATAAAGAGAGCTTAAAATGTCTGGGGTTTCACAGAATCATAGAATGGAGGAGATTGGAAGGGACTGCTGGAGGTTATCCGATTCAACCTCTCTGCTCTAGCAGAGTCCCCTCCCTATAGAATATTACTCAGGATTGAGTTCAAATTATTTTTTAATACCTCCAAGGCTGATGACTCCACAACTTCTCTGAGATACCTGTTCCAGTACTTGTCCAGCCTAGAAGTTACAAACTGTCTCCTGATGTTCAGAGGGAGCCTCTTTGTTTCAGTTTGTGCCTGGTGCCTCTTGTCTGATTATGGCACACCACAGAAAAGAGCCTGGCTCCTTCTCTGCACTTTTTCTTTGAGTATATATTATACACAATGACAAGATCTCCCTGAAGCTGAACAGTCCTAGATCTCTCACCCTTTCCTCCTGTAGGTGGTTCTCTGGCCCTTTAATCATCTTTGTGTCCTTTCTGGGACTCTTTCCAGTAGCTCCATCTCTCACTTGTACTGAGGAGATCAGGACTGGACACAGTACTCCAAATGTGGCCTCTCCAACTTTGAGTAGGAAAAACAGATCACCTTCCTCAATCTACTGACAATACTCTGCTTAATGCAGCCCAGACATTGGCCTTCCATTCAGCAAAGGCACATTGCTCACTGATGTTCACCTTGGTGTCCACCAGGAATTCCATGTCATTTTCTGCCCACCTGCTTTCCAGCTGGGTGGCTCCCAGCACACCTTGGTGACTGGCTTTGTTCTTCTCTAGGTGCAGGACTTTGTACTTCTCCTCATTATACCCCATCATGTTTCTAGCAGCCCATTTCTCCCCCTGCCAACATCCCTCTGGTTGGAAGCACCTCTGGGGCATCAGCCACTCCTTTCCAGTTTGTGTCATCTGTACATTTACGCAGGATATACTTTGTTCTATCATCCAGATCATTACTGAAGACATTAAACAAAACTGAACCCAGTATTAAATCCTGGGGTGCACCACTAGTTATTGACCTTCATCTAGAAACTGAGACACTGATCTTCATCAAGACATTGAGACACTGATGACCAGTTTCTGGGCCCAGACATTCAACCAGTTTTCACCATACCTCCCTCTTGGCTTAACTAGCCTGTGCATCAACAATTTGTCCGTGAGGATCTTATGTGAGCCAGTGTCAAAAGCCACTTCAGCAATCAGTGCTTTTCTGTATCCCATCTTCACAGTAATGATAAAAATACTGAAGTCTAATAAAGAAAGTCTAATTCTGCCCCAGCATAAATACTCCCACTGATTCTTGAGTAACACAACTCCCATGCCACACAATGCAACCTCAGTTCCAATGTCATCTGCAATTCCCCATGTCTTGCTTAGGCATCTCATTTTGACCATACATGCCTAACTTCCCTCTCTCTGCCCTGTGTGGGACCCAGTTCAAGAACATAATACAAGATTCTTATTTTCCATACTTTTTAAGTTGAGGCAGCTCTCGAAAAAAGCAGAACATCACTACTGAAATGCATGTCCACTCATGAGCAGACAGTCAATGTGAGAAATAAACCTCAGTAGAATAATTCTTTGGGGTCTGTTCAATGTCCTTTCCACTCAGCCACCCATTGTATAGAAGCCCTTTCATAGCATGAGTGATTAACCCAGATGAAATGATCTCCTCCCTACTTACGATCACAATGTTATTTGATCTCTGCCAATGGCACACACACATCCTTCTTTTTAAAGAGAAATTTGCTATCTTCATTTGTCAAAATCCATTTTAAATGAAGGAATAAAAGAGATTTCATGGCAATTTTTTCCATATTTGCTAATTTAAATAACTGCTGATGATTTTGAACACATTTCTATTTTATTCTGTTTTAGAATTAGAACAGCGTAATACTGTGATAATCAATGTTATTTGGTTGTATTATGGCTGAATACAAATCAAAGCTTAACACAAATTTATCTTTTGCTTAGTTTTATAATGTAGATCTCAAGTGTAGAATTTCCCTTTGCAAAACAATTTAAGTGTTAATGCTGTGTTGGGCTAAAACTGGTCTGAGTAGTAATCCATTGAAAGATGGGTTTAACCTGCTTTGGTAACTCTTCCATGGCCTGTCAATATGATAAAATACGATTAGGTAATATTACTAAGCTTTTAATCAGAAAAAAATGAGGGTTTCTTTTGTACAATTTATAATAATTTCAAGGCCTAAGATAGAAATAGAAACCTTCTTATATTATAGTGCTTCATATTTCCATTGAAATAATCCCACTTTTTTTCTGTGTTTGCCGTGAATATCCTTGACATCTTGGTTTAATTATGAGAGATGTTTTTGTTTAAATCATTGTGTTACCCTCTTAGCCCAACTTGTCCTACACTAACTCCTTTTCCTATATGATCCAGAAATGAAGTCAAAATGCCAAGGTGTAAAATCTCCACAATTTCCATGGCAACAGAGATATGATTTAGCGAACACAGGACTTTATTTTCTAGAGAAAATCACTTAAATAAGAGAAAATCCCCCTCCCATCCCCATTCAAATAGTGTTTAGTTTTATTTTATTTTAAGGCCTTCAGTTTGATATAAGGCTTTAAGTTACAGCGTTGCTGTATGAAAGCTTGTTGGACGCAGCAAAATACCACCTTGTTTCTTCAGCGCACAGTGAGAAATTTTCCCTTGGAAAATATCATACTGGAAAAAAAGCTCAGTGATTTAGCAGCTGATGCTTCTTTGTGAGCCTTCACTGAATTTCTGCCTCTGCAAGAAGATATGGAGGAGATGGTGGAACACGTGCACTCTCCAGGGTGACGTCTACAATTGTCATTTTATAAAAACAGGAATGATGTGCTTTTCAAAAGGGTCCTTATTTTTTCTTGCCTTTTGATACAAGCTGTGCTGCAGTAAATCCTTCCTGTAAGACTAATTTTGCAAGAATGTGGTAACTGAAGCTAAAATATGTTTAACATCATGCACTAGAGTTTTCCCAATATCTTGCAGTGGAGGAAAACACATGGGTCCCACAGTTCAATAAACTAAAAGTATTATTGACCAATAGGATGGGAAGTGAATTCCAAATAGGAGGCTATTTTCAGCTAATTAAAGGTCCCATGGCACTATAGGCAAGAGTAGGAACATCTGCTACTGTGTGCTAGTCAAATTACAGGTTCAGTAATTACTTTCTGCCTAATTGAGCTCCTGATTAATTTTAGCTGGATTTAAGTCTTTTTAATGCCTTTCTGTATTTTGTTGCTGCTGTCAGTGTGGTGGAGTGAGCCACTGGTGAGAGAAAGTTTCTTCTGCTTTGGCTTGTTCTCTATATGCTGAATGTGAATAATAGCTCAGGGCAGCACATGGGGATTATGAAAGTCAATTTGTGTTGGACTTGTAAGCAGTAGACAAAGCACAGCCTTAAACCCTTCACTTGACTGAGGTCTGTGTACTACACAAGGCCATCAGCAGTTTTCCTGGAGAAAAATGAGTATTCTATTTAATAAAACTCTTGTGCCCCACCAATCCCCCCACAATTTACAAAGAAACCATTTATATTAATTATTTTAAATGTTATGATGTATAGATTCAACAATTCTATTTGCTTTAAGAAGCATCATAAAGGTATATTCCATATGACTGCTTGTCATATGGAATATATACAATGTGTATATTTTCATAATAAATTTAAAATTCATTTTACAGGGTGGAATATTCCAAATTTCTGATGAAAAAGTACTGGGAGATTTACTAGACTTTCAGCCAAAACACAGAAATAATTCAGGATCATATTAGCATTTTGTTTTCCAGTCCCTTAGTTGTACTGCAATTGCATGTATGTATGTAGTGGATCATGAAAAGGATGATTAATTTTATAATAGCTGTCAGTATGCACATATATTTATACATAAATATGAATAATTTTTAGAAGGAAGAAAGCGAAGCATATATGTTGTGCTATAATCCCACGTGAGAAGAGTGGCAGACTGACAGAATGCAAGTCATTTGGTGTGATCCCTGTTCTCCTGATACTATCTTTAAGGGGACTTCTGTTTCACTAAACTAAGTGAGAATCAGATTTCACCAACTGTGCCTGACAATAGATTGTGGCTAAGTCTGACAAGGCCCCTGGGAAAGAGTGCTGCCCTCTGTCACCATATGGCCTGGAAATGGTTTCATACCTGTTACAATATCCTGAGGAGAGGGATCATCGCTAAATCTATGCAGGCTCATTCCTAATCCCATGAAGCTAATGATCTGTGAAGGATATCTTAAAGATGCTTTCTGTGAATAAGCATATTATTCAGACTGTCAGATGTAGGTTTTTTCTCTTGTATTAGTTTTCCTTGCACAGTGGTTACACTCCTCCACTGAGAATACATTTTCAAAAACATTGAAAGACTTGCTTAGTCTGTCTTGTTATTCATGAATATCAGTTGAATAGAAATATAACAAACTTACTTGGTATTTTAGGGCAAGATATTTAACACCCAAGAGACATGCTAGTTCCTAAATTGAAATAATTCCCATGATAAAAAGATATTTTTCTTGTTTCTAACAAACACTTTCAAGTTTGCACATAGTACAGAATAATATTAAGATGCACTTTTCAACCAGAATTTTTCTCCTCATGGCATGTGCCTTTTGATCTGTCTTGAAGGTTCAAATAACCTTATAAAGTGCCATATAATTGTGAAATATTGAACTTGACATAAATATCCATTTTTAAGATATTTTCTCCCATATATAACTCTAATATGGGAAAGTTACAATTCACTATTCTGCTTATACATCAGTAGAAAAAAGTAGTTTCCTTCCCCACTCCTTTATCTAGAATAATCTATGAATAGCTAAATTGATATTCAATAAAGGATTAATGTATATCTTATTGTATTTGTAGACAACATAATTAAAAGAAATAAAAAGGCATAAAAAAAGCTTCAGATGTGAATTTATGAGGAATTCAGAGAGATGTTGGACTTCCCCCCTCCCCACCCATTAGCCTGATGCGGCACCCTTACTCCTGCCCAGGGAATACATCCGCATGGATATGGGGGTCCACCCATATTCCCCTTCTCCATTACCCTCTTTATATATGGAGAACGTGAAATATCTGAAAATCTCCTCCTATCAACAGGCATTGTATAAAAATATTTAGAAACATGGCATTTAGGAACATACTCTTGAAATGAAAAAATATCCCAGCTCTTATCTTGGAAGAAGACATAGTTAGAGTTTACCTTCTCTTTCTTCTTGGCCAATGGGCACAGTATAATGTTAGATGTTTTTGCTATACAAAGATCTTCAAGGAAATATTATTTCCTATAGAGAGGCTGCGGGCAGCAGAAACAGGAATTTATCAATAGTTATTAATTCCCAGTGTGGTTATTTTAATTCTCTGAAATATGCCATGAGACACTGTCTCAGCTGGGGAGGGAGGATATTTTAATATCAGATCATAGCACTGGAACTGGAAGAAGGAACAATTCTGTACACTTCCAACACTTGGGAAAAAATATGCTTGGAGAGTAATAGGATTGCAACGGCACTGATTACAAAAATTTACCTTGTTTTTTGAAACCGTAAAAGTTAATGTAGGGTTTCATAACTGAGTGACGAGGATGAGTCTTGAGTAGAAAAAGTAACTTAGAAAAATACTGATTACACTGGTCAGAGGCCAAGAAATATTTTGTTGAAAACCAATCAATTTAATGAATACAAAATGTAATTGTTAAGTAAGTGCACCTTTTTGACACTTCTGTGACAGAGGTGGGCTCTGGTATGGTCTTTATGGCAACTCAGGAACTGGAGTTATTGGGGAACTGTGGACTGAAGAATCCCAATTTAAGTGAATGGGGAAATTAAATTCCCCAAATTACCTTGCCATTTAAACAAGGTTCTACGTGTGTGACTCTTGCCCTCACTTTCACTTTAGGAGGGTAGAAGGGTGTCAGAAGGAACAGAAGACATAAAAGCCTGGTGATCTGTTTAAATCAAATTCCAGAGGATGAGATTTGAAGGGAGACAGGAAGTCCTCTGTGGACAGGTCTTTAGAACAGCTCCTTCATGTTTAAACTCCTGGCCCACATAACTCATGCTGCTTCCTGTAGTCCACCAGGAGATGCATTTATTTCCTGCCATGATCAATGAAAGCAGCAAAATTGTTGTGGATTTCTGACCTGAAATAAATATAATACTCTTTTAAATGCTCATTAAATAACAGAGAACCCCGGACAGAAAAAGGCCTTTCAGAAGTCTATAATTCTTTTATTATTAATCTTACAATGCCTTAGGTTCATATCAAAAGAAGAAGATGATCACATTTCCAACATAAAATTTTTCACTGTCCTACACGTATATTGCACCATCATGTAGCTCTTGAATGTGTCCAACGAAATGGTATCATATGCAGAAAGCTGAGGGCTCTGCTTCTTTGCTCGGTCACCTGTGCAGTGACTGGATCTCCCTGGCTGCCAAAAACAAGTTTGCCCAACAACCTTTGCTGTCTGCAGCTATCAGATAATGTGAGCTGCTTCAGGGAAAGTCCTGTGTTGTGAATTAGGGTGTGCTCAACTAGGAAGTAGAAGGTTATGGGACGAAAAAGATAGCAAATGTTCTTTATTCCTATCCAGTTGATGAAGTCAAAGGGCGCTTGGCACCCATGGAACGCTCATGGTTACAGAGTGATACAAAGACGTCCCAGTCTTCCCCCTGTTGCTCCTGACCGTACACTGGTGAAAGTTTCAGCCTTTCCTCAAGGCATGCAGGGCGGACTCAAACAGGTAATCAAGCTGACAAAAAAAAAAAAAATCCCAAACAACCCAGAACAATATGAGAAAAATAATATGAGTGATTGAGCTGAGACATTTCTAATCTTGATTTGCACTTGCTTACAAATATATTTGGAGTTTGAAAGAAAAGG
Source organism: Ammospiza caudacuta (assembly GCF_027887145.1). Taxonomy (NCBI): domain Eukaryota; kingdom Metazoa; phylum Chordata; class Aves; order Passeriformes; family Passerellidae; genus Ammospiza; species Ammospiza caudacuta. The sequence goes on from NC_080632.1 coordinate 53,228,875, forward strand.
ATTAGCAGCCTGGAATGTGTTTCTAGAGGCCAACAAAAATGTGTTTATTAGAATCCCTCACCTTCATGTTTGTAATGCCCCACCTGAATCTGAATGACCTTTGAGAAGTCCTAGTCTGGTATCAATGGGAAATGACAAAATTTGTTTAACATCCTGGTCCCAAAAGATCACACAATCCAAAATCTGGATGCAAAGAAGAAGACATAAGAAAAGAACATGATAAATTCAAAGAATAGTTTCCTTCTCTGGAATTTCAGGTAGTTTAGGATGAGTGATTGCATAGAAAAAGTGTCCATAAAAAAGAGAATGGAAAAATTACTTTCAGAATGCCAGGAGTCCCCCTTCTCAAGGGTACAGAAGGCCCAATATGCTGAATGGATCCATTTCTTTGGGAAGCGTGCTGACTCCCTAGGGCCTGGGTTGAAGATCTGAAGAGCAATATTCCTACCCTGGTTCAGCCCTCAGATTATTGTTCATTATTTTTTTTATCAGGTAGGCAATGATGAAGTTGTAACAAGGAATCCAAGGGCAATCTGAGAGACACTTCAAGGTCTTGATACAACGGGTTAAATGATAGTAGTGTTCAACTTCCAGTCACAAGGAATGATTAGGGAGGAAGCAGAGACCCAGAAAATCAGCATTTGCTTCTGAGCCTGGTGTCACTGGCAGAATTCTGGGTTCTTTGATCGTGAGTCAGTGTACTTGACATCAAGTCTGCTGGCAACAGACTTGGTACACGTGTTTCAAAGGGGGAAAGTGATTTTTGAGCAAGGTTCGTTGTTTTTGAAGGAGGAAAGGGATCAAACCATGCTCACTAGTGGTAAACCTGGAGGTATTTAAAAGACATATAGATGTGACACTGCAAGACATGGTTTAGCAGTAGACCTGGCAGTGCTGGGTTATCTGTTGGACTTGATCTTGGAGTTCTTTTCCAAATAAATGTTTATATGATTCTATGAACCCACAATACAAACCGGAAAGTAATATTTTTGTGTATGATTTTTTCATGTGTATGTCAGTGTGGATACATATGCAAAGATTGCAAAATATATAGTGTATATTCACATATATGTACAAAATGCCTTTCAAATATTCTCTGTCTTAATTTTTAAGACTATCTCCACACCAAACATAATCTTTTGTACTGCTTATATTTCTAGCAACTGAAGTAACTTGGCTAATTTTACACACATCACATTTTTCAGTGGAAGCTAAATCTTTTAATATTAACAAGGTTCCATTACGAAAATCCATTTGTCAGTTTTGGCTCTGAAATAGTGTTTTAGTATTTAGACTGGATTTTGAAAGCCTGTTTTTAAGGCCTAGTAAATGTGTGCTACTTTAATTTTTGAGATTACTATAACTAGATAATTCTCCATAGGGTGTAAAATAAAACAGGAATAGAACAAAGCCATGGGTTCACACCACCAAAAGGAATGCAACGAATGGAGAAATGTGCACAAAGAAATAAGCAAAACGTCAAAGTCACTATAAAAGAGCTACAAAGACAAAGGGCAGAGGAAAGAGATTAAAAAGTGCTTTTTTTTCCTTTTTTTTTCTTCTTTCCTTTAATGAAGAAATTACTTTTCATTGTTTCTTTTTCACAACTTTTTTTACTATATTTTAAGAAAATGAGTGTGTACCTCACAGGAAAAATGGGGTCAAAATAATTAAGTAACTGGTAAATACCCAAATCATTTTACTGATTCACAAACTCCTATGCAGGCTCTCAAGTCTGATTTTGGATAAGAAGTGAAGCTGAATTTCCTGCAATTACCTAATTATCATAAAATTGATAAAACTTTTAAACTTTCCTCGATAGATTTTAAGTGTATTAGACCTTTCATGAATAATTTTTCTTCTTTGAAGTTTTGGCAATAAAGTTGAGCTTAAGTCTCCCAAAAGTGTGGGAGGATAATATACAAGTGACTTTCATTTGCAATGTACACAATGCCATACATAGAACTTACCTTTCATGAATGTAAGTCTAAATGTTCTGGATTTCCTTTCATAAGTGAAGAGATTTTACAAAGATTGTCATTTTTTGCATCAAGTATAGATTGTTATTGTTGAATTTTAGATTCTGTTGTTCTCTAAAGAATATTTTTTGTGATTTTCCTCCTCTGTCTTTTTTCTACTCTCCATTTCTGAAGATCTACTTCCTGTGGAATAATATAGCAATGTTTTAGGCCTTTTTCTGTTAAATTCCTTGAGAATGTCTAAAAATCCTAGACTTTCTGTAAAGTTATTATTTTGCTACAATATTTCTTATATACTCAAAAGTCTTTCTGAGATTCAACTGAAAAAAAATCTTACATCTCATGGCAGCGTAGAGCACAAGTAACAGCAACTAACCATTTATTCAGTCTATCCAGTTTACACCATTCCAAAAGCACTGAGAAATATATTTCAAAGTTTGAAAAGACTTTTATAAAAAAATGTTGTCAAAAATGGTTCCTGAGCAGAGACACAGGTTCATACTAATACACACACTGTCCAAGGGAAAAATTTGTACAGCTCATAGGAAAAATATGCTTTTTGCTGGCAGCTGGCTTACAGGTCAGCCCCTGTATCACTGTGAAGCGGTCTCATGATGTACTACTACTTTTTGGATAGCATTTTCTTTTGACATTTTTGATAGATACAGTCTGTTGACCATGAAATATTTTTTTTAATATGTCTAGGTGAAACATAATTTAATTGCATTTGATTTACATGAATGTAACAGAAGTCATATTTTGGGCCATACATGGGCCAAAAGATATTATGCAAATGTTTATCTTATATTTCAAAGGAAAGAAGGTATATACAGATAACTCTCCTGGGGACCTTTATGTAAATTCAACACTGTTGCAGATAGCCTACATATGAGTGACCAAAATCTGCCTTAAGCAAAATTCTTTACTCTGGGATAAATTTGACTTTTTTTTTTTTTTTTTTTTTGTTTTTTTTTTTTTTTTTGTTTTTGTTTTTGTTTTTTTTTTTTGTTTGTTTGTTTGGTTTTTTTGTTTTTTTTTTTTGGTTTTTTTTTTTTGTTTTTTTTTTTTTTTTTTTTTTTTTTTTTTTTTTTTTTTTTTGTTTTGTTTTTTTGTTTTTTTGTTTTTTTGCAACCGCCTGAGTCAGGAACCTGGAAAAAGCAATTAACGCCTCGCAGGGCCCTGAAAATGGACAGATTAATGGGCCTCCATTTCCACAGGGAAAGAATTTCAAAAGCTGTAAAATTTAAATGAAATTGTACAAATACTTTCATTTAAAGTCCATAAGTCAGATTTGGTTTTACTGTTTTTCACTGGAATTGCAATGGATCTGTGAAAAGATGTCCACCAAGTCTCAGTGTCTTTTAAAAATCCAAATATGGATTTTGCATGCAGCTAATTACCTGTATACAAGTTGCTAGCTGACTCACAAAGTCCTTTGGAAGGGGTTGGTGAAGCAAAAGACAATTTGCTGGTTTAACACTCTTACCTCATTACTGAATCACAGCAGTGATGTGGTTTAATAATTAAAAAAAAGCTTAAATTAACAATCACAACAGTCAATGGCTGCAGTTGGTAATACTCTAAATTTCCAAGGTCATATCAGAAGCTGCTTGTGCTTCAATCAGCATAGTTTTTTTACATCTTTAATTTAGACAAATTCTGAGAGTACATTTTCTGCATATGAAGGAAAAAAGCACAGTAGAAAACGCTTTTTAGAAATATCCTAGGAGAATTGAAAGACTATCTGAAAAAATCCCATTCTCATAGCAGATGCCTTTGAGAGCTTATAAAATACAACCAACACTGGAAGAATGCAGAAAAACCCCACACTCTATAGATTAATAGAAGAGAAAAATGGAACTCAACTTAGAGGGTATTTCCTGAAAAATCCTGGAAAAAATGGACTACCTGTTAACAACTGGAGAATAATAAAGGCACAGCTATGATATAGCCATATGTGAGAATTTTGTACTCACAGAGTACCATTAAATGTCAAGGAAATCTTAGTCTGGACACAACTACTGGAGTGCAAGTTAATGTGCCCTGAAAGTATTGACTGGTGGTTGCGGTCGAAAGGGCTCTCATGGAGTTATATCCCGTGCATAGATAGCATATGTGCGCTCTGATGAGCTGTCATCCCCCTCAAGGACAGAGAGGCCCTGCAGAGAGGCACTGAAAATAAAAGAGATGGACAGTCACCAACTGCATGAGGTTTAGCGAGAGCAAGTGCTGGATTCTGCACCTGGGGTGGGACAATGCTGGTTGAGTGTACAGGCTGGGGAATGAGAGGCTGGGCAGCAGTGCCATGGAAAGGGCCCTGGGGCTCTGGTCCATGGCAAGCTGAACATGAGCCAGCAGTGCCCTGGCAGCCAGGAGGGCCAAGCGTGTCCTGGGGGGCATTGCCAACAGGGCAAGGGAGGGGATTGTCCTACTGTGCTCTGCACTGGGGCAGCCTCAGCCTGAGTGCTGAGGGCAGTTTTGGGTGCCACAGGAGCAATTAGTGTCCAAAGGATGGCAACAAGGATGGTGAAGGAAAAGCTGTATGAGGAACAGCTGAGAACGCTTGGATCTGTTCAGTCTGGAGGAGTCTGAGGGTAGGCTTAATTGAAGTCTCCAACTTCCATGTGATAGGAAGCAGAGAGGCAGGTACTGACTTCACTCTTATGAGTATTGAGAGGACTCAAGGAAATGGCTTGAAGCTAAGTTCAGAGACATTTAGGCTGGATCATGAGAAGTTGCTACTCCCAGAGGGTTCTTGGGCACTGGAACAGGCTCCCCAGGGCAGTGGCCACAGCACCAAGCCTGACATTGTTCAAGATGCATTGGGAGAGCTCTCTCAGGCACATGGTGTGACTCTTGGGAAGTCCTGTGTAGGGCCAAGAGTTGGACAATGGGGATATTCATGGTTTCCTTCTAACTCAGCTAATTCTATGATTCTATGAACAAGGGAGCACACTTTTAGAAGGAGGTCGAAACTCCGGTGAATGCTAAATAAGTACAAACGAGATATTTTTGTCTGATGTATGCTTGTTTTTCTACATTGAACTTAAAGGACCAGGTGAGAGAGAATCTCGAGGATGACAAACTACACTTACACAATCAGTGATGACTTTTCACAGTACTGATTGTTACTCTTGCGCTGAGGTCGAGGCAGGAATAGATGAGAGGCAGGATAGTAGAAAAGGTAAAGAAAAGTTTTATTCAAAAGAACCGCTCTGTTTTTATAGAGTGGTACGATAGATTCTATTCTATTGGCTAACTAACAGAAACATCTTTCTCATGCACTGTCTTTGAGAGGAACAGAAAAATAAAGTAGAAAAACGCCACCTGCAATTTGTTTATAGTCAACAAGTTATCACATCCTTCCAGCTCTCTAAAACTTCTCTCAAGCCGCTGTGAGAAATGCTTGCCATTTCTCTCTCTCTGTCCCATGGCATCCACACTGATCTTTCACAAGGAAGGAAAAGGTTTATTACAGAAGAGCACCAACCCTTTTATTAATGAAATATATTTTCTATGACTAACTGTCCATCATAAAATTAGGATTTTGGCAATAAGTGGAAGGAAAAGAAATGGAAAATATAAAGCTTATACATTCCTTTCCTTTCCTTCCTACCTTACTTTTACCATTTCACACCTATTTTTAGTTATAGAACTAACACTTTCCAGATTTACACTCACTTGGGGTTTTTCAGTATAAATGACAATATTTTATATGTGAAGGATGGGATGCCATCCACAGGCACCAGCACAAGCTCAAATTGTGGACCCATGAGAACCACATGAAGTTCAGTTACTCAGCTCATCTTGTGCAATAACTGTGGTAATGTATAGATATGATAGAAAGGCATGCGCAGGCAGCATGCTGGTTCTGTGGCAAATACTGATCACATCTGAGCACAGTACCCTTAGCCTTAGAAGACCAAGAACTCTACTAATTTCTCTGGAGGAAATGCCGTTTTCATCTATCAGGCAGGTCTCTGGGATATGGATCAAGGCGGGAAGAGATGATCTTTTACCACCTCTGAAAACGAGTGGATCTACTGCCAGGCACAGGTTGCTCCAAGCAGATTCTTATATAATATGTTATGTCTTCTGTGTCCTACACTTTATTGGAGTCTGAACCTTCTCTAAATATGGAAAATACATTTATTTTTGCTGAAATAGGCCTATGATTTAGGTAGCATGCTTGGAAGAGATATGTAGCAAAAGTAACAAGCATTTACCTGCCTAGTTTCAATTTAATAAGATATTTAACTGTACCTAAATATTAGGTATTGCAGTATAAATTACAGGTATTTAAAATCTTCATTAGATCTAGTTGTAAATCAAGACTCATTAACCTTTGAATTTAACCACATGTTCTTGAGATAGATACCTTTTTTTGTGCAATGCTGTTGAAGGAATCAAGAATTGATTACTAGCCTGGAAGAGGATGTTTCCACCCAAAGCTTCCAAGGAAGTATGGGTAAAATATCCAGTGTATGCACAACAGCATAAAAACCCCATTAATTAACTGTGAAATGTTTAAACCATAGGTATAAAGAGACCCTTCACAAGAAAAAAAAAAAAAGTAAAAAAAAGGTGTATTCTTCAGCCAGATGAAAAGTGATTTGTCCAAAAAAGATGGCAATTTCTTGGAGAACATCCAGAAAACTGAAATTTTACAGATATATCTCAGGAAAATATTGAGCTTTTCAGTTCCAGTACAATCCTGTAGAGATGAGCTCAGTGTTGATCTTAGAATTTCTTAGTTCCTAAATTTAATTAGTACTTTAATGGAATTTTCTTATTTGGTCCAATACTGCAATAATCCTATATATTTGGAAATAATGTTATCAATATATTTAAAAGTTCTGTAGCAATTTTTTTTCATTTGTTATTGAAAATATTGAGAGCTTAAAACAGTATCATGGCAGGCAGTTTATGAAAAAATTATTAGAGTAACAGTACTTAGAGAGAGAAATTGATATATTGAATCAAACAAGTTTAGGAAAAAAGAAATCACTTTAAATGAGACAGATGAGAGTTTAGTTATGGTTTAGTGACATCAGTGTTAAACAAAATCAACTAACTAAGCTGAAACCCTCTGCAGCAGTCATATACATTATGTTCTAAATTCAGAAGATTATTTTTATTGATTGTTTGAATTTTTTTCCCCTGCATTTCTCATAGTGTCTTTTATATCTTCCTTGACAAAAACACAGGCAGAATCTGTGCCACCAGCAAAATTATCAAAGGAATGCCTAATCCAATTTTGAGGTAAAGCTATATGGCAAACATGCAGGATGACACTCTGGCCAAAATGCACTCCAGTCAAAGACCAACAAAGCAATTATAAATTGTTTCACAAGTACTTTTATGAGGCCCTTAATTTTCCAATCAGACAGCTACAGTCTTATCCCACAACCTTTCTTCCTTTTGAAAAAGTGCTTCTTTCCCTACTGTGCCAAGAGCTGGTGCCTCTTCAGAATGGCATGGTGCCATTATGTGTTTTGGCAAGTACCGTGAGCAATACTCTACCAAGAAAGATTAACTCCTGACTAATGAAAATCACTGTAAACATCTGGGTGCTATCTGACTGGGTGGATGGTGGTCCCACCTACCCAACAGCCCCTGAATGGGTTTTATCTCATCTTGCCTTTCAAACCTTGTGTGGAGTTAGACAGAGAGTTGGAAGAAGCTTCGGAAAGTTATGAAAAGGAAATGATGAATAGTAGGCTATTAAATGATAGTGCTACAAATAAAGCAGAAATACAGGCCTTTGACAGGGAAGACCTTTTTGAAGCTGTATTTGGGAACTAAAAAATGAACTGCTTGACACATAAAGATAACAAGAGGCCTCATCCAGATTCTCATTCTTCGTCCTGTTGCAACTGCACTGAAGTATTCACCTGAAATCTTGAAGGTGTTGTAGGAAGATTTGAGTATCATTTATCAGTATTATCAACTGCATGTAATTGATTCAATTTTAAAAATTCCCTCCTTTTCTTATACTGAGAATTATGAAATGAAATTGCCTTTTGTTTTTTGCTTCCAACTGCAAAAAGGGACAAGAGCGCAAAATGTCTGATTATAACATCAGTTTTTGGGAATTAATTTTATACGTTCTTATCCATGTCGACTATTTAGACAAAACAGTCCAAAGTGAAAAAAACATAATTATTAGATATAAATTTATTTATCTATGCCTCATTTGATTGCAACAATTCACATTATTTGCATCCTTGAGTCAAAGTCTTGGGGGAGATGTCATCTATTTATGGGAACCAATGTATTTATACTGCAGAGTAGGGCTTTACACTGAGCATTCTTCAGGTTATGATGCTCCATGGACTGCATGATAATTACACAACCAATATAATGTGAACTGGGAGCATAATTTTTAGTAACTATAAAATAATATTTCCAACAGTTAAATCCAACACATTTAGCATGTAAAATGTATCGGTCTGATATTTCTATCAAAAAGAAAATCAAAGATTTTCCTGAGAATTTCTCATTGTGATTTATATGCTGGGTTTCAAATCAATGTTTTGTTTTGTTTGGGTTTCTTTATACTGAGAAACCTAATTACCGAATTCCAACATATTATTTTTTTCCCCAAAAGTAACAATTATATTTACGTCTGGCCTCTCATTTTAACCAATCTTGTTTACATTTATTGTGGGAACTTTCCATAATTCTGTAAAATCATGGAATCAAAGGATGGTTTGTGTTGGAAGGGACCTTAGAGATCAACTAATTCCAATGTCTTACCATAGGTAATCATATCGCCCACTAGATTAGGTTGATTAGGGCCCAAGTCGGACTGGTCCTGAGCACTTCCAGGGGTGGAGCATTCACATTTTCTTGGGGCAAACGTTCCAGTGCCTCTGAGTAACAAATTTCTTTGTAACATCTCATCTAAATCCTCATTTAGTTTAAAACCAAACCTCCTTCTCAAATAACTGCTTGCTTCTGCAAAAAACCCCTTTTAAGTACGGTAAGGCTGCAGTGACATCTCTCCAAAGCCATTTCATCTCCAGACAGAACCATTTTCTCAGTCTGTTTACACAGAAGAGATGTTCCATCCCTCTGGTCATTTTTGTGGCTTCATGTGGACCCTCTCTAATAGGTGTTGAGACTGTCAGTGAAGACTGAGGTGAAGGACTTTTTCAGTACATCAGCCTTCTCAGTGTCCACTGTCACCTGTACTTCCTACTCATTTATCAGGATTGAGGTGTGGGGGAGGGTTTACACAACTTTATTTTCTAATCTGTGTATTTATAGAATCTCTTCTTGTTGTTGTTCCCACCCCTTGCAATACCCCATTCCACCTGCAGCTCAGTTTTCCTGATTCCATCCCTACATATCCTAGCTGTATCTGTGTGGTCTTCCCAGGCCACATGTTCTTGCTTCCACTGGCTGTGCAGTTTCTTCTTGCTTCTCACTTTGAGGAGCAGGTTTTGTTCAGCTATTATGTTTTTGGCCCTTCCTTGCTTGATTTCCTACATACTGTGATGAAGAGCTCTTGCCTTAAGTGGCCTTAAAGATTGGCCTTAAAACTTCAGTATCTTCACATCTATTTTTTTAGAGTTTTTTAAATTATTAAATTATAAAATCTTGGAGCATTTTTTTTCTGGCCAAAAATATGCTTATTCATAGCCATCTAAAAAGGTCAATAAAAAATAGTAAACCTACAAATTCTCATGAAAAAGTCCTAGAGGAATTCTTGCTTTTCAGTTATGAGCCTATATGATATCATAACACATTTTAATGCTGAAGTGCATTAGAGTGTAAAATTTTAGATATTGAATTTCCCATTAGAACCTGATATCTCTTCAGACAATATTCATGCTACAACACTATTATGCTGTCTATGGAATTGGATGCAGTAAAGAGGGAAAAATGTATCAAAACGCACTTGATTCTTTAGGTCAAAATCCTGAGTGTTTTTTGAGGAGGTCCAGCTCATATAGATAATATCGTTGGATTTGTCTCCTCAGTGTTTAAATCACCCTAATATTGAGGGTCATGAAAAAACATGTAGGTCTCTCAGATCATCAGATAAAATTGTGTCAGCCCACTCAACAGACATCTCTGAAAACTTTTATGTGCTTCCTACTATGATGATGGTTACAAACATTACAGTATTAGCAGTAACCATGATATATGATCATTCATCATTTTCTTGCCTATCTACATTCCTTGGTTTGCTTTTTTCCCTTTTTATTGGGAACATAATCTTTTTTTATAATTGTACCTGTAAAACAATTTATAAATATGCATACTTTTAAAAGTGCAACTAATGACTCAGAGCAACAATAGTCTAGAAAATGTAATCCATCTTCTTAGATAACTTTTTTTAAATTTAGCATTGTAAACACCAAAAATCATAAAAGTTAGAACTATGCTTCAAAAACCAGTTTGAATTATTTTGTTCCAAATGAATATAGACATGCAAAAAGGCTTATCTGTGCAGGTGGCTCTTGTACAGGAAGCAGAATTATACACAGTTTGACAAAAGGTCACAAAGGAATAAATGCAATTCTTTTTGAACTTGACAATAATTTATTAAAGCTTTACTTAATTTAAGTAACAAAATGGCACACTAAAGCTTCAGAATTTTCTTTTGTATACATTCATTTCACCATCTTCACTCCATCTGAAAATAAACTGTCCATTTTGAAAAGAAGGAAGTCGGCGTTGAAAGATAGTTAGTTAACCCTTTGGGTAAAAGTTTGAAATGAAGTCATAGGAACTTCTTTTCCTGGCATTTTCTCAAATCCTTATCAGAAAATCTACATGCTCAATGGTTGTTTTGCTCCAGGCTGAAAGTATTATACATTTATTTAGTAGCACTATGTAAGGAAAATCCAATGTGAAGAAGTTATAACACTGTTTTCTAATCCACAGGAATTATTTATAATTTACCTGCAAAGTACATTTTTCATGCTAAAGACACATCTGATTCCAATAAGTATTGTCAAGAGGAAACTGGTTTGTGTCTGAGAGCAAATTTCAGAAATTATTTTTTTGACTGTTTGCAATGGCTGCATGCCAGCCAACATTGACTGCTTTCCACAGTTGCTTATTTTGGCTGATTAACTCACATGTGTACAGGTTGGGCTCTGAGATATATCATGTTTAAGTTTGGACACAGGACACAAAGCATGCATCCAGGTTTTCAAGAACCTTCAATGTGAGGAATTGTAAAGTTACAGACAATTATTCCTATTCATGCAAAGATTAACTCCACAGATGTATATTTGATCATACTGTAAGCATTATAAACAAGAAAGACTGTAGAGAGTACAGGTTCTTGTACAGATTTATTTAGTCAGATGGAAAATTCAAGTTTAAAGATAATTTTTCTTTGCCTATGCCAGGAAACTATATGATAATATATTTTGAAAAATTGGCCACTAGTTCTCAGAAGAGAAGCCAGTGGCACATGCCATCTGCAATGCTGGGCACTTTGCCCGTGGCACTCTGGTTCATGATGTGACATAGCAGTTTGATGTCTGCCAGTTCAGAATGGATGTGACTACACAAGTGGCTTTAGGAGAACTTTGTAATCATGCACTTTTCCTTTACATTTATTGTAGTCATGCAGCACAGGCCATACCACAGCAACCCTATGGGTCTATGCTGATAACATTTTCCTCTGTTCAGTTTTCTGTCTTTCAGTTAACTCTTAATCTATACAATCCCATGACGATGTAATTACTTCTAAGAATCTTCAATAACGAACCTTGTCAAAAGCTGCTTGGGTATTAAAAGGGAGTAGATTTTCACCTATGAAAACATCTCATGTTCATTTCACACCTCAGTCATGTATTGGCCCCATAGACTCCCTGGCAGGATTCTTACTTCTGACATATGACATTGAAATTCTATTTTTAACTCATCAGAATTAATTTTTCTCCCCTCTATCTCTTTTGACACATTTCTACTTTTTGAAGTTTTGTATATTTTTTAATTTGAAACATCTCCTTTGTTCTGCTTTAAGCAAATAATCTCTCATATTCATTTAAGTAATTTCTGGTGGATAATAAAATCTTCCTTGAAAATTAATTTGAGTATCAAACATGGTGTATTTAATTTTTTTAAAAATGTAGTCTGGAAGCATTTCAGACTTTCTCATTATTTTTTTTCATTATTTTTGGGTGAATTTTATACTTGCTTTCAGAAGTGATAGAAATTAAGTGAAATAATTTTCTCTGTATAATGCTTAGCTGTCTGAGTTGTCTTCTTTGCATACTTCTACTTGTGTATATATACAACAACTGTACTTGCTGATACATGGTGGGGGGTTGCTCTGATGAGGACTTTGGTCATTCTGCGTTCAAGCCAGAGTTTTTTTTGCCAGCCTTGCTTGAGGGGAAGTTCACCTCCCTAACCTGTGAAGCCATGACTTCATTGATCTTTGGTGCATTCTCTGACTGTGAGTGTGGAGGGCAGGTTGGCAACAACCTCTGTGCACAGTTTGTGCTTCCAGAACCTCATAAAAATGCTCGCTGGGAGTTTTTGCTTACTATCTGCTTGCAGTAGGAGAGCAGATACCATACAGGAGTGCACTTATTCATTGTGAGTTATTTACAACATCTTTATGCCACCTACAGAGCCCAGGAGTGTAACAATAGGGGCATAGGAATCATATTCCTCATAACCACGTGTCCCATGGTGTCTTAGCACGGGACACGTGGTTTTGAGGAATATATTGGCTACATGGATGGCAAGAAGGCCTGGTAAGTACACGGAACCCAGATAACAACCCCTGGCACACCGCCTGGGGGTGCTTTACCATTCACTAAGAAAGACTGCAGTAGCTGGACAGACTAGGAAGCCAGGAAATAAAAACCTGAGGTCACCTTTGGGCCTTCGGGAGTAATTGCTCAGCACAGTGTATTACTAAAACACAGAAAAATGACATTTAAGAGCATTTTTACTGAGCTCAGAAGCTATAATTTAAAAAACACGTTAAAAATATTTTAAAAATCCAAACTTGTATCCCATTCACTGCAAAAATTGTAATTTTGAAGAAGTCTGAATGTGGCCCTGACAGTGGTTCTGAAAATCTGTCAGTTGAAGTTTCTGGATATAGAATCATAAGAGAAAGCCTGCTTTTCTATCAGGTGCATGAATAATCTAGAAATCTGTATTAGCTGGAGGTTTTGAACACTTGAAAAATCAGTGCCTTTAGCTTTTAAAATGCAAATTTAGGGAAGGAAAAGTGTATCCTTTAAAACAAACATATGAACAATGCCCTTTTTTTTTTTTGAAACATTGCAGAGAAGCAAAACCTACCCCTAAGTCTATTCTGCAGATTGAGTTGCATTCAGGTTAGCATCAGTGTGAAGTCTGAGATGTTTTACCCTCAGGTGATGAAAAAAAAAGTTCAGGCTGGGTTTTGCCTAAAAAGCCTTTAAATTTCACAAAAGAACATGTCATGACTTATTTCCAGTAGGTATAGAAACCCCGTGGTGGCATAAATGATTCACCCTATTGAAACAAGAGGTGGGTGGCTCTGACTTTACATGCAATGTACAGCTACAGAGCTAAGAACCTTCTTTGGGTGAGTGTTGGTGGGTGAGGAAGCCCCCAAAAATCACCACACCAAGTGCAGTTCATCTGAACTCTTCTACTGAAACATTAGCTTCTCCCTTTCCTAGCACCATCCCTCCTCTTTGTTTTCCTTCGTAACACTCTGTTTTGTTTCGTTAATCTGGGCTCTTCTTTTATTGTGGTGCTAGAAGCCATGGCAGAGCACACTTTTAATTTGCTCTTGCGCTCTGCTGTGCTCAGTCACTTGTCACGCAGGGTTGTGGAAACCAGCAGCTTCCATAGTATGTATCTCAAAAACAGACCAAAAGCAGTGAAATAATAGCAGTGTGCATACTTAAATAATAATAGCATTAGAAACATCCACCCAGGTTATTTTTTTATCTGTGATTTCCTTAAAGCTTCCAATATGTTCTTAATTTTCCTTTGGCATTTAACATGCTTATATTCTGCGCAGCTAAAAAAAAGCAAATTAGCAAAACCAAGAAAACCTTTACTGAAAGAAGTACTTTGTTGAAGTTTCTGTAGCAAAAACTGCACATGCCCATATTCTTCTTCAACTCTTCCCCAAGGCTGCTCCTCCAATTTGTGCTCGCACAGCTGCACTGTGACCTTGCTCACTTCCCTAAGCTGACAGCCACAGAGTTGGTTTTAGCTAAATTATATTTAACCTGGCTCAGCCCCAGTTCAGCTCATTGCTTTAGCTCATTACATGGAAAAGAACATCCATGGATGGAGGGAGCCATACTGCTCAATCCTCTGTTTTCAATGAGAGCAGTCATCATAAAACCCCAACCTTGGCATCAGATTTAATTGTGTCAAAGAGTAATTTGAAGTGACATTGGTGTACTAGACTACTAATCAACCTAAAGCACTAATCAATGAATGTTGAGGAAACTACCTGAGTATAATGTATTAGTAATAGGCATTTTCTCTGTATCACAAAGAGCTTTTAAAGCAGGAAGCGTAAAAGTAAAATTCTTCCCACCCAGCAAGCAGAGAAACGTTCACAGTATCAAATCAGAAGAGATGCTGCTCTGACAGAGGATCAGAGGGATACTGAAATAAAATGGCTGCAGACAAGAAAAATTGCTCCCAAACATTCAAATGAATGTTTAATTAGTTAAGCTTTGTATTTATTCATGCTAAAAATTAAAGAAAAATTGCAATCTGTTTTAGATACCTTAATAAGTTGCTATTTAAAAATTCTTGCGATAAGCTAGTTACAAGTATGACTGAAACAGTTTAATCAAAAAATACATAATTCAAGGTACGTGGTTAAGCTGTAGCAGTAAGATCCATTCTTCCTATTTGCTCCGCAAGTAATACTGCAGTACTTGTGTTTTGCTATGCTGGATGTGTGGCTGACTCAGTTTAGCATCAGTGTGAACAGAAGGGGGTGGTGTTACCTTAGCTTGCGCAAGACTGTATCTCCTAAGAATGGAACAAAAAAAATTCCCCTAACTTCATTAGATCCACTGAAAGGATAAGATACCTAGGAAAAGAAACAAACTGACATTGTTTACATTATATAAGACTTCTAAAAGTTTTTATTGCCATTTGATATGGCTTTCCACCCTTTCTATTCAGCGTTGTGGGGCTAGCTGACTTACAAAAGACAGCTGAAGTTCATACAGCTATTTAGATTACAGTTCTGCAGCATTACCTCACAATGCTAGTTTCCATGCTATCATATTCTTGAAAATCCATTTATATATATACACCCAGATAATGTAGTCATAAGAGATGCCTAATTTGAGATTCAGAAGGCTCTCTCTGTATGTACAGCTTGTGGAGTCTGGTGGGAAATGAGAGAAGATGAAGCAATATCTCACAGCTGTGGAAAGAGTATCACAGGTGGGTATGCTGTGGTACACCTCTGCTCCAAGGAAAACCTCACAGTGGGAAAACCGTGTTGAGCTGTGCCACTGAGACCAGGAAACCTACTGGGAGCTTCTGTACAGGAGGTCAAAGTTAGAAAGATTTTTGTATTTTGCTTGCTTGTGTGTATTTGTGCATGAGAGAGTGAAAAGCCTCCTTCTGATTCTTTGGCAAATTAAGTGGCCTTTGGGACTGGATATGCAGTCAAAATTACACACCTTAACTCATTGACATAATGATACATAGATAAGCTAAATTTATTACATAACTATGCACACAGCTAAGTTTTACTAAAAGGGACAAGTCTACTGGATAAACACATTCTGGCATAAAAAAGTTACTGAAGTATTTTTGTCAGTTGAGGAGAATACGTTTAAGAATGATATGGCAAACAAAAAATCCATTGCTATTCTGACAGCTTTTTAGAATCTAGTTAGAATTCTTAATCTAAAGATTACTTTTGTGAGCTTATTTATTTAAAACATATATTTTTCACCTAAGTATCTTGAAGTTGTGCATGAACAGATTTTCTTCCAAAAACCTTCTCTGAGGAAGAAAAGGAACTTTTCATAGCCATAATTTTCCAAACAGCTTTACTTATATTTTTTCTCCTGCACTACTTATAATTTTGATTCAAAAAAATGTCAAGCTTTTAAAAGGTTGTATTCCTTTCCCAAGGTGAAGTTAAGTGTTCCTAACATCATGCAAAGTAGTCTGAGGAGAAGAGAGAGTTTTGAAAACATGCATTTATGACTCTTTGAAGCTGTGATAACCACTTGGAGCCTTGGCAGTGTATCATCAATGACCTTTTCTCGTGAGCACTCATAATTGCAGAGATATTAATTAATTAAATTTTACTAAAATGTTTTGAAGATGTAAGATTCCAGATACTGTAAGTATGACATAAAATCTAATGAACTGTCTGCTTATCTCCAGAAGAGTCTGCTTGGGGGAATGTTTATGCACGGTAAAATACTGCAAACTGCAGAATTCAGAGAAGCAGCATGAAAACCTGGTGGAGGAAGGAAAAAACACAATCAGTAACATATTTATCTGCAGTTGTCCTCTTCTGTGCAAACATGGCTTTCAGTAAGACCAATACATACAATGAATTTTTATTTTCCAGTACAGAGAAGGGCTACCTGCTGCCTGGAGTAAAGTCCGCAGTATCAGAAATAAGTGTTCTTAAAGTACCTGGATTGCAAGCCCATCTGGTCTTATGTTGCTCATCATAAAATGTTGGGTTTGCTTGATGTTGCAGATTAAGATGGCAAAATGTTACTGAAATCACATTATTAGATCAGATAATTACTTCAATTTTTTTTATTCCCAATTTAACAGTGAAATTAAGCATGTGCTTAATTTTAAGCACATGTGTAAATCTTAATGAAATCAGTAGGATTTAGGCACATATTTAAGTGCTTTTCTGAACCAGGGCCAGTAAAGAAATATGACTAATCTCATTAATAAAGGAAACAGGAGTTAATCCAAGTTACTTAATCACAAACAGTCTGTTTACGGAGAAAAAACTGTACGTTTTACATCTTCATTGTTTCACACTTTAAAAAGTAAATACAAGTCAGAAAGGGAAATTCAACTGTCTATAGTATGATGATGCTATAATTTGTGCAGTAACCCCTTCACAATAGTTCTTTTGCATCAGTTTGTGCTACTGACATTTCCCACCCCCCCAGCAGGTCAATCCTTGAGTTGGCAATCCATTTCAAAGTTAATCCTCACAGCTCCACAGCAATGATTCAAGCAACATGAGTCAAATGCTGGCTGAGGTTTTAGACCTCAAGGCTGGGTGTTTTCTTCCTCCTTGCATAATGTCTAAAGAAGAATTAAAATGATTTTCTTAGATTTGCTATTCAAAACTGTCCAGCTGCTCAGTTTGTGGTTTTTCCCTGTGGATTGCAAAAGGCATACATAATCTCGGTACATCCTACCTAATCTGCAGGTGAGTAGTTGTGATTTGGCAGTACAAATCAGGTAATGTGCTTTTTGTTGAACATGAGTATAATTCTCAAAACGTGAATACTGCATAGAAATTTACAAGAATAATTATTTCAGATTCTGATTGAGATGTTTCTTTCTGTGGAAATGGCCATCTATTAACATTGAAAGACTGTAGAAAAATATACAGGGGAAATATTTTCACCTAATATATAGTTGGTGGTTTTGCTCTTGTGTTTGTTATTTGTTTTGTTTCGCTTGGTTTTTTGGGGTTTTTTTTTGTTTTTGGGTGTTTTTTTTTTGTTTTTGCTTTTCTTTGCTTAATTTTGTTATGGAAAACCTGGTCTATACATAATAAAATAAAATCAAAATTCCAGTATTGTGACTTTTTACACAGAAACACACGTGCCAATTATTAGATTCATTGCATGGGTGCTAAAATAACATCTATAAGACAAGGAAGAGGGAGAAAGAATAAAACAGAAAAGATATTGCCACAATTCAAAACAAAAAGAAAAGTAAAATTTTGGCTACAAAAAAATAATAACTTTAATGGAAAGACAGAAGCCACATTTACAACAAATAGAAAACCAAGTTCCCTTTTGATCTGTTTTTTTTTTTTTTTTGATTGAGTCTATAAATCTGTCCTAAACCTTACCAAATAGGCTTACAGGAGTTGAAACTCAAAGCAATTCTTTCATAGTTTTCAAATACAAATTTCTTGGTCGTACATTGCATGCCTAGTTAAGAACTGAAGACTGGTTTGATTAATCATTTTTAGCATGACCCTCCACAGTTGTCTATATCCTGTTGGTAAGAGAGAGATAATTAATACAATAAACTACCACAGAGATACTTTTTCCATCTATGGGGTTAATTAGAAATCTAATTTGCTCTGGGATGCTAGCTGCCCATTTTATTTTTTGATCTTCCTGGGGTTGCTGTTATATGATGGGATGCTGGGATGTAATTGAACATACTTTCTGCAGCTTTTATGTTTACTAGCCCCTCTAAGAGGAGTTGTAGAGAACGAAACATGAGGTTATTAAGCAGTCTAGCACAGTGAGTCTTTAGTAAACACCTGTTTCTCTGCTGTGGCTTACATTTGTGATTTTGCTTGAATTAATTGTAGTGCTTCTCATGGCACAAAAATTAACTGGCTGCTAGCATTTCTGTGGCAAGCATCCAGTTTCAGAAACCTATAAATTAGATGCAAAATTTTCTCCCAATTGAAATGCTCAGATTTAGTTATTCAAAACTTTGCCTTACATAAAAAATAAAGGCCCCAAGCTTTGAGTATCAGCTGATATTCAATACGTTAAATTTGATGTGTAATTAAATTAGGAAATAATTTACGCTTCTTGTGCACTCTATGTATCTTTCCATAGCTCTCCACATAATTAAGTGGAAACAGGATAACCTGAAAATCCATATGTGGAAATTAAATATATGAAGAGCAACAGAGGAACAGCTATACTGGGCAGGAAGGCTCCAGTGACAGAAATCTGAAACTGTTGATAACTGATTTGAATCAATTTTGAAATTTGGTCATTTCTCTGAACACCTTAAATTTTAACACTGGGAATATTGCCATCAGTGCAAGTGTACAGTAGAAGAGAAAGGGAGTACCAAGAAAGGCTTCAACAAATACCTCTTGTCAATTCTTAAGTGTCTGCCTACCCTCTGATATGTCCTTTAGAGAAGGGAAGTTTTCTAGACAAGTAGATAAGCAGAATTTCTTACCTGAGGTTTGGTGACAATGAGTACAAAGATTGCCTGGGTCAAAATATTTTTCCAGAGTGTGCCATTATGTAGGGCACTGCAGTGCTCATTGTGGCAGAACACAGAAAACATTATTAGGAAGTGTGGTGTGGTAAGAGCCTCTGCTCTAGATAATTTTGCACTGTAAATTGCAAAGCCTGTGAAGCTTCTCTCAAAATAAAGATTACTTGAGTTAAACAAATGCTGTAACTCTCTGAGAATGAGTGGTTTATGTTTCAGAGCCTTCTGATGAATATAAATTTTGAGTTACAGGTAGACTAAAGGGTCACAATGGCTTGTTTAAGTGGGAAGTCTTTCAACCCCTGTTTCATTCTAGATAGTGACCAAACAGCGACTCTCAACAGAAGTGAATTCATAACTTCCACAGTGACAGCCACCGCCCAAGGAAGAGTTTTCTGGTGGCCATTTTTGTCATAAGTGAAAGTATATCTTGAGATGAGAAAACAATGGCAGATTGATTCAGCAGCCCCCACTCTAAATTAATCTAATTCCCACAAAAGACAAAGTGCACCAGGAGTGTTGTGAAGATCCAGCTCACAAACCAGAGAATCCCTGTAGGGGGTATCTCACAGTAGGGGATAATGTGGAAGTTGTGAGATTGCTTCCAAAGATAAAATGTCAGTAAAAGAAAAAGAAATTAAAATCTGTCATTCCTGAAAATTCTGAGCAATTTGTATATCAATAGAAACATTTAATTTACTAATTTCAAGAAAGATGGGAAAGAAAAAGAAGGGTTACAATTTTATATAAAGATATAAGGAATGTAATAGTTTCTATTGGCTGCAAAGGAAAGAGCGGATTAGTGAAATGAAATATAATGAGAGAAGCAGGAGCAGATTAATACTACCAGTTTGTTCTTTTAAATGTTTTTTTGTTTGTTTGTTTGTTTTTTTGTTATTCTTTAGTGTTTGAGCAAAGGAGGAAAAGGGCAAAGGACCATGCAACAGAATTTTGCATGTAGTGATTGCACTCTGTTCACCAGAAAAAAACCCAAAGATAATGAAAACATATTTCTCCTTTTCCCATAGAGTGAAAGAGTGAAAATTTTCAGAATTCACACTGATTCCTCTCACCCTTATGTGCTGAGTGTTTTCTGAAGAGGTAGAATCTTCCAAGGGCGTGTCAGAGATCTCAATCAATATGGAAAGATTAGATTTTAAAAGTCTGTATTTTGACCAGACTTTGGTTATATTTCAGGATTTTGACCATATTTTGGTTATATTCTTATCCTCTGGAAATTCTGACAGTCCAGGAGATCTACACTCAGGCAAAAAATTAGTCAATGACTCATATTATTATTTCTTAAATTCCAAACATACACGTGTCACGCTGTTGTTTTTTCTGGGCATGCCCTGTTTTGTTATAAACCTGAAGGGGAATAATTCACAATGCCATGTCAAATTTCTTCCCTCTGATCTAATGCAGAGCTAGAACTAGTCTTCCTGTTCTTCTTAATCTAAAGGCAGTATCCAGCTTTCCTCTCATTTCCCACCAAAAATGTGAGTGGCTGTGTGGGACCTGCACTTACAGATTCACGCAAGTGTTAATGAGCACATTTAAATTCTTAAACTTCCAAACTAAGAGCATTTTCCCTCCAAACAGTAAGGGATGAAATCCTTCCAATCCCATAAAGTAGACACAATATCCATCAAAACTTCAGATATTACGGGAAATAGGTATTTCTTTCAAATCTATCTTCACACTGAAAAACCCCAAACAGCAATTTTACCTTATATTTGGGATCAATTTCCCAACATAATTATTTCTTTTTAACACATTAACACATTTTCTTCTCTATTTGACTTCTCTATTTTCTTCTCTATAACACTATTTTTGATCCAAGAATGTGTTATGAAATATGTTTACCTTTCAAAATACATACTATTAATAAATTTTCCTTAGATCTAGAATTATTACTTTTTAATTGTCATGGGTGCATGCATCTGTGCTTTGAATGATTCTGTTACCTGAGAAATTTAATCCTATTGTTTTAATCTTAGCTGGGAGATACAACTACCACAGATCCTAACACTTCCAGAATGGTAGAAGTACAGGTATTAAATATCAGACCTGTAACTGTTTTGAAAAAATGGCAAGAAATTTGATATGATGTATACACAAGTTTCACAAGTAAAATGTACATGTTGATTCATAAAATTACTTTTTTATTTAACCAATGGCAGCAAGAGATAATATTATTACTGTTTTTTTTTTTTCACAGCCATTTTTGAAAGCCAACGCACTTCTTAGTGAACAGGAGTTGAAGTCTATTCTCCTCGCACCCCAGTCTGACTGTTCAATATAACTGGGCATATGATAAAACTTATTTTCCATGAATGTGCTTATAAGAAGGGTGCCCTTGACAAAGTCATAAATGATGCTGTAAGTAGCAGCCATGCTTTTGCTCTCCAAACTCAGCCTGTGTTTCAGACTGGATCTCAAGACAAACAGAGCCATGCAGCATTACATCAAAGCTGTTACCTTCCATGGTGTGTGGGACTTCTAGGGACATAATGACCATAGAGACAGTCTTTGACCAAACATTATACAGCAATGGAAGTGAAGCAATGTTTGTTCTGATCTGGGAAGTATCCATCGACAGACTGCAGACAGTTCAGATAGTAACTCAGAAACTATCAACACAAACGAAAGGAAATCATAGAAGGAGGAAGAAGGTAATATTTCATCTTCAAAAAATGATAAACATTCCCATGTGAAAAAGACATTTATTCAGCTAATGAATAATTAGGATATTCAAAACAATGATGTTTTGTTAGGCAGTTAAGACCACTATCAGCAGTTGTGTTAAGCTGGCTTCCCATTTAGATCACTGTCATGAGAAAAGGTCCAATAAATTATTTTCTGCCAACCCATGTAACACATCTGTTGTAAATATGAGAGAGGACAAAACACATCATGGCAAGAATATTTGCACTCAGAAGTCTAACTTTTTTAGCTATTGTAACATTTAATTGAAACATGTAATGAACAAAAGAAGACACAATGTGATTGTCACTGAGAAAGTGTGTAAATTGGCATACTCTGACCACCATTATTGATTTATTCCAAAAATATCTGACACAGGCATCCATTTTAGGCTCAATACATACAACTACATTTTTAATTTTCCAAGAGAAATATCTATTTATGCTTATATTTGTATAGAAAAAATATATTTATATGTTTTGATTTATACAAAAAATATGCCTGGATATAGAAGCAGAATTCAAAATAGCATAATTGTACAGTATTTGTGGTATAAGGAAAGACTAAATATAATTTTTCAGGGATTTTAAATGCCCAGGGTTGACTCTGAGCAATTTAAACATAACATCATACTGCAGTGAAACACAGCCACTTTTGGACCTTCTGGTTTATCCCACTTTAGCCACAAATCATGAATGGAGAAGTCTCCTAGAAATAGGGATATGTTCAACCATTTCCAAGAACCACGTACTGTCTTCAGCCAGTGGTAGTGAGAACTGTGGGGAATGAAAAAGGAGGGCAAAGGAGATCTGCATCCACACTGGAATTTTAGAAAGTGAAACAAATCATAGTGAGCAGTGAAGAAGGCTAGAGGTACATATGAAACATTTGCCTGCAGCTCCAAAGTGTGGCTGAACATCTGGTAGCAGCAACGCCATCAAAAGCAGGGAGGCACACAGTTATTTCACAGTTATTTCACTGTTTGCTGAGTTATTTCACTGAACCAGGGAATGAAAACACTGCTGAAGAATATGCCTTAAGAAACACTATTTTGTCTTATTTTTTTTTTTCTGTCAAAACATTCTTATCATTTTCCTGGACAGAGTATATGTATGGTAGGAAAAAAATTTAGTTCCTTCATAGCTTTTCAGTTCAGTGTTTCGTGGTTCCTGGTCACTAAATTTTCATTGATATAATTCAGTCATATACTGGAAAAAGTGAAGCCTCTGTGATCATGGTGTGTGCCTATCTTGCTGTCCTCATTTTTGGAGCCTGACCAACTTCGACAGTCAAACAAGGATTTTAAAAATAAAAAAGTTCATGTAAGTTTCCCTACATAAGACAGTAGGCAGAGGAGTACCAACATAAAATATCCAAGGCTATCTTATCAATTCCTGTCTGTGAAAATAAGAAAAATCTGATGCAAGATGGGCCTTTTGAATGCCCTAATTAGGGGAAATCCTTAATCAGAAGCTTAATCAAACACAAGAGACTGATCTTAGTAAATGAAGCACTGCTGGCTCTTGTACATGGAGCTATTTGTTTAACATAGCTGATGGTGATAAAACTCATAAAGTTTACAATTAAACAACTTCTTACTTTTCTCTTTGCCCATGTGGTGGACTGGGCACATCCACAATTTACAAGGATAAATGGATCACGTGATTCACCCAATTTAATTTACCAAAATCCTTTGGGCTAACAAAAATTATTTAAACTTGTTGACACAGAGAAGCATCAGTTGCAGCTTTAGATTTCAAGGAAATACTTGGATTTGTTTAATATATTTTGAAGTATTCTATTGTGAATTACAATTTTGAAAGTATAATTCAAGCTGATAGGTTAACCCCTAGTCTCTCCTACAAGTCTGGGTCATCTCTGTAAGTAACTGACTGCTGATTTGTGAGAGCCCTGCTACACAGAAGGAGCTTATTGGAATTTAAAAAAAAAAATAATGTCCATGACACTCTTTTTGAAAGTGTTTTAAGACAAAAATTGTGATGGAATCTAAAAGATGTAACAGCCCCTAAGAGTAGTTGGATTATATTTTGTGTCCTAAGAAAACCCACTATGAGGTGGACTGCAACTACTATTAGGATATATCAGAAAAACAGAAAAATGGTAGTAAAATGTTAAGTATCTTCATACATTATTAAAAGATTTTTCCTAGAAACATTCTCATGTTTCAGGGTGGCGTGAGTTCAAGGGAATAAATGCTGTCTAATAAAATTCAATGCATTAAAATGTAATTTAAAGCTCACCATTCTGCTTCTTGCTCAATTCCTCTTTTCCTTCTTCTGCCAATGTTTGGTGGAAAGCAACAGTGCAATCACTTATTTTTCACTTTTTCAAGTACAAGAAAGGAAAATGTGTTCAGGTCTAGTAAGTGCTTCTTGAATTGGTAAAGGAACAAAGTAGAGGAAACCACACCAGAAAAAAAATAAAATTTTGAAATACAATATATGAATTTGGAAAGAAAAGTGTTTAGAAGATAAAGTGATCTGCAGAAATGGGATCTTTTAATTATTAGGAAAAAGCAACACTGGAATAAATCAGGACATCACAAAACTACATTATGTCACATGTTTACATTTACCTAGGTTTTTTTAGCAATCTATCTAAATACAACAGTATCTATAACCCAAAAATTAGTTCTATTTCTACCCTGCCACTGCCGCACACAGACATCCAGCGAGTCTGTGTATGCTAGCACTGATATCTACAAATCTATGCCATTTGAAATAAATTGCACCTTAAATTTGAAGGCAATTTTAGGTGGTTTGGTGTGATGCAGGATCCCATTTTTGATATTTAGCAAGCCTGAGATCTTTCTAACTTATGAAGTCTGCATGTCTACAAACTAGTATGGATGTGTTTGTGTTTATTACCTTTTCTCATGCATGCCTTGAAATGACTAAATTACAGGTATTTTACATGTATTTTGTAGCACAAGACAGATACCTTCTGTTAGTATAATTTATCTTGAAATACCCTGTTTTACAAAATTACAGAAAAGCACAGCAATTTACTCCTTTTTTTCTTTTCTCTCCTTTTTTTTTTTTTTTTTTTTTTTTAAATTTCCAAGACTATGGCAAAATCTTCAAAGCCCTAGAAGATGCCTTCTAGCCAAGAATTTAGCCATCTAATAAACAATTTTCATCAAAGCACTGGGTTTGTGAAAATAAGAGTACAATTGTAGAATCCAAATTTTGATAATGTTCTGTACTTATTAGCTATTTTGTCTTTTGTATTTTGACCTAATTCAGACAGCAAACACATCAACCCTTATGTAAGATTAGATACACATACATACACATACTCCAGCCCAGATCAGATTAGCTGCAATCAAGGTAATTACGTTGAACAAAATTGTTCATCTGTGCTTTGCAGCTGCCATTTGGATCTACTGTTTGATCCCAAGTGACTGAGTTGTACATATGCTCCTCTTTAATTCTGGATAACTTGGGTTTTATTTTAATACAAAACCACCTCTTTAGAACTCAAGTCTGAGATTACAAAATATTTAGTTTTGATAAATTAACTCTTATTTTCTTTTAATGTTTTTCCTTGGTATAATCCAAAGTTCTTTAATGGATACTACCTGGAATTGAGCTTCCCAAAAACTGAAGCTGTCATCTAGACAGCCTGCTCTCCTCCACCTCTGCCAGTTATGAGAAGATACTTAGTCAATTTTCAAGTTCCTCCAGCAGTTAAAATTATTATTCATGAACATACTCAGAGTGCTAAACACTACACAGTAGCCAAGCAGGTTCCCTTTCTGTGCTTTTCTTCTACTCTCTTGGAATCTAGACCTAAGAAGGCACTATGAATTCTCATAAGCTCCGATAACTGTGCTTAAAGAAAAAAAAGTTATAAGCAGGTAACAGCCCTTCCCCCAGAAAACCAATAGCTCCAGAGAACTTTGGTTCAGAATCATTCGTAGAGCTTTCACCCAGTCTTGCAATTATTTAAAGAGTTCAGGCTTATGGGTATGTTTGTACCACGGTTCATAATCATAAATTTTGATTATGCTGACATCTGAGTTCTGGCAGCTCCTACTGTTTGTCATATTAAAACAAGATTGCTATCAATCCAGAAGAGCAGCAGTCTGGAAGATAAGAAAGAGAAATGCTAATTTTGCCTAGGATTTAAACTCTTAATGGCTTCTTGTAGAATTATTAGTATTAGTATTAGTATTTGTATTATTATTATTACTATTATTAGTATTGTTATTATTATTATTATTATTAAAGAATTATTATTACTTTTTACTATTATTATTCCCCCAGCTTGACTTCACAAATATTTACTCTTTCATAGTCTGTAAAATGAGTTTTATATTTTTGTAAAATAAAAAGTTGCATTTTTTAAGTAGATAGAAAACTTTTTCTGTTGCATTTAAAATATTAACTTCTATTACTCAACTTCAACTGCTCCCTCATGAGGAAAAGAAGTTTTTAAATAATAAGGCCTTATATTTGTGAACTATTTTCTTTATAAAAAGTAAAACAAAGGACGAGAAATAAAATTAACATTTTGTATAAAGAACACATTGACACTGAACTCAGTTATCATGTTTCTAGGTAAAAGAGATAAAACAGGATCAATAAATAGATGCTTTTTCCCAAACTTTTGAGAATCACCAGTATTTTTAAAGAGCTAAAAAAATCATGTTGTTGTTTATGGTAGTTACTATGACGGAAGAAAATATTACTTTCAAAATATTTGGTTTTTGAACTCCAGATTCTGTGTAAGAAAGAACTCAATTTAACCAAACCTTATCTTGTGTGTATTACATAAAGATCTGTGCAAAAGGAAGAGGAAACAAAAAGATAAGGAAGCACTAAATGAGAAGCTGATTGTTAAGCCTATTTTCTGCAAACTTCTGTCCCTGTGTAAATCAAAGGGGCTGCAAAGTCTGGAGTAATCTCTAACAAGTTTAGGGGGGATTTTCCTAGCTCTGCTTTTCTTTTGAAAATACTATAGTTTCTGGTTTTTTGCTAGAGGAAATTACCTATGAATAAATTCACAGAACCATACACCATATTTCAGAGTTTTCTCCGCTAGGTCTGCTTTATAAGTAATTATAACAACATCTAGGAACCCTCCATTCCAGAATTCTAGTTGTGTTGTCCCAGTACTGGAATTTCTTGCCTACAAAAAGCAATAGATATGTATTTATGTATGTGTGTGATATATATAATTTTATCTCTTTTCTAAAAGTGGTTTGGTGTTGAAGGAGAGCTGAACTGCAGTTTTGGACTCTTAATCCATTTATAGTAGAGTTGTTTATGCAGTATTTCCCTGTGCTTGGGTTTGCTTTTCTGGTTTTAAATGAAGTTATTTGGAGTCAGCTGCACAATCTCTGCATTTTTACTGGGGGTTTTTTGTGCTTTTTATTGACTTGTTAGACTGTAGGCATTGATCTCATTAATAGAAGTAGGTTATTCTTGGTCGCCCTGTAAAGATTGTTGCTCATGTGTTGAAAATAGACTTTTAAACTTTGTATTAGACTTACTTTCCTCAATACCAGTGATGGTTCCATGTTTGACATGATCTTACACAAATAAACATATTCTTGGGCTTGGATACTAAGCAGCACTGGGTTCTATACAGATTATTCCCGTGATTTTTGGAAAGCCTTTGGAGCAGACATTCCAGTAGTATAACAGTCTTTCTTTTAATGTAATACAAGTTTTTCCACAATATACAGAATGACTGAGATCTGTGTGGAGGTACAATGATTTATTTTTTGACCTTCGGCAAGCACCAATATCCTCCATCTGTTTTCGTATGTGTCTTCTTTAAATTAATTAGCCAGGAAATGTAACATGATTCCTAAGAAGATTTTGGATAATTTTTGAAGTTCTCAATTTCAGAAGAATAAATTAAATTCAGAATTTCTTTAATTACTAAAAATTTCTTGACAAAATTCTTCTGTGGCTTTTCCTACTTTATGCGATAAAGAGGACCCTGCACAAATACGTGCTAATTTTCTGTCAATAAATATGTACATGGTTGTACAATGGTGCCGTCTCATGAATTTAAATAATTCAATTCAATAATTTAGTGACATGAAATAATGAACAGATGATTGCATTCAAATTTTCAGCAGTTCTAGAAGTTGCCTACTACCAAAATAGGCAAAGGGAAGAGAAGTAATGATATTAATTGAACCTTACAAAAGACTTAGATTGACATAAGAATACTAAAAAGGGTTACAGTTTTATGTATATGAAGCTTCAGTAGAGAATAAAAGTGTCTGGGCCTAAGTTCTCTTCCCTTCATCCCAGCGAATTAAATTTGTGGCGGCAGGAAATTTAAAACCTTTCTCAGATGGGAAATGTTTAGAAAATAAACACAAAGAGCCATCTTTGCAACTACACATTATATGCATTTTACCAAGTTTCCTTCAGGGTTAGATAACTCTTACTGTAGCTGTCCCTGTAAATATGACAATAAATTTTTAAATCTCCAGAGAACTGGCAAATACAGGCAGATGCACTTAACTGCTGGTGAGCAACAAAAGTCAGCCTGCAGGAAACTGTGGCACTAATGTAGTTCTTGATTAATCTCTAATTACACTTTTGTCATCTTAGCAGGGAGACAAAACTATAGCAGTTCCTAAATAGGCAGGCAGCATTTTGGCACCTAGCAACCAGCAGTTCTTTCATATTAGCTGCAGTGGACTCTGTGCTGTTACATGGAAGGTTGTTATGGATCACTGCTCTATTATTTATAGAGC
The DNA here is from genome assembly GCF_027887145.1 of Ammospiza caudacuta. Lineage (NCBI taxonomy): Eukaryota > Metazoa > Chordata > Aves > Passeriformes > Passerellidae > Ammospiza > Ammospiza caudacuta. The sequence goes on from NC_080632.1 coordinate 53,257,471, forward strand.
AGCATTTACAGAGGCCTTCACAACAGTATATAAATTAGCAGCTTAACAGGCCATTGCTAACTAAAAACATGGCATGAGCTGAAGCATCAAGTATGAAATTAAAATGTGACTTGGAGATAATAATGTTTGTAACACACATAGAAAGGAATGTCGATTTATTTTCCTGTTAACCATTTCACAGGCAGATTGTAGTACGGTCTTTAAGAATTTTTGTGCTCATGTGTGTGCGCCTGCCTCACTCATTTCTCCTATGCACATAATGAGCATGTATGTGAATACATAGACATTCATATTTATGCCTAATAAATATTCTACTATATTTTCTCACATAGGTATTTTTAAAGATTAGTAAAAGCTTGCCTGTTTTTTCGCAGTAGGATAATATAGCACCGAGGTAAATGAACAAGGAGAACAGTGCTAAAAGGAATCTATCCACTAATTGGGCCTCAGGCTGAAATAACACTACAGATGTCTTCAAAAGGGCCTTGTTAGCTATAAATCAGGAAAATAACACTAACTTGCTTCCGTCTTCTGTTCTTTGGTAACTTGTCTGTGAGAAGACCAACTCCAATGAAAAACCTCACACTTCTATTTAGTGTCATTCAGAATGAATAAGAATCAAAAGTGATCAAATACAGTAAATGACTGCTGGCTGACTGCAGTTGATTCCTTATTTAATCAGTTAAGGAAAGATATAAATTAATGTTTATATTCTAGGGGTTCTGAAATAAGGGAATAGGATTATTAACCATGGGAACACATAAGCAGAGGAACCCTAAGAACATGCAGCTTTCGTTTGCAGTCCTGGTTTAATTAAATCAATGTTTGGCAATCAAAAACTGTTCTGATCTAAATCGTGGTGGTTTCTGATGCTTCTGCTGGACTGGATTGCACTTTGCTTTTCCCTTCTCGAACATATCATCAGAGAAAGTCCCTGCAGAGTAGGAGGGAGCCTGCAGCGTGGGCAGACGTAGATGGAAGGGAAGGAACCCAGCTGCATTCAGTCCCTGTGCTCACACAGCTAGTTGGTGACAGAGCCAGCAAAGGGAGGCTACACTGGGCACTTCCTCCACAGAAAGCAATAGTAAAATTGCTCTTATCTTCAATACAGGAGGAAATTGTCTTTAGTTTTGTATCAAAGAACCCATTTCTAGATGTGCTTTACCAAGTCACCTTCCTTGTCTCTGTTATTAATTAATGGATATTTCCAGAGTTTTAAAAGGGTTTAGAAGTTAAATGGAATACACCTTCTCTTATTCAGGTAATGGTGTTTTATTTTCAGTTGCTAGCTCAGAGGGTTATTTCCCTCTCAAGTTTATACATGATATGCTTTTTCCATGTAGAGATTATCCAGCAATGTGTTTTATGATTATAATCTAAAGTGAAGCATCACACAGTATTCTCATGGTAAAAATAAAATGAAATACTGAAAATTGGACCTCAAAACTGTTCAGAATGCTGCAAATTACAGTACCACAGAGTTTCGCCAGCTGGATGATCTTTCGGTAATCATCATCACAGAATTGAAATCATGGGCTTAGTCCAAGCAGGTAGCTCTATGCTGCTAACAAAATGTTTTCTTTAAACAAAAACAAACAAAAAGTTTAAACCAAACAAAATAACCCAAAGGAGAGCAAACAATTTGCTTTCTCCTGATCAGCCTTGTAAAGGGTGCTGCTAGTGCTAGCTCCTCCACCAGAGATTTTCAAAGCTGCAGCTCTGTGCCCTGTGTGAGATGACAGAGCCTAATGTGGCTCTTTACGCAGAATGCAAGTCACAGTGTATGCACACGTGTATGTTTGGGCTATTTACAAGCAGAAGAGAAACTTAGAAACCCAAGTATTTCATTTTGAGAGGTGTTTTCATGAAGGTGTAAAACAGTACTTTGTTCTGGGATGTTTTTGTTGTTTTGCATTTTTGTTTGGTTTTTGTACACAAATACTTGGTGGATTAGACAAAGCAGGAACCTAAAGGTGATAAAATTTCTTACAAAATCTTCTAGCTACTGAAAAAGAGCAGTAGTCATCAAGCTATTCTCATTATAATGCTACAAGATGACTCAATTAGCTAATTGATTTCTATGATGATGCTCAAAGGGATGGGTTCTGAGATGCATTTGAGATAGGAATTATGAATTGATATGGCACCAAGAGGCTAATCAGTTGTTCCCCTGCATTGTTTCTGTGTTGGCTACCGATGTTTCAGCAGGAAAAACAAAGCTGTTTGCTAAGTGTGGGTTGGGCAGCTGTATCTCTGGGGCATCACATTCGCAAGTTGAGCCAAGCCCCATGTGAGAGAGATCAGTTTATACGCAAATTTTCCCCAACTTTTGTCTGACTGTGGGGCTTGTTTTATGTTTTATTAACTGTAGCTTTGGTAAGGAAATTATTTTTATCAGTGGATACATAACCCCATAGATGATGAGTTGTTAACTTCATTTTTTAAACTGCAAGTCACAAAACTCAGCACCTGCACTAAGGAAGGTTCCTGTGCAAATATGCCTTGCATATTTGCAAAGAAATATAATACACAACCAGAACAAGGAAAGCAAAAGAAAATTGAATGTTACTGTGAACTCAAAGTAATTTTTCTTACTGCATGATTTTGCAGCTGCACATAATTAAGGTTCTTCATACATTTTAAGAATTCATTTCCACATCTTAATATGTTTGATTTTCTTAAGTACTGTTGTCACCCAGAGCTATCTACAATTTTACACACTCATTTAAGAAAAAGAACAAAAAAAAAAGCCTCAGTGAAGCTCTCAGATTTAATCCATACATATTTCTAATATCATATCTTCAATCTAAACTCCATGTTAATTTATCCATAAATTTATTGAGTTAATTTATTTTATGCTACTGGACCGTATGACGTGTTCAGTTGCTGTTTTAGCAAAAGAGAGATGTATTTTTTGCACTCAGCATAGAAAAAATTAGAAAAATATTCATACTTTAAAAAATTACCTCAAAAGAAAGATGGTAAAGACATCAAAAATGAAATTTAAAAGATATATTGTCAATTACCCCTGATCATACAATTTCAAGCAATTTTTTTAGACATGACACCTGTGTTTTAATTAATCACTTTTGAGGAATATTTTTCAATGAAATATCTCTCTCTGGTGAGTAATTTAGAATAAATAAATCCATACTTGTATCAATAAAAAAAAATAAAGTCATTTTATTAGCCTCCTCAATTTATTAGACATGGATATTTAAGGATTAGAAAGAACTTTTGACTTTAAGGTTTAGGGTCATTAAACAGGTCACTGGAGCCTTCAACAGTAAATCTGTGTAAGACAGCTTCAGCTGATGACTTCAATCAGGAAATTTGTTTACCAATCATTATAAATCTAATTTCATACAACATATAGACTCAGAGAATCTATATCATATCTAAAATAATCTTCAGACTCTGCTCTATTTTTGTTAACATTCAATGAATAGTTTGTAACAGTATCTTTCCCTGCATTTTAAATTCTAGAAATGAAGTCCATTAAAAAAAAAAAAAAACAGACCAAAAAACCAAAATTAAGCTGAATTCACAATCTCTGTGAATTCAGCTTAAATTCGAAGTTATCATTAATTTGGGATATGAATTTGTGAAATAACACTATTGCAAAGTGTAATATTGTTTGAAACGGGAGCTAATTCTTTATCTCCAGAAAAATCACAAATAGTGTTATAGTGTTTCCGGGGTGTTTAACCATAGTAATGATATAAAATTAGGAATATAATTATATATATATATATATATATATAATATATATATAATTATAATTATAATTATATATCATTATAATAATTATTATATAAAATATAATAATTATATAATAATTATTATATATATAGTAATATATTATTATTAATATATAATATATAATAATGAAAAATAATTGTGCTGATATTTCCTATTTATGACAGGTAAGGAAAGATCAGCTTTCTATTTTTTTTCCTGGTTTGTAATTATTAAGTGGACCTATCCTGATGTCTCAACATTTTAAATAAGAATAATGGGCGTTAGATATTGAACCTCAAAAATTACAGGTTAGGAATTCTATACATGTGTCTGCATGTGCAAATTCAAAATTTGATGTAATTGGTTTTGTATTTTCATTTCCTTAAACCAGTTTCTGCTTTCTGTATTTGTATTTTCTACTTCTGCAACATTTATAATAGAAAATTCTATAGATAGAAATTTTCATGATAATGAAAATATTTTGTTTTAACAATTTTTTTTATTTTTCTGAACAGGTATTGTTATCTATATGAATTGTACACAAACTTTAGAATGCATTCATCCTATGCTTTTTGTTGTTGACCAAATGAATTCTACTTGCATTTTCACTTCAAAAGAAAAGAAAAAATTGCCTCCAGAAGGGAGACTGGAAAAAATGGAGGGATTTTGACTTTTTGTTTTGAAAGCTTGATATAGCTCAATATCTAACAGAACTAACAAGTTTTAACCTACAACTTATATTATTTTAGAGACCTGTGCAAGGGATTTTACCTGGAAACCAGGGAATTCTGTTATGGGGAATAAGCTGTTGTGAAGGTATTGGCAAAAAACCCATAGTGTTGGTAAGCACATGTGGAAAGCTAAGCATGTATTGAAACATTTTCACTACAGTGGGGTTGCATAATTTTAAGCCATTTTATTCTTTGAAATCTTATATATATTTAGGCACATTAATTCTTTAATAGAAAAAGTTTTAAAATACATTATGAAGTTGTGCATTTTTAGAATAAGAGTGCTGGAGGGCCTAACATTGACAATGATATCGTATCAAATAGCTAGTTAACAAATATTAACCATAAATCAGAGACCATGTCTGTGAAAATTTTTGCCATTGTGCAGAAAGGAATTTCCTGCACTGTAAAGTGAACATATAAATGAAACAAAACGTTACCTCAGACTATTAGTAGGTGTACTTTTTTGTTTATCTTCTGGTAACATAAGTAAAACGGAAACTATTCCATTATGTTTGAATTCATTTACATAACAGAACAAATTTTACTTTCCGTTCATTGTGAGCTCATACAGTGTCCTATGCTGGTAAATTTTCTCTGTTAAAATTCAATTTTATCTACTTGGAACTTTAATATTTAATAAGCAGAATATTTAAACTATATACAATGACAGAGGAAATGTGTACATGCTTTAAAATTAAAAAAAAATCTTAGAAAGGAGAATTTATGTATCTGTTCTCACCTACACATATCCCATTCTAGTTCACTATTCATTTTAAGGTTGAAAATTCTCAAAGTCTTAAGGTGTAACTGATACTGTCCTTGTTGAAAGCAAAAGGATTTCTCCCCATGCTTTTAGACTGTTTTAGGCTTGCTCTAATTTTTGAATGTACTAGAAGTGGACAATTGCCATGTTTTTCTCCACACAGTGTTGTTCCTTTATGATAAACAAAAGCATCAATATTTTAATTAGAATGTTGTTTTCTTTGCTTTTTTGGCACTGGGAATTCCAGAAGAGCTGGACCCCAATGTCCATATGCTTCTCCATAATCATACATAAATCTAATTGGAAGAAAAGTAGACAAAAGCATTTTTTGTTGCTGAAGATTTTTTTGTGAAAGGTGCCTTTAGGAATACCATTTCTGTGAATACATGCTCTGCTGTAGACCTGTAAAAATTAAAAAGGAAGAAAAAATACAGAAGTAAATAAAAAGTGATTATATATTAAAAATTTAAAACCAAATAATTTATTGAACTGTTTAGGTCAAAAATTCTATGAATTTTATCTGTTAAAAAGTTTAAAATCACTTCACTGAAGTGGAACATGTTTTTCCATTCAAAAGGGAGTTATGTTTCTGCCAAGATCTTAGAGGACAGCAAGCTTTATAAATGGCTAGCTCTTCTGCTTTCAGGGCATCTACAGATCCAAATGCAAGGCTAGGTTTTTGTCTGCTCACAGCCTAATTGATAATATGTAGAAAGACTACAGAGAGAGTGGCCCTTGGTTTAGTTTGTGTAGATATGGTTTCTTGTTTCTTCTTTTCACACGCATGAAATATCTTCCAAAGGATTTATTTCATATCTCTTCCTCTGTTAGCCTGCAGTCGCTGGTTTCCTTACTGCTGCATACGAAACCTCAGAAGTGGAGCTCTGAAAGGCAGAGCTGTTTTTGCAGAAAAAAAGGAAACAGATGACAACAAAACTACCACACACACAAAAATCTCTCTCTCTTATCATTCTAATCAAACCTGATTTTCATTTTTGAAAGTGTAACTCTCACACTACACCTGGGAATAACTGGTCATTACAGCTGAACCTGGCACAACAGCATGTACATGGTTGGGCTTGTTTGAACTCCATGGGATAGAACTTTAGCTGGTAAAAATAAGGATAGCTGCATGAGGGTGCAGTGGAGCTCTGCTGATTTACACCAGGTCAGGGACTAGTTACGTGCATTGATTTACTGCAACCAATTTGAACCCATTAGACTTATGCCAGTATAAACCTGAGGAAACCCAGTGGTGAATCAGGCCCAAAAAGAAAGAAATCTTTAGATAACTACTTAACAGCTGTGGAAATATTGGCTGGTTCTCTTAGGACTTCATTACCACATCTGATGAGAATGCTGATTTATGGAGACGAGTAAACAAATCTCAGCAGAAAGGGTGTCTCAGAAAAAAACAAGGAAACATATGCAGTAAAAGAACAGACCATCTCAAGACTTGTATTTTCTTACACTGTCTGAGCCACACAAAGATTTAATGGAAGACATTTCTAACTAGCACTTTGGATTTAAAGGCAGATGAAAGAAGCAACACAAAGCCCCTGTGGCCTGTTGATATAAACGACCAGGGGCAAGGAGGATCCTAGCACTTGGTTCATTCAATGACTCATCATGTAACACTGGGCTCATCATTTGACCCCTCTTGCCTCAGTGAACTCAAGCAGAGATTAGGGTGAAAAATGTAGGTTCCTATTGGAAAACAGATGATTTATAAGAGAACTTCCCTGTGTAAATACATTACGAAGAAGTGGTAAATCCATAAATTTTACATGTACAATCATAAACAATAGAGTGAATATCTGCAACAACCTCAATTTTTCCTTCGTACTTCAGGTTGCTTTTTTTGTCTTACTGCATTATTCTCATCACAAAACCACGAACATTCTTAACAGATCAGCAAATGAGAGTAATGTTTTTACTTTCTGAATTTGTGGTATGGTAACAAATGCAAGAGTAAAACCAGATTCCCACTCCTCCCATAAATCAGGGGAGGCAATGATGCCAGTTATATCTACTCCAATATCAAAAGTAAGTTTTACAAAAATTGTTTTGGACAGCTGTCTGGACCAAGCAATTTCAGCTGCTGATGCTGTATGCACATGTGTGTGCTGGAGATGCAGAGTGAAACCTGTTCACAATCTGTTTTTCAGACATTAGTACATTTTGTCCTTTACCACATGAACATGTGGCCCACAAGCTGTCTCATAATGAAGGTCATTTTATTCATTAATGAATTGTGTGCTCCTCACCTTCAGCTTTTTGTAAGGGAAAACACCCATCAAAATCAAACACAAGGGGAAAAAAATCAAGTTCTCAGCAGCTTTTGTTGCTCAATTTTACATTTTACATTTTAATGATTTGGACAGAACTCATCACTTCCATTTTATTAATCAAAATGATCACAAAAGTATTGACACTGAACAACAAAAATATACAAGTGTTCTTCCAGTGTATCAGACAAAAGATCTAAATATATTTTGACAGACTGCTGCACACAAGGCTAATGGTATAAGAAATGTAAAGTGTTGGTAAGGTTATGAAATACAGTGGAAAAAAACCACATGCCATAAAAATTTAGATTCTTTCAAAGTTCAAATGTCAGCCAATTAAATCCTCTGTTTAAATGCTGAGACAAAAAGCCACAAAGATCTCAATGCTATCTCATCAGAAGAAGGGTTTTTTTTACTTCCCTGCTGGCAGCTTGTAGATGCAAAAGGTCTTGATATAGAGAAGGGTGCAAGTATAGCAGCAGCTAAGGAGTCTCAATCAGATAAAGTGACATCTGTGACAGATAGCTCTCTTACACAGGAGTCACACAAGCCTTGCTTGCCTTTCTCACGGGAATGATCCACCACTATTACAGTATCTCTAATGCGGCTACTAACATGAAGTTTTAAACTCATTCACAGTTTGAAACAAGATCACATTTACAGTGAAAAGCCGAAGTCTTAAGTAGCATGGAAACTCAGTTCAGTTTTCCTTATCACTTCTCTTCTATAGCTTTAATCAGGTGTTTTATTTATTAGGGGTTCAAAAAATAGTCTCAATGAATAGCCATTCATTTCTCCTGTACTCATCCATTTTGTACTTTTGATGCTACATGACCATGTCTTCTAACAGAAGTTTAAAAAAGAATTTTTTTAAAGTAAAATAAATTAAACTTTCATGTTAGGAATTACACCATTTGCACAAATATTGAAATGAAAAACAATTAAAATTAGGCTTTGTATGCATTGAGATGCATATATACTGCAAAAAAAAAAAAAGCATCAATATTATTCCCTAACATGTTTTCCACATAAAATCCAATCATTAAATATTCCTTTCTGTTCTGAAAAAAAAAAAAAAAAGTATTAAAAGGTAATTTCAGAAAAATTTCACTTAAATTTGGGGTATCAGGAAAAGATAAAGTAAAAATACGTGGAAATTTAATTGAAAAGTACAGAAAAAGACACATTTTCTAGAGAGGATTTGGGCATTTTTTTATTAAACAGGCAAACTGGGAGAAAGAAAAAACTGGATGAAGGCATAGAGTGGTTACACTAATGATAGGAAAATAAGCAATCTAGGGTATCAAAGGAACAGAATATTAATATTTCGGTCTGGAAAATATCTTCAAGAGATACGCTGTGTAAAACACATCCAGGAAAGGATTCTGTATACTAAGTGTATACTAAAGTGAAATTTAAATCAGGTTCCTAAAAGAAAATATCTGATGTCACATTACAGATATGACCAAATAGAGAGGAGGATGAGATAATAATTTTGAACACAGACTTCCTCTTGACTCCATTTTAAGTAATTGGTGCTTGGGTCCTTTATCTCTTTGTCTTCTGATATATACTGTTTTTTTTAATTTGGTTTTTGTAAATGAAGGAAATTTTTTTCTTAATTGAAATAAAATCAGCTGTACTCTAAACATGGCCTCCAATTTTTCAAAAGAAATTACTTATATTTCAGACATTGTGCATCTATATTTGTTCTTAATAGGATAACTTTCTATGATTTTTTAGTACGACCGAAGAAAAACCTGTACTTTCCTTTAATTTTAAGTTGATATTGACATGCAAAGAGCCTGAAAAAATGAATTTGGTGATATAAGCAAGTATGAAAATTACCAATACTATCACAGATTATACAAAGTATTTACACTTTTTTTGAAATCAGAATGGCACAAAATACTTAATGTAAGGTAAAAAGTATCCGGTCATTGCAGAGATATATATTTATTAACAAAATGCAGATTTTATTCTATCCCCTAGAGCTCTTACAAATGCACAAGACACAATCTCGATACATTCAGGAGCTGCTTCAAAACAGATTATTGATATTCTGACCCACAGCTCTCTTGGAGGATATTGAGTATCAGCTGCCTCAAAGGTTGGCGCCAACCTTCCTCTTCTATGCACCACAAACCAGAATTAATTGCAAATCAATCGAACAAACTACAACTGATCAGTAAACCAATTAGTAATTTTAGCTGTTCTTCCTGTCTTCATTTACTAAGGGGAAAGATGTGGGATGATTTCTAGTTAACATTTACGATTTTTTTTTTCACTCTGGTAACAAGGATGCCCTTGTAAAAACATTTCAAGCAGGGACATATCCAAGCTAAGCAACTCCATCACTTTCATTACATTCTTCTTATGATTCTTTTTCCTTATGGTTCTTTTATTTTTTGCCCCAAGGCTTTCTTCTGATTTTACTGGAGTAAATTTTTACATTTATATTTCGTTGTGTCTTACCCATGAGTTCACCACTGTTTCTGAATTTATTCAGAGGATTCAGAGTGCAAGTACCTACACACATATGCATTATCTATTATTCTGACTTTTACTGGATTACTATATTGCTGCTTGCTGTTTCTAAAATTGGAGGAATCTGTAGCCACCTCTGGAAAACCCATAACTGTACTCCCAAAGAGTAGCATTTTTCAAAATTTGATTGAGATTTGATGGTTTTTTCCTTACCTTGCAAACAATTCAAGAAATAAATTATCTTTCTAACAATCTACATATCACTTGAGTACAAGTAATTTGCAGTTTAAACAAGGTAATAATTCATGTCATATCTACATTGACTTCATCTTTCTCATTATACCAAAGTAGATGATTTCATGGAAAATCTATTCAGTTGAATGTATTATAAGATGTCATCAAAACACAGCAGATTATATTTTATACAAAATTATATCTTGTGAGGAAAAAGAGTTATGTGGGGAAAAAAAGTACTTTAATGAAAGAAGTCAAGGGAAAAAATCCCCAAGTAATACTCAGATCAGGTACATTTCAAGGTCTCAAAAGTTCCTGAAATACCAGAATGCATACACAAAAGAAGTTTTAGGTCTCTTCCTTTACAGCAAATAGGTATCCAAGGAATTAAATGTCTAGAATTGTCTGTTACTAGTAGATTACTCAGTAGACCTTGTAGAATTAGTTTTAATAAGTGCAATTATTTTTGGCATAACTATTTAGTTACTACAGTCTGGATCATCTTGATAAAACAAAGAGACTTTACCCAGAAATAAAACAAGATTTAACATATTTTCTGGTCTCAAACCACTATATATAACCTCTAACAAAAAAGAAAATATATACATAAATTTCCAAGGAATCTGTATATTTTGTGTGAGACTATCTAATACTGAACAGGTTGAAAACTGAACTCCAAAAGCCTGACTGATTGTGACAGCAGCACCTTTCACTAGCTGATTGAAATTAACAGTTTCTTTCATTTGTCCTAATTAAGACCAATGGGAGTTCTGGAATTCACCAAAGGTGTTTCAAGTTGCTCTCTTGTTTAGGTGTTGGTGGTATCAGCTTCTACTTTATTCATCAAACAGTTTAGTCTAACTTGAGAACAACTCCTTTCTTAGGGCTCTCTTTCAAGAAGTGCTTGGATTGATACCTTCTATGAGTGCCTCTTAATAGAGAGCACTGCAGTTAGTGATGAAAAGGATATAATTTCTGGTGAAAGATTAATACATGGTGGGAGCAACTCTGACAATGTGAATACAAAAGTCCTGCTGAACAAGCAGTTGCTATGGACTCACAGAAAACTCTGCTAGCCTTTTATAGGGACTACAACTCCTCTGCTATGATAAGGCCAGAGGTGGAGCATACTCAGTGTGGGGACAGCACCACTTTCAGTGCTGAGTCCTGCAGGAGCCTTTCATAGTTTACAATCTGCATGCCTGGGCTGAGAGAAAAGGTTGCATTAGAAGGGAGTACATAGCAGGTTTGAGGAGCATCCTGGCTGCAGAGCTCTCACACCTGGACATGTCTGGATCCCCATGAGCTCTGGGGACTGGCACTGCTATAGTTTTTTTTCTTAGCACTACCGTATAAGTCATGATAATACATACTGCAAAGGGCTGCCTTTAAAATGGGATCAGATGAGGAGAGCTCAATCTTCTGTTTCGTAATATGGCAGATCCAGCATGCACCCAAGGATGGCAGGCACAGGCTTAGCTCCCAGAGCATCCTGGCACTCTATTTAAGCTCCCATCTGTAATGAAAGTGCTGTGCTCACCAGTTTGGTTGCAACCATGCTCTTGCAACTGCACATACCAAACCACATTTCTGACCATCAATGCAAACAGAAAAAGACTGAGGAAAGTATGACTGAGAACTGCAGTGAATCCTGCAGCTCTGGTCCACAGACTATCCAGGCCAGCATTTTGGTGCGACTAATGACTCACTTCACTAATTACTCATAGTGAGGTCTGGAAAGTGAGAAAGTACTTCAAATTCTCGCTTCTGAGACTTGCCCAAGGTTATTATGCATGATGCTTCTACTGCATAACTGTAATTTTACAGCTATTATATATGACAGTTCTACCATGCTCAGAGTTTAAACTGATTATTAGTTGTATGCCTATAAATTTCAGACTTTCCTCTTAAATGAATTTCAAGCACATTAGGAAGTCATAAATTAAGTGCTATTATATTTGAGAGAAAACTTTAGTATTGAAATTTTATTGTAAAGTATTCAAAATCTCCTAATTTTGTCTTCATTGCTATGGAATAAATGGTTATAGAATCATAAGTCATTTCAAATTGTCATTTATATGGTGTCTTTCAGAGAATGATGTATTATTTGACTTTCATTGGAGAAGTGAAAAAACCCTTGAAATAAAAGTTGTATAGTGGGTTGGTTGTTGTTTTTTTTTTTTCCTCCTTGGGAGATTAATGAGCCATTTAACTGAAAGATGCATGTGTTGTATTTCATCTTTTTTAATGTAGTTATTACAGAGGAGGTGGAGGGTTTAGACATTTACAAAGACAAAATTGTCCAGCACTTCAAATGCAATTTGGTTCAATTTTCTGACGTACTTGGGCAACTTAACTGGTGGAAATTTTTTATATATTTGCTGGTATTCTTCTTGTTAAGATCTGCTTATGTAGTGCACATACCATACTTTTGATGTGCTTAATCCTTCTTGTAATATCTCTCACAGTCCTTACTCTTATATGTTCTATGCAGAGGAGAGATAGCTCATGACGATTATCAGGTCTAATTCCCACAATCCAGGTTCTCCTCCCAGAATTTTCTGCTTTAGAATTCCTGTGTGACCTTGAGTAAGCACATCTGTATCCATGTCTTCAGCTTGGGTCTTTGGCTCTTCTTGGTGTTGTCTTCAACTTTTGCTTTTGGCTAATCATGATCCTGAAACTGTCCTCACTTCTGCAGATCTCGATTAAAAGCACCACAACTCTTCCTGAAAATGGTGCAGTGTACTTTACTCTTTCTGAATTTCTGAAAACTGTAAACCCGGAGCTTTCTGTTTCTGAACTGCGTGTTTGAGCTCTGCTTCAGTCCCTGTGCCTTAGCAAAGCCATATGTGTACCACCAGGAGCCAGTGACAGCCCAGGCACCCACCTACTCCCAGGTCAGGGATACCAATGGGCAGGAGAAGGGCACACCATGGTGTCTGGATGGTCACATTGAGAGTGGACACACTGCATAGCTCCACTTCTTGTTTCCAGGCCTTTACTTCCTCCTGGAAGTGAGGAAGAGCAGTTGTTCATGTAAACACTGGGGTGTCAGTGACTGTCTTCTGGCCCAGAATCCAACAGATTCTGTACCTGTTTCCTTGCACTGTAAAATAAATGGCCTGGCCCATAAAGGTCATCGGGAACATCTGAATCATCATCCAGACCTTGCCCAGGTGTGAGCAGCTCTTAGGTCAGGCCAGAACTCTCCCAGAAGGCATACTAGCAGTTGTGTAGGAGTGGGCTGAGCTCAAGTCCAAATCCTATTCAGCTTCCTGAAGCAGACAGACAACCAGGTACCACAGCAAGGGAATGGGACACCTGAGCTACCAGCATAGGGAAGGTCTACCAGGTCTTTCCTAGAAAGAGAAGGAGAAAGGGGAAGAAAAATCAGGTAAACCCACACATTTAGACTTAGCACCGTGGCACTACTGACAAGATAGTAAAACATATACTGGTCCTGATCTGTGACAAATCCTCATCATAATTTAGGTATGCTTACACTAACCAAAATTAGGTGACTACTATGCTTTGCATTTGATATCAGTGGGTGTGAAAGCATTTGTGATTGACTTTGACAGCAGCCACTCAGAATCGGTTAGTCGTCTTAAAAAATAGTCCATCTCCATAAATATTATAGAGATGGATTATTTTTTTAAAATACCTAATTTTTCCCTGCTCCAAAAAATGTATGTTTTCTTTCCCGTGTTTTCACCCACATAAATATTCTGGGTGAGGCCCTTCCAACTGAGAACCCTTCAGAAGCAGCTGTTTCCTGACGAGGTCCATTCCTTCTCCAGTACACCTATGTTGATAAAAAGGGACTCATGTGCTCTAGTTGGAATTATTTTCCCAAAGTGAGAGGACAAGTGGCCCACTTCACAAAGGAATAACTCTTCCCATAGGAAGGTATAACATATATACATATGTTACCTTTGTTAAAAACTGCTCTTAAAAAAACAAAGTGGATTAATATGGAGTCAGCTTCTTTCAGAAATGGGGTAAAAAAATTCTAAAGAGACCAAATACTTCAAGATAATTTCACAAATACTGAAAATTTCCAGACTTATTGGTCCTGTCACATTTAATTTAACTGATGACATAAACACTAGGCAGGGTTGCACACAATTATTTTGTTTTTTTATGAACCTCAAGTTTTTTCTCTATTATACTCTTTAGCACTTACAATTGCCTTGTGAACTGAAGGGAAATGCATCATTAATCCCTGAAAAGCACCATGTGTTTAATTATTTAGACAAGTAGGGAGATTAGGCCTCTTAGGACCAAAGTTCTTTTCAAACAACAAAGTCTTAATTTGCTTCTATTTTCTCCTACTCTTTCTTTTTATTGTCAGATTTTGGAGATTTTTACAGTTATATTTTTATATTATTCAGCACTATTATTAAATTCACAGTGGGCCTTAAAAAGTCCTTCTAATGGAATGTATTTTTCAAGGCACTGACTGTAAATTCCCAGAAGAAATTTAGTGTTTTCTCAAACATATGATAGGCTTTTCTCCTACCCAATAGGAAGTGAAATCTGAAATATCTTCACATATTTGGTAATATAAAAATGCCTTGTTATTTTAAATGATAGAGTGAATTGTAGCAGTTTTCTAAAGTTCTTTCATTTACCAATAGATAACAACCACATGATTTGGAATTCATCCAAGTTTCCACATTTCTCAAGAGATGCTTAATTGATCAACATGGAATCATTCATGGTGATGAGCATATTCACTTAAAACTATTTCAGAATAATTTTCAAATTTTCAAAGCAAAGTACTTTTCTTGGTACTTTACTTTCATTTTAGTATTCAAGTTTAAAAATTGATATGAGGAAGAAGGGTTTTAAACTCTAGGATTTAAAAAAAGAAAAAAGAGGTGTCAAACTTTCTAAAACCTATATATCAGAAAATACTGCTGGCTTATTCATAGGACCAAAGGTCTTAATTTTGCTAGGTTCATTACTTGATGGAGAGCTGATAAATTTCAGTGAGCTTCTCCACTGTGATGGAGAAGCTGACAGGGTATGCTAGATTAAGTGGTATGAAAAGTTGAAGAGGTATTCAATTAAAGAAGGATTGGAGAACTATCACACACTTAATGCTTGTTGACATTAAAGCGATTTTTCTTTTTTTTTCTTTTTTTTTTCCCTGTTTAAATAGGGCCTGTCAAACAATTATGATACTCTTTTTTGATAAGATTCCACTTTGGTCAATAAAGATAACCACAGAGACATAAAAAGTCTAAACTTTTAACAGGTTTTGCGTTAGTATCACATGACATTCAGTTTGAGACATTAGCATTATGTAGTATCAATAAAACACATATTAAAATTTGGTTATTAGATGCTTTTCGAAAAGTTTTTATCCAAGGCGAATCATTGTCAAATGAGGGATTTGCAGTGGGATTCCACAAAGACCCAGTGTTACTCAACATTTTAACAAACGATCTGCAAGTATGTGTAAATCCCTGCTCTTAAAATTTGAAGACAACACAAAAGTGATAGATTTTTAATATTGACAAGAACAGGCAGCCATAATTAGTCATCAAGTAAACTGGGGCAGCTCATCCAGTATGTGTTTTAATACGCCCAAGGGTAAAATAATCTGCGAACAAATAGTGAACACAGGCAACATATTAATGAGATAAACTTTGATTCTTCAGGTTTTATGGTAGATGAGACCCAAACATGGCTATACCAAGAATTAATTCTTGGATATCTACACGAAAGAAAAAGGTAGCAAACCAGAGAAAATACTGTAGAAGTGCACTGTAGAAGATACTGTAGAAGATATCATATAAGAGAAGAACTCTTAAGAGCTCCATCTGTTTAACTTCACAGAAAGAGGATTGAATAGTAGTTCAATTACAGGTTGGAAACCAGATATCAGTGATATCTTAATCTAACTGGTAGAAGTACAATAAAAAAACAGTAGTGGGAAGCTGAACCCAGACATGGGAAAAAAGCCATGAGTGTAAAAAAGACTTCAGCCAGTTGAAAAATCACAGAAGTGATGGACTTTCAATCTCTTGATTTTCTCATTGAAGTCTGATGAAAAGGGTTACTGAATATTCTCTGAGTTCAGTAGATAGTAGATTTTAATCCAAATTAAATGTTAGGATATTATTTATCATGTGTTCTTTCAATAAAATCCATTATGATTAGGGCCTGCCTTAGAATGTGTTGCATAATATTGAGGTATTTAAAACCAAACACTGGAGACAGGAATGGAAATTTGATTGAAGTCTTCAATCTGAGAATTATTTATATCCTCTGTCACATCTGGGAAAAAATCATGTCTGACAAAATAATTCTACTGGACACATACTTAAATGTTTATGAATTGCTCAATCATTAAAATGATAACACATAGTGTAAAGAGTCATAAATTCAAATGGAAGACCTCAAAGAGCTAGGAAATTAAATTGAAGAGAATTTTTTTAACACAGAGGGCCTGCCAATCCCAAGATGGAGTTACCTTTGGGTACCTTAGATGTTTGTATAAAAATAAATTCTTTATTAGCTTAATTGAAAATGACTCATGGGAACCTTGATTTGAATAGCAGCTCACATCTATGATAAGAGCATTGATAAGGGTTGGGGCCAGTCTAAAACATATTCATTCAGTTTTGTTACTCTATATTGTTTATTTAGACTTGGTCTGTCTGACAGCAACCACAGAAGTTTGAATGTTTATATGAAACACTGAAACGGCAGAACATCTGGTTCTGGGTGATTTTCAACACTTTCCAAGACTAGCAAGAGCACCTGAAGGAAGAACTGAGATGCTGTGTATTTAAGACACCTATACATTAATTGCTCATACTGCACTTGGAATAGGACAGTATTAGCTCATCACCTAAAGAACAAGCCATAAGTCTATGGGAATGGGTGACATGGCTGTGAGGGAACCAGGGGATGTTGCTGCCAAGTCGCTGTCTATGGTATTGGAAAATTCATGGTGCTCAGGTGAGGATCCTAGTGACTGAGAAAAGGATCCTATGTTTTAAAAATGGGGGAGAAAGAAGACCTGGGTGACTACACACCTGTCACAATCATCTCTGTGCCTGGGAGGGTCATGGAGCAGATCCTTATGGAAACAATGGCCAGGCACATGCAGTGCCTAGGCCACCAGGCCTAGACTAGGAGGTTATCTGAGGTAACCAGCAGGTTTCACCAAGGGCAAATTGTGCCTGACCAATCTGGAGGCCTTCTATAGATGGAGTGACTGTGATGACAGACAAGGGAAGGCCACCTGATGTCATCTCCCTAAACTACTACAGAAGGTTTTTAACAGGCAGTTGAAAACCTGACACTATTGTTACCAAACTGGAGACACCTGGATTTGAAGGATGGACTGTTTGGTGGAGAAGGAATTGTCTGGCTGGACACAGCCAGAGAGTTGTGGTCAATGGCTGCATGTCCAGGTGGGGGCTTGTGATGGGTGGTTCCCTCAGGGCTCTGTCTTGGGACCTGTGCCTTTTAGTGTCTTTGTCAGCAACACAGGCCGTGGGAACAAGGGCACCCTCAACACAGGAAACACATGAACCTCTTAAAGAAGGTCCAGAGGAGGTCACAAAGATGATCAGTGCTGGAGCAACTGTCCTACAAAGGCAGGTTGAGTTGGGGTTGATTAGGCTTGAGGTGAGAAGGCTCCAGAGAAACCTCATTGCAACCTTTTCATACCTAAAAGGGGCTTTCTATTGAGCATACACCAGGAATATTAGGTTAATTTATGAGTAAGTTTAGAAACAGACAGGACAAGAGCCTTCTCAACAGTAAGAGCTGATGTTGCTCCAGCAGGTATAAAAATACTCATGTAAGCAAAGATACAAAGAAGTGCTTTTTAGATATAATTACAATAGAAAAAGTGGAATCTAAGCTTTGCATTCATTCCTTTCTTGGAGCCCCTGTTGCTAGTGAAACTTCCTCTACAGAATTTTCATCAATGCTTTATGAATATTTCTAATGCCACTTATGTGATACAAGTTAGATACCTCTAGATGCCAAACTAGATACTAAAGTTATCTATCTTGCTTTATAGTCAGTTAATTACTTTAGTAAATAATAGGTGATGAGGAAGTAGAAGGCATCATATTCAGCATATTAATTGCTGAGTGACTAATGAAGGATCACTTTCCCATCATTTCAGATTGAATTGTAAGTGAAAGCCATAAGGTCTACACCTGTCACCACTAAACCAAGCTAAGTTACTTAACATGTGAAAGCAGTCCAGTGCAATATGCTGTTTCACACTAGGCAATCTGAATACATGCTCTGTTTAGAAAAGATAACGTTTCTGTTTTGAATTACTATTGAATTTAAATCTTTTATATTTTCTCATAAGGAGCGGCCATTCCCTATGTTTTGCCACATCCAAAAACATTTTAAACAAAGTGTAACTCTTTTATTTCATCAAGATTAAATACCAGTAGTTATTATTTTCTTTCAGATTTTCCTTGCCTTTTAATTTTTTTGTTTAAATTCATTGGGCCTAGCATACATACGAAACCAAAATTACCCATAATAGTGCTGGGATACTTTATTAAAAGCAGCATTTATTATTTCAATTCCTAATTGTTTCATGTAATATTAGGTACTTGCCTAAGAAGAATCTCTTTTCTTCTTCCTATCTGCCACAGTTAAATTATATATAATTATTACATAATTACAGGTGTGCTGTCTTCCTTTGCAGGATAATGATAGGCGTGACTTAAAAAAACCTGCAGGTATTTAGGTAAAACAACATGGTAGGTCAATTGCTAAAGTACCACAAGAAATTATCCCACACATGTGCTGAACAGTCTCGTTAGCTATTAACACCACAACTATAGCTCCAAGGATGGAAAGAAAGAACTGTTTGCTTAGCATGTGTTTGCTAGCATGCGACAATTGAATGAGAATAAAGCACTTTTGCTTATAGTTTATCTGGTAAGAATCCATCTTCTCTTTAAACCATTAGGGCTAGACTATTCACTATTTCTGACAGAGAGGTATTTTGATCCACCAATAGTCTCCATGGCCAATAATCTTATTGGGTTTTACATTGATGGCCTTCATGCACAGCACATCAGTAAGGGATGGATAACAGAAACCAAGTTGGTGCCATGCTGTCTAAGATGCCAAACTGATAATTCAAACCTAAGTCTCTGGTACTAATCTTCCAGACTTAACAACTTTTTATTCATATATGTTGCATGAGGAAACTGAGTTGCTTTGCACGTTTTCACTCAGCAAATATCTATTCAAACTCTTACCTAATTGTTAAATTTCAAAGCCAGTACTACACTGCTTAGATTGGACTGTGTACACTCACAGCTCAGAACAGAAGAGGTAGGAACAGTGCTTTTACTATTTTCTTCTGTACTTGAGATTTCTAGGTAATTGCAGTTTGTCTATTATGTAACTGCTACCAATTGTAAAGCAACCTGATTGATTGGTGATGTATATTTGTGTATTCCTGATTTCCCTACAGTATATTTCAAAAACACTCCAGCAGTATTGTCAGAATCTGAATATCTTCCTTTTGCTTGTATTTCATATACTATAATATTTTCTTTGCATCATGCTTAGGGTTTTCTTAGCCCCTTTTTACTGAAAAGGATAAGTTGTTTTTTAAATTCTTTTTTTTTTTCCTTTTTCCTTCATAATGCTATGGATTTGGACTTTTTAAAGTTACTGACAAGAAGGATACTGACAATACTGAGGATAAACATTAATGATACTGCAAGGCTACCCAGTACTTACTGGGAAAAAAGAACTTAGAAAATACCTTTCCACAATACAATGAAACTTTGTCATCAGGATACTTGAATAAAACAAAAAGATAGAGTCAGTACAAAGTTAACCTCCCCCCCGCCACCCTACATTTTAGCAGCTGCTACCACCTGTAACTACCTCATTCTAATTCAATACCTCTACCATGGAGCTGTTGAAAGGGTGGATAACTTGATACTGTCTCAGTCTGCAGGAAAGCAGGAGTAGTGGTTGTAGCCCAAACACAGAGCCTAGTATGGGGGAGAAGACTCTTATAGTTAGTTCCAGAGGATATGTCACTTTTCTGTGAAATGACTATGTGGATTCTCTAAAAAGACAAGCTTTTTTTATTGTCAGACAGCCAGATAAAGCCATAGAAACCTATGTGCCAGGTATGTGCAGTTGTATCCATCCCACTCTACATTCACTGTATTTTCCTACCCCAATTACTTCTACACCACAAGCACAGCTATGGCAGGGGATCCCATTACAACCCAGATGACCCCTCTTGGTTAAAGCACAGTTCAAGCTTGTGCTTGTGCTTCAAACTGTCTAGTTTCTTATTCTCTAGCATTTCTGTTGAGGTGAACCATAAGAACTCTGAGTGCAAATTCTTTGTAACAGCATGAAAAAAGGAATGAAAAAAGATCTGTGCTAAAAAGAGATGTGTTCACACTAGGTCTATCACCACAATGACTGTAGCACATCAAGTCATTAGACCGTGCACAAAGCTGTAACTGTGAGCATTGATCAAGATTTCTTGTCTTTATAGTCACTTTTACTTGCAGCTGCCCAGACTTTGCACTTTCCAGACACAGAGATCCTACCTACACTGCAATGCACCAGCTGCATTATAACCATGTGAGACAACCGCATATTTTATTTTCTTGTCCAGGAACCAAAGAAGAAGCTTTTGCACTAAGAATAGAGAATGAAAAAGGAGCTCAAGAGAGTGTAAGGAAAGATACAGCTATTTGGATTTGGAAGTACTGGATGTTATAGAGCAATAACAAATTTAGGATGCAAAACTGTTTGATAAGGATACCCAGATTCTGTCACAGCTTTAGTATTTAGGTCCACAAATAAAGTTCAAACTCAAAGGAATGATTGTCCAATTTTTTTTTTAAGAACTTAAGAGCAGTAGGGGGCAAGAAAGCAGCTGCCTATGGTTCAATTTGCTACTGAGACAGAGAATCCTCTTGAGTAGACACACAGTTGTATGAAGTTTATATTATTCTGATAGTGGTGCAATAAACCTGAAATCTATCTAAACATCTCTTACAGATATTTTGGGCATTCTGCAGCATTATCAGTGGACTAGCACTTGATAGATTTAATCTGTAAGAGGACTTTTGACAGACTGGATTGATGTGTTGAGGACAGCAGCATGAGGTTCCACAAGGACATGTGGTGGAGGAAATGGACTGAAGTTGCACCAGGATAAAGAAATTTAGAAAAAAAATCACTATAAGAGTGGTTAGGCATTGGAATAAGTTGCCCAGGTGGTAGAACAGTTGTCTGTTAAAGCAAAGACACCTTGCTGTGGCACTTGGAGATATAGATTCTGGGATTGATTACCACCATTGATTATGGTGGTACTGGCTTGGACTAGGTGATCTTCTAACCTTGATGATTCTGTGAAGGTAGATTTAAGTTGGATATTAGGAAGAAATTCTTTACTGTGAGTAGGGTGATGCAGTGGAACTGCATCTCTGATTGCGCAGAGAAGCTGTGGCTGCCCCATTCCTGGCAGTGTTCAAGGCTGGGTGGGATGGGGCTTTGAGTGATCTGATCTGGTGAAAGTTGACCTCATCCATGGCAGGAGGGTGGTAACTAGACGATTGTTAAGGTCCCTTCCAGCCCAAACTATTCTATGGCTCTATGATTTTGTTTAGCAAATGATTTCTAAGCAGTATCAGCTCCAGAATGACAGCACAGTCCTGGTTAGTGTTTCATCTAGTGATATTAAGCTGCTATCTGCAGACACCTGGCCAGATCCTCAGCTGATTTAAGTGGCTGTCACACTGTTTATTTGTTTAAGCACTTGCACCAAGAGAAAAGCTTGACTGTGTCTATATAGACACTGTCAGACACCGTCTATATAGTAAATCACAGATAATTTTGTGTCTGCATGTGTGGTTTTTTGATCTTAGGTATAGTTTCTGTGTATGAGAGTGACTACACATAGTCAGACTTTTTTATAAAATAACACGCCAAAACAAAAATTTAATCCGTGCTTTCAAATTTTTTTTGGCTTAATACAGTAAGAAAATAGTACTATTAAATACATATGCACAAAAATTCAGTGATTTTATACATATGCACATATAGACATACAGATACACATCCTGCACTGCTCACACATCCCACCTTTGTTATATTTAACAACAAAATTGAAGAAAAATTATTTGCATGAGTAAATTATTTTAAGTACAAGATCACAATCCACAGCACTATTTGGTGGTTATACTTCGGGCACTATCTGTTTCAGAATTGGTTTTTATAATTCCCTTCTAATACAGTATTGAATCCCACAAAAACTGTAGCATGATAATATTATAAATTGGTTTGTCAGTCATACTTCTGTGATTCCTGAAACAGAACTTTTATTGGAGGCTCTCTCAGTCTTTCGGAAGCTATTATCTGCATTTGGCCGAGCCAGAAAAACAAAGAAGTAAAATTAATTACACTTCATGTTATCATCTTTCTAATGCCTTCCATATACCACTATCAAATTTGTACAAAGCAAGACCAGGACCTCAGTGTACCATAAATACATCATGTCTTCAGGTCATTGACAAACTACTTGGTCTCAATCTATATCTCCAGAAAACTGGAACATGAATTAAGTTTCAATGGTTGTGTTTTGTTAAGAATGGAATACTAGAGAGCAAAAGAAGGAAGATATAATTTAGAAAGCAATGAATTCTTGAAGAATCTCTCAACTTAGGAATCAGTAACAGTATTTTCAAATGACAGAAGTAATCCAACAACAATAAGGCAACGCGCTAAAACCACCACTAATGTTTTTATAGGATTTCAGTTTGGTTTAGATTGTTAGCCAATCACTAGAGGCAGGAGGGGAACATTAAGATATCAACTGCACATTATATTTCTTTATTTTTTTTACATATACACTAAATCTTATAGATACGGCATTATTAGTATGATGTAGTCCTAAAATTTTTATTAAATCATTTACCAATATGAATGTTTTAGCTAAAAAACTGCTTGTAGGGATAAAATGCTATTTACATGGAAAATAAGTGAAAAGATGAAAACATGAAAATTAATAGCCACAACTAATTGGCTCATAGAAAGCGTCCAACCTGCTTCTGAATCCAAATCCAAATTATCCCCCTGCTTTATTTATTTGTGTTAGCAATTTTAAGAAATTCTAAAATGTGCAACAGCAACAAGAAAGTTTCCAGAGGCACTTGTGAGGGTCTCCTGGAGATAAGTGGCACTTCTGAAATAGCTGCCAAGGAAAACAAGTACACAGGGAATCACCCATTTGCCCAAGGTAGGAATAAAAACAGAGCAGCAATCTGAGCTGTCAATGCTGCCACACACTGCTCCAGGGCAAAGAGAGCAACTATTTAAAATGAAAAAGAATGTTAGTTTAGCTGAATAATGTCACAAGAAGGCCTGATAAGTACAACAGCAGAGTCAACATTTCCACAGGCCACAAGGACAAAATCAAAATTGATTTTGGTTTCAATACTGAAATGAAAAAACCACAGTTTTCCAGATTTCACTGGAACCAGAACACCTATGGAATCTGCATCTTGGATAGAATTTACGTTACTTTCAGAATATTTTGCCTACAAAGACATGGCAATCTGTGCCATAGATTCATGCCAAAATTCCCTTATTTCTTCACTGCTAAGTGCAACACTATGCTCATAGTGCTAATCCTTGAGCAGCACCAACTAGGAACTACCCCACATAAAGTCCAAGCAAGCAGTTCTTGCTGTGAACACAGAACTACAACATAAATTCAATGATTTTTAATTCCTACATTGAATTTTCTCAAAAAATGGTAAGACAGGATAGTAATAGCAGAAATTTTAAAGATTTGGGACCCATAAAGACTGTAGTATGTATGTGTGTATATTTTAATCTTGGCTATATTTTGATTCTGGAACTGAGCAGTACAGATAGAACAGCACCAGGTTCAGCCGCATCCATTTAGTTGTTCTTACAAGCTATCTACAAAATCCCTGTGCTCAAAAGCCCCAAGCCTTCAACATGCTTTCTGTGCTGCAGCACAGTCTCAGTTGACTATTAGAAAAATGCACTTGCAGGAGGCTATGCTGTGTCTTTTTGTACCGATTCGGCTAATTCAAGATGAAAAACTGCAGCTGGCTGTGGCTGCACATCCATGCCACAGTCACGGAGGTAACACGTGGGAGCCGTGGCAGATCCAGGTCAGCTGCTCGTGGAGTCGAGCAGGTTAGAGCTGAGCCACCCTGCACACCTGCGCTGGGGCCAGAAGCCATTCTCTGGGAAGGATGCCGACTTTTGTGCACAGAGCCAAAGATACCTTGCAATGAAAAATGAATGTCTGGAACAGCTGTGCTACTGCTGTTGTCTAGAAATCAATTTCTGTGTAGTTCCAAGACTCTTGTCTGTAAGACCTGTCTTCCTGCAGATCAGCAGGCAGAAGGAACATTGTTAGCATTTTTGTGCTTTTGCAGTTTTCAGTTTTGCCTATCCTGCAGGAATGGACTATTTTTACCGCAGCAATGTAGTGATATTTAATGGAATTCATTTGAAGGCCAGTACTACATGTTTATACTTTTCATGAAAAGGTATTATTCTAATTTTAATGTAATGAAATTTTCATTTCAGTAAAAATTGCCATTATATTTTAACAACTCAGTAAGACTCTGTTTGACTCTTTCCCTCTCATTGTAGTCAAATGTTCTCTATTCATTCACAATGCAGTTTGCAGCCAAATCATTAAATTAAAATTACTATATTCCTTTTTCGAAACCTAAGGCAAAAAGTAATTACAAATCAGTGTATGATTCCCAGTAAGAGGCCCAGTATTCAGCTCAATAATCAGTGTCACTTCAACAACAGAATCATAAAGACTATTTAACTTTCTAAACTAAAAGTTTCTTTAAGAAAAAATAAAATTAATTCAATAGAACCATAAGATGAAAAGCTAATGTCTCTATCTGCTGCAAACCTGCTACTTAGCCTTGGGATAAATTTCTGCACTACTGTCTATATTATGATATATTTTTTGTTGTATTCTAAGTATGAAACTTTTTTGCTTAAATAGCATGAAGGGGTTAATAGTGCCAAGGTAAGTAATTTCTTTGTAAAGAAAAGAGAATAGCTGACATTACGTGCAGTATAATTATTTTTTATTAATTGAATTGAAATACTGAACATTAAATTGTGATACTTAGTCATATAATCCTTTGTAATTATATATTCTACAATAAAAGCCTTTCAATTAAATTTTATTACAAGTCTAAAATTCAAAAAACACACATCTTTACAACAGAAGCAGTCAGTAGCTAAGCTTTTTGAATAATTTTTCTCAGAAATTAAAAGCAAACTGGGAAAAATTGGCATTATTTTGTCATTTTAGAATTACAACATTTGCCCACCAAATCCTACACAATTGTAGATAAAAGCTCCTACCAGAGCAGAAAGCGTGTCTCTTTTTTCTCTATTGCTACAAAATATTGATGAAGTGCTCTATTGAGGTAGAGATCTCATTAATTATTTGATTTACAGAAAAAGAAGACAGAGGGAAATGAGTGCTGTGGCTAATGCCATGATGTACCATCTTGAGACTTAAGATCTTTTTAATGTATTCGGCAATGATGCAGCTGAAAGAGGAAAGAGGGAACTGAATGGATCCATTAATTTAATTGAAGTGAGCTCTGACAAGAGATAAAACATCTCAGGCTCTGCATCTCTTCAGGATGCATCAGCACTACAGTAAACAGTAAATGATCCACAGATGCAGACACGGATACACAGACAAACGCAGACACAAAGTTAAAGGTATACATAGATTTTCACACATACACATACTCACACATTCACACCCACCCACACACACACCTCCACCTCACTCACTCACTCACTCACTCACTCACTCACTCACTCACTCACTCACTCACTCACTCGCAGGTTTATATAGATTCTAGAGACCTCACAGAGGCCAGAGAACACTTCCTTTAAGAAACTTCACAAAGTATGCAACATAGAATCATGAAATGGCCTAGATTAGAAGTGTTCTTAAACATCATCTGATTTCAACCTCCCTGCAGTCAGCACGGACAATAGATCATGTTACTCAGAACTCCATCCAACCTGGCCTTGATCTCTTCCAGGGACGGGGCATTCACAACTTCTCTGGGCAACATGTGCCAGTGTCTCATACCCCACAGTAAAGAATTTTTCCTAGTATCTGATATAATCTCTCTCATTCCCCCCTGTCCTATCTCTACATGCTCTTGTTAAAAGTCCCTTTTCACCTTTCTTGTAGGTTTTCCCTTCAGCTACTGGAAGGACACAATTAGGTCACTGACTACATCAAATGCACTCTCATGAACAACTCCTGGGATAGCTATAAGTTATTCAGACATCTTACAGAAAAGTTGCATTTGTTTTGTTTTTTTTTTTTTTCTTTTTTTGAAATTTTCACTGTCTTACACTTTTTTGAAAGGTGAAGGAGAGAAGCTGACTTTACTGCTCCTTGTAGAAACTCCAGTGCTGCTTTGGATGTGGTACTCCTGTTTCCCCATATGGAAGAATTTGCTTTAAAAGAAGAATACTGCTTCTAATATGTAAGTTCTTCTTAGTGGTTACTATAAGCATTCTCCTTTAATACCATAACCAATTTTTAATAAAATGAAATGATACCACTTTACCCATATCATAGAATACCTGGGTTCATGTCCCATAATTACTGTGAATAATAGCACGGGGCTAAAGCAGCAAGACATTCCTAAAGGAATATAAAATGACACCATTTTTCATACTGCAGTTTTAATGATGGCATGCTTCCTGAAATCTGGGCTAATACCAGGAGAATTGAACAAAATCAGAAAATAAAGTTTAGATACTGATCCTGAACATTCTGAGCTTTGTGGGAAATTTTATAATTTCCTATGTGTTACTACTTACTGCTACTTAATATAGATATTAAGACTCAGCTGAGCTGGCTGCAAATACCTCCCATCTGTGACATGAACAAACAGAAACTTCTTTCTGTGATAAGGGACACCCGGTGAAGTTACAGTCCTAGGTACTTCAAGGTTTTTCAAGTTACTTTGCACTCCAACAGTCTTTCTATAAGCCTAGGTTAATTGATAGAAAACAATTTCAGGCAATTTCAAAAGTTAATTGTATTTTTTATGTACACAGAGAATGCAAGTTCCCCTTTATTGAACTGTGGAAATTGTATTCAAAGAATAAAATTTACTTTTTCCTGCCATATGAACATGCTCATGTTTTCCCTTATGCATTCTTTTGCCCTATGAATTCACAGTAAAGCAAAACCAATATTTGGTCTTTTAAATTAATGTTTGTGATCAAGAGTTTAAAACAGTACTAAACAAGAAAAATATATGAAACCTTTCAAAAATAAGAGGGAAATGAACATAATTTCTTAAAGTAGGAGCTTCAAGCTCGGGGTTACTCAGGGAACTGGGGACAGTGAGGAATAGAATAGTTCTAGCAGGATTTTAAAAATTCAGGGACTGCTTTGGGAGTCATACAGAGATGGATCCATATGTCTGGACTCAGCCAGTTAATATCCCAGAGCAGACTGCTGGAGTGACCATTTTAATATCTTTACATCTGCTTTTGCAGTAGCTGAAACTCTAATGACATTAAGCAAGAGAGGCAGCACAACTCAGCATAGAAGAAAATTGTATCTAGCCCTATATTCCTGTGTCTAGCCATGCAAATCAGAGGACCTATTTCCTATCCAACATCAAACATTTGGTCAAAGCTGTTCTTTCTGTGACTTATAAATATTTATTTCTGTCTGTATCTTTATGCGTCCACATTCAATGACATTCAGAAGAAAAAACCAAGCAGAAAAATCGAATGGAGAATTTGTCGTGAAACTTTGCTTGGAATAACACTGAAGCTATGTCAGTATTCCAAATATGAGCCTTTGTGAATTCTGGCATTAGATTTAAGTGTAGTATCAACAGGTATTTATTTTAAAACTATGTTGCAACACATAACATGAGCTTGTTTATCTCTCATTAATCCCTAAGACATTGAAAATTATGAAACCCAATAGAACTAATATAGTATTCACCTTAAATGTTAGCTGGATTGCTGGCATTTAACCAATAGTGCATTTAAATTGTTAAAAAAAAAAAAAAGATGCAAGGGAAACAATCTCTATTGCCTTAAAGGAAGTCATTTGAGCTGATTATACAGAGTGCAATGATGCATTAATACATCACTGGATGTGAAATGTGTACAGCGTATCACATAATTCTTTATTTAGGGTTTATTAAACAAGCATTGACCTTCAGTCTTATCATACACAAAACTGTATCCTCATAGTTCGATAAAGTAGGTTGTCAAAGTAAATATTTACAGCAGCTAGTAAAATAAAATCAGGTTATTTTCACTAATGGTCTATAGTGATCATTTATTTTTTGAGCAGCTATATTCTTTCTGTCAAGAGGAAGCCCTCTTTGGCATCAATGTGAATCTCTGAAAGCAGGCAATGATTCAGGGTGCCATCCTGTAGCTATTAAAGTTGAATTTTCCAGGACAAGAACACCAGAAGCTTTAATAACTTCATTTACAATGGCTCAGCTTTTCTGACTGATTGAGAAATGAACCAGCAAGCACTGCCTGATGCTGTGCTACTGAACATAAAAGAACACTTCTTTCCTGACACAAAAGAAAAGTGCATTTAGTTTCACTCTCTTGTTAGGGTAACCAGTGGCATCAAATAACCACAGAATCTGCAGTATAACAAATCTCACAGGAAAAGAAAATGACAAATAAATCAGTTACATACAACTGAGTATCACTGTGATGTCATTTCTTGAAGGGAGAGATCAAAACTCACAATTGATAATTGTGTTGAGTAAAGCTACTTATGAATTTCTAGTATAAAACAGTGCTTCTTACAAAAACTTTCTTTTTGGCTGAAAATGCAGTCTAGAAATTGTTATACAATATTATTATCGAAATTATTATCCAATATTATTGGCAAACAGACTAAAACTTCTGTATAACGATTATTGCATTGAAAACCAAAGAAATGAAAAGAGCAGTTTGTAATGTGGTTTTGTATATGTAATTATTTCTATTCCAGGAATACCAAAACATATCAAAGCAGTTCTGGAGAGATACCACATTTCTGTCACGTCTGTCAATTTGAGCATTTAGCAATACACGCTTACCGATAGGCATCAGTGTTCTGGAAGCAAGGTCACTCAATTTAGAATCCAGTGCTGTATTTTAACAAAAGAATGTGGATTCGTGTATGTGTATGTGTGACACCTTGTCGTTCATCTAATTATAACTGTGCTCTTCAAATTACAACTGTTCTCTTAGGTATCCAGAGTCACCCTACCCAGAAGTGTAAGATATCCCTAAAGACCAAAAAAGGAAAGAAAGGTGGAAGCTGGACAAGTACTCCTTATGATATATTTAGAAAGGACTTCTTTTAAGTCCTTATATTTATTTTCTTATGTACAACATAATTGTCACTAACCTTAATAAAATAAGTGAAGTGATAAATTCCAAACTAAGAGAGGAGCCATCCGTCCAGTCCCTAGTGTGCTACTGAAACAATGGCATTGCCAGGGGACAGCCAACATCAAACCTGATCCCATTCGGGCGGTCTTCAGTGTAAGCAGGAAAGCAGCACTTCAAACCTGACAGAAACTACAGTCGCTCTACATTTATCAGTGAGTGTAGCAGCTTGCCCAGTGCAGAGCAAATTCTGGTACTGCTGGCTTCGCAGAACTGCACTTTGAAGGGCTTTAGGTGTTACCTCACATGAAATATGGTTCAAAACAGAAGTGATAAAATAGATAGAGATACACCACCTCCTAGGAGCACCGCACACCATCATGACACATCCAGAGATCCCCCCCAACACATAGAATTCAGCTTTCCTTGTGCATCTGTGGGCACACCAAATAACGTTTTGAGGGACTATAACAACTGTTAGACACAATTTTGTAGTTTCAAAGAGGCTTATAAGACAATTAAAATGGTATATCAACCACAACGTAAGATATTCTGGAAAGTTCTGGCTTTTTTTCTTGCTTTAAACTGGCATTTTGTCACCACCAAGACGAAGAATATAATTTGTAGCTACAAGGATAGCATTCATAAGAATGTACATTTTTATTTTCAACATGTAATAGCAATATGTTGTGGTCTATAATTACTGTCTGTTCTCAAACTTCTAATTTTATTTTGTTTCATTTTGAAGTTCAGATCCCAGCCATGTAGGTTTTTTTAGGTTTGGGTGTTTTATTAGGTTTTTGCTTTGGATTTTTTTGCTGCTGTTTTTGTTACTGTTCTTTGCTTTGGTTTTTTCTTTTTCTTTTTATTTTGTTTTTTTTCAGTGTGTTTTTTGTTGCTGTTGTTTGGGCTTTTTTGTTTGTTTTGTATGGGTTTTTTGGTCGTTTTTATGGGGTTTTGTGGGGTTTTTGTTTTGTTTGTTTTTTTGGGTGTTTTCAGTTTGTTGATTTTGGTTTTTGAGATAGTTTTGGTTTTTGGTTTTTGGTTTTTCAGGGTTATTGTTACTCAAACATATTTACATATCTTTTTAATAAAGAAGATGGGGAAAAATTAAGGAAATAAATAACTACAATTTCTTGACATAGTTGTAATTCACTAGTACACTAGAATAATAAAGTGATGGTTTCAGTTCTATTTGTTCCATTGAGTGGTTTAATAAAGAACCTTTTAGACTGCACCAGCTATACAATAATGGAATAAAATATATAGTGGTTTGACAAATTCACCTGATTTATAATAAAATCTGTTTTTTTCTCCAATACCATCCATATACAGAAGGGGAAAAAAGCTGATTTGGTCTCTGATCACTGGTTTTCTACTTTCTCTTAATTTCAATATAACTTTTATGACAACAAGTTCTTTCATTTCCCCCACCTATTCTTTACATTCCCTTTACAAAAATAAGAGTTAGAATGGATTTCATGCAGGACAATTATCTAAAAAATTTTCCTTCACCAGCCTCAGTGGAGATTAAAAGAAGATTCAGAATAGAAACTGTATTTTCTCCCAGGCCAAAGAGTATAAAATTTCCCAGAGAGACAGTGAGATGTTCAGCAAGAAAGAATTTCTATTTCCATAAACACTCTGATGAAAAATTTTGTCTATAATTATCAAAATACTTCATAGCTAAACGACTGTGAGAGGGACTTCTAAATATTTACTGATTATCTTGCTTTTGAAAAATAATTTAAAAAATTCTTTTGTTTTGATAGACTCACTTTTGGTGCGTTTTGCTACATTAGAGACTGAACAAAACAAGACTATCCGCTAATTTATATTTGAAATTAAGGATGAAAATTGTTTTATTTGATGGAAGCAAACATTCATTAGAGATGGACTGAACTGAAGCTGCTCAAATCCAAAGGAATATCATGGTGTGTGCTTTATTAACTACGTGAGGATGAATTACAGAACAGACTTGCAGACAAACAGGTAGAGGCTAAGAAGGTACAGCTGATCACTGCTCATGTGTCTGCTTGATCAGCTACTAAGTATCAACCAAAATAAAAATAACGATAAGAATAGCAAACATAGCCAATTACCAACAGCTGAAACATTGTATCTTGGGGTCATATTTCTTCAGTATTAACTTGTTCATATGTCTTGATTTGCTCTGCATGCGTGTGAACTTGGTATTTCCCTCTCAGATTTCCAAATAAAGGCATCAGTACAGGAAAGAAATGGGGAAAAAAGAGAATGAGTATGCTAATTAGTAATCCATTATGTCTTTGACTTGTCGTGTCTTCTGTCAGTGGATATAAATTTTTAGCTAGTCCTCAGCCTTGTCAAAAAGTCAAAAAATGTGTATTAAGTACTCCAAAAAACCCCAAACCTATGGCGATGTGAATACCTAAATAAAAGTTACAAATATTTCAGCAAGCATTTGGGGCTAGACTTATTCTTTTCATGTTTTTTTTGTCATGTTATTTACCTTTATTACCCAAAAAGAGTTCATTAAGTTTGTATATTATTCTCTTTTAACAGTGATCCCATCCTTTTTCTCTTTTC
This sequence comes from Ammospiza caudacuta, assembly GCF_027887145.1. NCBI lineage: Eukaryota > Metazoa > Chordata > Aves > Passeriformes > Passerellidae > Ammospiza > Ammospiza caudacuta. Next base: position 53,289,759 of record NC_080632.1, read on the forward strand.
TCTGTCCCTATGTCATAACTTGTTGGAGCCTTGGGATTGTTCAGCCTGGGGAAGAGAAGGCTTTGGAGAGACTTAGGTCAGTCTTCCAGTAGCTGCAGAAAACTTGCAAGAAGGCTGGAGAAGGACAGTTCATGAGGGCACATAGTGACAGCACAAGCGGGAATGATGCTATGTTGAAGGAGAGTGGGTTCAGATATTAGGAAAGATTCTTTTCTGTGAGGATGTGAGGCACTGGCACAGGTTGCCCAGAGAAGTTGTGGATGTCCCATGCCTGGAAGTGTTCAAGATCAGACTGGATGGGGCTCTGAGTGAGCTGAACTAGTGGAGCATTCAGTGCCCATGGCAGGGAGGTTGAAACCAGATTGATGTTTAAGAACACTTCCAAACCAAAGCTTTCTATTATTCTATTATTCTACTATTCTGTTGTTCTACGATAACTTCCTTATCTGAAGGTAAAAAATGATAAATAGATTATGTTTCCACAGAATAATTTACAAGCATTTCATTTACATATATTCTTTATTTGGATTGCCAGTCTTTCTTCTGCATATCCGGTAGTTATCTTTGTGCATTAGAGTTATTTGGATTAAAGAGCCAGAGCATTGTTTGAGCAACAAACTAGCTGCGCAAAGGATTTTAAAGAGTTCTCAACACTCCTAAAAAAAATCAATAAGGCACTGCTAACAGAATCACCAGTCACTTTTGAAAATGGACTCATTTTTTCTTTAAATACCCCAACAATTTGTTCTCTTTTCCAGAACTATTCACTGCTGTGTTAAGGATTTTTTCATGAATTATTGAATTGGCATTGAGAGAGCTACAAACCCAGTCATGCTGGGGGTCCTTCTTCTCTTTATTTTCTCCACACTGGCCTATTTCCAAAGAAAGGGAACATTATTTGGCTTTCTTATGAAAGATTTTCTTAGCTGGACCTGCTCTTGCACTGTTCTCTGACATTATATAAAGCTCAGCTGTATTATCAGACACTTGGATCTCTTTTACTTCACTCTCACTTGCTGTCAGCCACTCTTCCTTGCCAAATATGGAGCCTAGCCCAAAACAAATCACTGTTCATGTTTTGGTTTCAAGTGTGATTTCCAGTTCTCTTCAATTTTGGACAAATGCCAAGTGCACCAGCCTTTTTACAAACTCCTGAAAATTGGGATTTGTAATGGAAGTGCTGACACAGCCCTAAATATTGGCATGAACAACATAATTATAATTATGCAAGGAGAGATGAGCAAGAACGACACGACTATTGAACACAGCAAAAGAGCTGCTCTCATTAATCATCTCATACATTTGAGAAAATGACTTTGGAAAGGGAAAGGTTAAAATGCTGAAGTACTGAAAGAAGGTGAACAGAAGACCACAGTTCATCCCAGCATTCCTATTATAGCATCCAGAGATAATGAGGAGATTAAATTTCTCTGAATAAGGACTGTACTAAATATAATTGTTGTTTTCTTAGGGTCCAATATGCAGCATTGTAGCAAAATGAAACAGAAGAAGTTGGAGCCAAACTCTGGGAGAAGCTGATATGGATACTCTGCTTCAGGTATTTTTTTCCAGGCTGTGGCATGGTTTCTAATTTTACCTTGGCTTTCAGCGAGCCATTATTTTCTTAGAATTAGACTAGTCACAGGGTGTGACTAGCCCTTTCAATCTGTTAAAAGAGCAGGAAATATGGAGATAAGTAGATTGATACAGGGGCACATGTGCGCTTGTGCATACTCACAGAAAAACATACAAGTTATTTCTTTGTTTGTTTGGATGTTTGTATGTGGACATTCAGGCACAAGCACACAAACCTAATGTATGACTAAACTCCCTTTTATGTAGAAGTTCCAAATAGAAATCCCTCTCCCAAAATCTGAAATTTGTTATCCACTGTACTTGTAATAGTACAGGCTTTCTGCCTGAAACTATCAAGAAACTTGTTCTTACTAAATCAAAAGACCTAAAAAATAAAAGAAAGAAAAACAACCTTTTTGAAACAAATATTAAGTCAGTCTTTAAACAGTGGGAATTAAAACCCTTATTTTCTTCATTTCTTCACTGATAAATTGTATATTAAGTGACAAAAATTTCTTTTCAAAAAGTGCTTATATAAGTCCATAAATAATATATCTTACAGAAGAACAATAGATTAAACAGATTTATATGTTTTTTAATATATAAAATCAAAAAGCAACCATAAAAGTAGGTGAGTGATATTTCTAGTTCTGGCATTCACATCTGTTGCAATGGCTAGATGGTTTGTTATGATGCAGTTATTTGTGAAAATTATTTGGAAAATATTAGCTTTTCAGTTTGACCAAAAAAAAAAAAAAAAAAAGAAAAAAAAAGGAAAAAAAGCAAATGTGAGTTAACAGTTTTCTACTAAGATACAGAGTATCTTACTTCCATACAAGCCTGGCATCAGGGAACAGTAATTTCTGCTGGGAGTGGTGCCATGGTCCATAGTTTATAGTCTCATGCCAATGTATGATGAGGGTGAATATTTTATCCTAGATCCTCACAATGGTCTAGACTGATGGCTAGAACTGGAAAAGGTCATCAAATATTAATACTGAGGTACCACCATCTTACCTGTGAATCAAAGGATGCTGCTACATATCCCTTTCCAACCAAGTGTAGTGATGAATTAATATTTCATGTGAACATAATTTCATATGAAAGAAGAGATCAAAATTCTTGGAGCTAATAATTTAAAAATTACTGCATTTTTTCCTAAGGTAAGCTCCTTACACACATAACATTTTACTAAAATTTTCCAAGCATTAAAGGAAGATAGAAGCTCCTTAGTTTTCAAATACATCTCTAAAAACCTGTAGTAGTATCTGGCCCTATCATAAATAGGTGCAGATCCCAGTCAGTTGGTGGTCAATATTGTTTTCTATACTGGAGTTTAATTTGACCCTTGAATCATTATATCTGTAGATTTTTAAAACATTCCTGTGTGTTAGTTTTATACCTGTTGGCAGATAGATTTCTTATGGCCCCAAAGTCACAGGGTAGCCTGGAGAGCTCTGGGATATTAAATAAAATCAGCAGGCAGAAGGAATGACTACACAATTGATAGACTGCAAAAATGTTAAATAGTTAGTAATTTAACTGTAGAATGAAAGGTACCAGCTGCTGAATGTGAAAGAATCAGAGAAATGAGAATGAGAGTACAAGCAGAAGTTCAAGACATTTACCTGACAAAGAATCCCTTGACAGCTGTCAGAGTGTTGCTGTGTCTTAAGCTGAGAGATTTCATAGTTATTACTTACTTTAGACTTTTTGCAAGAAAAGGTATCTCAGATACCTCTCTGTGCAGCACAAATTGTGAGGAAGTATATAGTTAGATGTTAGGAACTGAAAAGGAAAAAAAGACGTGTAAAAATGTGAAAACGTGGAATAGATGTAAATTCTTTCAACTGATCTCATTGCACACCATTGTGAAAGTTTGTACAGATACCATCTCTGCAATTCTAGCTCCATTGTCCTTAGAAAGATATTCCAGATTTATCCATGTGTGTATGACCTATGGTCTCTTCATAATACTATTTAATGTTACAATATGGTTAATAACCCCTCAAAGGACACTACATCAAAAATTGTCTTTAATGTATAGACAGGCTGGGGAACGAGAGGCTGGACAGCAGTGCCATGGAAAGGGCCCTGGGGCTCTGGTCCATGGCCAGCTGAACATGAGCCAGCAGTGCCCTGGCAGCCAGGAGGGCCAAGCGTGTCCTGGGGGCATCAGGGACAGCATCAGCAGCCAGGCAAGGGAGGGGATTGTCCTGCTCTGCTCTGCCCTGGGGCAGCCTCACCTCCAGTGCTGGGGGCACTCCTGGGTGCCACAGTATAAGCAGGATGTAGAGTTGTGACTGTCCAAAGAAAGGCAACAAAGGTGGTTAAGGGCTTTGTGGAGAGAGAATGTAATTTGTTCTGTTCAGCCTGGAAAACAGAAAATTGAGGGGAGACCTCACTGCAGTTACAACCCCCTCTGGAGGAGAAGGGGAGGGGCAGGCACTGATTTCTTCTCTCTTTGTCCAGGGACAGGACCTGAAAGAGAGGCCTGAATTTGTGGCAGGGTGTAGTTAGGTTGGCTATTAGAAAAGCATTCTCACCCAAAGAGTCCCAATTGGGTGCTGGAACAGGGTCCTTACAGAAGTGGTCACACCACCAAATCTGAGAGAGTTCAAGCAGCATTTGGACAATACTCTTGGGCACATGATGTGATTCTTGCGCCTGGGGCTGTGCAGGGCCAAGAGCTAGACTCAATGATCCTTATGGGGCTTTTCCAACTCAGCTTATTCTATGATTCTTTGATTCTATGATTCCATGATTCCCTCCTAACTTCATTCACTGTTGAACTAAGAAAATGTTCAAAAGGGTGCCAGATTAGAAAGATGAAAAATGGAGTTTATGTGAAAGCTAATCAAATAAGGACTTTTGTTTGATGGTTAATTCTAGTGACAGTGAAATAGAGGTAAAAATGAAAACTAGAATTGCATGGAACTTCACCTTGTTATTCACCATGTCAGAAAAAAATAAAACATATGGAAAATGCTTAATCAGAGGGTTTAAGATCCTGAATAGGATTTATGAACAGAAGGAAAATGGCCTTTTGGACTGAAGACCACTGACTCGGCTGCTGCTTTTCTCTCAATGGGCTGGAGTGCAGTACAGTGAAAAGGTGCTGCTGAAAATTGAGAGTTTGTCTTTCATCCACTGAGAATCCCAGTGGTCACAGCACCAAGCCCGTTTAAGTTCAAGAAACATTTTGCCAACACTCTCAGGTGCTGCTGTGATTCTTGGGGTGTTCTGTGCTGCGGAGTTGGACTCAATGATCTTTAATAGGTTATTCCAGCTCAGCATATTTGATGATTTTGTGATCATGTCCAGAAACTGGAATGTTACTCTTTTGCATACAGAATCCTGTCAATCATCCTCAGGGCTCCCTTTCGATGTAACAGTTTAGGCAAAAAAATGGCAAATTGCAAGTATAACATCTTCAAGATAATAAAGCTCATTAATGTTAATTGTGAGGGTCATAGAAAAGAACACGAGAGGTAGAATATAAGACTTGCTTTTAATGGCAATATATTTACCTGGAAAAAATTATGTTACTTGTTGTGTTATTCAAAATGCAGAGAAACAAGTTTTGCTGCGTCTTAGTACTTTTTACTGAGAGTGAGAGTAACAGCTATACTTTTTCACTGATCCACAGTATGCTGACAAAACACAAAAAGGCACAATGTTTCCTGCCCGTCACAATTAATAAACACTCAAAGAATGTGCAAAGCAGCCAAGTTACCTTTATCATGACGATTAATAAAGAACTAAGGCTGAGATCACAGACTGCTGTTCACACCATTTCAGATGATGAAGTCAACCAAGATCTGAACACTGAGAAGAAATATCTTGGTTATGACAAGTTTCCTAACAGATTACAATGTGTCACAAGAGGTTTTCTAGGATCTTTACTTACTCTTTTAAAGCTGAACATCTGTGTTTCAAATATCTATCTATCACTGAGAGGGTCTTCGTTCTCATTTAATAAATATGTATAACTTTATGTTAGAGATAGGCAGCCAGACTTTCAGTGTTTAACTATATACACAGAATATTCCGTTAATATGTCTTTAAATGCAGGTGCTTTTTACTTCATGTATAGAGTGTATTATTTAATGTCTATGACCAAATTGTGATGGCCCTGTTTGGACTAAAAGATCTTAGACCCATCAGTGTCAGTGGACAAAAGAAATCACAGTAGAATTGAGTGCTATGCAGAAGGAAAAAAACCCCAAAAAATTAGTTAGACTGTATAGGCACCCAAATAGTTCTATGGTTGATACAGATGATCATTTGTAGACTAATCAAGATTTTCTTCCTATTCACTTTGTGCCTTTTTTATTGATTTAGGACACTGTGGTGGTTCTACAGCTCTCCTGCTAATGTATGTGATTGGACATTTACTAGCATGGACATTTAAAATGATAAAGATGCAAAAAAAAAACACCCAAGAGATTTTTTTTCAATTAATCTCAAGGTATCAAAGATTGCAGAATACCAAAGCCAATGTAATAATGTTGTTTGTTTTCTAAAACATGTTTTCAAGGCTTCTGCTTTTTGTTCCATTTTCTACTGTGTTATTCACTTAGAAACATTTTGCTCACTCTCAGTATTAGTATCAGAAAATCTTCACAGATATAAGCTTTGACAGAACTAAGTGGGCAATTTTTGTACATGAAGTTGTAATGTTCTCAACATTGCTAGCACAAATATTTCCTATTAATATCAAGTGAAAATTTTCTTGCCTTCTTCACAGCATAGATCCTGTTGTTGAAAAGGAGAAAATAAAAATTCTGCCTTTCTTTTTCTTACTAATTTCCTGCCTTTTCTATGTTTTCACTATTGCAAAATTCTTGTGTGGACCTGAAATTTTTGCCTTCCCGTCAGGATTTCTATTAATTATGCCAGCTGAACATGATATTTATAACACATTCCAAAACTCTATTCTGTTTTGTGTCCAGTGTGGGAACACTCCAGAAGGATTCATTCAGAAAAATATATCTCAAGAGAATGTAAATGTATTTGATGCCAACTAGTTTTAAAAAAATTCCTTCTTAGGGAGGAATTTTACAAATCTTACAAGAATTAAGTTTCAGTTTGACAACAAAGCTAGTGAATGAATAATGACAAATTCTCAGTATGGGTTTTAGAAAATATTGACTATGGAGTACAAACTAAGGTATAAAAGATAGACATCCACTGTGGTGAACATTTTGCAAAAGGCTGTTAAGGCAAGGTATACTTACTAAAAATTCTGAATTCTATGCAACTAACATTATCAGGTGTTACATAAGCCTAGCAAATGCATAGAGAAATTCTCTAATGACAAATGGGAATTTTATACTGATTATAACAGCAAGGGGAAAAGACATTTTTAGGCCTTTTTATCAGGTCATATCACTCTGGAGCATTTTCTACACAAACATTCTATTTCTTAAATGCATTACTCCATGAAAAACACAAATTTTTTGAACAATAGCATAAATTACAAAGGGGCAAAGATGGACTTTAAGACTTTTCACTTTAACTATTCATGTAGACATAAATGCAAACCTCAAAATATTTTAACCTAAGTCTAAAAAGACAGATGGCTGATGAAAATACATTTTTTCTGTATGGGTTTTCATCAGAATACACTGTAGGTAGAAATGAATGGCATTATTTTCTAATTTATAAGGAAATTACGTGTGAGAGAGCATGTTCAAGTGCTAAACTCTGCATTGAGTCATAATGTGTGCAATAATTTGTTAAATATTTGCTCTGAAAAATGCTGCAAAGTAAAACCACATGTTATTTGAATATATCTCTGAAAGTATTAAGAATTTAAAAATGTGTTTTAAAAAATTTTTTTAAAGAGAAGGGTGCTATTATCCTCTCTTGTGATTCAAATAGCCATGATGAAAAAATGTTCTTTAGAGACCACTCTAAAACTGCAGAAAGAGCCCTACACTGGGAATTATTTCTTTTTTTTTTTATATTTTACAAAATGATGTTTATATTTTTGTATTGCGTATGTCTCCTCCTCAAATATCTCAATCTGTGCAATTAGCCCAAAGATTTTCCAATGTGAAACTCAATATATTTGACTACAATGTGTTTCTGCATTAAAAATTTAGAATAATTTGAAGATGGTGATAAAACTTAAAAAAAAAAAACAAACAAAAACCCAAACAAACAAATTAAACAAAACCCCCAAAACGACCCAGTAATCAACAGGAAGTGTATTTGAAGCAGAGAACACAATTCACATGATTTTTCAAAACCTTCCTTTTTCCTTGAAGAACTAAGGGCAAAATCATACCTTTCAGAAAACTTTTCAAAATCGTAGCTAGTACAGCTTTGTTTAAAGATCATTCAAAATTAAATTCAAATACAAATACAGAGCAATAAAATCGTGTAGAGATGTCGGCATTTGTACTACATAAGACATATAGGCACTTTATGCAAATAACTCAACCAGGATGTTGCAATTTCTGCTTTTGTTTTTGCTGTTCATTTAATTTGTGTTTTTTACGATATTTAAACAAATGTTTTATTTGTGGAACCTGTTTTCTCATTTTTACTAGATTTATTAAGGAGCAGATAGTTTTATTAGAACAACATAAGACAAGCTCAGGAACTGTTTTTGAGAAAAATACTGGGTAAACTTGATATAATGTTTTAAAAAAAGGGAGACAATAAACAGTTCATATGAACATCTTCTAGAATATACTTGCCAATCTGTAAACACTTGGTAGTTGTACTCTAAATGTTTACTTATATAAAATTGTATGTATGGCTTGCCATAATCAATTTTTTTCCTAAAATCAACCCAAACATATTTAGTTGACTGGCTTATGGAGGCAAATAGAGTGTCTGTAGGTTAAAGCTTGAAATAAAATAATTTATTCTAATCACATTTGCAAGATTGTTAGTTTTGCTAGGAAAGAAAGATCTCATCCTACCTAATCCTGAATTATTATACTAATTTCTCTGTCTTTTCTCAACACCATATCAGACTTCCCCTAGCTTTGAAATAACTTAAGGTTTTGTTTATGTCTTCCTGACAAGACCCTCATCTTTCTTTAGATGCCCAGTACATGGACTTTGTCGAGTTAAGCTGATGACATGACCTCACTGGCCAGAAATTCATCACTAAAGAAAAGGAAATGTTTTCACCTGAAATTCATCACCTAGGGAGGAGCATGGTCCAGCCTCAGAAAATTTGGTTTTATTATTTATAGTGGAAAACATTGTCAAAGTAGAACCCTCTTTCAAAAATATAGTAGCTACCCATCAGTGGAGCCCTTTTTACACATATAGTTTACATATTTAATAGTTATCTTCTAGTTCTAAACCTATTCTCACTTACCATAAAAACAATCATGTTTTAACTCCACTTCTTATTTCTGTTGGCCTTGTATAAAGTGTCAGCCCATTAGCTTTCTAATGGGCTAATACTTTTAATTCAAAAATATAAGTTTAGAGTATGGTGTTCCAAATGGTAAGGTCAGAAATTAAACATCTCCGTGTACTTGTGAGATACCACTTTTTGCAGCAGCAACTTACTTTTAAATCAACTAAAATGGTCACTGAAATGTTACTTTCACACAGGAAGTGCATTTCCTTGTTTTCTTAATACATTTAAAGATGATTTTAAACCTTTTTCTTAGCTTGATACAATGACCTCAATGACTAATATTACCACTGTATATTTGCAGGAACTGATTTCTGTCATTGGTTTGTCATTGGCTCTCAATTTTTGAAAACCAATAGGTGTATCTTTTCCACTCTCACAGAGACAAAGAGTTTTCATTTAGTCACCAAAGCTGATCACAATTGTATTCCACCTGGACTGAATCTTACACCTTATCTGTGAGAAGTACTGAAACATGGAGGCTTGTATTTGAAAATGGTCTATTTACAGAGGTATTTCTGCTAATATTTGGCTAATTCAGTCCAAGCTACTTATTCAAGACATTTTATGTCTTTATGGGATCTTGATAGAAGTGAAGATATAAGTTTTCTCCTTGCCAGCAGACAGGTAGTTTCCTGAAACCCAAGTATTCAACTCTTTTCTTACACGTTTGTTTTTTTGTTCTTTTTTTCCAAAGCCAATTAGAAATTTCCTTTTTTTCCCATTTCCTTTTATTGTCTAAAAGGTGTTTTGGACAGGGCATGCTGGTCCATTATGATGCCACTAAAATCGGTGCCTAAGAGTCTGTAAGATGACATTTAATAATGTTTTTATTAGAGTTTACACTATGAGAAGGGGATAGATTTATGTTTGTCACTTGATGTACAGTGGACTTATAGTCAAGCTCTCAACACAAGGTCTGTACTGATTCCAGGGAAGAAGGGGACACTGGATTCTCCTCACATTAAGTAGGATTCTGATTACCTTGGTCATTTACCTGAATTAAATGTACAGACCATGAAAAATAAATCACGAAAATATCCCAAATGAACTGAGAGATCACGGGGGGAAAACTCCAAATAACATTTAATTTGCTATGAAAAATGTGAGAAATCCTGAAAAGGTATGGAAAATGCTTTTATAAATCTAATTCTCTGTGACCTTTAGTGTGTTTTTCAAGAGAGATTGTAGTATTGAGGAAACAGGGCAAGACAAGAGGACAGAGGATCAGATGAGACCTTATCTCAAATGTAAAAAAAAAACAAAACCAAACCAAAACAACAACAACAATAATAACACCAACAAAAAACCCCAATAAAACAAAACTAAGACCGGTAAATTGGAAGTTGGAAGCAGACTGGAAACACTTGAGACGCTGGAAGCAGATAACTCAGTTGTCAATTCAAAATTAATTTGGGCTTTTGAGCGGTGAAAGTTATGCTACCTAAGGAGTAATAGGAGGCCTGATTATATTTATTAATTTTTCATGCTTTGTTTAAAGCAAAAACAGAGGGTGGATGCAGATATGCAGCACTGGGGTTTTTTATGTCTGTGCAGTATTTGGAAGCATCACTGATATATTTAAGTTAGATAATTAAGCTATGATCTTATCATGCCATTTTTTGCAATACTTTTGCTGTTACTTAGAGTTTTCTGTAGACTTTCTTCCTTATCAAAAAAGGTGGGAAAAATGCCTTTACTCAAAACAAAATAATATGGTGGACTGGAATAAACAGTATTTTCTTGTCTATTTTTGATGTCATTTTTTATTTCTCGGAAATAACTGCGCTTTAAAGCTCATTAAGATTTTGAATTCCCATTTGAATGCTGTCACTAATTTCTTTAATGATTGTGAATTGTATTATCTTAAAATCTCTACCTGTTAACTTTAAGATTTGGCTTTCAAGGAACAATTTTCATTGTAAAACATAAAAAAGTGTAGGAGCATGAGATCTGTACAATGTAACCAACAATGCAGTTACACTCCATTAGTTTGCTCTCACTATGACTCTACATATAAGCTGCCCACGCTGTCAGCGTCCCAAACAAGTACTTGTCTTGGTCAAGAAGCCACCTTTCTCCTGAGCAGAGTCCTTCTCCCTTTGATTACCTTTACAGGGATGTCAGAATGCCAGAAACATGTTTTTCTGGGATGACAAATTAGTCTGCTAAGGTGCAGGAAGAGTGGGGGTAAAATAAAGGGATATTTCCTTAATGCCCATTGCCCTTAGATGAGTATGTATCGCATTGGATCACTGTTGTCTTTGAAAAGAAGATTATCTTAGTATGCTTCAGCTGGCAGGCTGTCACAGTCCGAGACAAAAGTGACAGTGTATGATTAAACGGGCTCAGATAAAACCTCACTCTCAGTCACAAGTAAATTTAATGTTAATGATTCACACAACCTTCCTGCTCCATGGCCAGCATGGCACTGCCAAGGAGAGAAGGTTGGGAGTCAACATGGTGGCCCCAGCTGGTGGCAGCAGGTTGCAGGGCTTCCCCACCATTATGCCATGCACAATCCAGGAACCCTCACACCCCAGAATCCCTGGTACTTATAGCATTGGGTGGAGAATACCCAGTTCAGGCTGGCTTAGATCACACAGCCCCTGCTGCGTTGGCTGTTGCTGGATGGGCATGCACAGCTTGACTTCCTCTGTAAGGCTGGCCACGTTAGGTGCAGAGGGCATCTGTACCATATTGCTGCAGACAATTAAGTGGAAAACACCCTCCTGTCTTTCAATCCCAGCCTGGAATCACTAACAGGACATGATTGTAGCTCAAAACCTCTGTAGCCTCCATGGAGAATGCTCTAAGTAAATGTGGTGGATGTTGCTCGTACTGATTTACTACAGCTTGCATCCAAAATCCCACTCAGAATGCTACAGTTAGCAAGGAAATTAAACCACAGTCAATAGTGAAAACATCAATATTGTAACATACACTGGAGGTGTAAAATACTATTGAGGAGTCTACTGAGTATTGCCAATTTTAATAATGGGAAACAATGTTCAAGATTGATGACAAGACAATGATTAGTTGCTTCTTGTATAATCTCATTATGAGGATCATTGTTTTATTGATTAGTAAATCTGTGAAATCTGCCAACAATGCAATTAAGGTATTAATTAGAAAGGTGTTCTAAAAAACCCCACAGCTGATAAATTTATCTTTTTTTAAAAAAAAAAAACAGCAACACTGAGAAAAGAAACAGTTTCCTTCAAGTTTTTCAGCATTTTTTTGTGTGACAAAAAGGAGAAAACAGTAGCAAAAATGCTTGAAGTGATGTCTGGCCAAATTAGAGCAAATTTTACTTTAATACATGTTGCAAGATATTCTATGGTTTTAGGTATGCAACTGAAATCCCTACCTTGTTATATTGATGGCAATGGTAAATGCGAAGCTTTGCAGCGAAGTTGCACCAGTCACCTTATCCCAGGAGGTCAAATTCACGCAAACAACATATTGTCACCTTGTGAATGTAAAGGAACGAGCATTGTGGTCTGAATAGAAACTGCCTGTAGTGGGGCTTTGGCCCTTTCCATGAAGAAATTATAATTTTACCCTTTTGGTAGAGGAAGAGAAAAGACTTGTATTGTCCTCAAATTGGCACTCTAGACGGTAGCACAAACCTGAGTGTTTGATCAACCTGGGTGCTTATTTAGAAAATCTTATTAGAGCAGTAGCCTTAATCACACCTAACAGATAGAAGGATCAATGCTAGGGCTAAATAAATACTTAGAAATAAAACTTGGAAAAAACAGCAGCAGAGGTAGCAAGCTAAGACTGTATCAGTCAGAGGAGGAAGAATGAGACGACATAGATTCAATTTCAGATTGTACTCATCATACTGGACTTGTCAATTTCAGTTGCTTTATTTATTGAGTCACATATTTCAAGAGTTTAAATAGTCAAGTAGTGTAAACGCTGACTGCCAAGGTTTTTGGCACAATATGTACCCCATAGGTATTTGCATGCAATGAAAAGTAACAGGATAAAAGAGAAAAAAGTCAAAGTATGAACAACTCTTGATGTGCAGGAAATGATGATGTTTATAACTGAATGATGAGCTCTAAATGAGAGTTTATGACTGAAAACCAAGTCCTAGGTAGCTTCACAGGAAGTATTGAGGAGTCACTATTATGGATAAGACTTCATATTCCCTTTGAAACACTTGTTTTATAGATTCAAAGTCTGTGGGACTCAGTTCTCACCCACATTTAGCTGCCCTTGTGTATAATATCGTATGTGAGCAAGTTCATTTAACTCCTGTTACAGTCAGGGAGTCCTGACCAGCAGAGTCAGGAGACTTCAATAGGGTCAAAAACCAAAATGGAAGTAGTCTGCTGAGCTTCACAGAGAAAATAAACCCCTTGAAATTAACAGTACAGGAGACCATAGATTATTTCCTTGCTGTAGCCAAGAGATTGTTGCCAATCTTGAAATTTCTTGAGGTTCATGCTTGCTCTGCCTTATGTTACATATAATAATGAGGAAGCTTCTCAGGAATATATTTGGCACAGCTTTTCTTCATACCAACATTTTACAAAATGACAAAAAATTAATGGAAAATAGAACCAGATATTTGGAGTTCCTAGGAAGCTCAATCAAGTAACTTTTCTTTTAGAGGTACTTCTTTTTTGAAAATAATCTTTAATACAAGAAGTACTGATGAGTATTGTTTCAGTAAAGCCAGAAACATGAAGCTATGAGTCGGGAACTAAGTTCAGACTATGTATTTGGAAATGCATTTCATTTTTATGATGAAAATGAAATGCATTTCTCTCCCTTCTGGATAACTTCACAATAATACCAAAATATAAACAATAACAACAGCAATTTTTGTCAGTATTTTATTGGGGAAAAAAACGTTTAAAGACAATACTTTTCCTTTCATTTTTACTATTGACCGCCTCAATTATTTTTCCAGTATCATGGGTTTTGTTCAAGCTGTACATGTAACACTGGATTACTCAGAAGGACAATTGCTTGTGTTTGTTTTGAGATATTAAAAAAAAATATGCTTATAAGTCTTGGGAATTCATCAGAAATCATCCCCTATTTCTTGTTTTCAGAGGTGTTGAAGTTCAGTCTTGAGAATTACAGATCTCAAAGACCCAGATTTTCAAAGACCCAATATAGTAAAATAATCAGACTTAAGACTCATGTTTGTGAACAAATCTTGAAAACGACAAGTTCCAAGTACTAGAAACAAAAAAAAAAAAAACAAACACAAAAAAAAAAAAAACCCACAAACAAACAGAAAAATTATTAAAAGAAAATGAAAAATCTAATTTTAGAATATGAACTTAGGATAATTATAATCAATTATTATGAATCATAGCCAGGCATATGTTTTGTTGGGCTTTTTTTTTTTTTTTCCCATAGCTATTATTATCCAGAGAGAATTTAAATGCTTGTTCCAAGACTAAAATTCATCCTGTGACTCTGGGTGAATTGTTTGACATTCATGTACCCCTGAGGCTGAAAACCAGCTGAAAACTCTGCAAAAGATTCTGCAATAGTAGAACCAAATGAATAAATGTATTTGACCATAAAAATAATAATAAGAAGAATTAGTGTAAGTGGAAAGGGTTTTGGACAACATCACTTTAGGGAAAAAAAACAATTTGTTTGAGGTTTTAAACTTTCATAGCCTAAACTGTCAGAAAATTATTGTTATGAATAATAGAAAAAAATCCCAATGTATTCAAGTTGGGTAATGCGTTACTGTGATTTTTAAAGGATATTTATCCATTACAACTTCATCATCAAATATTGCCTGTGGCCTATGGTTATCATCACTGTGCATTTTCATTTCAATTGTAAAAAAAGCCACTTTCTTTTTGTCTTCCCTGATTAACATTTTGAAGCTCTGTAATTTTCTTGCTGCTCAGAGAAACAAAGCACCCAGGCTCACAGAGAAAACCCATTCAGCAAGATGTAAATATTTGCTATTCAGAAAATCTCAATGACGGTTTAGTTATTTTAAACTAAAAAAAGAAAATTACTAATAATGATTGGTTTCAGCTAATGAAATGCTTTTATGCAAATATGTGAACCCTAAATATGACCTGGAAACAAAAGACTGCTTAACAGTTACTATTAAGCAATACATTAGGAGATCAATTAAACAGAACTCTTTCTAATGAATAAGCTCTACAAGAGTTGCTATGGAAACCTGGAAGGAGAAAGCCCTAGAATACCAATTTGCAATTTTAAGAACATAAAGTATTAGAGATCTGCTAGTGGCTGGCTGGCAAGCCATATACCAAAGTTTAAAAGTGTCTCCAAAAACTCTCTCAAAAAAAAGAGAAGGAAAGTAAGGAAATGGAGCCATACTATTCATATCTAAGAATGACTTATGAACAAATTTAAATGGAATATTACATCTGAAGGGGTAGTTATGAATATATCGTTCCAAAGTGGACCATCAGAGGGAGCCAGAAAATTTCAGTTTCTCCATGGAAGTCCATTCATTATAGTCTAAGTGGGAAAACGGACACTTCCTCAAGACAGACACAATTTTTGAAGGATTATCAACACTCTTGATTTTTTCATGCTTATGGCATTTTTCTATTTTTAAAAAAAAACATATTAGGCACAATTATAAGATATGAGACCCAAAAGATGTATTGGAGTAAAGGTGGGAGAACATGAGGGCCAAACAGTTTCATTCAGAGAATTGATTGCATTTATTTTTCAACATAGATTATTTATATTTTAAAAGATGAAGAAAAAATGCCAAGTTTCAGTGACATAGGATTTTTTTAAAAATCACATCAGATACTGTTGTTTTCTTTCAGTATATGGGTTAAGTAAAAATTAAGACTATATTTCATAACTTCTACTTCAAGATACTGCAACAGCAAAAAAATTGTTTAATCATTCACACTGACTCCAGTGGCAAGACAGTGAAACCTTTCCACATGAGGCTTAAATTTAAAAAGTAAAATTATTTTGATATTTTCTTTCTCATTGAATGGTCACAGCAGCATGATCAAAATGTGGTTTAATGAAATCTAAAACTCTAGAGTTGAAACACAGCTCTTGGTTGCCGCTGCTATTTAACTCAAGGACCAATTGCTGAGTTAATGGGAAGGCCATGCTATCTCAGACTCCAAAATTTCTATTTACCCACAAGATGATTGCCAGGTCATTCAACACTGCCATCTGCAAAAGTAGCTGTGACTTATGGATCATACTAATGCTACAAGACAGACACAAATATGCTCTTCACCATGATGTGGATCTCTTGGTCCTCACACCAGAATAAACAGTGTCATTTCATCTCTGTTATAGCCCTGGTTTTTCACTGAAAAACTGAAATATATCCACAAGCATATAATTACAGACCTGAGAGAAAATTCAACCTTACCTTCATTTTTCAGTACCAGGAGATGGGAGATGGTATATTTCCCAGACATTTTGTGAAGCGTAAAGTTTGTCTTACTATCCCAAGTTCAGTGAAAACTTTTCTTAACTAATCTATAAACAATCTCAAGAGATGCATTCTTAATTTTGCTGGTAAATGACTGCCTTTTTTACAGTTCAGAATTATGTGAAAACTTCAAAAGATATAGATTTCTTAAATACTGCCTCTACCAGTTTACAACCGTTACCTAGGGTAATGTAATGGTATGTTAGAAGTGACAACTACATTGCTGTTAAACATTTCCTTTATAAAATTTTACCTTTATAAAATAATGACATCTATTTTTTGTTTGGAATCCAGAAGCATAACATAGGTATACCAGTCTTCAGAAATGCTGCACTGAGCTATGAAAAATTTCATGTAGAACAAAGGCTTCAGATTCAGATTTTATCCTCCTACATTCTTTTTACCTTTATGTAATTCAGAGAAATGACATTAGGTTTCTATCTAAACAATGTTTGCCAACGATACTTAATATAAAAATACATATAATGGAAAAGAAAAATATTGTTACCAGAATTTCTAAGGACTGGATGATTAATACAAAACTTTTAGAAGAGATATGTTATTCAGTAGTTTATAATGGTTGCATTTATTCCTGTCTTTTCACATGTCTGAAGGAGATCACACAATGCATAATCTTGAAAGTGGTGTTTATAGTGACATACATTTCCTGAACTCCTTTTATTCTGTACTCAGAATTTCTCCTTTCAACTGAATAGATTTCTTCATACCTGCAACCACGAGAATTGTTCTGTGATGTGATGATAAATGTTGCATTTGTTATAGTTGAGTATACATTAACACAAACATTCCTCTGCACAGATGGAAACATATTAGAGAATATGTGAAAAAGAGTCATATGCGGGCCTCTTTCAATGCAGTTGCACCCAAATTTAGAAGGCTGATAACCCTGTGAATCTCCAAAATTTGTCTAAATATCTTAGTAAATTTCAGAGCAAGTTTATATCTTGAATACCCCCTACATTCTATCTCAATAGAAACTAGTTTTTTCTATTTTTATATTTATGGGAGTTATCTACTGAGATTAAGGGGCACAATTCAATTCATTTTTCATTAAGTACTACATGACCCACAATATTGACCACAAACAGGGAATGCAAGTGGTAATATGCATTGACTATAAAAAAAGGATAAATTAATGCTCAAGATGAACTCCTGGTAAAGCTTAGCTACAACTAAAACAGCATTATTGTAAATAAGAGAAATGATGGAAGTGCAGGACCTTGATTTCCTGCAAATTTTTCTTCTTGGTAATATTATGTTTCTGCAGTGACACTGCAAAGCAGCCTTGAAGCATGTGAAAATATATGTCATTAAATCTGCTTGGCAGTGATAGCCAGGACTTTGGAATAGGTGAAAAGCCCACACAAATGTGGTTATGGTATAGATACTTCTTACAGCTCTGAATAGCCTCAAGGCACAAAGAGCAGAGGGAGGGGATTAGGCCATCACTCCACACTCCAGCACCTCACTGAGGCACAGCTGCCTGGTGGAGCAACTTGTGCTCCCCTCAAGGGATCACAGTGGGAAGTTTTGCCTAAGTGACAGAATTTTGTCTTTAGCTGCAGTGTCAGCTGTGGAGATGATGAGGAATTTTCCAGGCAATCATCAAAACTCATCAAAACATCAAAATAGAAACTTCCCTGTGAAAAAAAACCTGGTCTTTGACAGATTTCTGATGTAAAAATGAAAGGGAAAAAATCCATCCTTGATACTGAATTGCATTTTCTAAGCAATGTATGTTATTATTATATCAAAATGGCTTTTTCTTTGAAAATGTTTGATATGATTTTAAAATGTTTAGTCTCTTCCAAGTATTGACAAAAGTTATTGACTTTTTTTAACTTCAACTCTTTATAACTACTTTATACATATGACCCTGGTTTTTAGAAATCAATATTTTAAATGGTAGAGAAAAACCTTTCCATGACAGTTTTAGTTAACTGACTACTCCTTGCTACCTCTGAAGGGACTTGACGATCTAAACCAGTCTTATTCAAATTCCACTGTTAAACAAAGAGGTTCTACATTGGCAATATTATCTTATGCTGGGCTTTTTCACTAGCAGTGAAAAACTTGACCCATAATTCAAGCCTTTCATTGTTACCAAAGGAAGACCAGCCCTCGCATTTAAAGGTGCTAGACTGAAGAATGCCTTACTCCCTAGATTTGCCATGGATTTATTAACTAAAAGAAGATATCCAAACTTGAAAATTCCAGGCTCAAATCTTTATCAACCATTTAAACAATTATTTCTACTGGTGTTTATCTCAGAGTTGTTTTTCCTCCTGTTTTTTAATAACAGAAGAACCCCAAATGTGTCACAAATAAGTGTCTAACAGGAAGAGTTGTAATAGCTGTGAACTAGAAGCAGTAACTGTAGTAAACTTTCTAAAATTTCTTAGCTGTCACACTCTTAACCTACCCACTGACTCTGCACTCAAAAATAATACTACTAATAAAGAGATCTCTTAAGAACAGACAAGTGATTAACACAATACTTACTTTAGTAAGTAAGACAGATTTTCTACTTTAGCCAAACGGGGGTAAATTTGTTGTTTTATCCTTTTTTCTGCAGTGACCACACCATGAGATTCAAGGTTAAGAAACAATTGGGGGGGGGAAAGGCATATGTTGAGTAATAGAGACAGGATTAACAATACATGAACCAGAAACATGAAAATTGTTTCACTTCACTATTTTTCAAATATTTTAAAGCCAATAATGAACACTATGTATTTCCTATTTACTGAAAATTATTCCTTCTGGGACTCAAGCTGTCAATCATGATTTCTATTTAGTAGAGGCAGTACAATGCCATTGGTGTTATAGCCTGATTTTTTTTTTCCAGATGTGGAAATGTCATATTTAATGACACAACAAATTGAGAAGTGGTGAATGAGTTGAAGTAAAAAATGATGCATTCAGATGATTAATTAAAGGGTAGAATAAGTGTGTCTATATAAAATCATACCTTTTAATGGTTCTTTCTTTGACATGCTGAGCACAAGCTTGTGTGTCTACTTTGTCTGAGAAACCTGGGAAGGGTGTATTGTTTACAGTCACAGTAAACCCAAAGTATTTCATTGTCCATTTCTGCAACTGGCTTTTCCCCCCTCCCAGTTCCAGCAGGTTGGGGTGCCAATTCAACAATCACTGGTACCTTGAATTAGTGTCCTGATGTCATTTATATAAAGACTAGGCAATATTTTACCTCATTGCCTTCTCTTCTCTCAATTTATTTCTCAGACACAGCATCCTCCTAGGAGTAGAAACAGCTGAAAAAGCTGTTGGATATTTGTAGAAGACAGAAAGAACTTGCAAGGAGATGCTGTGTGCACTTGCTGGAACTTTTAGTGGCTTTGGGAGGAAAGAGTGTAACCTGATCCAGGGTAAACACAATAATGGTAACAGTTTTGCCGTGGCTACTGGCGCTAAGGTATTGATTCTGTACTACCAGGACTGTTTGAAGCAGGCTATGAGCATTCAGGAAGGAAAAAAAACCCAGCAATTATTGACAGCTTTCACCAGCCATACAATGTGTGGTGGCAAAGACATGAAGCAGTGGTCTTTCTCTGTTATTTGGGTGTCAGACAGCAACCTGATACTGGAGACAGTACTGCTGCCTTCATTTAATGCCCTTCAAATTTCATGAAATGCGATAAATAATTGAGAATCTGTGTTAGCCCAAAAATTAACTCTTTCCATATATATTTCCGTTGTCTTTTTCCTACAGAACTACAATGAAATTCAACCGTTGCCATAACTGCATTCCATGAGGAAAAGTGGCACAAACCCTTTTAATGCCTTTTGAGAGAAAGTATTGTTCGAAAAGGTGCTGTCAAGGGTCTCCTCCAAGACTAAATTATAAGCAAGATAACTCTCTTTTCCAGAGTTCATCTTATAGAGAAGCATAGGAGTTCTGAGAGGGATTAGGATACTTGACTTGTTTATGTTAATAAAGTTCTTTTTACTGCTTCTAGTATAAATTTTACTGTCAAGAATACACCTATAATTTTACTTTTCTTAGAAAATGTTTTGTCAGGAGATCTTGAGATTTTATTTATGAACTACTTTCCACGGAGGAGTTAAATCTAACTGATATGCCCTACCTCTCAGGATACCATTAACTCTGTGACACTTCACAGCCTTTGTTAATCAAAATTGCTTTAGCTTACTTTGAGTAAAACAGAGGCAGATACAGACTTCCTTGTCAGTACAAGCTCAAGGTACGCAGATTTATTGTCTTGTGATGCAGCTGGTCTGGAAACATCATATATTTAGAAATTTCATACCTTTAAATTTCTCCTCTGCTTTTTCCAGTATGTTCCAGATAGAGTTTGTGCCTCATTCAGGCTTGGAAGTTTTTCTTTATATCTCTTAACTTCAAAATGCAATTACTGAAACATGAAAGTTACACTCAATTTTATTTTCACTATCTTCTATTCTCTTTTCAAAATATTAGCAGTTAAAATAGCAAATCTCCATTAAATATGAAATAGTAGGAGTTAATTATAACTTGCTACTCTGGAAGCAAAGTCTGGCTACTGTGGAAAATATTGCATTACCTTCATGCTTTCCAGACTGTCAGCTAGCTGTGCTCTAACAGCATGTTTGCCAATGTCCAGACACCTAAAATGCATTCTGGCAACCCTCACATCTCTGTTATAATCCTGACAAAGTCCCCAGAAAATATCTTTTACTAGGCAGCTGTATCTTATGAAGAAAATGTGCAATACTTTGACAATTTATATCCCAATAAGTCAACTAAAATTAGATGGTTCCCAAAATTACATATCTCTGTTTCTTCTATCATATGTAGATACTCATTAACCAAGAAAGGCAGATGGCTATGGTTCAAGACTACATTCTGCATCGAGCTTGTACCTGATGATAATATAGTGAACGCTAATATAGGAGAATAAGGTAGAAACAAGACAAATAAATACCTTGCTTAAATAAACCCTATTCATTGTTTACAGATCTGCAAGAAACGGAATTTCATTCACCCCTACAAGCTCTGGGCATTTTTCAAAGCTAGGTTTGATTTCTACATTCAAATATTCATTCTTTGTTTCAAATTGTATTCAGTCTATGCTCTTGGACTACATAGCTTATTACAGCAGTAAAGCTCACAAATTAGATTTACAGACATACTGAGTCTATGCTACAGACACCAACTATGCAGGATTACAACGTTACAAAATAGGCTTGTAACTACTAAAAGAGCTCCTTCTTTAATAAATATAAACAAATTGCACAAAATGCTGTTACTAACGGTCAATTTAAATGAGGGCAAAGCCAGCATCTGGGGAAGGGAAAGAGGGACCTTTTATTTTCCCTCTGTCAGAAGACAATTACATGCTTTTAGAGCCCGCTGAAATCTGTCTTGTTATCTGTCATCTCACCTGCATCATTTTTTGTTTCCCTTTTATCCCAATGTTCAGCAATTCCAGCATTCAGGCTCTCCTCCTTCCAACTTTCTTTAAGTGATGCTGCTGCTTCCTCCCAGTGGAACCTCACCAGCTTCCTGACCCTGGTCTCAGCCTGCTGCTTAGATAGTCTCCTTTCCAAAGCAGTACCTAGAAAGGCTTTCCTTGTCTTTCATAAATATGCAGCATTGGAAAATAAGGCTATTTTCTTCCCTGTTTAAAGGAGAAAAATGTACTTTTTGTTCTTGCTCGTTGAGATGAGGAGTCACAGACAAGATAAATATACATTTAAGTAAGCATAAGTAAATTACTATTTTTTCCAATGCAAACAGTAGTGCTACTAATCAGAGAACAAATGCCATTTCCAGTAGTTCCTGTGCCTGCAGTGCCAAATGCCATTTGCCATCCCCAGGATGGCTCCTGTCAGCTCCAGGGTGTGCACACTGTCCCCCAGGGTCACAGGGCTGTTTCTGCAGAGCTGCTGCCCAGCCAGGCCATGTCTATACTGCCCCTCTGCCTGAGGCTTTGATTTCCCAGAAGGAGGGCTTGGCATTTCTCTCCATGCTGAACTGCACAAGGTCCATTCCAGCAGCATGACCCAGTTTCCCTGGATGGCAACCCTGCTCTCCAGCAGCCACCAGCTTTCCTGGTTCCACGTCACCAGCCAGCAAGAGAAGCAAATGTTCCTTCCCCTCCCCTTGGCCGTTGGGGAAGATGCTAAACAAGATATGTCATAGTATGGCTACCATGTCTCACCAGGTTCTAGGCAGCCCACAACCCATTTGCCAAGACTGCCTGAGATCAGCCATTCAGTCAGGTTTTTGTCTAACTGCTGGCCTTCCATTCCCACTGTGGCATTCTAACTTAAATAAAACATTTTGGAAAATAAGTGTCAAAAGCCTGGTCGTGGTAAATGTAAGTGATACCCTCTAGTCTCTCCCTGTCCCAAAATCTCAGAATTTATTATAGAAAGCAATCAGGTCAGACAGACATGATTTAGCCTTGCTAAATTCATGGTTACTTCCAAATCACCTCTTCCCTGAATATTTAGAAATGTTACTCTGACATTCATCCTCCATGAGTCTTATAGATAGTCTCTTGACTGTAGATATATAGTCTTCAGACTATCAACACGTCTCCAAGCAATCTTGACTGCATAAATTCATAAATCTTCTTTTCAAATAAGCAACAGTTTCAAAAAATTAATGACAGGCTTTCAAATGGACATTACAGGTTCTCAGCGCCTCTGGAAAAACTGAGTTATCAGAGGTTTTTCTGTATCAATGCACACTTTCTCCAGGCAAGCTAGGAAAGAAACCAAGATCTATTTGGGATTCCATTTCACCAGTATAGGGCAGACATTTCTCTCTGCACCATAGTGCATGGATTTAGATGTTGCAACCAGTTGTTAAAATGCTAAAACATCCAGACGTAACAAAAAGAGGTGTGAAAAAAAGGAATGTGGTCAGTGTCATCAATTAAAAAGAAAATAATCTGTCAGTAAACATAAATTGGAGGACATCTCAATTTATGAAAGACAAGTATAGCCAGAGCCAGCTCTCTTGAGAGGCTAATTACTCAAGAGCTGGCTGGCTGAACAGGCTACACAAACACTCTCCTGAGTATTCTCTGTCTCCTACTACATGTCAGAACTGATATCCTCTAGATCATGGTTTCATCACATACCACCAGCCAGGCATCAGCAGCTACTATGTGCTATTGCTGGTATGAGAGCCAGAAGCGTATTTTCAGCTTTCTGTCATATGGCCAGCTATGAACATTTGATAACTGCTACTACTTACAGTTGGAAGAATATCTGTGAGATATTTATTAACAATGAATTGTTGACATCTCTTCATTCCTTCTGCTGTGAACTCCATGTTATATGGCATTTTCTGAGAGCATCAGTTGTCAAGAACCGATAAGACTCAATTTTCATGTAAGATTTTAGTATTTACAGTAGCAAAAAAAAATCGCTAGATAAGAGCATTTTTTACAAGTAACCTAAAAAGAATTTGCATGTCTTTATTATGTTAAAATGACAGTTTAAAACTATTATTCTAACAGTTAGGCATTACAATTTCCGCGCAGATTTCTATTAAATAAAATCATGGCCTATGTATGTTTCTTTGAGGAAACATCTGGAATCTGATTGCAAATTATTGTCCTATTTGACTTTAATAGGTTTATTCAAGTCTGGATTTGAAATCTGTGTTTGAAAAAAGTCAGATCTGAGACTCTACTCAACCTTTCTGGAAAGTGAGGGAATTCAGCCATTCCAGATTCATGGCACAGGTTGGACAGCTGGTACCAAAAGTCAGTGTCAGAATACACATCAGAGAAACAACCACACATTCTGAAGGATTTTATAGACATCAGATAGTCTAACAATTTAGTAGATAGTCTAAAAGATAACAGAAAATCAACATAGATGTTTTAGAAAACATTCGTGTGTGACATTTTCACAGAACCACAGAATCAATTAGGCTGGAAAAACCTCTGAAATCATCGAGTCCAGCCGATGACAAAACACCACCATGTCAACCAGACCATGACACTAAGGTGCCACATCCAGCCTTTTCTTAAAAACCTCTAGGGAGAGAGCCTCCACCAACCTCCCTGGACAGTCTATTACAATTTCTAATCACCCTTTCTGTGAAGTAGTTCTTCCTAATACACAACCTAAGCCTTCTCTGGTACAGCTTAAGACTCTGTCCTCTCATCCTGTCACTGCTTGCCTTCTTTCAATATAAAATGAGATTCTCAGAATCCCAAAGGTTTCATTTGGGTGAGAGAGGAAAATGAGATCACAGGGAAGCAGGATGATGGAGAAATTAGACTTTGAGCTGTGAAAGGAGACATTCTGTGAAATTTAGCTCAAACTTCAAAAGGCAGCCAGTCTTTTAATTTAATTCTGAAGTCAGTCCCCAAACTATAGAACATAGACTATAGACTATAGAACATAGACTATAGAAACATTTCCAACTAAAAAACAAACCACAGGAATAAGTATTGGAGACTATTGCTTGTATCAACACCATACACTCAGTGGCCATTAATGCAAACTCTCATTCTTTAGAGAACAGGCTTTGTGCTAACTGAAAGGAATAAGGAAGACACATTTTACAAGCTTATTCACATATTTTTCCTGTGCAAAGTCTTTTTTAAAAATTTGTCTGAAACCCCCACTACTAGCCAACACCAAAGATCCGACATCATCTTATTAAGGTAACATATGCAGTAGCGGTTTCTAATTGCTGTAGGAGCTCAACATGCTGGCAAGGTGAACTGAGCATGGACACACCAAACGACATTGGTATTTGTGAAGTACTGTGTCAAACAGTATCTCAGATTAAGAGAGAAAGCAACTGCACGCTTTTGAGGCAGAAAGCAGTTGCCTTACCTACTGTATTACTATGGCTGCACAGTCATTTAGCAGTAAAAGCTGTGAAGGTGAAATCACTGAGGCATGAACATGTCTGTACAGCAAAAAATAGGCCTGCATGGTAGCAATCAGTGCTGCACACAGAGTGCAGGGCAGGAAAGGCAGCTCAGCAGCAGCAAAACTGTTTAACACGACGCCGAGTCAGGCTGTGCGAGACAGGGTCCGGAGACATGGGCGGTAAAATGCAGCACAGCAAGCAGGGAAGGCTGTGGAAATGCTCACTGCTGAGCATCTGGTAGTTATTTAATATTCAAGATAGATGTCCAAACGTCTAAAAATTGAGGTATTTTAAAGAAAATTTGATATAAATTGTACAATCTGAAACTGTTCAAAATTCAATATTGTGATTTTGAAAGGGACAACTGAAATATGTAAAGCAGCCCTAAAATATAAACTGGCCATGTTGTAAAATGTAATAGAAAATGCTATATATTTTAATGTTAAGTTCTAAAAAATGAGCTGTAGACAAGTCCCCTCTGAATTGACTTGTGATTTTTTTGGCGAGTTTTCTTTTGGTGGTGGGTGTGAGGATAGGTGCAGAAATAATTTTTTTAGGTGCAGTATTTTGAAGTAAATATACTTTAAACTCCCTGGATATATGGCCTCTGCACTGTAATATGCTATATCAACAGCAAAGACAATTACTTTGGTGAATTTAGGACATATTTATCCATAATGGTTACACAGTTGCCTTCAGGCAGGAATGATGAATAAGAAAAATTAAAGTGTTAGGACAACAGAGGAATTACCATGTAAAATGATCTTGTATAATTTGGTTATGGTTTATTTTCATATTTAGGTTGTTTTTGCGCAGCATCTCCCAAATTAACTGTTTTCTTTAAATTCCTTTCTTTGGTCTCTGAAGCTCAGATTTCAATGCCTCCATCTGCACATATTATTTTCAGCAAAAGTTTACTATATGAATTTTAAAGGGTATTTTTTTTTCCCTAGACAAAACAAGATTATATGTTCCATGAATCCTATAATTTTTATACTAGCATCTGCAATTAGTAGCAAAGTATTTAATGATTTATATTGATTTTATCAATAACCAGGGTAAACTTCTCCTAGTCATGCTTCATTTCTTAGAAGGTGCCCAACTTCCAGCAACTCTCTTTGTGCTCGAAAAGTCTATTGAAGGCGTCGTCTTGACATGAAAATGAACAATTTACATATTTATTGCCTGTGATTTGTGTGCTAGCTGAACCATCAGCAATGTTCATAGAATGCTATGTGAACTGGAATGGGAGTGATTCATGTGGCTCTGAATGAGACCAAAAGGGCAAAGAACAAGTACATGTATAAAGAGATTAGCAGCTGAATATTGTTCTGAAGAGGAAAGAATGAGCATGTATGCAGAAACAATATCAGTGAAACATTGTATTGCAAAGTCTAGTCTATCTATCATATTTCTAAGGTTCTTATCACCATGTCACCTAATTACCATATATATAAAATAATTTATCTCCCCAGATTTCATCTCTTTGTAATTCTACGATTTCTCCTCATCTAGAGTTCCTGAATAGAACAAAAGTCATTTAATTTTTAAAGATATGGATAATATCAACATCCTTCATTTATCAGGAAATGGTGTTTTAACTGTGTTAGTTACACAATGGTATACAGTCCCAAATAAATAGAAAAAAGGAGCAATTACATCATATGCTGATATACATAAACCATCTCACTTATGTAATCATATTTACTGATTTATTCTCATTGAAGGAAGCCACAGAGATTTCTACACTTCTGTAGAATTCAATTCACAGGTACAGTAGGCCATCATATTTTTGCATGTAGAGTCTTTGAATGTAGAGAAAGGAAAATAGGACAGTTCAGTAAATGAACTTCAGTACACAACCTAAAGTAACTTGCACCTACACCTTATTTATAACATATTTGTCTTGGAATAAGACATCCTGATAATTTGTTTTTGAGTGGATAAGAGAATGTGACAAATATGAGTTATAGCTGTTGGCATTTTTTATTGTGTTGTATACATTTTCTTAAAGTTACTGACCTATGGGTTTTTATCAGTAGCTGAATGGGGGTTTTATCAATAGCTGAATTCTTTCATTTCCTCTAAAATATTTGCAAAGGTCCCTGCTCAGGTCAGAAGCATGGATCAGGTAGATTTCAAATTTTGTATCATATATTAGTGTTGTTTGCAATAAAAATCTCCTATTTTTTTCACAGGAAATGCAATTACATTATTTAAGTAATTGCTGCTAGATCTTATAGGATAGAGAATTTGTAGAAATCTTTTCTTTTAGATACGCCAAATAAGTCTGCTATTATGCTGATTTTCCTACATGAGAATGTTGCATGTGATTTTTGTAAGGAATTCAATTCTGACTTTCTTTTCTCCATTTTTCTGTCACCACAAGCAAACTTGTGACATCAAAGCTAGTGCAGATCTGACATTTTTTCTATGAAATAAGACAGTTTTCTGTCTTATTTCTGTGTCTGATCAAAAGACACCAGATCTTGTTTAAAAACAAGCATTTAATGTGATGATCCAAGCCTTGCACCCAGTGAGAAAAAGAAAGTGGAAATTCCATTAGGATAGCAATAAAATCTGGCTCATGTACAGGTAGAAGATGGGGGCTGTCTCAGCGTGAAGTTTTCTTAAGCTACCCCGCCTGCTGGCGCACATGTGGACAATAAACACTTACCCATATGAAATTCATTTGTCCTGTATATTACACACAATACAATCGACACATCATAAATGTTATCACCCTGTGTGATAACTGCTTTATATATTTACTGATTCCTATTCTTCCTTTACAGGAGGGATTTGTTTCAGATAACTCTCCTTTGTGCCATGTGCAGCACTGACAAAGTGCATACACATTATGCACCGTCAATTCTTGTTGAAAGTTCATTCATTTTTCCAGATTGATAATGATTGTACTTTATCATTTGGCACAAAAGGCTTCTATTCAAAAAGTATATTAGCTTACTGGGCACTCATTTATAAAAATTGCATTGTTGGAGTCCTGCTGGTGACTTCACCATGGCAGACTCCTTTGAAGTGCAGACTTTCTTTTAACATGTTTGCACTTTCAAATGGACATATCACCAGCCTCTGCTTACTTTTTGCTTGACATATCTCTTGGGGTTGGTAGTCATGGTGGTAAATATTAGCACTAATAAGCTGGCAGGCTGCAGATGTGTGTATGTCAGGGAGTTGGTGATGGTGGTGGAGTATGTTTGATAGTTTCTTTACTGTCTGCTCTTAACAAATGGGCTAAATTCTGCTATCTTGACTGCTACAGCCTATAATAAAGCAGCACTGTAAAATTATTGAAAAATTTCACAAATAGGTAAAATGTTCATCCGGAGCAAAATTGAAAGGGTGACATGTTTGCCTTCGATATTTTCTTTTGCCCTAAAAACATTTAACCTAATTGTTGAATATCAGGTGCGGATGAATCATATGGGCTAAATTCTTGAAATTTGTTACAGCCTGTCATAAATGTGACAGTTATGTTAGCTACTTACTGCCTCTCTTTATCAGTGTCTGAGAACACTTTAGGCATTTCTGGAAGGTGCTATTTAGCTTCTTTCAGAAATGAGAGATTTGAGTAACTAGAGGTTAATCTCTACAGTTTAAAATATTTGGAGTATGACTTCAGATGCAGAAGTAGATCAGATTCAGATGTCACAGTCCAGACTTCCTAAACAAGTTGAACAAAAAAGTTAATTTCGTAGGAACAGGAAAGACGGAGTTAATTTCATAGGAAAGAGGGCAATACCCTCTTTCCAAATCTGGATGAAAAAATGGTAAGAAATTTAATCTGAAATCATGTTTATGTTATTCTTGAGGAGCAGGATTTTTTACATTGAATGGAGGATTTCTTGAGCATGGCTTTGCTGCTTCTAGACCCGATGTATTCAGCAGCAGCTTTTGGACTCTTCAGCACTATAAATCCTTCAGCTGCAAATACTGCATGCATTTGTCCTTCAGATTTTTAAGATGCTAGAAGACTCACACCTCCTAATTGTCTCTAGTTTAACTTCATATATTCAAAAATTTCATCTTAGGTCACTTAGTCAAGATCAAATAAGAGGCGGAACAGGAACATAAATGCAAGTCTTTTAAGGTAACTTAATGTTATCTACCACTATTCTTTGTAGACTTAAAAAAATAGTGAGAAAAAAAGATATTCAGATGTTAGATAGAAAATATTTTGATTTATCTATATAGTTCCTGGCTTGTATTCTTATTCTGAAGAGTCTTGTCTTTATCATGCTACGAGATTAATTCTTCAGTCAAGAACTCTTGAAAGAAATTATTGTGTGGGAATCAGTATTACACAAGGTTATGTAATCTTGGCTTGGCAGTATATTGTAACCTTTCATAAGCATATTTTTCTCCAGTCATAACTGTCTAATACTAAAGGTTTCACAAATTCTTAATTTTCATAGGCAGTGTGGTTGGTTTCCACAAAAAATAAAATTACCAAAATTTATCCCAAAGGAAAAATTTATATTAAATCGGAGCAGAGCAGTGGAAAAAAAATATTCTGAGAAGGTATTTTAAGAAAAAATGCTCTAAATTATTCTTGGAGCATGGAATGCAATTATGCACTCAAAAGTAATCTTTGAAAACTGAATACAATAATAATTGAAAAAGCAAGTGTGGCAGAAAAAGTCCTCATTAATCTGTAAGTTCTATTTTATGGGAGGATGTTTCAAAATCCTTTGATCTTGATTTTGCTTATCACTTTATACTGCATGTCTGTAATGTGCCAGGGTATTTTTAGGGCTCTTCAGTAATATTTATCCAATCTGTTTCCTTTTTGGCTGCTGTTACCAGTGTTCCATTCTCATTAGTTTAATTTCTGTTTATTTTTCTTCCCCTTTATAATGGGCAGGCATATATTTCAATTACATAATTTCACCTGGCCACACAGAAATCAGTGCATCAGGTTTTGTCTTTGAAGACCTCTCTTCAGATAGACCACACTATTTCACTATACTATTGTCTATACAATAAAAAACCCCGAATCTATCACTGTATTTCCTAATTAAGACAATTATTACTATTTTCTATACTTTGCAGACTTAATATGTACTTTTCGATTATTTACAATTTCTTTTCACAAATAAAGCCCAATAAGTTAGTAAGAAAAAAAAGTTTTACATGCTTTTTATTCCATAGACAGCTGATTCGTATTTCTCTTGAGCTAAGAAAGTATTATTATTCCTATTTTACAATTAAGAAAACCAAAACAGAAAGGAGACAGGCAATGTCCAAGAAGTTTTAAGGAAAAGGCACAGATCACAGCCACTTGTGGCTTCTAATTATTTCTTTTTTTCTAGACAGTTGTGAAGACAAAGTGTTGGAGATACATGGAGATACTTTGCTATTTTTAAATTCATAACCTTGAGCTTGGGAAAGAGAAAAGTCAGGACCATGAACTTTAGAGTAGTAAACTTCCATCTGTTTAAAAAAAACAATGGATGAGATTCCCTGAGAAACTATTCTTAAGGACAATGGGGCTGTCCAGAGCTATCTTGAAAGTAATTTCTCTTAGAGTACAAGAGGTCTCCATCACAGTGTGTGGGAAATCAAGATAGGCAGGTCAGAAAATGGCACAGCTGAGAAAACACCTGCTTCTCAGACTGAGAAATAAGAAGGAAATGCACAGTAGGGACATTTTTCCTGGGAAGAATATAGGGATAAGGTTTGGATATGTAAGACTGGGGTCAGGAAAGCTGAGGGACAGATGGAATGGTACATGATTTGAGAAGGCATATGAAGAGTAATGAGAAGGTTTTCTATAAATACTTAAGTCAGAAGAGACAGGCCAAGGAGAGTGTACCCAACCAATAAAAGAGAAGGAAGAACGGGTAACAAATACAGAGAAGGCTGAGACAGTCAGTAACTTCTTTACCTTGGCCTCCACTCTCATTCTGCCTTCCCAGGTCTCCTTAGAGGTGAGGGTGAGGGAGAAAAGTCCATCTCATGGTAAGGGAAGTGCAGGTTCAGGACTAACTGGAGAAACTCAGTAGCCACATATTTACCTATGGGTTCTCTCAAGGTGGCTTCCAGGGTCCTGAACGAACTGGCTGATGTTATTGCCAAGTCACTGTCTATGGTATTGGAAAATTCATGGTGCTCAGGTGAGGATCCTAGTGACTGAGAAAAGGATCCTATGTTTTAAAAATGGGGGAGAAAGAAGACCTGGGTGACTACACACCTGTCACAATCATCTCTGTGCCTGGGAGGGTCATGGAGCAGATCCTTATGGAAACAATGGCCAGGCACATGCAGTGCCTAGGCCACCAGGCCTAGACTAGGAGGTTATCTGAGGTAACCAGCAGGTTTCACCAAGGGCAAATTGTGCCTGACCAATCTGGAGGCCTTCTATAGATGGAGTGACTGTGATGACAGACAAGGGAAGGCCACCTGATGTCATCTCCCTAAACTACTACAGAAGGTTTTTAACAGGCAGTTGAAAACCTGACACTATTGTTACCAAACTGGAGACACCTGGATTTGAAGGATGGACTGTTTGGTGGAGAAGGAATTGTCTGGCTGGACACAGCCAGAGAGTTGTGGTCAATGGCTGCATGTCCAGGTGGGGGCTTGTGATGGGTGGTTCCCTCAGGGCTCTGTCTTGGGACCTGTGCCTTTTAGTGTCTTTGTCAGCAACACAGGCCGTGGGAACAAGGGCACCCTCAACAGGTTTGCAGATGGCATGTGGGTGAGTGGGGCAGTTGATAAAAAAGAAGGATGGGATGCCCCCTCTCAGCCCTGAAGGTCGGCTGCACCTTGGGTTGCGACAAAGAAGGATTGGCCAGTAGGTCATGGAAGCTGAATGCATCTTCAAGGTACCTTCCATGTAAACTACATTTATTGTAGTACCATAATAAACTATATAAGAAAAATAAAAAAGGTATGTTCCAATTGTCACTTGATGTGTTAAAAAATCATAGTACTTGTATAACAGGGATGTATAGGAAGAGAATAAAACATCTTCCCTATAAAAGGATACTTCTCCTGAGAGCACCTTAACTTTGGCCTTTAGCAAGAAAGTAGAACATTTTGGATGGATACACAGAGGATCAAAGTAGCAACAGTTGACTGTAAAAGCCCAGGCCAAGTTCTGAACAGATCAGATAACAAATTTAGAAAAACAGACCTCAAAGTAACAAGGAAGAAAACTAATTGCTGGTGCTCATAAATAATGAAATAAAACCTTTGCATTGTATCCTTATCTTTCATGATTCATGGATATTGAAATGGCTAGGATACTTGCAAATACTACAAAAAAATTAGGAAGATATGCCCTCCAGACAAATGCAATCCATCCCACACATCTTGATTATCAGCAAAAGATGGAGATAATCTAGTCCTGTTTTTGTTACTTTTTACACCTAACATCATCAATCAACTAAATAATTTGAGCATGAAAAGTGAAATCAATAAATGAGTTATCTCAGCTTTTTTTGATTCACATTCTTCTATTACATCAGCTATAAAGCCTCTCTTAGTACAGCCTGTAGTACAGATGTCTGAATCTGAAGAAATTGGGGAGACTATCTGTCAAAGTGATAAATAGCTAGTGGTTCATATATCTACATTAAGCGATTTTGATAAGTGAGCTTTCCACGTGGACTAGTACAACCATTCAGGACCATGGAGCATATGCATTACCTCATCAAATCTTTTGGCTTGTCACAATATCATCTTAATTCAGAAGCAAGATCCTTCTGCATTCCAATTCTGATTCTCCTTTCATGACTTCTTCACCACTCTTTCTTAGGAATGCATAGAACTATATAGCTACTTAGGAAAGAAAAAATTAATGTCAGCCTAATTTCACAGTTGCATTGCATATCAATAAATAATAAAAAAATTCATTACACGAGTTTATGTTCTGTTTAGCCAAAGAGAAAAAGTAGCCACTGAAAATCAGGAGGGCAAAAAGGCAAAAGTAATATAGCTGAGGAAACGGAAATAACAAATGTATTATTTTAAAAATTTTTTTCTATACCTTTCTACACTATATTAGAGTCTTCTAACAAAATATAAACTTTAAGCCATAAAAACAGACAACATATATAGATAATGTCTGATATATATATCTAGCATACTGTGCAGCTTAAAATGTTGTTTGTTTAGAAGGGGGCAATGCATTTGCAAGATCAGTTGCAAAGTTTGATTGTTATGTGATTGTTATGCTATAAACAACAAAGAAGATGAGCATTGTCACAATATATGATTCAAATTCATTAATGAAAAGTTTTCAAAACTTGTTTAAAGTGAGAGTGCACACTGGAGCACAAATTACATGCACAACTTAAGTTCTCTAACCTGCCCTGAAAACAAACAGGATTCTGTCCAGTCAAAAGGTAGAGAATGGTAAAAGTAAACTGCATTATGAATTGTAGGCCTTATTCTCAAATTCATAACCTCATCTCAGGGAGCTTCCAAGCAGCCAATCTAAAATTTTGATAACTTTTTACTGTGCATATCATAACTTTTTTTTTTCCTAAGACAAGGCTAAAGACCAGGAACTGGGAGGATAACAACATAGATACCCTCAGAGTTCTTTTTCCCACCTTAATATGTCTGTGGATCCCAACTTTATTTAACTCAGAATACTCACTGCTGTGAATCTCAATAAGCTCTAGATATTCTTAAGCAATATGTTTACATCTAAATTTGGTTTATCTTTGACCTGTGAAAGAGCTAAGAATACAGGCATCTTCTAGACCCAACAGAGACTTTAGCAGTTACAAAAGTTCCAAACCACCATAACAAACTAGTACCCTGACTCATGCAGAAAGTATGTGTAAAATTGTATGATAAGGAATAGACTTATTTGGCCAGGAACAGAGAAGCAAAGTCAGTGGAACATCCTGTTTGTGGTGTTTTTTATATATAGTCAGGATGTACTGTTTGTCTGGACTTTAATGTACACACTAACACTCATTTTTTATAGTGATCACTCTCCTGCAATGCAAATAACACACTCTGCTAAGTCTTTCAATAGGCTGCTGATTGTGTTGTTATTTCACTCTTGGGGGAAAAAAAAAAGTTAATAAAAGATAAGATGCTTTTGAAGAAGGTGAGATTACATTATTTTAAAATTATACATTTTATAAGATAAGGTTTAAACACATGTCAGGAGAAGTCAACATAGTGTTATGAATGGTAGTGATTGTGTTATCTGTAAACTTTGAAGCTTTACGTACTGATGTGAACAACTGACTTCGTTGTTTTGTCATTACCATCAGCATTCCTCTTTCTGCTGAACTGACTGTTGTTTGCGCAGAAAAAAGTGAGGAAAGTTTGTTTACCCGCCAATATTTCATTGACTGTTTAGCCTGAGCTGACAATAATTTTTCATCTTCCTGTCTGCTGGATCTTTTTTTTTTTTGCCTGTATAGTAAAAGTGACTGGATAGTTAACTCCTTCACCTGAATCATTCATTTAAAATAAAATCTTACTTAAATTGTCAAGAGTAGTTCCTAAAATAACACAATTTGCTAAAGCTTACAGACATTGCTAGAACCATTTTTATCTAATTTCTTTATTCTATTATGTTGGCCAGCAGCATACAGTAAATATTTGGCCAGCAGATCAATATCCAGCAGCTAAAAAACAAGAAGAAATATTTATTTTTAATTGCAATACAGATTTTGCCTGAAGGTGACATGATATATTTTAAAAACTGCAGTGTTTTAAGGGGATGAACAAAATTATGACTTCACTGTATTCTCTGTGTGCTTGATAAAGCAGATTAGAAAACAAGTGAAAATTATTTCCCTTCTTCCTTTTTCTCTTCTCTAGGCTTAACCTTCCTGCAATGAATGGAAAGAAAAATTAGTCTTAATCTATTCAATGCCATTTCAAATCAAAGCTTAGACAATAAAAGCAGTAGTGGCAAAATCTTTTGCTAAAATTGAGCAAAACCAATAGCAAGAGATCTTATGACACAGAGCAATGTGGCATGTTCCTTCCAAATAAATTAATCAGATTTACTTTGTGCACTATGACTATTAATAGATATTTTTGAGGGGTTTTTTTCCCTTTTAATCTTATTTTCTCAACTTTAAATTGCTACAATTTAGATGGCAGAGAATTTTTTTTCTGGAGATGTCTAAATTTATAGCTATTTAACTGCAGATTTTGCATTCTTAGTGCCCAGTTTTCAAAACTTAAAGCTATATTTTATTGCTAACAGTAAAGAATATCAAGAAAAACATGCTGAAAAATGTTTCTTTATAAAAATCCTGTGTGGACTACAATATTCATAGCCAGAAAAATACAGATTGCTGGCATTTCTGCAATAAGAACATTGAGACTTAACAAGCCAAGTAAGTCCTCCACATGAAATCCACCACTGTGTTATTTTGTTGTCCATAGGTTGTAATAATAGAATGCATCGCTCACTCCAGTACCACAAGGGCTTTTTTTCCTGGTCAAAATTAAAGTACAACAGTAGAACAAGGTAGAAGCTTCCCCTTCCTCCCACAGGACTGGTTCAACATTTTTCCCCTCAAGACCATTGAATTCATATTGTACAGCAGAAACATAAATTCACGCTCATTAAGGAGAGAAATTACATGCATAATTTCAGTATTTTCACATAAAAAAACTTGTGAATAGATTAGAATGATAAAAAATGTCATCAGCATTCTAACATTACTTGTTTGATATTAGTTATGTGATCTGCTGTTGTTAATTTGAAATCAAAGAATTTATAGGAATAGATTATTTGTACTTTTAAGAAAACCAAGAGCATGTTCTCCCCTCCTCTAGAAGGTATAAGAATATTACTCTATTCCAAAAATATATATTATATGAAAGAAATAGTTTCCGTAGTCACAAATATTTTTAGCTTTTTTATTTGATAAAAATGTTGTCCTTATGAAAAGTCACATAGATTGTCTTTAAAAGAAGAAGGAAAATCCAAGTTAAAAGTCATAAGTCATAAAAGAAACCTGAATGGACATTAAGGTTAGAATATATTTACAGGTGTGGGCCATGCCAGTGAGTTCAGGATTACCAGCCAGTTTTATTTAAAGGAAGTGTTTCTGCAGGAATAGTGCCTATCTCCATTGTTACTGTATTTGTTTTGTCCTGTTTTTCTTTGATATGAAATTTATGATTATATGTACCAGAAGGAAAAGACGTAAGTGGGTAGATTTGATATTACATGTAACCCACATGTCAAAGTGTGCACCTTGCAGAGCAGGAACTTAGGAAAGAGGCAGGAATTCTGCCAACTCCTTTTTTGTGGCATTCTGTAAGAAAGGACTTTTAAAGTGTGATTTTTAAAATAAGAACATAAAGACTTGGCTTTCATGGCAGTTCTGTCAATCTTGGCATACTGTGGAGCCAAGGTGAAGTAAGGCAATTCTGCTCTTTATTGCAGCAACAGCCTTCCTTAGAATTAAATGCTGATTTAATTGACAAATGATTGGATAATGAGGAAAAGCAGGACAAAGCAAAAGGCAGCAGAGAGTGTTGATCAGGATTAACTAATACAGCTGTCAATGAGAATGCCATTGTTTTCCTTTTTCTTTTCTGCAAATCGATTTTGTAGTAAAATTTGTCTCTTACAGCCAACTCAACTACTTTGTATGTGTCTTACCACTACAACCCTTGTCTCCACTCTCCAGATGACTTCTTAAAGCTTCTAAATGCTTCTTTATGGTCTTTTTTATATTGAATTTAACTTTCTATTTCACATGTTTGTCCTGTAAGATTCCCATCCCCTCTTTAGTGATGGCTCCCTGTTCTCTCTCTGTCATCAGCATGCACCCAGCCTTCGTGCAACTGACAATATTAAGGATATAAAGACAACAGCCATTCAAAGACCATTCCATGAGAGAATCCTCTAGCAAACCAGTAAGGAATTCAGCTGCACATATTATCTCCTTTCACTATAATTTGCTCTTTATCCTCAAAGAAACTTATTAACTCACCTTATAATTCCTGGACTAATCCTTTACTTCCCTGTGTGACCTCAAATCTCACACACAACAAACACTGTCAAATATTTTACTGAAGTCCAGATTAAAATTATTGTATTTCCTCTGTTTAGAGAAATTTATCTTATCAAATAAGTATACTTAGCTATTTTGGCACAGCTGACCCTCAGTAAATCATTTTCCATTTACTGATGTAGCTTTAATTCTTTTTTTAATTCAGAATCCATTCAACAACCTTGGTGTTATACTTGGTGAGTCAGTTTCTCCACTTATGAAATGGTTGTCAAAAATACATGACTTTCAGATATTACACAGCAATGCATAGGCATAGCTAAAATGATTTGTGGTCCTTAGCAGAGAATTATCTGAAACACTAATACTCTTACCATATTTTTCATATGCTATATTCAGAGAGGTACCTCTAAGAGGTGTATTATGTCTATTGCTCAAAGAGTTCTTCTTTGAGTGGATGCTTTCAGTTGTGAATGCTCTTTTTAAATTAAAATACTTTTTTCTTATTTCTCAAAGCATATCACTTTCATAAGCTGTCAATCAAGATTAAATAAACTCACACTATTCCTGTGTTATAAGTAAGATATCATGCTTTGATCAAAAAGATAAACGTATATGTCAAGCATTGTCATTAGTATTAATTATTTCAGACTCTTATCCATCTGGTATTTAGTATTTTCCTAGCAAAGTGCAAATATTTGATTTTTTTAAATTTTAAAGCTTTTTGATTAATTAAAATAATCATTCACATCTCTCTAACTAGAAAACAGCAAAGTAAATTTTATCATTCTGTTATTGAAGGGATAAATTTAATTAGTCTAGAATACAGTTAGGAAGAAATGAATGCAACTAACATGGAAAATTTTTAGTAAATTCACATGATATTGTCTTATTACCACCTTTTTGGAAAAATAAAACCAAGTCATATCAATCATTACACTATAAGCAATTACTTATACTTATTTCTCTGAAGTTCTAGAGAAACCTAAATGGCACATGTGTTCTCCCTCTCTCTATGTACCTGAGAGAGAAGGGTAACTACTGAAAAGGAAAAAAATTCAAAGTGAAGAAATTAATGTTTTCTTAAACTGCCAGGTATAAAGGCAGTTGGAATAATCAGTGGAAATCAGTGGAATAATTTTTGTGTTTTTCACAATAAATTCTGCAGACTTTAAGAAAAGTATAATTGAAAATATTTTGCAGGATCTATTGCAAAAATTCACTGAACTGAAGAAGACCTAATTGTTATCTCAAATTTGAACTATCTCTAATTCTACTTTGTATTTTCCTTGCCATTATTTTTATAATTTTATTATTTAAATTATACAGAATATATTTGCATTTTTGGTAAGCTATCTCTCAGCATTTTAAATATTGAGTGTGAAAAAATAAGGTGTAGTTGAAGCATATTTATTTCAATAGTTTAATGAAAGTCCTGAGCAGTTCCATCGGCACTTCCTGAGCTGGCACCATTCCTGGTACCAAGAGCTCATTTCAAGTTCACTATACTTATATCAGTGGATATAACTCTGAGATTGCATTACAGGAATGCACAGGGCTTCAAAGAAAGTCTAAGTTAACTTCTTACTATATTACTTTAATAGTTTTTTTGGTTGATTCCATAAAATTTTGCTGTTTCAAAGTACTATTTCTTTAAAACTTACTAACAGACTTAATATTGATCAGAAACATTACAGAATCATACCTTTCATTTGAAACTCACATAACATTATTTTGATATGAGAATAACTTTTCCTACTTTGATTGTCAGTTCATTGCAGAAGAACCAAAGTTATTTATTAAGCCTGTCATAGGTTTTCAGGTGATGATGAGTGAATGGCTGTTAAAAATTCTAACTGTAGTTGAAAATCTCAATATTTAAAATCCTATGTGCAGTTAGACTACAATTTTAAAGGAATATAGTGGTTATACTCTCAATCAAAAATTATTAACAGTAGGTGCCAGACTATAGTATTTCTTACTTTCTAACATGTCTTATTTCTAAGTTTGGTTTTGTCTAGGGAAATTTTATGGCAGAGAAATCCAAAGGAGTTTTCTCCAAAAAATGTCTGAATGTGGTTTCTAACTCTTATCAATGTGAAAATATTTCAGTGAGTAGCACATAACATCTGCAAAAGTTCTGTGTATTGGTGGCCTACCCTCACCTTCTGCAGACCTCACCATCCCAAAACAGCTTTTCTTACACGTGTTTTCTCAAAAAAGTATTTATAGGAAACTCAAAAAATTACATTATCCAGTCTTTTTTGCTGTTTTTGGTTTTGTTGTTGATGGTTTTGACTGAGTTTAACTGACTTTCATTACATGTTTCCTCTATATGCATAAGTTCAGATTCAGAAACTTTCCTCTTGTTTCTCCGTGTCTCCACATAACTTTCATTGTGAATGGAGTTCTCACTTGACTGCCCTTTAAGACATGATCTTATTTGTTGCTAACTCTCAGGCAGTATTTGAAAAGAAATTCTTAAAGCATGATTTTTTTAAGGAATTTTCTTTTTAGACAAACTTCTCATTTCACTCTTTCAGCTTAGTGTGCCTAGTGAACTTGATTCTAAAAGCAATTAATAATAAAACTGTTGTGAATGAGTACTCATTCTTGTGTCAACAGTAGGTTGCAAATTATTTTTGTGGGATAAGAGTTTCATAATTAACTTTTGCCAAAATGTGTTGCTCATCACCTTTTATTTCTCAGATACTAATGAATAAGATCAGTTACAAAGCAGGAAAGTTGTTATGAAATTGAAACTTGAGATTGCTTTCAACAGTTGTTGCTGAAAAGTGTAAACCCAAATGGACTCTACTTCAGACACTAAAATGCTGTAGACAAAACTATTATTTCATCCCCTGTGGGCCACTGTCTCTGTTCACGCTCACTTCTGTTGTCATGTTAGTTTGACACCTATAATATGTTTAATAGGTTTTCCTCTGATGCTATTATTGGCTAATGATTCTGATTTTCCCTGGAGATGGCAAAAATGAGAAGTCATACTGTTTTGTTTTATGCAGCTCTACAGGGACAGTCTTAACCACAGTACACTATGGGAGTATGTCATCTTAAATCAATGGAGAGGAAGTTAGCCTTTAACATTTGGATTGCTTGCTTCAGCTTTATAAATCAGGCTAGCAGTTATAAGTATCTTGATCCATATACTTTACACTTTTATTGTTTAAGGGGAACTAAATCAATGATTGATTTATAAAATATTATGAATGTTCTTTATGCAACAGTTTGTTTTCTAATAGAACAGTTGTCACATACTGATACCTGCAGATTCTGTGAGATCTTGTTTCATTGAATTAACTGATTTATACCTGACTCATCATATTTACCTTTAAGTCTTTATCTTCCAAAGTCGTAAGTGAGAACCATTAAATTGCAGCAAGTTTTACATTTCAGAAATAGTCATAAGAAAAATATAAAAAACACTAGTACAAGTTGAATTATTGCCAAGCTTGCTGCTGACTTACAGCAACAAGTCAGCCGTAAAATGTGCATGTTTTAATGAGCCCTTCAGCAATCTTAAATTTTAATTTTTTTAAAATTCATTTTCAGCTAAAGATCAAGGGATAACAAACATAATTACTTTTGCATACTGTGAGGAAAAGAAATGCTGTTCTAGATTTTCTGTGCATTTGATCTTCACTCCAAAGACTTTCCACCTGACTCCAAACAATCCCTCATTTTTCTGGAATGTTTTCTTTAAAAAATTGAAAAATAAAAAGTAATCACATTAAAAATTCAAATCCTAGGAAATATGTTATGGTGG
This sequence comes from Ammospiza caudacuta, assembly GCF_027887145.1. Taxonomy (NCBI): domain Eukaryota; kingdom Metazoa; phylum Chordata; class Aves; order Passeriformes; family Passerellidae; genus Ammospiza; species Ammospiza caudacuta. The sequence continues at coordinate 53,330,817 of NC_080632.1, forward strand.
ATCATGTGGGGCGTTGCAGCGAGGAATTGAGCTGGAATATTACGTCTGTTTAATTCTTTCCTTTTTCCAGCTTTATCTAGTAGAGCGTCAGCTGCTCTCTGAGATGGATGCAAATTGTTTTTTATCTATACATTTAAAAGTGAAACATTTTGAGATATTCAGAATTTTTAAAAGGTGGTTATTGTTTTCAAGTTATAACTTTACTTTCTCTAAATCAAGAATGTCTCATTAAATCATTCATGATTTTTTAGTAAAAAGTTGCAAGCATTTCACACTGTATGTTTACATTATCTGCAAAAGAAGCTGAGAGATGAAATATTTGCTCCAGAATTATTTTGGTTTGATTTCTTGTTAAAGAAATATTTTAGAAAATTCTATCTAGTAAATATTAAAAATAATTGGAGACACTTGGTTAACCAAAGAAATATTTTTCAATTGAAGAGTATTTTCAATAAATACAACTATGAACAAATATACATACATATTCATATAATAAATATATATTTTCCATTAAAGAGTACTCACATCATATTTTCTGGGAAAGTTCAGATAGGAAGGCATACAGGGAAGGATATATTAGTAAGACTGCCCATCAGAGTTAGCCTTGTGCAGATTTTATATAGTTACAGTAAGTCTGAGTGTTTCCATTTCATAGCTAAGATTGGGGTCAATGATGAGAAAGCTGAAGAGATGCATTATTTAAATTAACAGAATGGATAATACATATGTTACAATATATTTTTCTTTATTTCCCAATCTGATACTACCACCACCACAGAAACTGCTGGAAGGAATAACAAGCAGAATAGAGAGCAAACAAGCAATGGTGAAACAGTATTGCCAAATATTTAAGAAAATGCAGACACTTCCTTATGGTCATTAATATATTATTGACTTGTACTAGACCTGTATCAGAAAGCTGTCTCAAGAAACTTGGATAAAAGCTTGAGACACCTTCAGTTAAAAGCCTGCTTCTGCCTAAACAATGTAGAAGAAAACTAGGTAAATAAATTAGGAGTATGTGGTAAAATGTACTTTAGCTTCTATTTAAGCCTTAGTGTTCCTTAGTGAAAACTATTTTGGGTTTTTTTTAGGGGGGTTTAGGTTCTCCTAAGAAGAGAAGAGCGAATCCTGAATGAAGTCAGAAAAGGCAAATCCACACTAATCTGTAATGATTCATCTTGAACTGTTTGGAAAGAAAGTAAAAAGTTGTGAACTGAAGAATCGAACAGAGTATATTAGCTAGGATCAAAAAAAAACCCAAAGAAACCCAACCTTGTTTCCTCTCCCTGAGACTTCCATGCTTTTTGGTTCTCAAAGCCTGTAATACAACATAAAATATTCAAATACTTAAGAAAAGGAGTACAGTTGCAAATTGGTTTGTGCAGACAACATCAGTTAGAAACAGAAGAAAACAGACAACAAAAGCAAACTTACAAAGTCAAATGGTGTGTTTTTTCTTCATTCTTATTCAGATTTTTATTTATTAGCTCCTTAAGGTAAAAGAATGCTTAATGTCCCATTTCTTTCACCCTTTGTGTGTGTAAGAAAGAGGGAAGAGATGCTGAAGAAGATCGGCCTTGAGGGAATACTAGGCTCTTAAAACATCATTCTTTTGAACAGAAATAGTATCCAAGTTTGACATTTCTAAAAATACATTAATGGAAGGAAAAAAAGGTGTAAAATATTAAAGGAATTTCTTTTCTGCTTCCCAATATTTGCTATTCTTAAACAGTGACAACTTCTGTGCTCCTATGGTCATTTAAAATTTGGTTGGAGTCCTAGTGGTGCTCATGGAAGGTTTGCTTCTGGCTTTTTAGAGCGGAGTTTCAATTATAGATTGAATCAGTGGAATATTTAAAGTCACATTTTCAAGACTTCACAGAATAAAAGTGAAACAGTTGCTCCCAATTTTTTGCAGATCTTCACGATGAAAAGCTAAAGTAACAGAGGAGATACCTTGAAATTCACTGATTTAAGAGTTTTTCCTGAGTCTGCTTATGGCAGCTTTTCTGATTTACTGGTTATAAAGATGGCAGAGAAATGATCTGAAAAATCAAGACAAAAATTATAGAATAGATGAAAAAAGAACTGAGAGAATGATTTTGTGAGTCTAATTCTACCTCAGGTTTTCTTTTGCCCACACTAACCCTGACTAGCATTTCATCCTCAAAATAACTTCATTAACCTGTCCTGTAATAAATACCATACAGAAAATCATTCCAGATTCCTTCCTTGCAGTGCTAATTTATGCTACTAATTTTATATTTTCAATGCATATTATTTGAAGAAAGAGTTTCTCCTTGAGTTTATACTTCTCATACTTTGCTCAGTCTTCAACTTCTTTCCATTTATGTTCATTCCCATTTACACTTAATTGCAAGTGTAATTGTAGACAAGACATTAATTACAGATTGAATTCAGGTGAATTGAAAGTAAGACTACCAGCATTTTGCAGGTTCACATTAATGAAATTTTCTTAAAGAAACCAAGTGCAAATTTACTGGCAGATGGGAGCTAAAAGAGAAATAAAAAGAGTTTTTACAACTACCTCTCCCTTTCTTCATGATAAGAATATTTCATGTCATTTGATATAATGGGTCTAGGCTAGTATACACTTATGAAAGCCAGAAGAATTGAGGAAAAAATGTCAAAGATTCACAGAAGTCTTAAGTAAATGCTATACCCCTAAACTGTTCTTTGGGGCTGGGGATGGGGAACTAGGAGCAGAAATCCAAAAGCTTAAAACCATTAAACCACAGAGGTTTTTTGTAATTCCAATACTGTGTATTAATCTCACTCACTAAATTATGCTCCATTTAAAGAAATGAAAGTTCAGTATTCATGTTATTTTTCATGCAAATCCTAGCATGAGATTTCAGATATGCACCTGGAAAGAGAAAAAGGAAAAACTGCTACAAAAGTATTGCTTCTTCTCCCCCTGGCTATGTTGCCAGTACAACCATCCATCACTCAAGAGTACTCAGTCATAAATTTGAATTGAATAGGAGAAATGACTGGACTGTCTGCTGCCTCAACTGAAACCAAAAGGCTTCTCTGTAGAATTTTGCTTTCTTCTAATCACTAATGATACGATGCTTTATCTAACAGGCACTAGGCTAAAAATAGACAAGAGGAAAAGGCCTTAACCATTTTAAAGAGCACAAGTGACATGCAGGCTGACCTCTTGACTGCATGTGTTACAGCTACAGGCAACCCAAATGGTGCCAGGTGGAGATTACGCAGGGCAGAGCAACATCTGCTTCACTATCACAAGGGTAAATGATATGTTATGCCTCATGTTATGCCATAAACAGCCTGAGGTAAGAAAGACTGGTAGAGTTCCTGCCACAAATTAAACTGTTGCCAGCAGGTAGGATTCCACTCCATCTGTCCATGTAAGTAGCTCAAACAGAGCAGAAGCTACATAAAATACTATCCAGAGAGATAAAAGGCAAATAATGCAATTTATTTGTGGGATGGAGCCAGAAATGAAAGCAAAACTAAATAGAAAGAGAAGATGTTTTTCCCTATGATGAATGGAAAGTGCTGTGCTGTTATATAATCTGTTTTCAGAGGTAGTGGATAAAGTTTCTGAAAAGCCTTTTTTCTCTTTTTTCTTTTTCTTTTTCTTTTTCTTTTTCTTTTTCTTTTTCTTTTTCTTTTTCTTTTTCTTTTTCTTTTTCTTTTTCTTTTTCTTTTTCCTTTTTTTTCTTTCTTCTCTTACAGCTTGTTTTGCACACAGACAAGACACAGAGGCACAAAGTATGTATCTTGGACATGCACATCTCATAGCTCCCAAAATTATATTCCAAATTTTTATTTGGTCACTCTCCTTTTTCTTTTTTTCTACTTGAAGATGTTAAAAAGACATCTTCAAGCAGAAAATACTGAATAATTGGGGTTTTTCAGTCCACAGACAACTTTGTGAGGAAAGCAGTGTGAAAAACATAATACTGATGCCTCCTTAAGGCTTAAAAAATGCCTAAGAAATAACTATATGTCCCAAGGGCCACTTATATGTTGGGTAGTAAACATGACCCTGTCCTAATGATACTAAATAGCCAAGTACTTGCTGGATGTTTTGCTTTTTTTTCATAGACAAATTTAATGAATTGCTCACAACTATTTGGAGACAGTAAATAAGTTTAAATTTCTCAATGAAAATGCAAGATGCACACAGAACAAATGCATTGAGTGGGGTAGAACTAAGTTATTCAGTAAAATTTCTTTCAGTTTCAGGACACTGAATATTCTCAATTCTATCATTTTTATTTCCACTAATTATCAGTTGTGACATGTACAATATAAGGAAACCCCACATTTTTATTATCTAGGGAAAACGTACATCAAATATTTCATTTGTGTTATTTTACAGCAAAACACACAAGAAGAGGTCACAGGATGTGTTCTAAAAAGAAAGTTTTTGTCATAAAAACCTGACCTACTTACCAAATTTGAGGAATTAAAATAATTTCAAAATGCAACAGTATTTTTATTGAGTAAAAATTATCAAGTAGTTTTTAAATATGTGGTATGTCTTGGAAGTGTCTTAAGCTCTCAGTTCCTTGAGCTTCACTTAAAACAGAAAGAACTTTAAACAGTGATTAGTAGAAGTCAACTTTTGAGATATCTGAGTTTCCTAAGGGTGTAGATCAATCCTAGTGGGATTTTCAATATCCTATTAGGATATACTCATAGTTATATACTATGCCCCTAGTTATGTATAAATAGTTCAAAAAAATTTTTACTAGAATCTTTCTAGAATGAAGTAATTCTAGAATACAGTAGGTATCTGAATCACTTAGAACACTTTGTAAAATATTTCCTTTTACTTTGCATAATAATAAAATGTGCTGTAGACTTTTGTGAGTCTTGTAGTTTCTAAGAACATTTCTTCAAAGTTTTTTTCTGAAATATATATGTCATTTTTTGTTTATCATCATAATAAATAAACTTCTAGAGATATCTCAGGATATTGTTTTTGAAAAATTAACACAATGTCACAATATATTTTTAATGGCATCCTGAAACAATAAATTACATTAATGCTCCCTTTAAAACATTACAGTGGAAAACTAACCTAAATATTCTTTATGTCCTTTTAAGCTAACCATGAATTAGGAGAGGACTTTTTTTGTTTCTTGAATGAGAACAAGAAGTCGATATTTTAATTCCTCAAAGAATATATCTTCGTGCATTTGGCTTTTTATTAGAATGAACCAAGCTGGATCTTACCTTCTACAGATACAGATAAAATGATAATTTTGGTGATCTCAACACTGCTGAGATTAAAATATCAAAATACTGCAGTACTTTTACATGGAGTCATTAGAAGTAAAAGAAGCTTTTAGTGGTAAATTTGTGAACAATTGTTTCCACTCAAGTAAAAGAGGATTTCAATGCAACTGCAGGAACAAGAAATTACTGAGAAAACACAAAATTTAGGGTCTGTTTTTCTTTTGGTAGAAAGGCCAAAAGTCAGGAGCCATTCAGGTGGAACTGAATTAAAGATTGAGTCAGTTGTCCTTTGGAATATATGAGAAAAGAAAATAAAACATAATACTCATTACACTTTCTATATTCTAACCTACTAGAATACACAATGCTATAAATCAAAAGTGGATATAGGATTAAATTTTTCTTGGAGCCATTAATTATATTCCTATTTATGTGAATATTCAACGAACAAGAAACTTTCATTACTGTTGCCATAGCAGCCTGCTATTGATCCATCACTGCCTTCCTAATGCAAAAATAATGGTTATTGCAAGATATATGCTGACACCTCAGATGATGAATGGCACTCATATTTTAAAGATATCAGAGAGAATATCTGCACTTATTGCTCGGTTATTGATCCTAAAGCACAGTGGGAAGAGGAAGAGAGAGAAGAGCTTGATATAAGAACTCTAAAAATAATTTTGAAGTGTTGATTGTATGTATACACAGGGAAGACGAGAAAGTCAAAATTTTCAGAATGAAATTACCAGACCAAAGAAGAAAAAGGCAACTAAATGAGCTCAAAATGACTTTGGAATGTGGCAGTTAAAAAAAACCAAAAACTAGCCACGTGCATTAAGGTAGTAGGTAGAGACCCTGATATATTCACTAGCTTCAGAAATATCACAGTTTGCTACTTTTGTATTTTTAAACTTTGTGAGTGCTAGTCAGGCATTAAAATAGAGAAAAGAGTGATTCTCAGTGATAATGACTCATCCAAACATGGTGAGAGTGGCCTAGAAAGTTTCCTTCTATCATTTTCTCAGATAGAAGGAGTAGGTATAGGTCACTGAGGATGAGAGAAACAGAAGAGCATTTAATTAATGACTACAGATCTATGGGACAGTGATTATGTTACTCATCAGAATAAAGATTCTGATTCTGGAGACAATTCAAGTTCTGTCTCTGGAGACAATAAATAAGGATCTTTGCTGGTTTAGGTGTTGAGGAACACATTCAGGGCAGGTAGCTCTGGGTGCAGCTGCAGTGGAGCTGTGCAGGTTGAGCTCTGGGCGGCAGGAGCCCAAGACAAGCAGCCCTGAACTGCTGAGCCTTTGCATAACAAAGGGCACTGGGACCGGCTGCCAGGGGACCAACACTCAGAAACATGGCAGGAGCTGATGAGGCTCGACCTTCCTTTTCTTAGACTGTGAGGTCATTAAGTGACAGGGGTGTCCTTTGCTCAGGCTCCCTCCTTCAAAGCACCCAGCTCAAGCTGTTATTTCATTATTCATGTATTAGGCTATTTGAAGTATCTTAACGTCTGAGATAGCTATGGGAAATTTGGGGTTAAGTCAATGAGGAAGCCTTGCCTGACTGTTTGAGGGGTGTGTGTAGGGAGTCAGGTGGGGCACCCACCAGGTCACTGAAGCCAACAGATGCAAAGGGGCCTCAGTCCCAGTTCAGGTACCAGAGCCACTTGGACGGTCAGGCAGGAATGTTTCCTTACCAAAGGAAAGGGAGGTTTTGAGGTCTGTCCTTCCTATGGAATAGCCCCGCATGACTCAGTTAAGATGTGCAACACTAACACAGGAGTGAAGGTAGAGGACCTCCAGCATGAAAGGCATCTATTTTCAACCTCGTCAATTTTCAACAAGTTTGCCCTTTTTCTTTGCACTTTCTTAATGTACAAGTTGCATTGTTCCCTGTATTCTGGTGACTTCATGTGATGATTTTTCACTGAGGTTTAAATATTCCTATCAATACAGTGAGGATTCTGCCTGTCAAAAGCACACATACTCTGTGTGCTGTACTATGCCATGCACATTCTGTTTGAAGACCTCAGTCTTCATACCTCCTCAACACACTGTGATAAACAGTACATTTCTTTCATAAGACATGCACTGAAAGAGAGGGAACATTGTTACTGACAGTAAAAATTTTATGCATTAGTAAGCTGTTAGTTTTAAGAGTAACTAAATCAAATGTGTGTTCATTTGAGACCAAATTTGGGAAGAAACAAAATCTATAGAGCAATCTGTAAGCAGATGGACAACATAATTTCTTTAAATGCAGGCTTTTCCTTAAATAACTAATTACATATGCCCACCTGGGTATAGGCTTTGCTAAAGTGACTAATTTAAATTCCCGGAATATTTCTTCACAATAATTTACATTTCAGACAGCAATAGGGCTCTGCAGCCATAGGTAAGTGGCTGCCAGCAGGGAGCCATGCCTCTGCCTTCCATACATCCAGGTCTTGGGGCAGCCCCCAGGCAGCTTGTCTAGGCTGGCTCCCCTGTGGCTGAAGCCTGCTCCCTCAGCACTCGCTCAGCACTCTTGGACTCTGCATTCACGTTTGCTGTCTATCTGAACAGCAAATCTTGTTGTAAGGATGGCCTTGGGGGCTATTCTCAGAGGACAGTCTAGACATACATTATTGTTTACAGTCCATCTCTTTTGTATACAAGAGAGAAAGAGTTCAATGAAGCTTTTTCCTAATCACCGTGTAGCATACTGCCAGGCACAAAGCAGGAGACGAATGGCATTATGTATTTTATATATGAACTAGGAACATGCAGTGATTACTCCTTTATGTCCCTGATCACTTGCTGATTTACCATTCACATACTGCATACTCAGTTGCTCTTGTTCACTCAAGATGCAACTTCTTTGAAAATTCACTATTGCTTTTTTAACTGCACTGTTTATTAGAAAATAATGCTTACTTTTCTTCATCCAAAACTACTTGTAAACAGAAAGTGCCCTATACTTACTCTATGGAGAAAAATAAAACAGACTTCCTATGCTTAAAATGGACAATAAACTGTCTTTTCTAGAACATTATTAATTCTCAGCCACATTTGAGTGTAAAAAGTCATATTTGGTCTTTCTCTCTAGTCCACTTGTAGGTGTTTGTGTTAACAGACAAGGAGGCTGCCACATACTTGTGCTGATTTGTTGCAGAGTTGCAGTGCTTTACAAAGGAATTTCCATGTTTGGTGAAGACAGGTCTACATTTTCAATGGACAGAAAGAGTGTCTGAAGTGAGTTTTCATTGTGGCTAAGTGTTAGAAAGAATTTAGCGAAGAAAGATTTTTTTTATTAATGCATCCTTGAGATAAAAAATAATAACGTAAAACTAAGTCATTGCCACTAGCACAGAAAAGACAGTCATATATTATTAGCATATTAACTGAAACATTGGAAGTATAAGAATTCTAATTAGAACTCTGAGTAAAAAGATACAAATTTTAAAGTGAAAAACTCTATGCAGGTTTAGTTTTATTTAAAAAACCTGTAGACAACTCTCCAGTAGCAAACTACCTTCTTTTTTATTCCTAGGAATCTGTGAACAACACAAGCTATACTTGAATCAAGCTGCATCATCCTTAATTATCCTTTTAAAGACAACTAGATATCCTTTTTCAGCTGCAAGAGTTTTAGGTGCTTCTTTCATCACTACTTGATACACAAGTGGCCAAGAAAGACAATGGTGTCCTGGGATGCATTAGGCCAGCAGGTCTAGGTCAGGAGATTCTGCCCCTCAGCTCAGTCCTGGAGGGCCTCACCTGGAGCTCTGTGTTCAGTTCTGGGCTCCTCAGTACAAGAGGAATTCATGGAGCATCTGGAGTAAGTCCAATAGAGGGCTACGAAGGTGATTAAGGAGCTTATTAATCTTAAATACTTGTCCTAGGAGTGTGTGCAAACATCTGAGGTGTGATGCCACCAGGCAGCTTCACACTTAAATTCTGAGAAGATTCCTGAATAGACACACACTAATGTATTTTCTGTATTCTCAAACTCAGTCTAGAAATTAATCTAGAACAGGTTTATTGGATTGATCAGAAAGATGGAGGCAACTTCTATTTTCTTCCAATGCTACTACAGCTCTTCATCTGCTACTTCAGCTCCTTCCTCTTCCTCTGATTGTTTTGCATTTGGATTTTGAAGTCAGTTATTGTCCTTACATCCTCAAAATGGATTTACAAGACATTTTCAGCTGCAGTCTGTTTCTGAGAATATGCCCTCTCTGATACAGATACACATTCTCAGACAGACCTCTTAATCTCTCCCAGTTCAGATGTTTTATTTCATAGAAAATCCTCAACTATTTAGCTCCTTTTTCTGGCTTTCCCATTGGCTTTCCTGTATATGTGTTCAGACACATAGAAGAGATGTTCTCATTATTTTGTTCATTAGACTTTGATCCAGCAGGACTTAAACATGTGCTTACTAAAAACTGTGATTAATGTTGCAAAAACAAGTAACTTATAAACAATGATGAAAATAGAAGAAACAGATATTTATTATCACTATTATTATTTTTCTCACCATCATCATCATCATCATCATATCTAATAATGTATAATACTAATACCACTACTACTAATAATATTCAAGTTATCATACTGCAGGTAAGGTACTGCCTTGGAAAATTCAAAGGTGTATTTTATAGGGCCATGAATGTGCATAAACATCTATAACACAAAGCAGGGAAAATATAAAGATCTTCAGAGAACGAAAACCACTGCAAGTATCTCTGTCAGTGACTAAAAAATTAGCTTGAGCTTTAAAGCTCTAGCCTTGCCACTGCAGGTAATAAATGGAGGTGTGATATATGTGGACTTCAGTGAAATTTCTTTTTTTCCTTTACAGATGTGGATGTTGTTTATAATATGTATCGCAATATAATTTAATTATGTTATTTCAGGCTACCTGCAAGATATTGTTTATGGACCTGGTCACAACTTCATTATAAAACACTCTTAAAGTCTCAAATTATGTGGTGCTATGATGCAAACCAGAATTTTAGACCATGTCTGCATTTAAATTAAGCTGGAATCAACCTCTTTAGGCTAATATTTAAACAAAAGTAATTTGTTTCTATTTCTTGGCAGTGATTCTCTACTGTGTTTCACTGAAACCAGATCTGTACCAGAAAAACCATGAGATTAAGGTCTATTATGTCTGTGACCATCTTAATACACAAAAGTTAGATTTTTATTATGTTTGATAAAGTAAAAAATTAAACAACTAATTCTGCAGCAAACTCTTGTACAAATTTTTTTACTTCTGTTTGCATAAATTAAATATGCATAAGGACCTACCATTTGCGTGTTAGATGGCAATTGCCCACTTTTGGTTCCACTTGATTTCATTGTTCTTGTAGTCATATCATGAACCCACTAGTGCTCAAGTTTCCCAGGCTGAGCCAAAGGACATACAATGACATTAATATTTTTTATTTTGAATAGACAAAAAATATATTTCTTAAATTAAGGGATCACTTTCAGTCCTGAGGGAGTTTCTTTTTGAAACTTATATGAGAAGGAGAAAAAAATTTTAATTGAATCTTCTCATTTACACCTTCCATCTGTTTTTGTTCCAGCTGCATCTGCTTAGATACTTGAGAAGCAGGTCAAACTAACACTTAATGGGTCTCAGCTGATTATTGCAGTAATATAATAAAATTGCTGCAAGTAGAAAGTGGAATGGGAAGGAGGGTTTACATTTTTATATTAAATGGAGAAAGTTTAAAGTAATTTTCTTGGCTTTAAAGGTTATCAAAACAAGTTGGGGAAAAATGCATAATTCTCTACCACAGGGAATTTAGTCTACATTTTTTTTGAGCTTTGCAGAATTTTGTTCTTTATTTTCAATAGTACTTCTTATTGAGAAATTGCTACTTTGCCTATTTTTTTCAAGTACTATGTTTAAGTTTTTTTTCTTCTGAATCTGACTTTTCTGTCTAGTATTCTGCATTTTTTCTTCTCTAATTCTGTGTGATTAAATCTTTTTATATTTTATATGCACTCTAGTACGCATTATGTGTCTGAAGATTATGATATGATATAATACGATGTTTTTCATGGTATTTAACTTCTACCTTTGGAAAACTAAGTCCTTCACTTCCTAGATTTATTGCTGTAATTACAGTAGCGAATGACTTAAGTGAAACATATTGTTTAGACATGTAAAGTATATTTCTTTCCTTCTAAATCTTTCTCTTTTTAAAAAATATTATTATCTTATAAAGGTAAGCTTTCATGTTTGTATCATCTGCTTTACATTGCTAGAAAAACTTAGTTTCCTAAGGAAGAAAAATTTACTTTTTTACTAGTAAGATTCACTTTTTCAACTTCATCCATCTAAGAGTTAGTTTTGTTGATTATTTCTTTAGCAGATTTTGAGAGACAGACACCAGCAAAAATTATTTCATTTCACCTCTGTATGCCATTCACAGAATCAAATATTTATACATATATATGTAATTATAATTAATATACCAGCTAAGTCATTCTGAGCATATTAACACTTTTCTATCCTGTTAGTATTTGTCCAACATGAAAAGAATATTTGTGAATATACTGAAAGGCTGCTACCTATTCCTTACTCACAATGATCTGTGCTCATTAAATGTCTTCAGCTCAGTGGAAGGAATTTTGCTCACAAAACAGTGGGCTGGTCTTGTAAAGTGTCCTGTGTGAGTAAGAGGAGGAGAAATTGTGGCAGAGAAAGTCAACAAAGGCTTTGGTGAGGTAAATACTACCAGGTGCACGTAGAGAAAAATAATGATGGCTCTTCTGAGCACATTTATCAAACTAGACACATAGGTCGGCAAAGATGGAACCACGTAACAAGTCTTAACAGACTGGTAAATGTGGACAGGAATATCCTTCCCCTGTTTGGGCTAAAAGGTGTATAAATAGAAGGAGACCACAAAGCATGTAGGAATTAAGCTGAAAGAAAATTAATAAAGTAGTCCCTTTAATAGATTTTCTGTGAAAAGTTAGTAATATGAAAAAAAATGGTGGTGAAATGTTAAAGATCAAGGTTGGTGCGAAGATCACAGAGTAGGCTGGTGATGCAGAGTTGACAGAATGGCAAATGAGAATGCTTTTCTTGCCCTGATATTGTGACATTTAGCTGAATGGTTTTGAAGTCAGGTGGTCTGCCTAAGATTGAATAAGAGGAATGTTGTCAAATTATTTAAAATATCAAATGAGATGAGTGCTGAGTGCTACTCGAATTTAAGTAGAATCTAGGGTTAGTAGGGTACAGATAAGGTGAGTATGGAGGAACACACAAGAAGAGTTAAGTGCCAAGGAATTAATGTGTAAAAATACCATTCCTTTGTCTGCTATCTTTTTCTCTAAAACCAAATTCTCTAGCTTCACCTGGAAGTAATAATTATGCTCTATGTTTATTCCTGTCTGAGAATGCATCCTCTACTTAACTGTACCTAAGCACTCCTAAGTATTCTGGTTTACACTTTTCTAAAGAAATGCATTTCTAAATTTCTTTCCATCACTAAAAAGCTTCGTTCATAGTGTATAATTCGTTAGAATATAAAACACATACTGTATATCCATAGAAAGGAACTTGAGGCTGATTCGATATAAATGGTTGGGATGATGAACGGTGGTACAATTAAATCATGCTTTACAGAGCTGGAAAGGGAAGAGTTTGAAAAGATTTACCATTTTGTTTCAGAAAATTTTGACATCATAAAACAATTCAAACCCCCAAACTTAAATAAGGATAAACTCTAGTAGTCATAGCTCAAATTATGTATGTTTTAAACATTACTTACATAAATCAAAGTACAATTCCTTCAGAATATCAAACCTCTGTGGAAGCAAAACTGTGACATTCTTTGAATGCTTCTGTTTTCTGACACTGAGCAGACTAACTCCCTGTACAGCGACTGTCAGAAGTGGAAGCTAGGCAGAAAGTCCATGAGGTCACACTAAAAGAAGAGTATATGGGAAGGCAAGAAAAAGAAACAAAAAAAAAAAAAAAAAGAAAACAAAAAGAAAACAAACAGCCCTACAGAAAAAGTAGAACAAGAAGCTTGGGTTTATTCTTTCTGATCATTAGCAATTCCCTTCTTCGCCATGTCACCATTTTGTTTAGATTCCCATGAGGAGGAATACTGCAGAGGGCCTTTTTTCATATATGATATTCAAACTTTGCTCCTGTTTGTTGACCCACACTCTATGTCTGCCTGTTGGAGAAGTAGCACCATACTCGCAAGGTTTAGAAGCAGCACTCTTGATATTATTTGAGTTAAGAACACTCTTAGAAGCCTCCACTCTTGACCTTACCAGGTACATCAGTGCTGAATGCAGAGAAGCACCTCTTACATCAACTGCCCCTTATAGTTTTTGTCATTTTATCAAAGGATACCACGGAAGAGAGAAAAAATAGAGGGTTAAATTAAGTCCTAGTGCAATTCTCAGGTTCAGAGAGTCGTGTCCATAATTAATTTGATGTCTCTTTTACATATCAATTATTCATCAATATGTACATCGAGTAGAAGTTACAGTGATAATCTTTTGGACTCTAAACGACGTACTTCCAAGGAAACACTTCACTACTGTCTAGCAGAGACCTTGAAATAATTTTCTCATTATTTTCAAATGTTACTACTTGTTCACACACCTGCTTTCAAGTGGTTTTTAATATTAAAAAAAAGAGTAATATGTCTTTCAAATATCTATCGTTCATGATGGCAAAAATCAGAGCTTTGACATTTTGAGCTGGTTCAGTGTTGTTTTTTAACTACAGCCAGCCACTCGCTTGGTCCCCCATCAAAGGGATCAGGGAGAGAACTGGAAAGGTAAAAGCTATGGAAATCATGGGTTGAGATAAAGACAGTTTCATAGTGGCAGCAAAAGCTGCACACACAAACAAAGCATTGCTTTGCACGTTCCAAACCAAGGATTTAAGTCATCACTTCTCATGGGCAGGCAGGGTTCAGCCATGTCCAGGAGAGCAGGGCCCCATCACACTAAAAGTTACTTGGGAAAATAAATTTCAACGCTACACATGTTCCCTCCTTCTTCTTCCCCATTTATATGCTGAGCATGATGTCACATGGTCTGGAATATCCCTTTGGTTAGTTGGGGCCACCCATCCTGGCTGTGCTTCCTACCAGAATGGGCCTTGCCTCTGTGTAAGCCCTGCTAAGCAATAACAAAAATATCTCTATACTATCAATCCTGTGTTCAGCCCCTGTGAAAGAAATTAACTCTACCCCACCTGAAGCCAGCACATATAGTTAACTTCCTGCTAAGGATCAGTCTTTCACACCTTCAAAGCAAATAAAGAATGTGATTATTATCACGGTTTTGCATCATGGGCAGAAATTGTTCATAATGGCTTTTATAATCATGATAAATCCAGTAGAGTTTTGGCATCCTTTCTGTTTGAAAGAAAAGGAAAATGGCTGTTCCAGAACTGACATTGCACAATCAGTACAGATTATATTTATGATTATTTATGCATTATATATTTATACATATTTATTGAGAAATATGGCTGATTGCCTTCTCAGACTTCCATGCACAGGTACCAGAAAAACATGGAAAAGCTATTTGTATATCTTTTGTATATCACATATCTTATGTATATCACATATATATAAAAGATACATGTGAAGAATCAAGCTGATCTTTCCTTCCCCATTTCTTCTTTTTTATTGGTTGGATTTATTACATTTAGGAGTACGATCTTTCATTTTGATGGTTATAGCGCATCAAGAAATTTTAATTAGTACCAGAATTTCTTAGAATTACTTAGTTTTTATGTAAAAACTAAGATATATATACATCTGAAATAACCATGAAAGGCTTTAACATTCACGTTTTCTTTTAGCTGTAAAAAGTACAAGTGCAATTTTCTGTTTCATTTGTGTCTCACCTGGGGTGACTAAGCGGGGATAGCTACTCTCTTCACTGTGCAAATCAGGAATGAGACGTCTGAGAATGCTCTGGGAGGATTCTGAGTTTTCTCTCTCCTTCTTGTCACCTGGTGTTGTTCTCACTTCAGCCTGTTTGTTTGATTGTTTATTTGTTTGGGGTTTTTTTCCACACTCTAGTATCTCTCCCTCTCTTTTTGAATAGTTGTATTTCAAACCCATCAGTGGGAATTTCCTAAAGGCATATACTAACTTTGGCTGGCCCCTCTCCAACCCATTCTCTCCTTTGGATATTAAATTCCTACTGCTTTTGTTAATCATGTTATTATAGCACTTCTGTTAAACTGTTAAAATAAAAAAGCCAAAGGTGCTACCTTTGAATAAGGAGTTATGCCATTTGTATGTGCCCATCTGCTTTATTTTCCTTGACTGGTCTTATGCAAGGTGTGCAGAGGCATCTATTGGGAGAATGGAAGAAAAATAGGAATTTCTCAATAGGAATATTTTGAATCTTCTGAAGGTGCAAGTGCTGTCCAGAAATACTGAGGTAGAAAAGGGTTTGAAACAAACCCAGAAATTTCTTTCTCCTTATGATGCACAGCTCAAATTAACAATTTATTTTCACTTACTTCCTGAATATTTGGGGTTTTTTTTTTTCAAGGACTTCTTTTTTGTTACTCTTTTTGACAAAAATAAATTACGAGTTTAAAGACAGGACTTTCTTGAATAATTTATCACTTCAGTTTCATTATCATTCTTTAGGTTTGGATTTTTTATAACATATGGCTGCAATTTTAACTTCAAATAGATCTGATAAAAATGTGAGAAGTAAGGAAGTATTTGCAGAGAGATGGTCTTGAAACAAACCCCAATAAATACATTCTGAAAACATGTTTGGATCCTGTTCCAAATATATTTGGTAGCTCACTTCAGTATGTCATCCTTCACACTCAGTTTATCCTACTCCAGTGACAGGGAAAAGCTGCCAACAGGATGAGAACATATTTCTGTAATTTGCAGGGCAGGTCAGGCCACAGAAAAATGCAGTGAAGCTTGCTCTTCAATGTAGGTACTAGTCAGCCAAATATTTATACACATGTTGACTGTTATAGGTGTACTCAAGATTATTCAATCAAGTTCTTACAGGGTGACTGACAATGGAGCACGTTTGTCTTCTTTGCTGTGAAGCATCAGTGCGGATGGGCTGTGGTCCTACTCTTTCATTGCTGGGATTTTTTAGGAGAGAAGCAGCTAAAAAACCCAAACAACTTTAACTGACCTGAATTACACTCTGATTGCAATCATGAAATCCTAGTGTACCCTGATCTGAAAGGGACCCACAAGGATCTCCAAAGTCTAGCTCCTGGCTTGGCACAGGACAACCCTAAGAAACACATCATGTGCCTGAGAGAATCATCCATTTGGTTTATTTTGAAATCAGACATGCTTGATACCATGGCTGCTTCCCTGGGGACCCTGTTCCAGCTCCCAACCACCCTCTGTGTGAACAGCCTTTTCCTAATATCCAAACTAAACCACCCCTGACACAGCTTCAGGACATTTGTTTGGGTCCTTCCACTGGTGACCAGAGAGATCAGTGACTACACCTCCACTCTCCCCCAAGAGGAAGCTTTAGACTGTGATGAGGTTTTCCCCCAGTTTGCTCTCCTCCAGGCTGAACAAACCAAGTGACCTCAGCCACTCCTGGCTGCCAGGGTGCTGCTGACTCCTATCCAGCTTGCCATTGTCCAAAACTCACAGGTCACCTTTTGTGGAGCTGCTTTGCTGCCTCTTGTTCACGAGTCTCTATGTTCATTTCCCATAGAAGAGTGTGTGGACATGCCTGAAAAGTAATTAAAATGACAAATGATTTAGAGAAAGAAAAAGATCATATTACCAGTAATAAATTTTTAGAGTGACTTCCAAAAGTAGTTGGTTAGATGATAGAAATAACTGTCCACATTTAATGATCTAACTCATAAGTGGAAGGATTTTTAAAATCTCTGCTAGTTCTAAGTAGTTTTCATGCTATACTCCACTATTCATAACGTGCTGGAACCATGTGTTTGTGCATTACTATTGTTAAATTTTAAAACATAAAAATAGTTAGTCATGTTAGTTTTCCTCAAATTCATTTTAATTTATCTGGTACTTTTTGAGCATCTTGTGTCTTTTGAATGTCAAACGTCTACACCTGGTAAACCAAATGTAGTGATGTGCTGTATTGTTACTGCTTCCCAAAATCGAATGAACTTTGTTTTGAAACCTCCCTGCCGCACAACCCTTTCATTTATCTTGGAATAAAATCATATTATTTTATTTCTGTCATATATTCTTACTAATGTTATTATACCCTGACTCCATGCTGGCAAGCCAAGCAGAGATAGATTGCATTAGGACCCTAAGCCATTACTGTATGCACTCCCCCAGCACACAGCCCTGCTGAGTGAGCTCGCTCTTTTGTGGGACTGAGTTTCTGCTACAAAGATCTCATGTCCTCAACACGGCAGAAGACCTTCCTTACCCTTTAGCTGTGGGTGGGGCTTCCCCCGCTCCAAGAAGGAGATCTATTAGGTGTGGTCAGAAAATTTTGCCTATTTGGTTCTTATTTTGGCGTGATGCACTAACAGTCTGGCTGTCTGTCTGGGATTTAGTATTATTTGAAGAAGAATTGAGCATTATTTGAGGAAACAAGTTTTGCTGCTGGTTGTTCAACTTCACAGTTCTAAAGGAACTTCTTACACCTTCATTTATTCCTGCTTATTTATTAACATAAATAAGCAGGAATAAAGCAAAATTCCTCAAGACTCAAAATGAGACAGGTCTAGAATGCTAGCAAGGTTCTTTGAAGGCTATTCTGGTATCCAGATATCACAAGTCAAGCAGATGAGGCAGAAGGCTGCTTGTCGAAACAAGAATTTTTTCTTGGAATTAAGGCAAAAGGGGAGAATGTATGTCCAGTGAAAGCAAGATTGGGTGACATGGGAAGCACACAAAAATGCTGCTTGTCACTGTAGGGAGAAGATTTGTGCAGCCAGAGCTTAAGCTGGTCCAAAATGTGAGGGAAAATAAAAAGGCTTTTCTCAAATATATTAATGGCAAAGAGCAGTGAAAAAATAACATAATACCATTAGAGGATAAGGATGGTCCCCCCACAAACAGGGACATGGACAAGGCAAAGGTGTTTAACACATTCTTTTCCTTTGTCTACTGCACAGATAATGGAGTGGCAGTCTCAATACTGTGAGCTGAAGGACCGTGACTGTGCAAAAATTATCAACTCCCAGTTAACCCTGAAACTCTGCAGTTATCAGCTGCTGCAGCTGGATCCCTACAAATCTATGGGCCTGATGGGATTCATCTGAGAATCCTCAAAGAACTGGCTGATGTCATTGCAAAACTTCTCTCAATGATTTTTCAATGGTCTTGGGAATCTGGAAAGGTCCCAGATGACTGAAAGCTGGTGAATATTCTGCTGATTTTCAAGAAGGACCAAAAAGAGGACCACAGATACTACAGGCCTGTCAGTCTCACTTCAGTGCCTGGTAAATGTGGAGAAGATTATTGTGGGTGAGGTTTGAAAAATATTTGAAAAACAATGCAGTCCTTAGTCACAGCCAGCACAGTTTCATGAGAAGAAAAGATTATCAAATCTTGCTTTTATTACAAGATGAACAAACTACTTGATCAAAGGAAGACAGTTGATGTGGTCATTTTGGATTTCAGTTAAAAACTTTGTTTCTGTTCTCTCACTGTACCCTTCTTTCCATCCTTCCAGCACAGAGGTGTAAAAATACATCCTGTGGTGGGTGAGCAACTGGCTCACAGGTCAGGCACAAAGGGTTACAGTGAATGGGGGGACATCAGACTGGGGATCTGTGACCTGTAACAAGTGGAGTTCTGCAGGGTTCCATCCTCTACCCCATGCTCTTTGATTCTGCACCTGGCATGGGGCAGCCCTGGATGTACAGACAGGCTGGGGAATGAGAGGCTGGGCAGCAGTGCCATGGAAAGGGCCCTGGGGCTCTGGTCCATGGCCAGCTGAACATGAGCCAGCAGTGCCCTGGCAGCCAGGAGGGCCAAGCGTGTCCTGGGGGCATCAGGGACAGCATCAACAGCCAGGAAAAGGAGGGGATTGTCCTGCTCTGCTCTGCACTGGGGCAGCCTCACCTCCAGTGCTGGGAGCACTTTTGGGTGCCACAATATAATCAAGCTATTAAACTACTAGAGAGCATCCAAAGGAGAGCAACAGAGATGGTGAAGGGTGTGGTGTTACTTTTTTTTTAAATGGTATGCTCTGTCTCACACCTCGAAAAGGTATGGTTTATTCCAAGTCTGTGATCCTCCCCTGAAGTATCATGTATCTGTAATCCCATTGGCCCAAATCTTATTCCACAGCCACTTTGAATCTCCTTGCTAAACTGTGCCAGGGAAATCAAACTCATTCTTGGCCCCTTTCTCCCTAGGGTCTCCCTCTTTCCTTCTCACTTCCCCCCTTCCCCCTCAGAAAGCATGCTGCTCCCAGGGGTGGAACCCCAAATAAACCCCAATTAGCATCTAATAAACCCTAATAAACATCTAATTAGCACCCTCAGAAGCCCTGTGGAGTCTGCTTGCCTGCCTGCTGCTACCAGCAAGCGTACCGCTTAGGGGGCCTTCAGGGACCACAAACGAACCACAACAGAAGGGCCTTGAGGCTAAGCCCTGTGAGAGCAGCTGAGGTCACTTGGTCTGCTCAGCCTGGAGAAGAGGAGACTGAGGGGGGACCTCACTGCAGCTACAACTTCCTTGAGAGGGGAGGAGGAAGGGGAGACACTGATCTCTTCTCTGTGTGACCTATCATAGGACCTAAGGGTGTGGACAAAACGTGGGTCAGGGTGAAATTCAGTTGGCCATTAGAAAAGGATTCTTCACCCAGACATTGGATGCTGGAACGGGCTCCCCAGGGAACCTGAGAGAATTCAAGGGTTTGGACAATATTCTTGGGCACATGGTGTGATTCTTGGGGATGGTCCTATGCAGGGCCATGAGCTGGGCTCAACAATCCCTGTAGTCTTTTCCAACTTGGCACGTTCTCTTATTCTGTGATTGTTTTGCATTAAAAAAGGACTCAGTCTTGAGGTACATAAAGGTGGCAGCAGTAAGTTCTATTACTGGGTGCTGGATCCAGGGATACAGCAGTGTTCCTGGAGTCAGGGAAACCCAACAGAAAGCACGGAGTCCCAGCTAAAGCTAGCAATTCTAGCAAGGGACTCTGATGTAGCTTGGGCTTACCAGTAGCAACTACCCCTGAGTGGAGCTTAGGCCAGGGAGGCCAAACAGGATTCAAGATGTTGCAGAGGTTTGTGCAGGGGGTCCCTGCACACTGCCTGTAGTGCAACAAATGAAGGAGATGCTCTAGGTCCCTGTAAGGATGGTGAACATTCACCTCTGAGCTAGAACCAGTGTTTCTACAGAGAAAGCCACTGAGACATCTTATGCTTACCCTCAGATGGAGTACATAAGGAAAGAGACACTGGAGCCAGTAGGTTGTAATAACTGCACAGACCCTTCTACTATAAAAAAGGTAAAATATGTTTACATATCTGTTGCATAAGCCATCTGAACTGAAGGAAACAGTAAAAAGGTGTTTTGTTTGTGTTATTGGAGGGGCCAAGATTGAGATAGACAAATGGTTTTAGAACCATGCTCCTGTGAGGGACACTACCAAAAATACAACATCTTATGACCTATACAAACAGGATTCTGCTTCCATCTCCACCCTTTGATATTTTTGCAATCAGGACTGGATATGAAGCTTTAACCCATGAGCAAAGTCTGCAAGAAGAAACTGTGCTAGAAGCGCACACAGTATTCCACCAAATGGAACAAGAGCACACAGTTGGTGGCTCTGTTATGGGGTACTGAGATGTGTATCTGCTGGCTTGATAGGGAGTCACAAGAGGGACACAGCCTTCCAGGAGAAAATGTCTGAAAAGTTTTGAGTACAAATCAATGGGCCCTGAAACTATCTACATGTGGGTGTTAAGAGGACTGACTTCATTGCATGGCCTCTCTCCATAATCTTAGAGATATCAAGGAGATTGAGGCATATCTGAGAAAAATGGAAGAAGGCTAATGTCACCCCATTGTATAATGCCACCAAGTGCATAAATTGGCATTAATACCCCTTATATCAACAAGAAGGGCTTAGAAGAGGATCCAGGAAATTACAGGCTCATGTCTTACTTTAGTCTCTGTTAAAGTTATAGAATTGCCTTCTATGGCGTAATAACCTCATAAGCTGACCTGGGACTAGCTGTAGACATGGTCTGCCTGGATTTCTCCCAGGGTTTTGATGTGCTTTGTCAAAGCGTCCTCCCAGAACAGCTGGTGCACCACAGTCTAGTGAAGTGGTCCATGCAGTGGGTGGGGAACTGGCTGACAGGCAGCACTCAGAGGGTGGTGGTGCCTCGCTCCTTTTCACATTGCCAACCTGTTGCAAGTGGGGTCCCCAGGGATCAGCTTTGGGCCCAGCACTGTTTGATTTCTTCATAAGTGATCCATGGTGGGATCCTGGCAAACCCTGATAAAAGTTTGCTGGTGATACCAAACTGAGTGGGGAAGTGGACACTTTGGAAAGGAAATTCATCTTGCAGAAAGACCTTTTCACATGGAGTTGCATAAAAGAGAACCTCATGAGCACAAGCTGCTCCTAGGGAGATTCCAATTGGACACGAGAGGAAAAAAAAATCGCAATGAGAACAATTAGATTGTTGAAACAATCTCCCCAGGGAAGTGGTGGGCTTCCCCAATGTTGAACACTTTAAAGATTCATGTGAACAGGGTGCTGGGCCATCTTGTCTAGACCATCTTGTGCTTTTGCCAAGATAGACTGGAACACGTGATCCTCAAGTTCCCCTTCCAGCCTGGTATTCTCAAGGGGAATAATCTCTATAGGTAGAGAGCATGTTTCAATTTCTGCTTATGCCTTTAGAAAAACACATTCAATTATTGAAAATATCTTTATATGTAAATAATTTATAGATTTATACTTTTTTAAAAGAGAAAATACGTATTGCCCGAAAATCATAGTTGAATCTTTTCTTTTGCTTGTTTTTCTCTCCACAAGTTTCCCAAGAATAGCCAGGCAAAATCAGGTTAAAATATTGAATGTAACTCAAAAATACAGCTTTTTTTCTGCTCATATTTATGATTAGACATCTACTGATTTCCTCCTTTTATTTTGTTTAAAATGTGCTGTTTATTTAAAAACCCTAGAAAAATTCAGAAAGCATGAAAACCTATACGTGATCTCTTGCTTCTACTTGATATATTTATCGTGTTGTATAGATTTAGAATTTTTTCTCTTATAAAACTTTCCTTGAGTTTTTAACTTCCTTGAGTTTTTAACTAGCCAGCAGTTGCTGGCTACTGAAGTGCTGAGCACAGCACTTACTGCGAACCAATAAAAAGTCAAAGACTTGATGTCAGGCTCTCTTAGACTTATTTAATCACTATGAGTGGAAAAGAAGACAGATTCTGATTAAGACCAGCTAAACCGATCAATAAAGTCCTTGAACTTGCATAAGTCACTACTGGTTACTTTCAATAATAGTGATAGCCTGTACCTAGGAAGAAATATCCTTCTGTTAGGATTTTCACATATGAGACATACATGTGGACAACCACTGAATGCTCCTGTAAGAGGGTGCATTTTATTTCTTAATAGTCCATTGCTGTTGCTCTTGGGGGTATTGCTTCAGCCAATTTCTTTTGCACTGAATCTCTGAGAAAAATGAACTGGAAAATGACACTCTGATTCTATATATAAACACAAAAGGAGACTAAATATATAGTTGAGCAACATGACAACCTTGAAATGTGCAATTTTCGCTAATTCCATTCTTGATATACTAGTCCAAGTTCTAACAGGGGAGAAGGTCAGGGTGGAGATGCAGTACTTCAGGATCCTCTAGATCCGTTGGATATGAGACTTAAACAAACAAGAAATTACTTTCATTGATTAAATGTAGATTGAATTAGTGGGAAAAAATGACAGGCCCTGCTAAGGTTGTGTCCCCTAGTCATTGTTTAACTCAGCGTGACAGATTCAATCTGCTCAGCCCAAAGGAAGGCCAAAGATGTCACTCAC
Source organism: Ammospiza caudacuta (assembly GCF_027887145.1). Classification (NCBI taxonomy): domain Eukaryota; kingdom Metazoa; phylum Chordata; class Aves; order Passeriformes; family Passerellidae; genus Ammospiza; species Ammospiza caudacuta. The sequence continues at coordinate 53,354,099 of NC_080632.1, forward strand.
ATACTCTGCACAATGCTACAGCCATAGAAGAGCAAAATCGAAAAGTTGCACTTTATCAACTCACAGCCTGGAGCCACTGTTCTCATTCTCATTGTGTTAGCAGAACAATGAGCTACAGCAGGCACAAGGCCGCTCCACATAATAATTATAGGTATCCCACAGGCAAAGCTCTTGTTGCTTTTAAGACTTGACAGAATGTGTCTTGTAGGCATGACCTGGCAGATGGGGGACTTTTTTCTTTCATCTTTTCCAAAAAGCCGCCCAAGAGAAAAATATAAAGAATCCTGATAAGGGATATATTTTCTCCTAAACAGGTAGGTTGATTACTCTAAGCTGCTCTTCTTTTCCATTCACACTTTAAATAATTGGAGATTACCTTAGTGGAAGGAAGTCAAGTATAGCAACAGAAACAGGGATAGACCTTTTGCTCTATCCTGTTAATTTGTGTCACCTACTGCACTGCCTTACATATTGATGGTAGAAAAAATGAAGCAGAAAATTAAGTCTGAAAGGCATTTTTGTCCTGCTGTCACTTTGTACAACATTTAGTTCAGTTGACATGACACTGTGCCTTTTGTTACATAAAACTGTCACATTGTCCCCTTCTGGTTAGCCACAGTTGCCGACCAAATCAATAATGTCTGTCAAAACTGTCAAATAGTGAAAACAGCTAAAAATATCTTTTATAATAGATAATATTTTTATGACCATTAAAAGATATAACAAAATTATGTCACCAACAACATGAGCAAAATAAAAAGATAACCTTAACAATTAACACAAACTGAAGAAGGATATTCTCAGATATATTGTCATGTCAGGGAATTTTAATGATTTCATACTAATTTTTGATATTTTAATATGCTAATAATTTTTAAATACAGTTTATGATTGCTGAAGGACACTCAAAACATGTAAGTGTATGCATTTATGTTGTTTAAGTTGTTCCGTACTATTTGTTCTACTTCAGTTTTTACAGATAAAACATAAACTAACAGCAGTCTAAGAGAGTACAGAAGGAATTCAATAGAAATGCAAAGAGGCTGATTATCTTTTTCAGTTTTCCACTCTTCCTTGGACCATGGTGTGATGCAGAAATTTAAAACAAAAACACTAAGATTTGCAAACCATTGTCAACATCTTACAATTGTGGGGTTTTTTATCTTCCATCATTTCATATTGAAATTCCCCAGATGCTTTTTTGTTTATAGTTTTAACCCAGAAACTCTGGTGAACATGTTATTTGGTTATAATGTGGATGAGAAGATTTTTGCCCCAAAAAGACACAGTTAGACACAAAAGATATCACAGTGATGGCATGTGAGATTGACTTTCCTGGCTGGTTACTGCTGGAACCTTCATGGCCTGCTGTTCCTCCAAACAACTGCAACAATAAATATCAGTGCCATCCATATATCTTTCCAAACATTGTCCTTTTGTTTAGCATATATTTTTATATGGACTTGGACTTAAGTGTCAAAAAACTGTGGGTTGTGTGGTTACTTCAGATTCTTTCAGAAGACCCAGCAGGAAATGCAGGACTGATGTAAGTGGTCTTAATTATGTCCTGTTTTGGAGAGAAAAACACATGGATTTGAAAATATTTTGTAATTTTTTAACCTGGATAAAGACACTCCTGAATTTTATGCCTTCAATGTCTTCACAGATGTAATATCAGCCCCATGCAAACAACTGATTGTCTTTACCTTTGCATTTTTAATAAGTACTTTGACCACGAACAAGTTGAAGAGGAAAGGAAAGAATAGGGAAAAAAGCATCCAACAGATCCAAGAACTCCTTAAAGTAAATTGAAATCCATTTAGAAGTTGTCCTGTGTCAATAGATGCCTGTAACATAGGAATTCCATTTCTCTTATTTTTTATTTTTCAACTCAGAAACTTTTCTCTATAGATTTTTAATCACAGAATCATAGAATATCATCTAGTTCCACTCCCTTCTGCAGTGCGCAGGGGCATTCAACAAAATCATGTTGTAACAAGTCCTTTCCACCATGATTTTGAAAATTTCCTGGGATGGGACATCTGTCACCTCTCCAGTCAGCCTGGTACAGTGTTTCATCACTGTCATTGTAAAATATTTCAGAATTCATTTCACTATGTTTCAGTGCTGTAAATGTGGAGATTTTCATTTTGTACACTCAAAATTTATATACGTGCAAATACCTTTTGTTTATATAGCAGTAAAATTATAATAATAGTTTATTTTTTAAAGTATTTTTTACTTAAAAGTTTTGGGGGTAGTTACCCCATCATTTAGATGCAATTCTGATTTCTCTGAATTCATTGATTTAATTCAAGAGCTGTGAGATTCCTTAATATTGAGTAAATTAATTGGAATAATTCTCAGTCTGAGAATGTCATAGGTTATATTAGTAAACTCATAAGGTAGAATAAAGTGTTGAAGTCTTTCTATTCCCCATGTTCTGTTTAAGATCTTCAATATACTGTGGTAAATCACCCTTATACCTCACAAAATTAATTAAGTAGACTTTTCAAATTACAGATTTGGTTCATACACTTTCAAGGTGTAACTCAGCACAAAGGCAGAAATTTATTCATTGTGAACTGATTTCTACTATTTCCCAGTGCACCAGGAAATCCTATGACAAGAAAACCCCAACTGAAAGATTTCCTTTCACTTGATTTGATCTAGGATTATATTTTGTAGTGTTCTATCATCTTTTCAAACATATTTGAATTATGTAGCTGCAAAAAGTCACATTCTATTTTAGCATGTATCTTGGAGAATTAAAATTGTGAAAGATTATTATGCTACTGACACAAATAAAATATGTTCAGAAAAGTGGAGCAAATTCTCTTCCAGATGAGAGAATCTGAAACATTCTTTATTAGTAACTTGGAATACTAAACAAGGAAGTGACTCAACATTTTACTTTTTTTTTTTTTTTTTTCATCTCTTGAAAAGAACCTTCAATGTTGCCAAATCAGTTTTCCTAAATGTCTGGAAAAATCAAACTTCTCATAGGACATAGTTTTTTTGGACCATGTTCTATAGAATATGGACTATAGACTGATCTTGATTAATATAGGCAGAAATTTTGGCCAGCAAATTACCCAGTGTAGTTACACATTTTTTTGCAAGTCCATGCTCTACAATTGCTATGAAGATCTCTGACATTCTTTCCTGTCACTATTTTTCTTTCAGCATAAATTCAAAGGTGAGGTCTAACACCTCTTCCAGAAAGAAAAATTCTCTGGGGGAATCTTTGCAGGATTTTTGTCTAGTTGAGTTAAGTAGTTATTCTACCTTTTCTTTTAAAGAATGAGATGAACAAATTGAGTTCCCTTTTACCTTCTGAAAGGGTAACTGACTGGAACAACTCTTCATTAAGAAGTTGAATTTAGCAAAGAAGAAATGAGTAAGTCTTCAATTCTGATTAGTCCTATGATGAGAGTTGAGTGAGCTGAGAGCCCATCTTTCAGTCCTCCTTATTGATGACAGCATTAAAATTTTCAATATTATGAGGTACTTTGACTCCTTGATCACTTATGCTGCCTTTTAAAGGCCTCATGAGTCACCCAGGAAGCTTCCATATAGAAAATGCACATTCACATTGCTGAGATACTTTCTTATGATAAGAAGCACTAAAGACTACATCAGAAGTCTTAGTCTAGGCCTAAGAGCCTTAAAGAAACCATTCTGTAATTGTTTAATCCATTGTTTGAATATTTCATATAATTGATAATATGTTAAAAATTACTGAAAATTGTCCAACCTAGTGCAAATATTCCAACGAAGAACATGTCTACTAGAACTAGAGGACTGAAATTTTCTGGTTTTAAACTTCCATTGAGAGTTTCAATTTTGGTTGAAATAGGTGAAATTTTATTAAAAATAAAAAAGTGTAGTATTTCTTTAGCATATTTTATTGAATTACCTTTATATTGCAAAGAAAGAGGTCTAGTCTTCTTTACATGATTATATTTCTCATTTCATACCTTCTAACATGTCAGAAACTCACCTTCAGAGACTGTTGTCTTATTTATCAATCAAGATTCATTTTAATAAACTTTTTTTTGTAAGTTCTGTTATGCTCTGTCACCATCTTGATACTGTTATCCAATATAGTGGATCCTCAAAGATGGTAAATCTCTATGCCTATACAGATTAGTAGTTGCTCATGTATCGAGAAACTTGGAAAAGCAGAAACAAGTTTAACTGAGTAAATTAATGTATTGTGAGCTAAGCTAAATGACATGAAATGAATAACAGGAATACAATCACTGAAGGGAAGCAGTGGGGGTATCTAGAATATTAAAGGGGCAACTGTAGAAAGGAACTTGGATGTCAAGAATATTAATCTTTTTCTTTATTAAAAACGTGGTGTCCTTGCTGTTTATAAGTACTTGTGGCAGAGATGCAAGGAATATTTTTTTAAAATGTTTGATCTTTTCTTCAGCTGCAGCAATCTTTCTGACCTCTGTAGCGACAGAACTCTGGAGCTGTCAGGCTCATTCCGAGCTAGGAGACAGCTCCAAGCTTTGAGTCACAGCCTGTGTCAAATATTGAACACCAGCATAAAGCCATTTATGAATCAATTCAGGCTCAATAATTACACAGGCATTATTTGGCATGTAATTATGAATAACAAACATACCCAAGAAAATTTCAGCTTATTTACAGATTTCACCATTTACAAACAACACATAAGCAATATTTTCATATACTTTTTTTCATTTTGAACTGCACAACATGCTCAGTTTATAATCAGCACCAACATGGTCTATCTAAAACAAAACTCTTATTAGTTAATCTTCAAATCCACTTTCCTGATTTCTTTAATTTCTTTGTGAGCATTGTTTGTGCATAGCATGGCAACATTTTTGAAAGAACATTCAGTTATGTAGTAATTTAAGACTGGAACTGAAGAGGGAATGGTTGTTTCATTCCATGGGTTTAAATGAAGAAATTTACCATTTTTGTACATAAGAAAAATTATTCAGCTAAGGTGATAGTGAAATCACAGTGAGGATTTTTTTACTTTTATTTCAAAGTAATTTTCCATTTCAGTCTTCTTTTCGCATACAGCTATGTATGTGTTCAACATGCTTCATTGGTGATTTATCAGTGAACTGAACCTCTGCAGAAAAGGACATGAAACAAAATAATTTTGTAGTAATATTTTTTAAACACAGTTGTAAATTCTTGCCCATAGTAGTGTGCCGTACTGCTCAAAAGAATTTTACATTTTCAAACAAATAATTTTTACAAGAATGCTTATTTATTATGATCAAAAATCACGGAAATCTTACAGGGTTTAACAAGACCAGCAGCAATGTGCTGCACCTATGCTAGGGTATCTCCTGACTGGGGGATTAATAGATTGAGAGCAGCTGAAGGGCTTGGGGGTGCTGTGGGTGAGAGGCTGCACATGGCCCAGCCATGGCACTGCCAGCCCAGAGAGCCAAACGTGTCCTGGGCTGCACCCAGAGCCCCGTGGGCAGCAGGGCAGGGAGGGGATTCTGCCCCTCTGCTCTGCTCTGCTCTGCTCTGCTCTGCTCTGCTCTGCTCTGCTCTGCTGAGACCCGCCTGGAGCACTGCACACAGAGCTGGGCTCCCAGCACAGGAGGCACAGGGACCTCTGGAGACAGTCCAGAGGAGGGACACCAAATCAATTAGAGGGATGAAACCTCTCCTGTGAGGAAAGGCTGAGAGAATTGGAATTTTTCAGCCTGAAAAATTGAGAATGGCCTAATTGCAGCTTCCCAAACCTGAAGGGAGCCTGCAAGAATGATAGAGCAGGACTTGTTAACAAGAGATTGCAATGACAGGACAAACCTACTGAGGGTTTAGATAGATATTAGGAAGAAATCCTTTACTGCAGGGTATGAAGCACTGGAACAGGTTTCCCAGAGAAGCTGTGGATGCTCCATTCCTGGCAGTGTTCAAGGTCAGTTTGGATGGGGCTCTGAGCAACCTGGTCCAGTGGAAGTTGTTCCTGTCTGTGGCGTGGGGGCTGCAACTAGATGATCTATAAGGCCCCTTCCAATCCACACCGTTCTATGATTCTGTGATTCCAGTTCTATCCTAATTGTTTGTATGCTGGAGATTGGTCTGCCTCTGGAAATATGCCTCTCCATGAGATTAGCAAGCATCCAGGCTTCAAGGCTCTCATGGGCTATACCAATCCTCTTTAGCAACTGAAAATGTTCTACACCATCATTTGTTGACGATGTAATAAATAAAAACACATAGAGGAGGAATTATAAAGATCAGAAGATCATTATTAGCAGGATAGCCTTTCTCAGATTTAGAACTGAACATTTTCATTGAAAGGGAAACACTTTGAACCTTTTAGTTACTTTCTCTCTAGTCATTAATACGGACTTCATAATTTGTATGTCTAGAGCACTGAACAGATGGCACTTGAATCTAGTCTAAGCTGGTTTAACTAATTTCTGCCAATCAGGAGGGCCCATTTCCTTCAGTTATGATAAGCAGTAATGATAAGAAGGTAACCTTCTAATTGACTGTGACATACAGACATCCTAATACTTTTATCTCTCTCAGCGCAGAGATTTTTCTCAAGACATATTTCTCCTTGGTTTTATCCAACACTGAAAGAAAAATAAATGTACTTAGTTATTTGTGTTATTGACTGTTTACAGTGTAACTGAAAAATAACTATGTTTTTTTTTTTCTGAAATGAATACTTTTTGCTTCTACAATTACCTTTCCAGTTTCAGCTGCGCACAAACTCTGGAGAGAAGTGGGTGTATGAGTAAACAGGCTTCCATTGCCTAGTGGTTCAGGCATTCATGTAAACATGGAGGTCTCCTGGGGTAAGCTTCTGCTTCCACTACCATTTATGGTTTTTGTGGGTGGTTGTTTTTCCTCAGTAGCTGTGTCACTTAAAATACACAAGAGAATCTGAGGGCAGAGATCAGAGGTAAGGTCTTCCTCTTCCCATACCAAAACACTCCAGTTTAAAGGGTAACAGTCAGTAGTTGACTTTCTGGCCTGCAAAATTCTGAATGTTTGTGCGCAGAGTTATAAATAAAAGAAGGCAGGTGGAGAATAACCTTCAAAATGAAACTGCTGTTACTTGGTGCTCCAGATGTGTTTATGTCACAGAAAGAATGCTGAGCTCCTTGGTCCTATCAAAAGAATAGTGTTGGAAGAAGAACCAGAACCTCAAATATGGGTCATTGGCTGAAATTGGGCTTGCAGGACCAAGGAATGGCTGAGTGGAGGATTTTTTAAAACTAGATCTTGGACAAAATCAGTCAAGTCCTTTCTTACATCTTGCCCTTACTGGGCAAGAAATAGAATTGAATCATGAAGGAGCACATGCTCAATTTGAAAAATTTTGTTATTAACCATTTTCTCAGCTGTAAAATGGCCAATGCCTTAGAGACCCTGAGGTTTTTACAAAGTTTTAAAGGCATGTTAAACACACTGGCTATGAGTATGATACTTTGATAATCCCACATTTTTAATTAAGTCTGCAAGAAAGGAAATCTCAGCTGAGCATATTCCTTGCAAACTCATATTTTGTCTGTGTATGTTGCTAAATGCACTATTTTTGTCAGCTTTTAATTGCCTTTTACACTGTTCTGATTTGCTGATGAACCTCGCTTCCTAATTCTACTTTGTTTTAATCTATTTTCTAAAATTGCATCTGCAAACTTTTGTATATTTTTTCATGCTCTTTCCTCCCTGTACTACTACCTGTACTATGCTATTTTTTAAATATATAAATTTAAAATAAAAGGCTATTTTGAGCTAGAGCTTTAGTTATAGTTTAATAATGGAACACCTACAGAGCAAAGTTTTTGGCCAGTTTTGTGCATTCTTCCTTTCCAGAACGGATATAGTAAGATGCAACTTATCTATAAATGCATTCATGCAGTGATGGATTTTATTACTTCCTCATGTGGAATTGAGCAATTATGATCATCCTGATCTTAAAAGATGCTCAATAACCAGAGCTCTCAAGGGATCTAACAGAAAATGCTCAGCATCTCTCAGAATCAGTCCTTGCAATGTAAATTGTCATTTTGGAAGAACTTAATAGCACTGTAGAAATTAATTTTAGTTGTTTTCTTTATTTCCTTAACTATAAAATTTTGCTATTTTGTAATCCTTTAAGGCTGTTTCTGTAAAAAATAAATCACCATACTAAATATACTTTCCTTGGTTTAGGTTGTGTGTTTCATTTTCTCAAATGCTCTATTCTGACATTTGAGATTTTTGCTTATTTATCATTATTTACATAATCTTGAAAGCAGTGCAGTCTTGAGTTTCATTGCATATTTCTTATGAAGCTTTAACTATGTTGATCTTAATGTTATTCTAATCTACCTCACTTTATATTATCACTTCAGTAAAGCAAGAGTGCTTATAATGCATGCTCCCAGAAGAAAGAAAAATGAGCAACTAATTTGACAAATTAAGTGGATATTGCTTGTTTCCAGTTCGATACTACTCTATAATATTAGGGAAAAGTGAATATTTAATAATTGATGTTACAAAGGATCATTTGCCCTCTTTCAGTTTGTAAAAATAGGCACGCATTACAGGAAATCAGGCGTTTGGTGTGCAGTTTAGGCATTCATTTGTATGCATTTTATAAATGTGTGTATGTTTGTGTCTCTGTGTACAAATACATATTTGTATATAGAGAGATATTGATGGATAGATAGATACCTGCCTTGCAAAGCATGCAAACACAGTTCCCTGAGTATTGCTATACTGATACATACACATACTATATATATATATATATATATATATATATATATATATATATATATATATATATATATACTGCACTGCTTCCAAATAATATTTGTCATGTTCCAGATGCTTGAAATGACAGTCTTTGTGTATAATATGTCTCCAGCACAATTTAGACTACCATACGCTCATTTGCCCTCAAGTGGGCCTATTTAAAGTATAATTGACTGCCCTGGCAATTATTGTGAATAGCAGCTGTCTACTGGTAAAAAAAGAGGCATATATATAATGACAGAGAAAGGATCAAATACAAGCAATAGAAAAAGAACATAAAGAAATATCTATATAAGCTATTTTAAACCAGATTTTATAGTGGAAAGCCACAAGGCCTATTAGCCATTTCCAAGTAAGGACTATCAAAAAATAAAAGAAAGTACTCAACTATTTATGAAAGGCAGCTGGGTCTACCCTAAATTTAAAACTGGAAAATGTTTATTTGTTCGAAAATTGTTACAGCTACCCCACTTCATTTATTTTCATTAACTGTGTTAGGTTTTGATGAAACCTTTGTTGTATCATGTACCTTCTGTTTCAGACAAAAACACCTTGCTTTGTTTTTCTCCTAAATAGCTACATAATTAGATGGATTGTTTCATGTGTCTGTGCGTGTGTTTGCCGAAGAGAACAAGCCAGATAAATTAGCACTTAGCAGAACACACAATAGCACATAATATGTCCTTGTGTTTCATATAAAGCTTTATTTGTCATTCACGGGTGGTTGGCAAAACTGACTTTGCTTTTGAAAATGACAGGTGGTACTCTGGTGCTTTATGTATGAAAAAGAGAAACAACCTTCACCAAAACAGTGTCTCTCAATAGCTTCTGTGATTTAGTATTCAACCCTGGACTTGTGTTTCCTCTAAACTTTTGTTTCATTTGCATCTCTTAGGTCTGACATCACCAAGCCAGTTTAATAGTTGAGATTCTATGCCACAAGTTACATTGAGTCCCAAAAAGACCTTCTTTCCTCGAGGCCTTATTATAAGACAGGTGAAGTTCAGTATATTTCAATAAGCTCTGCATTCCATGTCAGGAATCAATAGCCCTCCTCCTTTCTTTAGGGGTTATTAAATTGCAGCTGTAACATTAGCCTTCTTTATCTAATTGATTGTCTTTTCACAGGGCTGAGAAAATCAATAGCAGTCAATGGGACTGCCCTGTTTTTCCTTAATAGATGTTTTCTCCTAATTGGCTGCCTGGGTGGCTTCAGTGAGCTCAGTATGTTTTCAGAAGTCCACAATATGTTGCAGTTCTTGTAAACTATTTTACCATGTGCAACGGTTATTGATTTTATAATGAAATCTAGAAAATTCAATAGCAATCAGGAATATAGATCAGGATTCCTAGGTACGTTAAAGCAAAGGGCAAACTCAGTTTGCTACCACTTCAAGCTGTGATCCAATTAAATGTGTCATTAAAGTATTATGGTAGCTAAATACTTTCTCAAAAGACAGTTGGTCATCTCTTCAAAATTTCATATAGAAGAAGAAGCATCAAATTTTTTTGACCATGATGTCCAAATTATAGTTAAGTTTAAACAGCTGATAAAAGTATTATAGAACATTTTCAAAACTGAGGTTGTCATTAAGTTTTATCTATCTTGACCGCTTGAAATATTCAAATAAGGTACCTACTAGAAAATCAAGTTAGAGAGAGAAGGGGTGAGGAGTAACACTCAGTGCTGCCCAAATTATGCATTTGACCTTCGTTGAAAAGGTCAGCATGTCAAATGCCTTATTCTCAGAGTCCACTCAACACTTAGAAACTCACTTCTGCCTTCAGACTAATTTTGGAAGTGGCTAAATTTCATGAGCACTTATTTGATGTCATTTCTCTGTATCATATTTCTGCTCAAATTTTCTTCTATACCTTCGTGGGTTATCTTTACCTTGCATGACTGTCAGGCAGAACAGCAGCATCAGCAGCACATCAATGACAATCTGCAGAGACCAGCAGTCAGTGGTGAAAACAGCAGAAACTAAAATGCAGCCTACATTATATAAATTTGTTACTGTCTTAAGACTTGCTCTGCATTAGAGCACTATATTTGCAATAAAACTCCCCAGTTGTATACCATGATAGAGTGACAGCAGCTCAAGTTTCTCTGATAATGACAGGAGCTCAAAATTTCTCTATTGAGGAGAAGCAATTCTGTCATTTAAAGGATAGGAAATTTTTCACATATCTTTGTTTCTTATCGGCAAAGTGAAAGAAAAGAAAATTCCATGTCACTTAAATGACATATAGAATAATACGTCTCTGATTTTCTTCCTTTTTACCTCTGTTGTCATTGTTGGTGTTCTAATTAAAAAAACCAAACCTTTTTCCTTGCTTTCCACCTTCAGCAAAGGGCTCTTTAGTGAACTGAGTCATACTGACATGGCAAGAATTTGGATGTATAAAGAGAGAGCTGCTCATATGGAAAGGTACAGTGATTAAACAAGTTTTTATCCATATACAAAAGTGTGTTACTCAAATAGTGTACTATTAAAAGGAAGTAATTTTAATGAACATATGAACTGTAAATATAAATCACCAGCATATTCTAAAATCAAAGAAAATGTTTTCTTCTTAGTATATCTATCACAAACATTACATAAATCTGTAATTAGAAGTATTGAATTCCATATAAATATTCCAGTTTTGTATGAAAGTGTCAATATTATTAAAATGAATGAAAATTTGTATCTATTCTGTAATTTTTGTTCATCTACAATGCAGAACTACATGCACAATTTAAGACATTGCATAATACTTGAGAAAAGCCAAATCAAATGTATATCCATATTAAATCTGGCAACTGCATAACCTGTATAACAAAAGGAACTTAGGAAAAATCCTGAATATGCAAAATAGTATCCCTTGGACATGCTTTAGTCAGATGGAAAATGTTTGTAAACATGCAATAAAATATCTTTGATTCTACCCCAGATTTCTTCTATTCTGCGCACAGATTAGCTAAATAATTGTGAGACCACCTGTCTGTATAATGTGTTTTCTTATACTTGCCACAGTGTTCCCTGTGCTGCTAGTTCCTTCTCACCAATCCAGCACACGAACTATGTGCATATCCTTTGTGGCTGGTGAGAAACCATGACACGTCTCCATATGATCTGTCCCTGGGACCTTGCTGAATCTTTTGGGCGCACAGAACATGACCATTTGCCCAGCTGAAGGAAGTGAAAAATGGCTTAGTGGAGTTATTGTTCCTTTGCATTTATGTTTTATTTGGGCTACATGTATGAAACTGGGAACCTGACCTGCTGAGATGTTGGAGAGCAGTTAGGTCTCTTTGCATATTGCAATGAAAAGTCCCGATGTGCTGACCAATGGCACACAGATGCATAAACTTGCTAATTGCTTTGTGGCATTATGGTCTTTGGGCCCAGTGGAGCAGGACGCCATGACAGTCCTTAACATAAATCATTCTGTTATTCCTGGTGGAAATTTAATTCTAAAAGGGAGTTTTTTTGTGGCCTTTGCTAGAATATAGAAATGTGTAAACGCAGCAAGAGAACACCAAGCAATAAACTTAGAATAAGGTATATGTAATTTTTCTTTTTCCAAAATCCAGAACAATTTCTGGGGTGGGGTGGGAGGGGGGAAGGAAGTCCTCTCTTCATTGCAAACTTAATTATGCCTGCAGTTAATGTGGTCAAAGCAAGAACAACAAATATGAATCATATTTGTTCTCTGTCCAGCTTATGACGTAACTGACTGAATGTAGGCCAGAACTCATGTAGATTATTGCTTGCAGCACTTCCATGCCCTCTGAAATATGCAGAGAAATGGTGCTTGCTTCATTCATTCCTTGTTCTATTTAATTATGGATTAATATGTTTTCAATCTCATTAGTTACCGGAAGGATCGCAAGTTAAAGACGGTCAATTTCACTTGGATGAGTACATATCTTGGATCTCTATGATATTTGAATATTTCAGCTTTTATAGCCTCATCTAGTTTTGTTATTTCATTATGTTTCACCTTAAAAGTTTTAAAAGTGCTAATGGAGTTTGAACAAGATTTTACTGTAAATTATTTGAAACAATACATTTTACAATAAAATTATATGAAAAAAGTGTGATAAAGTTGTCAATTACTATTACACTGAAAATGTATATCACATTAACCATTTGTTTAAAAAATAATGGCTAAGAATTTACTCACAATTTCTGTCTGTGACAATATTAGCTTTTTCACCATATCATTATAAGAACTAATTAATATTGATTCATATTGTACTCCAGTACTTTTTCACTTTTCAGATAACATTCTGTTCCTAATGTTCTCGATTTCTGTCTCAGAGACATCTCTGGTAAACAATAGACTTTCTCACTCAAATTCCTAGGATATACCATATCTGATATTAATTGCAGTCATTCATCTATTTTATTCTATTGCTTTTGAATATATTTATGCAACAGGAAGATTTTTTGTAACATGTAGATAAGAATGCAAATATTGCATAATTTAAACCAGAGACCTCATTACTTTCAACCACATTTTTCACTTAAATTTTAATTCATATTAATCACTTAATATTTAAGTCACAGCAGAAGATTATTTATTTAATATTGGACTTTGTATTTCTACAGTCGGCTATACATGAAAATTAAAATCAGGTTTCACATTTAATAAGTTCCAGCCAGCTATTTTCATCTGGAGGGAATATTGCTTTAAGTGCCAATTTGCTATACTTCTGTTACAAAATCATAATGGTCCATAAGGAAGTGAACACCACATCAGGGCCAAATATAGTAAAGGATTTAAAGGAAGCAAGACTAGAACAGAAGTTAGACATTGACGTTTTAAACTATGGCTCTATTCTGAGTTGCTAGCTGCCTCTGGAGGTGTCTGAATCTCATAAACTACTCTGTGGCTTTGAAGTTTCCCAGTCACCCAGCTTTCCCTTAGAGCGGCTCCATTTGTGTGCACTTTTAGAGAGTGAGCCTAACACTCCCTAACAGGATTTGCATCTTTTTAAAGTATTGTTGCATCAGACATTTTGATCTAAAGTACAACGAAAGCAAAAACTGGTTTTGTAGCTCAGTGGATCAAGCTTTTATTTCAAAAAGAACACCTCTCCCCCCACAAATACAGCTAGACACACGGATTCAATCTTACTCCCTTGCTGTACTTCACATTTCTACTAAAGCAATCAGAATACAAGCTGCCTGGGCAGATATACCTCTTCTGCTTAAGATGTGCCACAGTGCAGAAGGAATTCAAGATTTATTCAGCCAGAAAGAGCTCACAAGAGTGTGATTCTTTAGCCCTATGAATAGGGCACTCATTTGTTGAGGTAAGGGACCACAGCCCTGTTCGCAGGACTGCTTCTGTATTTTATCCAATGACTACTTAATGGATGTGGAAGCCCAAGAGAGCAGGTAAGAAAGCAGATCTTCCACTCAGCAGATGAAGGCTGGCTTTTATGTTCTCTATGTAAGGATAATGAAGTGGTTTTTTTACCCCTTACCTCCCCATGTGGAATGCTCACAGTCAGAACACAATATGGACAATAATAATTGTACACAATAACACACTTTTTAGTCTGCACAAGTTCAGACTCATGTGTGAATCACATAATAAATAATAGAATCTAATAAAGCAAGACAGTGCAAAAAAAACCTGAGCTTCTGTCCTGCAGCAAGATCCTGCAAGCTTTTGTCTTATTAATAGTTTACTCGTGCCTATACTCACTATCTGAAATATCTCCCCTGGAAACAGAACATCTCTAAGGTGATTTCATAAAGCAGAACCTGAAAACTTGTACTGTTTCCTGTGTATGTTTGATTTATTATTTTTTTAATATATAATTAAAAAGCTCAGTCCTTGCCAAGCTAAGGAAAAAATGTATTCTGTAAAGATGATAGAAGATGAGGTAAAAAATACTAATATACTGCTAGGTTGGAACAAAATACTAAAGGAAGCAAAAATAATCACTTTAGAGTTTCTTTGGTGGGACATTCAGAGCAGGATCACTTCATGACTCTGTATTAACTTGTACAGCTATCCAATCTGATTCAAAGACTGACTTCCACTCTTTTTTCCCTGCATACTGCAGTGAATGCCTGCCTACTGCTCTGAAGTGGAATAGCAGAGAATGAAAGGTAGGCCTACTGCTTTGAAGTGTGGAAGAGCAGAGAATGAAAGCTAGCCATATGAACCAAGCAAATGAGACTAGTCCACTACTAAGGTATCATTCCTTTCTCTTTTTATTCTTTCGTTCCCTCTCAATCTCTCTTTGTTGTTTAGAAGATGAATTTATTCAAACATAAATTTTGACTAACAGAATTAGTCTAACCAGATTGTTGCTGAACTCTGGTGGAAAAAGACAGAGTCTGAATATTTCCAGTTTATTACCAGAGGCAAAAAACCCCAAGTTCCAGCAGCTACTCTGCAGGGGCTATCAAAGGGTGTGTTGTCCGTAGAATCAGCAGTCCTCTCTCAAGGACTGCTCTTACCCCAGGCTCTCCTATGCCTCAAAACTACACTATTCAAACTTTCTCAGAACTATCCCACTTAGTTCAGAAATGTTGATGTGCCAGAGTTCTGCATCCCACCTACATCTCTGTCAGCAGGTGATTTCTCTCACGGTCCGCAGTGTGCGCGGCAAAGGGGGTGTCTCAGTGCCTGGACCTTCTCGGGGTGTGGTATCCTTGCTAATCTTCTTGTTGGCATGTTCTTTTTTATTCTCTGGGTGTCCTGACTCTGCAAAGACGCTTCTAAGTCTAGACTTGATTCAGTGTTATCTGAATTCTAAGTGCAGAGATAATGAAATCAGCTGATGCAGTCTCTCTCACTTGAGCCACTGAATATATAAGAAACAAAATCTTCCTGTGTTAAATTCTAGCTTCAATGGGAAATAGTCCAGTTACTTAAATGGGCAGGTGAGGTCCCATATTCTGATAAAAGATTTGCAGAATAAATAGCCTGAAACAAAAAATCTCAGGAAGTGATTGACATCTGCACAGGGAATTAAGCTGGGAAGATATGGCCACTTCCTGGAAATTCTCGAGAAATTTTCCACATCAAGTCATAAAGGCCTATTTATATATATTGAAAGGAATGACATGATAAAATAACAGTCATGAAATATCAACACACTTGAAATGATGATTGCTTTAAATAATAAAGTAGCCTGATCACAAACAAGGATGGTTGACAGCTGGACTTGATGATCTTAAGGATTATTTTCCATATTTAAGGATTTTATCATTCTATGAAAGATGAAGCATAGCTGTTCATGAGAAAATTTAACTTGCCTGCTTTTCTGGTCAAAGTGGGAAAATAGAAGTCATGAGATTTTTGTGTCAGGCTTTTGCATGGTCTCTTTACAGCTAGTTATAACAGCACTAAATCTATAGAGCAAATTCAACCCATTAAAAGCTAATTTATTCACTGAGCTAAAACTGAAATTATTTCTTTTGGTCTCCCATAATGCTACACGATGCACACCTGTGGTATGTCAGCTGCTGCCATTTCAAAGTGTTTAAAGCAATATATATTTCAGACACTTGATTTAGTGCATAGCCAAAGTTTCAGTGAGATGCACTTTCCATTGTTCATGGCAGCTCTGCCTGCAAGCACCTGGCAGAACATTGCCTGTGGGAGGGAGGGAGGGAGGATCTGGTATGTGGAGCCTGAACGTGGCTATTAGTATAACAATAGAAACTGCAGAAAATTGTTCCTAGTGAGTTTATTTCAATGGCACTGGAAGTTATGTGCTTGTGTGCATGCGTGTGTGTCTGTGTGTGTCTTTAACACTGAAAGAACAGTTGGATGCATTTGAAGAGCAGTTTTAAAAGGTGTGTTGAAGAAAAGAACTTTCAAACAGGAAAAACTGCTGAAAAAAATCTGACAAAGAAAATCTATCTCTAAAATTCTTACGACGTAAGATGAGGCTTGATATGTAGTACTGTCGGAAGAAGGGCCTGCATGCACATCGTAAGTAAGCATCCTAAAGGAGTCAACTAATGCTCCAAAATCCTGTCTGGCCACTCGTCGCAGAGCATGGAGGGCAATTGCAAGCTCTCCTCTGGGTCCTTTTATCAAAGAGGCTGACAAGAGTGTAAACCCTGGTTTCCCGTTAGCAGATATGCTAATGTAATTTTTTAATTGTCTGAGGGATTCGTCACTCTCTGTTTCTCAAGTCCTTGTGACTCCTATCAACAAGGTAAGCCCTTGCTGTAATGATTGGGGATGGCCAGCAGAAAGCGTGTGAAACTGTACTCCTCTCTGAGCCACAGGGGATGGAAGAGCAATGCACTGAGTTAGGCTCAGGTGTTTAAAGGAGCTCAACACTGCAGACCTGCAGACCTGTGAAAGCAGGGTTGTCCCCACACACTGCATAATCTGTGAAGAAACACACTAGTATCATTAGTAATCATTAGTAAAACAGAAAATAATATTTCTGGAAGCCTCAACATGCAAATCACATGGCTCATGGGGATGGTTCTTTGCTGTTTGGGGAGGTACTGTAAAACAGGACTTAACCTAGCTCTGTTCCTTCTCAGATTTAATATTCTAGAAGACTGAAGAGTTATTTGTTATATTATGCAGTTTTCATTCATCATGAAGTACAAGATGTAAGCAGAACTCCATTAATATTAAGGTACATGTACTTAGAAATGAAAAACATATACTGAATGATTACCAACATCATTAAGCAACCAGCAATTTCCTTATTGAGCAAAAATGGTAATGAGGCTCTTAGTAGATCTTGAACACCACCAGAAATACTTGTGGTGTCTATCTGTCACGTTCACACGAGAGCTGGCAGGCTACCTGAACCTGTAGTTCCATATATGCTTCCTGCAATAAGGTCAGTTGCAAGGATGCAAAGTATAGCTTATGTGGATGCCAAGTTTTAATTGAAATGTTGTGAAAAATTTCACTGCCTAGGTCAGACATTATTTTCTGGTTAAGGAGGGTTCAAGCCAGTCTCTTAAAAAAACCCTCCTGATTTCTTTAGTGTCCAGCGTTCTGTTCCTGTAAATTGATTTACCGCAGATATGAGCTGGTTACTCTAGGTTGACCTCTTCCAAAATTGTCAAGACTCAGGTTCATTTACAGGCATTGGCTAAAAGTGCATTTTATTAAACTGGGTTCCATTTTGTGTGAAAATAGGCCTTACCAAATGAATAAAACAGGAAGCCTTCATTTTATTGCTTTAGACTAGAAACTTAAAGGTCAAATAATATAAACAATGTTAGGCCCATAACAAAGCAAGCAATAAATGCTCCAAACCTCAATACACAAAATCTTGGTGGCCTTTCATGGGAGAAAAAAATCAAAGGCATCTTTGTATCCTCTCATCGCAAAAAAAAAAAAAAAAAAAAAAAAAAAAAAAGAAAAAAGAAAAGTTTAACAATGTAATATGAGTTTGGATATAAAACAGTTACAGTGCTAGTGTACTTGTATGAACATATAAATTAAAGAGACTATTTCAATTACTATGTTGTTTAAGAGGCAGATTGTAAATTATGAGAGTCCTGATTAAAGTAGAATCTGTAACTCTATAAGATATTTTTGTGAAGTAGCTGTAGCCTTAAGTATTCAATGCATCAAAGGATTTTCTAATACATGGTTTGAGTCTTTTTTTATATATACTTACAATACACCTGTTAAATATCTATAGTGTTGTACATGTGCTCAACAAGATAATTATTGCAAATTACATGAGTTTCCATGTTACAAAACCACATTTTTACTAACTATACTGTATTTGGTAAATTAAGGTTATTTCTAAATGGTGACTTTTTGCAGCCTCAAGAAACAAAATATGTATTTGAAATCTTTTGATAAAAATAGTAAAGTAGAAAGAAATATACCACACTAATAATGCAGAATCACTAAGAGTCATACAAAATAAACTGGACAAAAAATTGCATTTATTATCCAGTTTTCCTGTTTGTTTACTCAAGAATACTTTGGGAAAGTAAACAAGAAGTTTTCTGAGAAAAATATAATTATATATTGTAATGTACTATATAATAAATAATGGATATAATACACAATATATATTATACATTATATTTCTATAAAGTAATTTTTTATGTTGAAATATATGATTTTTTTTCCTGCTGATATTCAAAGAAAATGGAATTCTGACTCCCACAATCACCACAGATAAACCTCCTTCATCATTTTCTTCATGTAATTTCATGAAATTTAGAACAAAGGCTCAAATTATTATCTTTGATAAAAAACATGACAATTCTAAAGCTTGCAATCAGAAATTGCAATTATTTTCAAGGGAATTTTTTCCCACCAAGTAAAGTTTCCAACTGCAACACTTTGTGCATACAAAGATATTACTCTTTTAGAAATACAGACAGAAAGAAAGAGAGGGTGAGAGACACAGAGAGACAGAGAAAAAGAATGTGTCTAATTAACCTGTTTAATGATTTTGCTTCATAATTTTACATTTTATCTAATTATATGAATTATATCTATAACTATATATATTTATATAGATATAGTTATAAATATATATAAATATATTTATTAAATATATATTTATATGTATATATATCTATATCTATATATATGATGTAAAGTATAATTGCGGCAGATCCAAATGCTTCTGCCTTTCAAAGCAAGATTGCCATGTTCATCTGAGCTGTATCCATGCCTTTATAGCCTTTCTACTCCATGTTTAATCCAGTTTATCCACACTGGATGCATTGCATAGCCCTCTGGCATATCTGTTTTAGGATGCAAGATGTGGCCAGAGGCATGTATTCTATTGCCATCTGTTAGAGGTAGGGCAGTTTCTTCTCCTAGTTGGGCCACCTGTCAAAACCAGGGGGGGCAGTTTTCTTTATCTCTTCCACAACCAATCCTCGCTCCAAGAGATATCTTCTGTTTTTGGGTCCCTGAGTCTCACTGCATGACTGATAAAATTACATCATCACGCTGGGAGATGCTCTGCCCAGGGCGAGAAGCCAAGCATTCCTACCTGGATATAGTCTGAGCCTCGGAAGACCACAGGCAGCTTTCTCCACTGGATTCCCAGGGGAAAACCAGGCCCATCTGCACCACCACTGGACCTTCAGAGGAAAATCACACCCTTTTACAGGATCACTGCTTCAACAGAACCATATCTGTCACTCCAGGAGGACTGCAGCCACCATTTAATTGGGCTACTACCACAGCGTGTCAGGTTGTATTCTGACTCTGTCAGTGTTGTTTTGTATTACTGAATTTTTATTTTTAATTTTTCTAATAAAAGAACTATTATTCCTAGTCCCATATCTTTGCCTGAGAGTCCTTTAATATTAAAATTATAATAATTGGGAGGGAGAGAGTTTACATTTTCTGAGAGGCTCCTGCTTTCCTTAGCAGGCACCTGTCTTTTTGAGCTAAGAAAATATTGTGAGCAGGAAATTACCAGATCTCAGTAAATCCAAACTGACCTGGCTGGTTTTGCATTTTACCTGCTGTTGTCAAATCTCCTCTGGGGCATCCACATTTTAATCTCTACCCTGTGAAGTAGAAGATGCTCCTGGCTGACAATTCATCCACCTTTCCTGCCTCTTGCTACCAAAATGTTGTGTTCCTTAAAGGACACTGTCAAGCATCACAAACCACAGAGGTGGAACTTGGCCCTTTCAGGGTGCTAAGGACTGTAAGCTGTGGTGGCTGATGGCCAGGCAGAGGTCTTTGAGCAATTCTCTTTGTGTCATGAGTTAAAAGTGTTTTAAGGTCCCTCCAAGATCACAAGAGATTGCCTGAAGAGGGGAGCTGAACATGGAACAGCAGCAACAGTTATTTATACTGCCCCCAAAAATGCCAGCCATCAGGCCTTACCCTATTTTTGGATGATAGAGGAACAGGGCTTCTTGTGCAGGTGTGATCCTTGTCCTTAAAAGCATTCAGATCTACTGCTTGCTGTAATTCCACAGCCAGAGTTTTCTCTATTTGATCTTTTAACATAATCCTTTGGCTCTTTGTCCCATGAAGTGGTTACACAAAAATACCATCATGGTGTTTGCCTGCAGGGATGTGGCAGAGGTCACCTTCAAGGAATCCTTCCAAGATTAAACACTGAAGAGGACTGAAGAGCAGTGAAAGTATTTTCCTAATGCCTTGACTTTGCAGCAATTTTGCCAGGAATCATTGGGATCTCTGTGGAAATTTGCTGGTACTGTAATAGGAAGAATAACTCAGTCCCTCACTTTAGAGTGGGCAATCTCCAAAATCTTATTTTGTCATTGGACAGTTAGACTGCACTAATTTCTGTAAATGGTAACTTCAGTTACGAGGGCTCAGTGGTAAGGTGCCTGTTCAGACACTCATCATTCCTGCTTGCCTGCAAATTTCAGAGTGTGTTTTTATATCAAATAACTTTCCTCTCAATAATAATTGAGAACTGTCATAACAATCAAAAGTATTGTTCTTAGGCTGCATTAATTTTTGAACAGAATTGCAGATATGGTGGCATAATGCAGTACAATGTAGAAGAGTCTGATCACCCAGGAAGGACTGGGAGAAAACAGGCCAATACTACCTCCCTAATCCTAAAGGGAGTTAGCTCAGCCTTAAGCCACTATTTCAGTCACATCCATGTTTCTCTAGGTGAGACAGACACAACCTTCAACCACAGTACAAGTGTGGATGTGCACTGCATCCCACTGAAGTTTGGGTTCAGATTCACAGCCAAGATAACTGGATCAATTAGATTTACTTGCTGCAACTGTAACTTGATAATAGTTGAAAGCCAACTGCACCTTCATCAAAGAGCTGTAGTCTCAGGATGCAATGCACCTGTCTGCTACACTCAAATGTGTTTCTGTTTGTCCAGACTTCCTGCAGCCAGGACAAGTCCATTTTGAGAATTTCACACTATTATAAACTTTGACGTGGTTATGTATCATTGCTCAGTGCAGATCAAACATGTGATACTGGATGATCCATTACAGAACAGTGCCTGTATTATCAGTCATCAGAATATGGCTTCCCCAAGATCAATACCTGCTCTACAACAACTCATTAATCGTATGCAAAATAATTGCCTTTGCACAGCTGGATTAATTCCAGAAGGTCTTCTGGAAGCAAAATAAAATTCATCAGGAAAAAGGCTGACACAACCTAAGCATTGTGACAACAAACTAAGACTGAAAATTGGTTATTATTAATTACTTTTCTTTCTAAACCAATCTTCAGCTGATAATTAAAAATACAAACAGGCTTTCTCTTGTGCCTATGGTTCACATACAAGTTTTTTACACAAGACAGGGCCTTAGCTGTTCTTTTCCAAAGGATTTTTATTGTGGTTTTGAATTGGCACTCTTCAGTTTTCATTTGGCTTTTTTATCCCTGGAATAATAGTTTTAAATGCAAATCAAGTGGGCTCTGCTCCTGTGTGATCCTGAGCAGATGCCAGCTGTTTACAAGCACAAGTTGTTTGTGGCAAACACATGTAAACCATTCTGAAAAGTACATTTACTTTAGACCTTTATGGGAGAAGAACAGCTTACAAGATGCAAATCTAAGTAGAACTAACTGTCCTTTGCTTTGTCAGCTGCTTCACTGGGGTTCTGCTATTGAAAATTCTTTCCTATTTTACAAGGAAATAAGCGGCAGTTATATCTTGTTTGCCTTGTTTCAGAGGATAAATTCCTTTCTTTCAACTGTAGGTGGACTTGAACAGCTAAATACTACCTATGCACTAGCACTTAGGTTGTGGTCTAGTTATCATATGCATTTGAAGGTAATTCGAGTATTTATTACTTCTGTGCTTTCTTCTCTCTACCAGGCTGTGAACACGGAGAAGAAGTATAATTTTATTCTCTCTGTGAGTGGAAAACTTACAAAGAAATGTTAGATTGACAGGTAAAAATCTTTGATCTTAAGAAATTCAGATTTTATTCTAAGGACACATTTCTAGACAAAGTGTATTCAAATGAATAATAATCAAGCAGTCAAGCCCTCTAGACTCAAAATATTGAGAAACAATTATGTGGTGTTATACAGACAAGTAGGTTTTTTCTCCCTTTCTCACGGTCCAGCCATTGTTGCTAATTTTATTTCTTACACAAATCATATATAATTAAACAAGAATTCTGCAAGGCCTACATCTAAGTGGCAGGATTTTTAGAAGTGCTAGAATTCAAATTCATAGAATATGCTTTCAGCAACTATAAACTCTTTTTTGAAATGCTATTTTAGTGATTTTTATTTCAGGGCATATATGTCTGAAAATTGCAACACTTAGGACTCTGTGTGTGTGTATGTGTGTGTTTGTATGACAAATCTGTGAGTAAGGAAAGGTAAGAAGAGGAAAGAGAAGAGAGTACCTTTAAGTATAGTAAGAGAGTACCTTTGAGAGAGTACCTTTAAGCATAAAGTCTGAGAAAATGAAGGAAAAAATATTTTCAGGAACACAGATAATTTTTTAAATAAGTTTGATCATCAATATTAATATCTTGATGATCTTGATCATCAATATTTTGACTTCCAGACATTTATCAGTATTTCCTTTAACTAAATCTCTTCATATGGCATTCATGCTAGGTGTTTCTAGCCCTGGTTATCATCATGTCTTTTGCCGTGCTGAAGAGAAATGAGGCTCTCTTCCTCCACACCCAAGGTTTCTGTCTTTACCATCCTCATACCTGAAGTGTGGTTAGAAGTTTCAAAATATTGGTGCTGCAGGAATTAAATTATTATATTTAGAATAAGAAATACTGAGCATTTGAACTGAATGTTGAAACCAAATTGAAAAGAAAAGAAATCTCAAAAATATTTGCATGTTTGGTTGCATTTCTTTCTAGAGGTAGCCAAGTGTATAAAAGGTATAAAACCTTTGCCTGAATTAGTAAATTCTCTGTGTAGTCATTACTAGCCAATGAGCTATATCTGTAAGATATTTGCAGAGCTGCCTCTATAATACAGAAAAAAAGTTACAAAGTGTTCTTTTGTGGAAGATCCTGCTTTCCCTCAGAAGATGTATTTTAATTTGGAAAACAAACTATAGAAACATTCAAAGTTACCAGCTAAGCAGTAATTATCTCTATAAAATCTTCAAGAATATTTAATAATAAGTCCCTTCATAAGGAAGATTTCAAAATCCCACTTTCATGTCTATATCATCATGGGAAAAAATTTAGCCAGCAACTGAACAAATTTTTAAGACTAGAAAATAAATCTATGAATTAAGACTAAGTGAATAAATCTATGTATTTGGAGGGGAATATCCTCTTCCAAAAATCCAATGTCTGAAATATTAAAATGCAGCTGTCAGGTTTTAGAAGAAAATAAATTATATGTAAATGTTCTCTTAAGGGATCTCTTTTTTTTTTTTTTTTTTTTTTTAAGGCAGCAGAGCATGTATGAACATGTTTACCTGTATTCTTTTGGTCAGAACCACTGACATTCATGATGAAATGGTTCACAGGACTGTTCAGTGCCTTACAGAAGTGTACTGTGTGAAGTCATTAAGTTAATATGCAGTCTCAAGTACCTTCAACTGGTTAGTGATAACTCTCTACAGTGACAGATATCACAAAAATCTCACTTAAACAACTTTGAGGAAAGAGAGGTACAGCCTGACTGGTAATTAAGATACAAGACACTTGGGTGTCTCTAAAAGCACCGGGGGCTGAAGGGCTATTCATAGTACACATTCATCATCAGGAGTGTTGGAAAGTTACCATGACTTTGATAACTTACAGTGGATAAGCAGAATAGGGAATGAAAAAGATATATTGAGCAATAAAGATTAATTCCAAGTTATTGCCAGTAAGGAGTTCCAGCAGCAACTCTTTTTGTATGAAAAAATCATGCATGTCTTCCTAATCTCCAGACGCAGTTGCAGTAAGAGATGTATTCTTCAGTGATTGAAAAACTTAATGTTTTTATGAAATAGTTTTAATATGATAAGAACATACATTCTGACATTTGCAGAGGGAGAATAGTGTACTTCCATCTGAAGCATAGTATTTGACTCATTTATACACTTTCATTTTATAATTTTTAATTAAAAATATATATAACATGTATTATATACTGTATATATTTTATATATATATTTTAAAGTTCCATGTTCAGCATACAAAATATAGTGTAAACAAGTTTAATCCCACTAACATTAACAAAAATTATGATTAGCATTATGCAAATCACCTGTACATATAAATACATGAAAATAATGTATATATGTATAGACACGAAGATAATGTATATATGTATATATTAATTCCTTATTAGAACTTCTGTGCACATCCCAATATCTTTACACATATATGCTATTTAATATTGTTGATGTTTACAAATACTGGTGACATAACTGAACATGCAAAGCAGTTGTACTACAATTTTGGGGAGGGGTTGTTTCTTTATCTTCTATTTTCTTACAAATGGATCTCAGCTGCTCCCTTTCTCGATTTTACTCTGAGGCAATAAATAATTCAGTGTGCTAATTTGACAGATGACTCTCCAGGAGCCTCCTAC
The DNA here is from genome assembly GCF_027887145.1 of Ammospiza caudacuta. Classification (NCBI taxonomy): domain Eukaryota; kingdom Metazoa; phylum Chordata; class Aves; order Passeriformes; family Passerellidae; genus Ammospiza; species Ammospiza caudacuta. Next base: position 53,379,338 of record NC_080632.1, read on the forward strand.
CATTACTAGCACCATTAGGCCATAATATGCGTGATGGGCATAGACCATTCAGCAAATGTCCTTCACTTGTTTACCCCTAAAGAGCTGTGCTCTGCGCAATTAACTAATGAAGCATTATGAGCCTTTTTTCCCCCTTCCCTGCTATTTCAATATATCAATGCCTATTGTCTAAAGGCAAAATATATTTTGTTTTCTTTTGGCAAATGAGTATTTATGTGGAAGCTGTAAACTTGCCTTAAGTTCTACCTCTGTAAATAAAGACAAAATAATAGGATGCTGAAAAGGAAAATTTTTTTTTTAATGATTTACACAGCACATGTATGAGGATTGCATTATAAAGAGATGATAAGAAAAATCTGAAGTTAGCTTCATTATTATATCAACAGAGAAACAGTGACTATATAGTTCAGGGTCTTGTGCCACCTTTGTGCCAGTTGTAATCTGGTTAGCTGCAAGAATCAAAAGGGGATCATATTAAAATTGTGAAAAGCAATCAGGAATAAATAATGGAATAAAAAAATAAATATGAAGTACGCATATAAGATGAATACCGGTATTGTGAGGAATATTTGAATCCTGTATATACATCACAGCAGCCAAATTGTGTTACATATATTTGTACTAAGAGAAGGGAGAAGAAAATATTTAATTATAATTTAAAAAATTAAAGAGAAAGCTATGAGAGCACCTATTTTTGTTGGTCATTTTATGGATTTGTATTTTTTCTCCCTTGGCAGATTTTAAACCGCTCTCAGTCCAGCAGAAATGTGAATATGCACAAATAAATCCACAAGAAAATCTTCCAAACTGTTTTGTATTCTTCCATATATGTGGTCAAATGCATCATGAAGATAATTAGAACTGATTTTTTTCCTTAAAGAAAATATTTATCTCTCTTTAAGTTTCTTTTAATTTTAATGTCTCCACTTCTCCACCTGTATGCATTAATTTACTCCTCCCCTTTCTTTACTCTTCTTGTTCCACTTTTCCATAGCACAAACCATCTTTCATTTCTACACTGTAAAAGAGACTCTACTATCTATGGAGGAATAATGTTGTAATATATTCTGAAGTTTTTGGGAGTTCTACATATTTTTAGAACAAAATTATAATATTGGAAATTAAATGTAACAATATTGGAAATTAAATGTGACAACTTTCATCATATGCTCTGTAAAATCATTTTCATTTTCTGTTCAAGTCTGTTTATTCACTCATGTGCCACTAGCTCTTCTTAGCTTACCTGAAAACATGTGACTTCTTGCTGTCCTAAATAATCTTTATTACTGGTTCCTATTCCCAAGCCCCTTTTTCCATTCTACACAAAGCCATTACTGGATGAAAAATGTCCTGCCTTGGCTAGAATGCCATCAGGATGGAGAAGGTGTTATAATGAGGTATACCAGGAAACGGGAGGATCCAGCCTGAATCACTAGTAGAAATTCCTTCTGCTCAGAGTGCAGAGAAATGGGTGACAAGTTCCATACTCTTCCTGTACCCAGGTCTATCTGCCTATCACTAGCATAAAAACTATGCTATCACTCTTTGTAGTATCCTAAGCAGATCTGTTCTTCATTTGTGTCTATAAACTCTAAGAAACTCTAAACAATAAGGCGTAATAAAGTCTAAACAATAGTGCTTTTCTGTCAATCTGAACAGTGAGAAATAGCACCAGAGGAGAGCAGGTGAGCTGGACTCCAGAGAGTGCAGCATACAGTCCCTGCAACAGAAGAAAAAGTGGGCTCATCCTCCTCTAGGGAATGACCTGGCACACAAGTCCTACATTTTTCAAGGAACTGTCATTAAGCAGGATTAGTAAATTAAAGTTTATTGTGTGTTCAAGCGCTCTAGTAATGAGAACTATGCCACAGATTGAAATATATTCCATTTTTTCCTTGTGAACTCCAACTTTTGAATGTATATTTGCACTGATCCTCCTTACTCCTCAAAAACTGCTAATTTTCAAAGTATTTGTTCATTTAAAGCGTTCACAACTCCAAATAAATCTCCTCTATTTCTGTTTAAGGAGTGTAGCAACAGTCCACTAAAAATTCTTATTCTCAGAAACAATAGTTTCTGAGAATAATAGAGTTTACAGCTGATGCAAAGTGCTCTTATGGGAGATATACACAAATGCTTGTTAGTGCTAAGTATTAATCATGTAAGTGATTAGAAAATATGCAAATAAGCGCGTTCATATAAAATTTCTTATTTCCATACAAATTACTCTCAGTAGCCTGTGGCCTTGAGTAACACTTTAAAAACCTTGATTAAGTTATTAAACTATAATTTTAGAAAAAGTTAGACATTATTCTAATTATTTTTATAAGGAAGTTAAGCTTTAATGAAACTTTCCAGCTTAGGTTAAACAAGCTTTATGCCTGAAATGCAGCATACCATGGCAGGCAGATAGTAATATACATGGGACACAGGGGATGACAATAAAAAGCAAACAATTTGCATTGAAAACAAGGGTTATATGGTTGTAGTGTGTGCCCTATTGTGCTAAACAATGGCATTACCACCCCCTCAGGCCTCATAGTAAGCACTGGACATGTGGCTGTAGAAAAAAGGAACTTCTCTCATCCTACTTTCTCCCAGTGGTGCTTTGTTGGCTCACAGCAAGGGTCTGGCTTCGTGTCCTGATCCCACTTTAAGAGGAAGTCCAGCTCAATTCAATTTGCCTTTCCGCCTTTTAGTAATGAGACAACATACATGTGAGCAAACCCCATGATAATGCAGAACAGATGGGCAGATTTTTGTCTAATTAGATTCTGGACAGCTTGTTTGCTTGTAGTAAATGTGCATATATTTAGAGATTTCACACTTATTATAGAGACAACAGATTAGCCAAAGACAAGGACAGAACGCTTTCAGGATTTTTTTTCTGCCTTGCGTAGGTGTAGGTCTACTAAAGAGAGCTATTTGGTAAAATCTACAAGTGTAATTGAATTGCTTGTTGTTGTCACGCTCTTCTTGGACTGAATGGTCTGCATTTTGATCCTAAGACACAACGCACCTTTACACAAACTTTTCTTTTTCAACAGCCCACTGGTAAAATAAAGGTTTCCAAAATCTGTGCCAATATATTGCAATAGTTTGCACAATTCATTTCAATTACTGTACAAAAACAATTATTCCAAAAACATACTGTTAGTCACTTATAGCAATTCTCTTACTACATATTTACTAGTGTGCATTTTTCATTCCATTACCATCCTTAAAGCATTTTGAAAGTTTGCTAACAAAGCATTGAATTGCTTTTGGGGGCAAATTTTCTATAGGTGTGGAGTCATATTGTCTTATGAACAGAGAGCACAAAGTGCAATTTGTGCAAAACAATATTGCAAGATGGGAAATATGCTTTATCCAAGGAAATATATGGTATGGCACTTCATTGAACCTAGTAAGGTTTCTGGTTTTGTTAGTTATTCACCAAGAATATATGTTGAAATTATATTAAAATGTATGTTAGAACAAAAAGAAAAGAAGGCAATTGCTACTTTTAAGCATGCCGTGCTACATATGAGTCTAATTTCCATTCCTTATGCATTTACAAGCTACTTTCATTTTACAGTTGAGACTAAAGCAAACATGTCAGCTATTTCCAATATTAAAAATACAATTTAAATATAATTCAAAGGATAGTGGTGTATAGCTGCCCATCATCCTCATGAATCATCTCCTTAAGAGCATCACAAATGGGTTCATCCTGTTTTCCTTTCGCTTCATGATCTGGATGTGGAGTGTTGATGAGATGAGACATGGATATATTGATGCCATTCATCTGTGTGTCATGTTTTTTACAGGTGTAACAGCAGGCACAACACCCACCACCTTACTTCTGTTTAGCTCAGTGAAACCGAAGTAATGCAAGTCAGAGAGGAAGGGTTGCTTTGAAATACTAAATTTCATTTACCATTACCTTACTCATATGAATTACTCCGTCACAATAAGAGACTTGCACATCCCATATGCTAAGTATTTTCTGCATAGGCATAAGTAAGAGTGTTCTGGTTGGTGTTTGGATTATGGCTTTATTCTTTTCTTGGTTCCCAGGGTTTCCTCAGTGGAGGACCTTGACAGGCCAGGTGGGTGGGCTGCGTGTTCCCAATCTCCTAAGGTCTGTGACAGACAGCTGGGGACTCTGTTGAACAGCCTTGGAACCATGCATCATCCCCAAAGCACTGTATCACAGCTTTTTAAGCCATTCCCTAACGCCTTCTGTTAAAGAAGAATATTCCACACAATGGAAATATTACTTCTCTTATTATAATAATGTTTATCATTCTAAAGGAGCTAATTTTAGTATAGCACAGAAAGGAAAGACAGTCGCAGTCAAAATCCAATTTCAAGTGTATCACAGATTAGATCTGGAAGTTGCGCTGAGAGGCAAAAGAGAGAGCAAAAATTCATGAATTAGGAAAATGTTAGAGAATAAAATAGCAGAAATATTAGCTATGGTGGTATTATCACTAATCAAAGCAGGGATCTTTAATAAATTATGAAATTTTATTATCTTCCACATAACGGTTTCTCCAGATTAATTTGTAAAGCTGTATTTTACTCAGAACACATCTGATTTATGTCCTTCCGTGAATTGTTCAGCTTGAACAAATTTACCCTGACTTACAATTAAAGTGCATTTTTAAGCACTTTTTAAAATAGGTCATTAAAAAAAATCTAAGCTATTTCCCCTTTTATATATATTATTTAGTTTAGCTACTATTTATTTTAGCTACCTCCTTTCCTTGTGCATTTTGCATTTAATATTAGTTGATTGGGATAAGTCTCCTGAGAAAACTCTCCTTGTACTTTGTGTACATGCTTATTTTCTGCTTTACCCACATGTGACAAAACAAGTTACACTAACAGGCTTTTCATAACCTAGAGATTTAATTACATTTGAGCTTTTTTATTCCTTTGGGATGGTGTTATCAATGCTCGAGTGACCTGAACATATTACTGCCTGGCTCTTAAACTTTACACTCTATTTTTGATTTGCATAGTTTTTTATACTATTAAACATTCTTCCCTATATCAGTTGTTCTTTCAAGTTGTCAGAACATGTCCCCTTCTTCCCATTGTAACTGGTCTGGGGCTTCACTAGATCAAGCAGGAGCATTGTGCTGCTGTGATTATGATCACAGCGCCTTTGTGGAAAAAAGGTGTAATTCAGGAATAATCACAGCCCAGCTCCAAGCTTGGGGAAAATACAAACTGCACCAAGACAAATGCATGAGCTGGAGGAACTCAAAAATGCTGGAGAGGGAAAGAAGTGAATTAAAGAGTGCTTAATTGAGCAGTCTCTGTCACAGCTAGTTTCATTTGAGAGAAGGTGCTGAAATTTTGAATCCTTGGCAAAATGTACAAACAACAAGTCAGTTAATAAATAATAAACAAAATATTGATATATTTTCCTGAAATACTATGAATGAATCCACTTTTTTTCATCACAGCATTAGCCTGGTTCAAATAGAAATGTTACCAGCTCTGGTCTTAGTACAAGAAAGCCTGATACAGAGTAAACTCATTTACAACAGGAAGCTCTGGAGTTTCTTTTTAAAATAACCACTCAAATTTTTTAAAAAAAGCACAATATTTGTCTTCTGGATCCTATGAAAACTGATGCCTGTATTAATAGCACAGCTTTAGAGGAGCAGAGACACAAAAGCAGAAGTACAGTATATTTGTCAACTATAGCACCAGTGAACATGTAGTCAAATATAGAGGGCTGTAACTTGCTTCTGGATGGTGCAGCTTTATGTAATTGTACCTCACATTCATCTTATTTTATTTTACTGCTCACAATTAGGAAATTTGCGGCCTTAAACATGTGAAATTAAAACCATGGATGATTTCTTAATTGTACAACTCCTCAGTACTCAATTAGCATCGCTCTTCTTTCCCCTAACAACGATGTAATACTGTACTAATGAAAAACAGGGCTTCTTTATTTGCTATGGCCTTGGGGTCAATTATCAATTTATCATTGTGTCCTGCAGGTTTAAAATAAAATAGTCTGTGCAGTGTAACCATTGTACGAAATTGACATTAAGTATATTCTGTAAGTATGGACTTAATAAAAAATACAAAGAGTGCTGCCTAAAAGGGTTCTACTCCTATAAATTCTATTAGGTTGCCTTTAATATAGGACAGTAGGAAACTGCAAAACTAATTTAAAGGGTTTTTTTTTCCTCTTACCATCTTTGTATATTCTGTATGACAATAATCAAGAGAGAGCTAAATGAAAAATAGCTTCAATTGTGTTTTGAAGATTTGTTATGATTGCAAACTTAGCTTTGGTAATAAAAATGATGCCAGTGCTCTTAACAAATGAAGAATTTAGGGTCTTTATCTTATAACTGTCAAATAGTGCTACAAATTAGTGAATTCATAAGTCAATGAAAAAATATTTAGATATGTAAAGCATTAAAAATATCTTATGTAATTTAGACAACCAGAAAATAATTAATTGGAAATCAAGTTTATTATTTAAGCATACATCTAGTTAGGTTGTTCATTTTTTGCTCACTTACTGCAGAAGCTCCTCTAAGTTCCAGAATTACCCTTTCTTTGTTCAATTCTGTTATATAAAGGTGAATGGAAATATGAGGGACTTGAAAAAAGCAAATTAAAAATTCAGTACCTTCCTTGTTCCCATAAATTTGGTGCTACTTTCACAAAGACTTCTTCCCAGAAATATGTTTCAGTCATGTTGACCAATGCTGAACATTTATGGGAGTTCTTTTTTAATCATGACATCAAACCTGAGGTCCCATAATTCAGCATCTAGGTAATTGCTCTGCGTTTTCGTCCAAAATTTTTCTTATCTTTGCTCACTCTGAGAAGAAGAACATAATTTACACATTCCTAAATCTTAGGAAAATTCCTATTACTCTTTCCCAAGAGCCTAGCAGAACCTGATCATCACCTTGGAGAGGGTAAGCACCGTGATGTTTATCTTAGGACCAAACATTTAGACCTGACCCCATCAGAAATTGCCTTCTGCCCTTTTCCTTCATTGACAAACCACACCCACAAAAGCCAATCCAGCTTTTCTTCACCCACTTGCCTTAAATACTCAGGTGGTCATGCAAAGACAGGTGTTGCAGTATCCCTCCAGCTTGCCATCAGTGTGGCTGTCACCGTGTATCCCTCCTGCAGACACAGCCATACACTGGAGACAGTGTTTCTGTGTGAGAGAGAAGGGCTGCTCTCCCCACCCTGTCAGAGCTGAAAGTTAGAAAGTAATAGAACATTGTCACATCATTCTTTCCCTCTTTCCTGTTTTTAATATTGGAGCCAACTTTAATTAATGCTGCTTTCCTCCTACTCTCCTGGGACTCTTTTTCTCCATTATGATATGGCTAATTCTGAATAAACTCGACAGCAGCCACGCATGTACAAGGAGGTGATGGAAGACAGACAATGCTGAGAAATAGTTTGTCACACCAGACAGGTTTTCCCACCATACTCTCATAGATCTAGTTCAAGCCTCTTATGGTAACAAGAGCTTGATGTGTATATCAATATTTTCATTCCTGAAACTAAACCAGCAAATATCACAAGAGGAGAGTAATTTTTCAACTGGCGCCTTCTTCTGTGGCAGCACACAGGGTGGCATGACTGAGATACAGCCTGTTTAATTGATTACTGCACTTGAGAGAGGACTGGGTATGGTCCAGTACAGATCATTCTAAACATTGATAAATTACCACCTTTGTGTGAAACGGTTGAGGTGGGACCACTGCCCTTTGACAAACCAGAAAATGAAATGATTACTATTGGATTCTATTGACTTGTCTGGTTAGAGCAGTTGTGCTTCATCCCAAAGGTTAATTGGACTTGAACTCAGGAAATTAAGGGGTCAGCTAAGGTCACAGTGACAGCAGCCAAACTTTTAACTTAGCACTAATAATATTTGTCAGGGAAAGGACATGATGGAGTTCTTTAGCCATGACTGTTCAGGGATTCACTATAAAAAAAATTCTTTGTCTCCATTATTATAGAAGATGTAGGTCTATGTGGTAATAATGCTCATTAGCATCCTAATTTTCATCAAATACTGTAGCTCAAAGATCGAGACTATGACCCTAGGCTCAAGAAAATTGAGCCAATATTGCAAAGTTACATCATTAGGGATCACAAAAAAATATTCTTCTAGAAATGTTAAGAAATGTAATGCAAAATGGTCTGGAAAAAATTTCTATGTCTATGACAAAATTCTAAAACTTTACTTTGGGAATTCTTAACTTTGGTATTGTGTTGATTTTGTGCGTTTGATTCTTTCTGATTGTATAAATGCAGATTAAGAATAATTATAGACATTCACTACTGTTAGTTAGGTAAAAACCACAAAGTTCAACAACCCATCATTAGTTAGGTGAGGATTGAGCACTATGTAAGGAGGAATGAGCCCCAAAATATCTTCACTATCTTTGTCTAGTTGTTATAAAGATTGGAGTGACCACATGTTCTTTCACATTCTTGAAGAACCTCGAGAGGTTGGAGAAATGAGCAAAGAACAATCTGAAATTCAACAGAGGCAAGCGCAGGGTCCTGCACATGGAGAGGAACCAGGGACCAGCACAGGCTGGGTGCTGGCCTGCTGCAGAGAAGGACCTGGGAGTCCTGGTGGATGATAAGCTGTCCTTGCAAGCAGTGTGTCCTTGGGGCCAAAACACCTTGGGATGCATCAGGAAGAGTAGTGCCAACCTGAGGCAAGGTGGGGCTGAGGGAGGTGATCCTGCCCCTCTGCTCAGCCCTGGTGAGGCACATCTGGAATACTATGCCCAGTTCAGGGCTCTCCAGTATGAAAGAGATGGGACTCCTGGAGCTGGTCCAGTGGAGGGTGACAAAGATGATGAAGGGACTGAGCATCTCTCCTTTAAGGAAAAACTGAGGGAGCTGGGCCTGTTCAGCTTTGAGAAGAAACCGCTGAGAAGGGACGTCATCTATTTCTGTAAGTGTCTGAGGGGATGGAATCAGTTGTGCCATTCTGTGACATTTTTGAACTTTTTAAATAATAGTATTACAAATATATGATTCCACATTGATATCTCTCACTCTCTGTGTAAATAAATGGGATATATGCATATATAGAGAGACACACTTTTTTTTTTCAAAAGACACTGCAATTTTATAATTCAAAATAATTAAGCATTAATACTATTTTGTGAAAAGTCAGAATTATATTCAAATGTGATATGTGCTAATTTGGTTTATCAAATTAATGCCCCAGATTACTTACTTGATCAGATTTATCCTTAATACATTCAGAAGGGAGTATATGTCAGTTTTCTGGTCCTTCCATGCTGGAATATGTTGACTGAAATCCTTCTAAAACTTTTGTCTTGTGCTATGTGCTACACATAGCTGTAGAATATCATTGTAGATTCAGCTGATGTAGGAAGTGGTTGCAGCAATAAGTGAGTATGCTTACTGTCAGAAAAAAAAATCAAATTTTTGGATGATGCACTTGAATACAGATTATTGCTTTTATGTATGTGGATTTCATAAGTGACAAGATATGAAACTATATTCTATAGCTTAGACTGAATTTGGACACTGGTGGTGGCTGCTCTACTACTGATTATGAACAGCTTTTCTAGAAATGGGAATGCACGAGAAGAATTAGTGTGTTAATACCTGTCCCTTCCTAACTTACTGCTAAACATAAGAAAATTTGTTCTCAAATACTGGTTTTCATGTTTTTTAACAAATATGTTTTAAATGTGAGAAATTAGGGACCTACAAAACATGCAGAGACAGTCAAATCCAATGACTTTAGATGTAGTTTAGACTAAAATCTAAAGGTTAGGGAGGCAGCTGTAAGCCCCTCCTACACCTGAACTTTAATCAGTCAAGTGCAGACCAAAGGATACCAACTGATTTGGTGAGAACACCTCCATGTCAAAATAAAAAGTTTGTATCCCTCTTCCTTCAGTAGAAAGGCATGCTGCATGCAAGAAATACAAAAGCTGAGATAGATGGAGGAAGAGAAAATTTTTACACATTCTGAGACATATTCATTTAGGAGCAATATTCCTAGGGAAAAAAATTTAAATAAACAACAAAATCCCACTTTAGTTGCTATGCTCACAGAGCACAAGATTAGCTTCAGCATGGACAAATTAGTCTAACCAAATAATTTATATCATGAGAATTTTGATATAATTTTTCTACATTGATATAAAGCTAATAAATTATCAGAAAATAATCAACATACAAAAAAAAATATTTTTAGTCAGTGGACTAATCCTCCAGGTTTTAACCTAAAATTTCATCTGGCATTTTGTCTGAATTAGAAAACTTCATATAGGGAATTCAATTTAAAAAGTCTTTTTTACTGGGATAATCCTATTGGAGTAGAAAGGAGCTATTGTTACTCATTAATATTATATATAATATATAATCAGAAATTATGAAGAGGAATATACAATATCACTTCTGAAGATTCTGTTGTATGACCAGAACTACAAATATATTATCGTGTTTTGAATTTTGCTGTTCAAAATTTTGCACTTCTTATTTAATAAGGCTTTTTTGAGCATATGCAATACTGTAAAAGTTTCAGCACCTGCTCTTTGCCTGTTTTGGACGTCACAAGGCAGAAATTAATTTCTTTGAAGAAGTATACAAAGCACCTAAACCAGCACTTATCCTTCCTGCCCTGAATGAAGCTTTAAAGGTAATCTCTCTACAATATTTATGATGAGATGCCATATACAGTTCAGTTCCATTTCTAAAGTGGGAAATAGAAACATATCTCTTTTTTTCTTCCGGTGAGATTAATCACATAAGAAGGTGCTAAACAGAAAGAGTGGACTATATACAGCCATTTTCTATCTCTACACTGCAATGTTAAATTTGACAAAAAAAAAGTTGTTAGTTCTTCAATTCCTGAGTTATAACCTTTGTTTCTCTGTTTTCAGAGAAAAATCAGGTTATGACTACAGAGCAGAAAAGTTACAAAAAGTATTCTTATTATATCACATTGCCTCTGGGTCAGCACTTAATGCAATTTGCCTTTAGAAAGAAGTAGAGTTCCTTTAACCTAATTTTCTATTTGGGAAGTGCAGTAGAATAACCCTTTTGAAACTGGTGCATTAAAGAGTGGAGAAAAGCAGAGGAGCAGCAAAGAGAACAAATAATACATTTCTTCCAGTCAGAGAGATTGGGAAATTCTACTGGATTTGTTGCAGGTATCATTGCATCTTAGATTAGGAGAAACTTAGTGCCTTCAATTAAAATAATGCTGCAATTAGTTGGCTTTGTATTTTAGGGACTTTTTGAGTCCTGCTATTAACAGATCACATTTTTGTCAAGGTTTCTAAGTCCTAAGACTAGAAAATTACAAGATCACTCTATCAGAAGTGTGTTCCATTTTCTTAAAATAAATCCAAAGTCTTACCCTCATATTTTTCTGAGTAATATTTTTTCTGCACAAATTTGATTAAGGCTATAACTTGTCAATGTAAAGCAGCATGTTACATCATATAAATGGCAGTTAGTGGCCAAATTATGTCTCTTAATGGCATTTTATGAGATAAAATTAGTTTGCATGCACATAGGAAAAAAACCCTGTTTATATATAGTTCAAATAGTTCTGCAAATCTCCCACATGCAGCAACAACAAAAAATCATTAGCTTTAAGCTATGTACAATCTACTTGTAAAAGCATCCTGGAATTAAAAAAGAAGATAAAACAATTATAGCAGATGGTGAATATTCTGCTCATGTACACAATGTATTTTTCTGAGTGAAGCACTATTGCTAGTTATGTATAATAATAAACTGTGTATGTATGTATTTACTTAATGTGAGATTTCTCTTACTGTCATTATTTGATAAAAAACTAGGGGTATTCACTGTAAAATATTTTTTTCTTCAATATTCATAGAGAAGATTTTTAGATTTTTTTTAAAGTAACTTCCTGGTTTCCATCATTTCACATCTATGTATCTTGTCTTGTAAATTCCTGTTGCCTCAGACTTTCCTGACTGTTGCTCTCATCTTCAGTCTCAGGTTCAGGCACATGAAAAATGTGTTGATCCACCTAGTTTCAGTTCATCCCTTCAGAATAAACGAAATGAAACTGCTTTATCAAGGATTAAGTAGCCAGAAATAAAAGCTAAATTAAGATTTTATTCCTATTATGCTTGGCAACTCTCTGGGCATGTTTTATAATTTTGACTTTGCAATCAAATTACCAAGTCTCAGCTTTAGGTTCGTTTTCATAAAGAAATTCTGTTAACATTTATAAGACACCAGAATACAATATTGACACATGGGAAAGAAATTGCTGAAATTGGTTAAAAAAATATATGTCAATATCTAGCTATAGCCATGGAACAACGAGTACAGTTTTATGAACCCATTGTATGCAACCTATCAATTTAAAATGCTTCATTAATTATTTTTAAATCTAACGTTGGAATAAATATACTGTCCACAAGACTAAAATGCAGTTTTGGTACCATATCAAAACCACAAGGAAAGACAATCCCTGTATGCCCTTGATAGGACAGGTTCTCCCAGCATTCTGTTCCCAGCCTAGTCACAAATTCTGTGGAGGATCTGGGGGTTTCCTTTGACTGAGGAGCACAGGACTCGATGTAGCACACACAAAGGTTAGGTCTGTGCTACATCATGGTGCACAGGAAACTGCAGCAACCTTTTTGGCTTGATATGTATAGCAAATATCACTTCAATGATATAATGAATACATGCCAGAAAGATAAGAAGATAAATGACTAAGTCCATTCTTTTAATATTGAAGGGTTATTTTTTTTATGTTGAAGAGATTTAATGTTGTTGTTACAATCCCCAATTCAAAAAAAGTCTAGAAGATGAAAGCAATAAGTGACTGTTTCTCTCATATATAAAAATGCATTGGTTCCCACAGTTTACTCAAACAGAAAGAGAAATTCTTGCTTGAATGATTTGCTGTAGTCAAGATATCAGTTACAATTTATGAGATAACCTTAAAAGGACAAAAAAGTATTCTTACAGGTGAATTTCAATCAGCCTGATAAGCAAATGTAATTGTACAATTTGTCTTCTTCTTTCTATTTTCTTTGCTGGCTTAGTTGGATACTTTCCCTCTCTATCTACAGCTAAAATTCAGTATTTGGAGCAGTTATTTTTGTACAGCGCAGTAAATATTTTAGTGCCCTTGCATAACATCCATCTGAATGAGTTATTTCTAATCAGGTTTAAAATGTAAAAGCATTTCAGGCTGAATTTTTTAAAAGTCTCTAGATGCTAGATGTATGCGCCATGCATAATGTTACTGAACTCCAGCCTGAAGTGAGGCTTCTTATAAGGCAGTAAATGCTAAATTTTGAAGGGAATCTACAAGTACAGTTACAGAGATTCAGACCTTGCATTTAGGAAGTCTAGAAGGCTCCAGTGCTAGATTGGCAAGCCTTGTGTCTGTGACAGTAGGTACTCCAGTAACTGTGTGAGAAGAAGGATGGAGTCCATCCTTCTTTGGAGCTTTTTAATGCTGCTCTGCCAGTGGTGCCTTAGAGTCTATTTGTCTGCTGGAGCATAATGTGACTGTCTGCTTCACGCTTTCATATTTATATCTGGACCTGGCTCCAGAACTCTTTGGGATGTAGACAGACTAGCAGTCGTCCTTGGTGCTGAATTCATCCTGTCACTCAGCATGAAAATTGCTCAAAGATTGTATACTTCAGCATTTGATTCTTTTGCCCTGCTAGGAAGGAGAGACAGGGAACATGATTCTGTATGTATCTTCCAATGGATTCAATTGAAATTGAAAAATTATTTTTACGGATTTTCAAACAATCTGTTATTTTCATATTCCCATTTTCCATAATTGGAACACTTTTTGAAAACTATGTATAGTGAATATTGGTATTTGAGTTCACTGATATACTTTTTTTGTTCAAATATTTTAGTCAGGTTGGACCAAGGTTGATCAATTTTTTGAAATATGGGTGATGGTACCCACATATAGATTCTTAACTATCTGAGAAAAATACTCAAGATTGGCAAGATTGCTAAACTCAAATAAAAGTTAGATTTTATTAATATTCAAAATATTTTTCTGAATGGTTTAACATTTAGTAAACCCCACAAAAATTATTGTGTATCTCTGTACTCATAATTTTTATGAATATCAGGTACTTGTTAAAAAATCAGCATAAATTTTTGAAATCTTGGCTTAGAATAAAGGAAATAGAAACTAACTTTTCTTACTCAGCCTACTCCAACCTTTTCTTTTTAGAATAAAATTTTCTGTGTAGTATAAATTTCCCTTCCCTGTTGCCATAAAACAGGTTACAGTCCTTGTGAAATAGTTATGGACAATTCAGGGGTGCTAACCCCTATTCTTCTTGAGAAAGGTCTTGCAAACTTGGCTATCATGTATATTCCTGAGTGGAACCTCTAGCAAAATTTGTGGGTTTTAATTTATTTTCACCCTATCCATAGGTTTATTGCCTTTCCTGTTACCAGTAGAGTTATATTAAAAGTTTAAAACTATATTAAATTGTTTCTCTTTTTTTCCCAATGTGACTTCAGCACCCTCATGGCAGTGCATTTCTTGCAGTGCTTCCTGTTTCAGTGTCAGTCACGCCATTCCCTTCTCAAGCAGGGAGAGGCAGACAGAGCTGGCAGGAGGGACCGGGGATGCTCCTTTTCCACTCTGTCTTCCTCCAGTGCCATGTGCTATCAGATTTGTGGCATGTCTCTTCAATCTGTCAGCATCCCCTTAGTGCTACTCAGTCACCCGTGAGGAAATACCTTGTGTGTTGGCAGAGGATGTTCTCTAACAACACCCAGTCGCCCAGTCAAGCAGGCTAAAAGGGGCAGCAGACAGCACCTTCACACCAGTGTATGCTAACTGAGATCTCTGTTGATGTGTCTTGACCTCATAAGAAGACACGGCAAAAAGGCCTGGGTGAAGAGCAGAGAAAGGCTACTCTTGCCTTGGCTGCTAAAAATGGCAGCTTCCTTTACTCCACTCAGTCAGAAACAAACACATTGTATACTTGTGTGGGTGTTCACTTGGGTTTTTCTATATATAGATATAGATACATATACAAAAACAAAACTACACACACAATTTCCTTTTTGCAGTATGGGAATGTAACCACTAGATGACACCAAGAGATAGTTCCTGTAGACCTGATTTTCCATTCTTTATCCATCTGTCTGTTCAAAAGGTGACATTCTTGCTGAGATTGTAATTAAGATTACAGACGTACACAAATTAAGTCATCTGGCAATTATTAATAGTTACCTTACTTTAATATTATCAATTACTGTCCTAGAGTGCAAAGAGCTTAGAATTTATGATCATTTGGACAGTGGATCTCAAACATTACCTCTTCTTCCCTGCTGTGCATATCTTTAATTGTCTGCTACAGAAGCATCATTTGTATTTTCACAGCCAAGAGTCTGCTGGTGCTCCTGCAGCAAACTTTCCTGTTGCAGTGGTTTACAATTCATGTCTGAGAATCCACAGAAGGTGAAAACTCATCAAATCTTGCTGCAAGATTATGTATTTATACCAGAGGAGAATTAAGGCTTTTGCCCTACTCTGCTACCTTTATTATTTCTTTGAAATAAACTAAAACTATGGGGTTTGATAACAAGAACTAAGAAATATTTTTCCTTTCTTGAAAGAATGTAAAAATTTATAATTTTATATGATTTTTAGAGATTTAGGTTTGGGTCATGAAAAAGAAAGATCAGGCTAAAGTTGTCCTTTGACATTATTTTATTAATAAACAGTTACACTACTAGATAAATGACGACAACAAAAATTTACAAATATCCAAGGCCAACAGGTCTGGATGGATGTTACATTACACAAAATGGCTGAAATTTTTAAGTGGTGGACAGAAATTTATTCCCATGTGTCTAAGATCATAAAAGCAACATAGTATGAGTCATGTCACCCACAAATACCAATTAGATACAGACCTTGCTTGAAGAAAGAGATAATTAGTTTAGCCATGAAAAATATTGAAGTCTTATGGAAACAATGCTTTTCAAAGACTTTTAGCCATTCCTACCTCCCACTCCCCATCTTCAGGTATTAACATAACTAGGCAATAACTTTTTTACAGAAAGAAATAATTCATAAATATTCATAGGATTAAAAAAAACCAAAAAAAACCCAAAAAAAAAAAAACAAACTGTAAGGCTGGAGTAGAATAGCTTTTCTTACCTGTGCTTTGCTCCTACCCCAGAGACAACTGCTTAAATATCTGAGTGCTGGAGACAAACCCAACCACCTTGTCCAAACCAGGAGCTACTGGGAGGCACCCATTCTCTGTAGGCTCATGGCCCTGCAGAAATCACAGTGCCAACCACACCACGAATGTAAGCCCTGGTGCGAGGTGAGAAGCCTGCCAAGGCTGACTCCTGGCAAAGGGAAAATAATAAATCAGTGAGAGTATGAAAGGGAGTCATTGTGTAAAGAAATGATAAAGGCTATAAGGAGGGGTCATGTGCCTGCTGCATAGGACAGAAGAAATGAAGTCTTATTGTAACCCAAGGAACTCGGGGACGTGATTTCCAAGAACACACAAAAGCCACCATTAACTTTGATAATACAATTAAGAAAGACTTTGTTGACCAATGACTTTATGGAAATGTGGCTTGCACAATGTCTTAAGATTCCTCAGAATAAAGTGACAAATGTCTGTGAAATGTAATTTCTGTGTAATTGGTATGGTGATTAGTACAGGGCTTGTGCAACTACTAGTTTGCAAGTACTTGAATAAGAAAAAATGACACTTTCATTTTACCTTTTTATAGGCAAGACAGACCTTACCTGAACTTTCCTTTTTTTGAGAGGTTTGGTTCATTTTTTGTTTCAGAAACCACATGGAACTACTTCCTGTAAAAAGTCTTGGAGATCATGCTTTTCAAACAAACAGAGTGCATATCATAATTGTTTGATGTTTGATTTTTATTTCACATCTGAAAAACAGATCCCATTTTTATGTGGAACAATGACAATTGTCAGTGAAAGCACCACATACTCTGTCTGACTCTGTTGTTAAAAATCCAACTTGTTTTGCCCTCAGCAGTTTTACAGGCAGTTCAAATTGCCTCATAAAACTCTAATGGTTTTCCTCATACACAATATGTATTGTGTGACAGGCACAGAAAACACATCTTATCACAGTTTATGCTAGATAAAATATGCATCCAACTGCATCACTGGTCCACCTTCAACAATTTTTAATTGTAAAATAGCTCTGAACAATATACTATTAAGTAATACACATTTTTTAATTAAAGCCTTTTAAAAGTAAAGCAATGGCATATTCATGTGTATTAAAACTTTTATTACTTCTGTTGTATCATAGATGGAAAGATTTTAACAATCTAAGAAAATATTTAGAACATTTTTGCAGAGGTCTTATTTTGTTAGAGAAATAAAGGTCTTTATGTTGGGGGAGCTTTACACATAAAGAAAGCTTTAACAGACTTATTTACTGTGTTCAGGAGGAATGCATAAGCCGTGACATTTTTTAGCACCTTATAATTTATGTAGGAGAAATGCAGGACAGATCTGTAGGACAGACGAGAATTGTCCCAGATTATCTGATTTTTCTTTCTAAATGTGTTAAGTAATATTATTCTATCAATAATTTAAACAGTGCAAAATCTGAAAGTTATTTCTTAGAAATCAAAATATCTGCTTAGAAGTTTCTTGTAGTGTTTTTTATCATATTTGCCAGATTCTGCTATGTTTTTCATTTTATAGGACACTGATTTCACACTTCCAATATTTTTGCAGAACTGTGAGGTTTATGCATCTAAACGTTTTTAAAACTTGAGTCTTTATTAAATCTTTTCAGTTCAGTAGTTGCAACTATTAAATATATAATCTAAAATATGAAGTTCTGACACAGTAGTTGGCTCACTGGAGTAAAAGGCATTTTCAGAAGTTTGCATGGGAGCTGCAATATCTACGGTATGATTAGTAAGTCTTAGAAGATTAAGGGGATTTTAGTTTAGTTTTGTCTTCTAATTCTGTTAAATTGCCTTGGTGTCCTGTGGAAGCATTCAGTCACATCAGCTCCACCCTGCGTGGAGTTGGCTGCTCCTTTTCACTGTCTCAAAAAAATTACAAATGCAAATGTATGGTTGCTCATACAAGATATGTAGCTCCAAAATTGGACACATTGTGGTTACCCTTAGACTCAAATGTTTAATCAGAGCTGACTTCCAAAAACCATGAGGCATATAATATTTGGCAAAATACTATCAGATCTAGTTGTAGTATTAATGATGTTAGACATTATTATTAATAATTATTATCATTATTATAGCTGTTGATAATCAAAGAATACAAGCAATGCAAGATTCATGGGGACAAATAATACTTTTTATGAGCTAGCTAATACAGTTTGAAAAGATAAACCAGGACACACAAGCCTTTGACAGACCTGAAATAGAAGCAACAAACTTCAAAGGCGACCTGGGTTTATCTTGACCATATTTTGTATTAGCACCTGCAGACAGGCATAGTGGAGATCCATTGTTCAAAGCCCTGTACAAATAGAAAATAAGAGACAGTTCCTGCTCCACTGAGTTCACAAGGCAAACACTGAGCTAGGGAAAAGCAGGAGGGCAAACAGGCATGCAAAGGCTAAGCTTTACCAGCTCTGTAACAGAACCAGAAAGGAGCTTGCATCTCCTAGTCTGCAATCTAGGCCCAAATTGCCCAGAACATATTTGAAAGGCAAATGGCAATTTTTACCTCCTCCTTCATAACCCTTAACCATAGAAACTTACATGTTAGAAGGTCAAGACGGACCTTCTGTGTGCCTGGGGCCTGGTTCTGCAAATCACTAGTCTGAGCTGCAAAATTACTACCCTGCAAACTCATGGAAATTCAGTAGTAGAAATCCACTGGTGGAAAGACAGCAAGCCCCATGGCAAAGAAACAATTGATGGGATGAAGTCCTTTATTTGGAATTTCTTATTTTTATTCATTTTATAAACACATATCATAGTTCTGAAAGGGACACTTAGCCACCATTTTTACTTGTTGATTAATAACAGTTAATTTAAGATTAGCAATTTGTGGGGACTTGATATATCAGAAAGTAAGTTTAAAATAATGTAATGATCTCATTTACTTCCCCCCCCATTTTCTGATAGAAATATTTCTTTATTTTTTTCCCCATTTACAGGTGCAGAATTAAAGAACATGTTCACTCACTATATTATTGGTGCACTTAAGTGAAGTGTTCCAAAGCATATAATTACCGTGTAGGTTTATGGCCCTGAAGTAGATTGGGATAGTGGTGCTGCATATCCATGATTTGAAGGACATACAGTGATGATTATAGAGGCAGTACTCTACATCCATTCCAGCCCTTTTGTGTTTAGCTGGTTGCCATGGCAAATAATTGGATAGAATTTAAGCCACTTTCTTCCAAGCGGGAACTTCATAATTTTACCCTTCACATAATTTTGAACATACTTTTAAAGATTCTTAAAGTTTATGCAGGAATGGAATATAGACTTGGAAGGAAAAAAAATAGATTTCTATACATGGAAGGACAGTTGGTTTGGAGGTTTCTTCATTTCACTTTTTTAAAAATTTTTTTAATCCTGAGGATTCCATTTTCTTAACAACATGATATTACAAAATTTGAGCCTAATGAAAACGAAGATTTGAACCCAGAGGGATAGGAAATATGACAGTGAATGATCAAATACAGCTTATTTTAGCAATTAGTACTAAATAAAAACAGATGGATAATTTTATGCTCTCAGCTTCCTAAATGTATTTAGCTAAAATTTTTTTAAGCTTTGAAAATGTTGGTCATGTTGTATTTATGGTTCATGGTAAGCATCTTTCATATCCTTATTTTTCAATTTGGTTCTTTTTCTGAAAACATAGCTAAACTTTTGGAAAGATCTGCTGTGATTCCACATCAGTGCCTGACATATGCCACCCTTACTCAGTTTATTATCCTATAGACTGCACTATCAACTGTAAAGCCTCAGCAACCATTTCACAAGGCATTGCAATCATGGCAAAGACAAACCTCTTCTGCTTATAGTAATATTTTACTGTGGGGTTTTCTGGAGATTCACAGAACACAAACGTGTCTTGACCCATTACATTGGTCCAGAACCTGGCAGGACCATTGCTGCCTTCTTGCCTTTAAAGCAAGCAGTACTCTAAGGGAGCAAGAAAGTACAACTGTTGCTATAACATATACACATGGGGAAGGCCATGGCTGCATTCCCTTGAAAGATAATTTGTACCTACTGTTTTAGAGAAACATCACTCCTAAAGTAATCAACTTGGACATTAAAGAAGGAGGTGACTTTGATCCCTGTGGAGAGGGTCATATCTGCCTGCATTTTCTGTGACTAAAATAGGTGGAGAGAGTAACTTTAGAGATCCTCAGAAGGATACCTTTATTTTCATTGGTTAGACAGGAAACCTAAGCCCCTTTCAACTTGTTTATGTGTTTAAACCTTAAACATAAGCATTTCCCTTTTACAGACACTGAGTGACCTGGACTGTGACTGTACTTGTGATATGGGCACCACAGCAGTTTGCCTGATCTTCCTAAATTTTTATCACCTCTCATAATAATAATTCTATTCCTTGTGATCACAAAACTGAAAAAAATTACTTTCATGCTTTGATATGCACTTCTACATTCCAAACTTCCTAACAAACTAGACTGTGGTTTCACTGCGCCTTTGAAAGAAGTATCCAACCCAAGATTCAAAAATTAAATACTGACACTAAGTAAGCCTGGTTATTTTAGAAACTAAATTAATAAAAAGATTGGAGATTTAAAGTTAGTTCTAATCAGTAGTGTTATTTCTCTAATTTGCCTTTTTGCAATCTTGATTAAGTGCTGAAAGTAAGAAACTGAGTAAGAGAGATTTTGTTGTTGATTTGACAACACTGAATAAATACAACAGGATATGAAAAGGTCTATTTTCCAAATGCATTCACCTGCACTTTTTCAGTTTTTTTTTTTGTTTGTTTGTTTGTTTTGTTTTGAGGTTTTTGTTTGTTTGGGGGGTTTTGTTTGTTTATCTGTTTGTGTTTGTTGGGATTGTTTTGGAAATTTTTTTCTGATTATTTTTTATCCTTTATTGAAAGATTCAGCATTCAATCATTGATTGTTTTGGTAGCATTTTTCTATCTATAAGGGGGCATATTTTTTTCAGGGTCGAATTTAGTAGTAATTTTTTTTTTAAATTATGACTTGCTTAGAATATAAAATAAGGAGAGCTTCTAGCTGCCTTGTGAATTAATCAACTTTGGGCATCTTCTTTGAGTCTCTTTTGTACGGTGATGACAATCCACATTTTCTTTTCTTCTACCTAGCTCCAAGTACCTGGCAACAAATTTGTTGTATCTGCATGTCTTTGATAAGGATCCTTGACTGGTATGAAATTTGTATATGGAGAAAACCAAAGAGAAAATCTGGAGTATCCTTTGGCCTCTCGCTAAAACATCCTTTTCTATGAGTTTTGAATTTGTATGTTGTTGCTTCTCTGAAAATGTATTGTAGTTCAATACAGCATAGGCCATTGTAGCCTCTTTTTGTTGAGCAGAAGAATTATGGTTAGTCCCTGTAAACAGATATTGTGGCATCTATAAATACTAATTGAGATAACTTAAAATTCAATTTGTTAACAGCATTCTTAAAATTTTGGTAGAGATTGAAGAATAACATACTGAAGAGGGAAAGCATCTACAGGATGAGATGGAGAAAAGAAAATATAAATGCTACCACTAGTAACATACTAAAACCCTGTGTGAACTATAGAACAGAAGGCTTGGGATGGATAAGGCAGCTAGAAATGCCTCATCATATTATAGATCTGTCTCTTCTGAGCAGGTTAGGAAAGGTCCTTTCATTTCTTACCTCTTGCATCAAGTGCTGCCAGAGATTAAGAGACAATGCTAAGGGAGGTCAGTTGTGTCCATGCCACAAAAAACTAATCTAAATGTTTTCAGTACCATAATAACAAACAAATGATTGCATTTAGAGTTCATATCAAGGGGAAAACTTGGGAGTCAAGAATAGGAGGCTCACCTGGGCAAATATATGAAAGTACACCGAAAAGAAACAGAAGGAAAAAAAAAAAAGAAAAAGCTATTGATAAGTACCTCAACTCTACACAGTGGACAGCTTCTACGTTGAATTAGAAGCTGGATGTACACTTCAAAAGGAATTGCCAAGGCAAGTCACTGAATTTCCCAGCAGCATAAAGCTTTAACTACAAAACATGCTGGTGAGCCTCCTCTGTCAAGGTTTAGGAAAATTGACAACATAGTAACATCTTAGGCCCCTGAAATGTTTTATTCCATATGCCAAGCTCTCTTTTCCCCAACCAGTTCAACAACAGCCAAATAACATCTCTTGCTCTTCTCTATGTCTTCCTGTTTAAAGCCTGGACAGACCTCACCAACATATTTTGCTTTTAGTTGTTGTCAAGGAATTGAAGAATCAGTGTGATATTCCAGCCCCTTCATGCCCACAGGTAATCTCAACACCTCTTAGGTACTGTTTCACAAGGCTGCTACATTGCAGATTGTGAGGCCCAGAAACATTGACCACTCTACCAATTTAGCAAGTATTACAAAAGACACCTAGGTATATTTGGATTTAAATTATGAACAACATATGAAAGACCAGTCTGAAAGCCATTTACTCTCTTTCCATTACAATTGCTTTAAATTAGAGTGTTTAATTTTTGCAGGGTAAATTAGTCCCCAAAAATTATTAAGTTTTACAAAATCTTGTTGTCTTCATAATAGATTATGTTTGTCCCATAATATGGGTGTCCTTGTAGAATCACTACTGTCTAATATCTTTTTTTCAGGGTAATAATTTTTAGAAAATTGATTCCTAAATTTTTTTTAAAACAAAAACTTTATTCACAGTAAAAAAAAATTATGCTGTAAACCAATATTTTTTCATATTTACTTGACAAATTAAATCCTATTTTTTAATTGAGCCATCATTTCATATGTAATTTATTTTATATACCATAATTTGTAATTTTATAGCAAGGGTTTCTAAATTGTTTGGGATTTCACAGAGTTTTCTTATGACCATCAAAATATCTATAGGTTTCAATACATGGTTCAAAACATCTGAGCTACCTGTTAGAGCAAGCCTGGAAATGAATGAATTCGCAGTATTGTCCTAAAGCACTGAAAAAAACCCTTTTAATCTCACACAATATTTACAGCTTGCAGAAATACACCTCTATTTCTGTTGGCTTCCTCAATAGAGGTGAAACACAATACAAAGCAAAACCAACTCAGTCCATAGTGGAAGTAGTTTATTAAACAATGCATGAGTCCTGGTGTAAAGCAGTTAAGTTGCATCTACTTGGTTGGCAAATGTACCACAGAACAAAGTGGATCACACCTAAAAGTATTGCATTTTTTTGCTCACCTATGTTAGATGGAGTCTAAGTCTAAAGACAGAGAAAGTGCAGGCCTCTCGTTCTGGAAATTTCATCCAAGTTTTACAATCACAAAATTACTAACATGAAACATTCTTTGGATAAAAATAACACATATGCTCAGATTCAATAATGTTCCCTGAGTATAATTCAGATTTCTGAAAGAGTTTTGTCCTATTCCTGAACAGTATTTCATATTCAGGCCAGACAACTTCTGGTATGAGGTGACTAAATCCCAGACTGTCATCCCCTTATATATCAGACCTCAGTGTAGACAGGTGGGGAAATTGCTGGAGTGATGGGTCAAAACCAATGGTGTAAGGTCCAACAAGGCCAAGAGCCAGATCCTACACTTCAGTCACAACAATCCCATGCTGCATCCAAGACTTGGGGCTGGAAAGTTGCTAATCAGAAAAGGAGCTGGGGGTGCTGGTGACAGCAGCTGGACATGAGGCAGGCTGTGCCCAGGGGGCCAAGAAGGCCAATGGCATCCTGGCCTGGATCAGCAATGCTGTGGCCAGCAGGGCCAGGGCAGGGATTGTCCCCCTGTGCTGGGCCCTGCTGAGGCCACACCTCCAGTGCTGTGTCCAGGGCTGGGCCCTCACTGCAGGAAAGGCCCTGAGGGGCTGGAGAGAGCCCAGAGAAGGGCAATGGAGCTGGGGCAGGGTCTGGGGCACAAGTGCTGCGAGAAGCAGCTGAGGGAGCTGGGGGTGTTTGTCTTGGAGAAAAGGAGGCTCAGGGGCGACCTCATCACTCTCCACCACTGCCTGAAGGGCGATTGTGGCAAGGTGGGGTTGGTGTCTTCTCCCAGGCAACCAGTGACTGAACAACATGACAAGGCCTCAAGCTACACTGGGAGTGGGGCTGTGTTTGGACATAAGGAGGAATTTCATCATGGTAATTGGTGTTAAATGTTTGAACGGACTGTCCAGGAAGGTGCAGTCACCATCCCTGGAGATGTTCAACAAATGACTGGCACTTAGTGCAAGGGTTCAGTTGACGAGGTGGTGATTAATCAATTGGAGTGGAAGATCTTGAGGGTCTTTTTCAACCTAAATTATTCTGTGATTCTGTGAATTGATGTGCAATGGCTTGGGCTCTACAGAAAAAACCTGAGCACCCTAACTGAAGCTACTAGCTTTGTTGAAACACAAACTGTAAATGTTTAGGCAGCCTGTAAATGTAAATTAATCTATATGTTGATCCAAGGAGTAAGGTTTGCTTCAGAAATGCTGTGTTTCTATGGCCTCAATTTTTTTTCCACAATTTTTTGTAGGTTGAAGACTCTAATATTTAAGACAGACATTTTCATTAGTTTCTAAGAAATGCTTTCAGACTCAGTCTCAGGGATATAATATTTTAAGCCTCCTGGGGTAGTGTAACTTGTCCATCGTTCCTTATTTCAGCCTTTGGTTACAAACAAACTATCTATAGCAGATTTGTGCTCTGCTGCCTGCGACTGAAAGCTAGACAAAAGTTCCCTTCAAGGAATTACATAGGTTTTGAGCTAGTTATGTTTTTTTTCCTAGCATGAAATAACCTGAAAGAATAAATTTTAATTTAAAATTCATCTTTTGTAAGTACTAAAGCACCCTTTAAGTTACTCTGTAACATTCTAGAAGACAGGCGCATAAGAAAAACCACTGACAAAACAGATGTGTATTAAACAGCATTATCCCAGCAAGTATGACCTATTTGTCGTCTTAAAGATGCATGAACAAAGTTTTTTGACCATGCGTCTTTTCTTATAAAGATGCCATAAGTCTGTAGGAAGAGTGGGCATCACTGCTGTTCTAGATGGGAGAGCAACATCCCATCTACCCATACCTGTCGCTGCACTAGAGGGGGGCCATGAGGGGCAATACAGGACAAGGTCATGCTGTATTTGATTATCATCACCTTTGTGGAAATTCAGACTGCAGACTGCTTCAAGCACAGCCTGGCACCTGCAGAGGGGCAGAACGGGGAGCTAGATATGCATCCTCGGGTAAGTTGTCAGTTACATTGTGCTCAGGCACGAAGAAGTAGAGATGTGTCTCACTGCGGGTTTTTATCTCTATTTTCTTTCTTTTGAATGATAAAAAACATTATAAAAATGTCAGTAATTCTAGCTGCCATCACACATTCCTTCTAATACAGGCTTCATTTAATTACATCAATACTCTTGCCAAGGAAAAGTGGGACGAAGATGTATCCAATTTTGAAGCAATCTTCGGGGCAAAACTCCCTTCCCTGCCTGTTGGAGCTGGAAAATATCACATGACATTGTGTTCTTGTTTCTGTCTCACTGCAAATCTATATTCTCTGTGCCTGAACAGATTAGCAGGCCAAGAAGCAATGTCATAATCAACCGGCAACAAACACATGTTCACATTCATAGAATATCAAGTTGAAGAGGTCCTCAAGGATCCTCTGGCCAAACTTTCCTGGTAAAAGTACTGTCTATGCAAGATTAACCAGCACCATGTTCAGATGAATCTTTAAAGTGTCCAGCACTCAGGAATCCTCCACTCCTCTGGGGAGACTGTTCTTATTGTGAGAAATTTTCCTTGTGTCTGGCCAGAATCTCCACAGGTGCAACTTGTACTCTTTAGCCCTCATCTTCTCTATGTGACTCCTTTGATAAAGGGAGCCTCCATCTCCTTTATAATCGCTCTTCAAATATTGGATATAAATATATAATGTAGTCTTGGCTATGCTTTCCTTTCTCAAAATTGAACAAAGCCATTTCTTCCAGCCTTTCCTCACGTGGCATATTTCCCAGACAATGATGATCTTTGTCGTACTTCTCTGGATGGTCTCCAGGTAATCCACATCTTTTTTGTATGGCAGCGGTTAAAACTGAACACAGTTTTGAGGTTTGGCCTGACAAGAACTAAAAGTGGGATAGTGACTTCACTTCTGCTGGTGATGCAACCCAGTATCCTGTTTCCTTTATTTTATACAGACGCAACTGTTCACTCATACAGACCTTGTTTTTTCCTCCAGGAGAGGGGCCATACAGTGCTGGCAAAGACAGAATTGCAGAAAGTGTCAAGAACAACTGCTTTTTCAGTGCTGATAGTCACTGAATCACCTCTCCTGTTTAATGGCAGGCTGATTCATTTGTTTGTTTTTTGTTCTGCTTGTTTCCATACTTGAAGAAAGAACCCTTGTAGTTTTTGTTATGTCTGACCAATCTAAATTTGAGCTGAGGTTTTACTTTTCAAACTGCATCTCTACATGCCCTGGAAATGCCCTTGTAATTCTCCATGTGACCTGTTCTCCACCTCTGGTATACTTCTCTTTTGGTTTTGAGCATACTCAAATGCTCTTACTTAAGCCAAGGTTGTCTTCTGCTCTGCTTACTTCCTTTCCCTTTACTTTTCAGTTGTCCACATTGCTGCCAATGTCCTGAATATACTGTCACCTTGAAATGCCTGTCACCATCCAGAGTGCTGTCGCACTGTTCTTTCGGAAAGAGCAGTGCCTTTAATCCAGAAGCGTTACTTCTTTCTGCAGTACTCTCTCTGTGTGCACATATTAAACTAAAAGGGCCCTTTTCAGGCCTGGTTTACTGGGTGGGGCTCTGTCTGGCTCTCCTGGCCTGTGGCAGGGCAGGCAGCCCCCTCTTCGCCCCACCTGCGGCAGAGAAACCAGGAGGCTCTCCCTTAGCGGGACAGCTGACCTTCTCTCTGATGGTGGCTCCTCCTCAATAATGAAGGTTGGGGCAGGCTCCTTGGTAGCTTGAGGAGCTGAGCAGGCAGTCTGTACTGCTTCAGGCTGTATACATTTGGCCTTTGACCCTCCTCAAATGCCTGCTCCTGCCTTGTCCTGCTGTGTGGGATTGCAGAATGGAACTGTTGCTCCCCTGACTCTGTGGCTATTTGGCTCCCTCATCACCGTGGCAGATTTGAGTATAGCATACCTCACAGTCATGGAGCCCAGCATTGTTAGCACAGCCTTAGTATGAACTTCTGTCTTTTATATCCAAAAACCAACAAAACAATCCACCCCCACCCCCTTCCCCTTAGACATATTTTTTTTTATATCAGATGCCAGAGTGATGCCAGAGTTGTGATGCAATAGTGAGGCAAGTTCAGTAGAGAAAAAGGAGAATTCATATTTTTCTTTAAGTAGCAACCCACCAGAGACCATTAGGGCTATCTTCTACATTTGAAGCTGATAATTATCTTATCTACATTATCTTGTCTTAAACTGCTTTTCTTAAATGTATCACTTGGAAGGAAGTTTGGAGACCCAGCACTGATGGCAGGGACATAATTTAAAAAGCTTTTTTCTGCAAATGCTCAGGTATTGCGAGACTTTATACAGGCTGTGAATGGGAAAATTGTAACAATAAAAATATAAGGATAATAACAGAATAGCATTAGCTTCGGTGGGTTCTGGACTGAATTCTTTCTCACCTGGCAGAGAAAATAAGTTACCTGTGATGACTTTTGAGCGCACATGTGCTGGCAAAACTGGTAAGTTCAACCCCTTTTGCCAATACACCCAGCTCACTAAGGTCTGAGTTTCATCAAACTTCTGGAGTTTGATGATTTCTGTTGTGAATCACTGTTGTGAATCTTTCTTTTGCTAGAAATAATGCTGATTTAGTTTACATTTGCAACAGCTTTCATTTAATAATGTTTCATTAATACTACAAATGAACACTGAGGAGGAACAGAGAATAATATTTCTGTTAGGCACTGCTACTCTTGTTGATTGATATGTATCTAATTGGCTAGGAAGTACTTCAAATATTTTAAATTCGTTCTTGCAAGTACAAATAACTCTAAAAGACAATAAAACATGCTATGGAAATACAATATGCATAATATGAGTCTATCTCATTTCCTGTCTAGAACAATACAACTCTTAAAGGTTCATCTCTTGATTTTTTAGTCTTGCCTGAAAAGATTTTATTTTCTTTTATGTTATTTCCTTTAGCATTCCAGTCATCGCATTTAAACTGATGCTATTTAAAACTTCTCATTTTTTTTTGTATTTTAATATATTACTCCAATACCTACTTTAGTGTTTCTCTCAATATGAAATGAGAAAAGAGTACACATCCCTCAATTTTTTCTGTTGGCCTTACTACAATAAATATAAGATTTAGGCTTTAGCATGTATAAATCCATTAAATGAACATAAGACCTGGTGAGAGGTTATAGTATCATTGGGATAAACCTCAAATAGAGTTGGGGTATATGGCTGACAATGTAAGGCTGCAGTGTATTATTGCTTTTATAAAACTCACACTTCTTTCAGTGACATCAGTAATGGACTCCAACGCGTGCAGATGTGGTTGTGTAATTACACATCTGAGAATCTTCATTATCTAATCGGGATTGTCACTGTCCAGCAAGTCATGCATGTTGGACAATTAATCTTATCAGGAATAGGCCTCCTTAGGCAACAAAAAGGATATTCAAAAGAGATAGAGACAATTATCAAACTTATTCTAAAACATACAACCAAGAGAAGAAAAACAAGAAAAATAAAATCAATTCTAACATAAAATGTATCTGACTTTTGTTGGTTTTGTGCCTTCTTTCTTGTGCATGTCATTGTCTTGGTAGTAAGAGATTCTCTCACTGAAATCATCAGTGCTCAGGCTCAGCTGACAAATTAGCGACAGTCTCTCTGAACCTTGTAAAATAAAGACAGAAAAGCTTTGATTCAAATAAGTTCTAAATACATTAGTTTTTTTGCATCATGCTCTGCCTGTTTGTATTTCTCTTCCAAATACAAGCTGTAATAATATTTTCTTGTCATTTGTGTTCCTGCACCAAAGTATTTTATGTTCTAACTGGTGATGGAAAATAATAATAAAATGTGTGGTTAAGGCAGGTGCTGTTTTTAGTGTTTATATAAACACATTAGCACTCTTTTGACACAGCATGACCTGAACAAGTAGTTCATCCTACTAGTAACAGGGAAACAATAGCTGAGCGTGCCAGAGCCGAGTTCATTCAGACACTGCAAAATTAACACCAGATTATGAATACGCTTGCCACTGGTAATTAATCGTGAAAATTGCTGGAGGAGTTCCCCTACTGTGAGGGATATTGGCAGAAGTATTTACTGCTAATAGGCCTTGTTTAAGTTTTTTTTTTTCCCCACCCCCTTAGAGATAAAACTTGCAATAGACTGCACAGGAACTGGTAGATTATTGCATATTCCTTTGGCCTTTTTTCTTGTTAACATTTCTGAATATCACCTGTTTTATCCTTTCTGTTATTAATAATATACATTGTGTGTTTACATTCAGACCATTAAATTGTCCTTCACAAGGAGGATAATTTCACAATCTGGATACTGTTTTTCTATATTCCACAGTGATCTAACATTACCACATATTTTGTAGCAGTAATTTAGGGACATCATAGGAAGAATTTTTGTATTTCAAATAACGTACAAGCTTTTGTAACCTTAGGTAGTGGTTACATGATCTACAAAATCTTTGATGTGCCTATCATTTTAAGCAATTTTCTGTACATATGCCTTTTATTATGTGCTTTTAAAGTATAAAAAATGACCAAGATATTTTCAATCTACAGTGTTTTTTAATGCAATAAAGGTAAATGAAAATGAATATATTAGGTAATTAAAAATAAAAAATTAAATAAATTAACTTGTGGCAGGTCATACACACTCCTCTACATTATTCTAAAATAGTTTATACAATGTTACATATTTCCTCCTTTGGAAAAGAATGAAAAAAATATAACCATCATGACTGTTTTTTGACAAGTGTGTTTTTGAATAGAAATAAAAGCCAGTTTCATTGTGAAATTAATGAGGGATATTTCTATTGAGATTAATGAAAGTGGGGTTGAGGCCCATATATGTTAAAAATTTTACTATTGTACAATATGGAGGTTATGGCAGCATTTATTGCTGATTTTATGATGAACAGTAACATTTCTTGGCCCATACATGCCAATATTTGATTAAGTCTCCATATAACACATTCTTTAGGCAATTTAGTTTATAATTGCAATAATATGATTTTTATAAGACTTTTATATTGATCTTTTCCAAAAAATGTTTAACTATTTCTTTTGAGAACTTGTTAAATGTTATTCCATTGATTTCAATGAGAATGAAATTTTAGGTCTTCAATATTCAGCAGGCAAGCACTAGATCTAGTATTTCTTTATTAAATATTGCTGGTTTTATTCTTTTCAAAACTATTCAGAATCTGGACTTCATTTCCTTAATTAGTCTTTTTCCTTATAAAACACATACTTACTCTTCATCCTTCCCTTTCTGAGTCCAGTCAGTCTAAATAAAATCATAGCATTATATTTTTCTGTGGGTTAGGTGTATATTTTATGGCCTATATTTAAGCCCAGTGCAGACTGTGGAGACAAAGTAGACAATAGACAGACCACCTTAGAATTCAGTCATTCATACTGAATTATTTTTTTAATTGAATTTTTATTTTTCTTTGTGATTTCGATAGTTTCAGTTAAATGGAAGTCCTTTCATTAGCATTTTTTTAAATTTTATTCATCTAAATAGAGGGACTTATGTGTGGCTGACATATTTCAGTGGGAAAAACCACAGAGTCAAAAGTAGGCCACATTGCTCTAAACAACTACACATTATTTTGAAGATACTTTGCAAATATTTGTTCATGATAACATGCTGTATAACCTTTCCTCTGTCTTTCCCTCAAAAGCTCTGAGGCATATTTTCTGTAGCCAATCCCTCAGGCAGCAAGGAATAACATCTAACAATTAGCAGTTGTCACATGGTTCCAACAGAGAATAAAATATTGCAGAAGGTAAACTATCTCAGGTTTATTTTCAGAGTAACAATTCTGGTAATTCCTTAATTTCTTTCATGCTTCTAGCATGAAAATTTTATATAATTCAAAGTTTTTGTATTAAATTGGTTGTAATACCAAACCATGTTGTGTTTCATTCATGTAAAAAAACCGCTAACCTTCATTCAATGATTTACTTCTAATTTAAGTGCAGTTGTAGTCTTACGTATGTGAAGGCTAGATTCAAAGCAAGAAAAAGGTCTTCAAATAAGAGCTCTTTTCCTAGGTATCACAACAGCTATCTAGTATTACCTTTTTTTTTCTCTGAGAAAGGAAATGTTCAAGGCTTTACATACTGCTTTCACAAAGACAGTCATATTATTCCTGGTGTCCTTTGTGTCTTTCCAACTTCATTATCCATTCAATGTAGCACTTTTGTTTTGATGATTGTTTACAAAATGCATTCCATATTATTCAAATAATGAATTTGAAAAAAAATGGGCCTTGTGTTGCAAAGGACATCTGAGGTCAGGTACCCTAATTTACAATGAATAGTAATTAATCTATGTCACTTTTTTTTCTACATAGCATGAAAAAATATGTCTGACTTCTGGTAATATTAAAATATGTTTGTTGAGGTAATAGATGTTATTAATCATTTATATTCTTAAGGGTTTTAACAGCTTCCTTTCTCAAATATCTTTATAAACTGACATTACCAATAATTTTCCTTTGTTTTTCAGTCTTAAAAATGTCGCTGTTTGTATGACAAGGGAGGTCTGTTTTTGATCGCACAAATAATGCTGTAATTCAATTAAGTAAATGACAATTGTAATTTTTACTTCAATTAAGTAAATGATAATTTTAATTTTCCCAATCAAACTATTAAACTTTAATATGTGTCAAACTTTGCTGATACATTGTGGAAATTGAACACTGTTATGAAAAACAATTTAAAAATAGATGTCTCCAGATAATTGGTTGTAGGAATAAAAAAATATGTTTTATTCATGTAATCAGAAAATCCTTGATTTATAAAGAAAAAAGATAAAGAGTCAAGTTTATTTCCACAAGGCTGTGGCCAAATTCACTGTAAGCAGATCCATGTCCACAATGGCAATATAACACAGAAAAAGGAAATAAAATTAATGACCTTTCTATAACAGAATTGTGTGCGTCCAAACCCAAAACTTCTGCATACATGTATGAGCTAGATTGTAGAGGGCTTTCTCTTCACCAAAAGGAATATTTTCTCTTTTCTGAAGCTCTCCTTTGAAGAGAGAAAACAAATGGTAATGTAGTGTCATATTCTGTATGGACCGCATTGGACCCTGGTGACCTTGAGAGGGATCTGCTTCTCTCAACTGAACACTTTTCAACTTCCTGTAACACAAATAGTCCTGCACATGTAAAATGTTGGTGTGTGCACGTAAAGTATCTGAGTTAATCATGCTGGGTTGGGCTCTCAGGGCCCTTCAAGCAGCACTCTGCACTCACTGTTTTGCTAATGGCACGAGGACTTATGCCACCCTTGAAGACAAAGTCAGATTTTAACAAGCAGTTTGGAATTTCCTGGCAGCCATATCATACTTACTCCTAGCACTATTTACATGCAGTGTTGCCTATTGTGACCTAATCTTTTTAAAATCCAAAACGGACTAAACATTTCCAGCACCCCAAGCAACAAATAAGAGAAAGTGGCTGAAAAGGATTAATTTATCATCTCTTTACATGACTCTGAAGGAACTATTATGAACCATCTTGACAAAAAGCCATTTTTAAAAAGTGTGCCTTTCATGTATATAACAGACTGTGTAATTGCAGCATATGGGGTAAATAGTATATTTTTTAAAAAATTATTATGCATACCAAAACACATGTTTACCTTAAAGACTGTAGTAGCTTTGAGGCAGTTATTGTAATCCATCAGGTAAATAGCACATGTTTCCTAAATGCTGCACAAATGTATGTTATTATGCAGTATGTGTGTCATTATATAATAGACTGCAGTGGCTTTGGAAAAAAAAACTATTCTGTTGTGTTAATACTTCTAAAAAATCATGACATCATATTTTTACTTGCCTATGTTAGAAATAAAATAATAAAAAGTAAAACAAAGCAATGTACAAAGGGAACTCGGAATAAATAACTAAATCTCCCACCCTTCCAACTCCACAAAAATCAGTAGGGGTTTAATTTTTATCTCTCACCATTTCAGGGCCTTTCAGGTGGAACAGAAGAGTCTACTCAATGTAGTAAGAAAGGGAGTAAAAGCTTTAATTTTGCTTGTTACTAATGTCCTATTTCTTTTTGCTAGAGCAAAAGAATAGCATTTGCTTAGCCTTGACATCAAGTTTTCTTTATCAAGTATTCTCTGCTATGATACATTCTGTCTTCTTACACTTCTATGGTATATGTTGGAAGTATAGGAATTATTGTTTTGACTGTAGGACCTACAGAACTGAAGTAGCACTTAAGCAGAAAATACTAAGACAAACAGGAAAGGCTTTAAAAAAATAAAAACAAAAACCAAAAGAAAACAAACAAAAAACCCCAAAAAATCAAAAAAACCCAAACAAAACCAAAAGCAATTACATGATTGAAAAGGAACAGCTTCTGAAGACACATAAGACAATACCAACCCACAATTTAAAAATGGGTTTGAGTGTATGAGGGTATTCATTAGGTCATAATGGAACAAAAGAATCAGGGTCAAAGGTACTTTTCCCCTTTTTGCCAGTCATAGGTGTTCCAAATAAATCAAGTAGTCCCAGGATCTGTGCTTACAAATCCCAGGGGAAAAAACAGTATGAATTCATGGATCTATACTGTACAAGAGGAAAAGAGGAGACAAGAAGAACAATTTTTGTGGACAAAGACTAGAATTTGAGACATACTCCACAGTTCTTTGTGGATCACCCATTCCTCCTCTTCCCCACTGAGAAGGCATCTCTTGCCTTCTATAATCCCTATCCCTTGCCAAGCAACCAGTTTAACCCTTTCCCCTCCATGCAAATGCAGGAGTCTAAGAACTCCTGCATCGTCACCTTCTTGTGCTCAATAAAAGGACTGTAGCTGCAATCCTGGTGGGTTACCCCAGCTCAGATATGGGAATGAGATTGTGGAGGTTGTGGGTTTTGCTTTAACTTTCCACTTTGGAATAACCCTCCTAAAGTCTTCTTGAATCTCCTTTAGTTCATCCAAGTACATAGGTGAACAAAGAAATACAAATACAATCCAGTATTGATCCAGTGGGCGGGAGGTGAATTTATACAGTTCAAATTATGTTATCACCTGAATAAGTGATAGTATCTACTCTAGTAGATAGTATCTAAAGTCTGAAAGTATAGTTTGAAAGTATAGTTTGAAAGTCAAAAAAGTCATTAGCTCTTGGGCTTTCCTTCTTAGGAAGACTGCAGTAGTCATATTGAAGTGATACTAGACAGATTATTGTTTACATATATGTGATTCTTTTTCTTTGCTTAAAGACTGTCTCAATGATTGTAGAATTATGGAAACAAAATATGATTGCAGAAGCTGTGAGTAAGCTGTGTGTAAACTTGACTCATAGGGATATCTAGAGCCAATAGAGGGAAAGATTAAATAATCCATCTAACCCTATTAATTTTTAAGTCATTATTATGACTAATTTGTGATCATTGGTGACAATTTCAGCAGAAGTTCCAACAGTGTACAGAACTAGAATTTTCTTTTATCCAAAAGATTAAACCTTTTGGATAGAGTCAGGATTTCATTTGCTGAATAAATTGATTTCTACTTTCTAACCTGGAGGTACTGATTAATGAAAGAGATCCTTATATTTCCATTTTAAGATGGAAGAAGTCAGTCATGAGTCAATATATTCAGTGTATTATAAAAGGGGTAATACACATGAAAGTATTTGCTTTTAATTGACAAGAAATCTAGGAAAATGAAAACATTTTATGTAGGCAATAAATAAAAAAAAATCTATTACCTAATTTGTGTTGTTCACAAATTTCATAATTTGTATGGTTTCACAATTTTCACTTACGTGACGGCACAAAAATGCCCCAAGTTACCAAAATGACCCCTATTAACACAGTTAACAGATGGCAGAGATCTTAGGATAATTTTAACAATTTTTATGTCTTGTACTGATTTCAGAGTAAAAAATTATATTTGACCAGGAAAACTATTTTGCTGCATTTTTTAGGAAAACCTTTCAGTATATTTTGCTGAATTATGCATACTGCTGCCTTCCACCCAGTAGTTTTACAGTCAGGATTATGGCTAGATGCAAAATTTGCTTACATCAAAATGAATTTAAATTGAACCGTTAAATTTATTGGCAAATCTTTTTATGCTGGGAATAAAAATTCTGTGTTTTGCTTTTGTGTGTCTGTAAAGTTGGAATTTTGAGAGTGGTCACCAAAATTGTTCTTCTTGGAGAAGCCCAGGGAAACTAATTCCCTGATATTTTCAATGGTGAGCAAAGAAGTTGCTTTCTGAACTGAAAAGCTTTTTTGGCTTCCCCAGCACAGTCAGACTGAAAAGAAAAGCACATTTTTTTTTACATTTATATACATAAAATTATTTTTGTATCATTTCACATTTATTCTTATTTAGAGCAGCATTTGTTTTTTCAATGTGCACAAAAAGGTTGCCCAATAAAACATAACTCTGCAGACAGCAATTCCCCTGCTTGCAGGAATCCTTCAATGTTTTAGCCCCAGTGATGGGGGAAAAGCAGTTTGTTATGAGTGCTGAATTGCCTTTTTCTTTTCACATGTAGTAGCACTTAAGTGTCATGTTAAGCCTGAGGCAGGAAGGACTTTAAATGACCTGTTCTGACTGGAATTGTGTTTACTGTATTTTTTCAAAATGCAGTGCAAGATCCCTTTCCTTATCAGTACCTAAAGTTTAACAGCTTGCAGACTTAAATTTCCCCTTCCAGGCAATGTTGGATTTGCCTGTTGTTTTTCACAGCAAAGAGTTTCATGAATTCTGCAGCTTGGATATCTGCCTTGTATTACCCAGTGCCACCCTCTAGGCTAGGAATCAACATTTTCCAGCTCCCAGAAATTGCCCAAAAGGCTGCTAGAAGCACTGCACATTGAGATGTGTAGGTACACATCCATGTAACAGTTCACATCGGGAATTCTGGCAGAGAAGTTGTAGAAGCACTCTCTGTTGGTCTAAACCAGTGAACAATTAAGCAGTGTCTGTAGGGAGTGATTGCCCTTGGAATTCGTGACTGCAGGTGTGGCATGCAGGCTTTGCTCTCTCAAACCTTCCCAGAATCCATATGGCAGGAGAGCCTTATAAACATAATGAATGTGGGAATTTGTCTCTAGAGAGAGACTCTTGAGATCACTGCTCCCCCCAGTCACAGTTCTTCTCTCTATTTCCTCCATCCAGACTGCACTTTGTGTTTTTCCTAGCCTGCCTTACAACAATGAAAAATAGGCAATGTTGCCCCATCCCCACTCCTTTACAAAATATTACTCCCGGAAATTAATTATTCCTTGAAGAAACTCTCCCCTGCTCCTTTTGTATGTTCTAGAAACACCTTATAGATTTGTGTTTGTATTGCCCCTTCACTGCCTGTAGGTTTTAAATTCCTGTCGAAGAAAATTTCATTTTGCCTCATTTTGTGCTACCTTCAGTGCTAGGTGCACCAGGGTAGTACTGGCATCCAAACAGCATAAAATGCAAGAACTAGAAGTTGCTGCATGTTGTTGGGTTATGCTTTGTTTTTGGTTTTTGGTTTTTTTCCTAATGGGGAAAACTATCTTGGACCAACACATATATAATGTGTGCATGCAGTTTGGTTTCTTGTTCAGTATCAGCTCTGGCCTCAGCGGCAGCAGTCCTGCATGACAAAGGGAAGGACAACAGCTCCACGACATCTTTTACCGGCAGTGGGCTTGCAGTGCCACAGTAACTCAGAAATATTTGTATTCCCAATTTAATAGGTTCAGAGGAGCTCAAAATCAGCGATTCTTCAAGTCTGCCACCTCCTTGTGGTTTTGCATCTGTCTGTTACCTTGCTGTTCATTCTTGAGGAAAGACATGAGGGCTGAACAGCAAAGAGTGTGTGAGCTAAAAAGGTATAATCTAACAGAAGCTTCATGAATTGAAGCACACACTGGAGAAGAGTAGCCCAGCAGAAGGAGAATTCATGTTTCTGAGGGGCTTTGTTGATCAGTAAAACAGATGCAAGAGCAGACTGCTAACCATTACCTTACAGTATGATGAGATCCAAAGATATGGGAGGGAAAGTAAGAATCAGCATGTACCATCAAGACTGGAAAAAAATAAACCAGGTATGCCATAAGTGGGATTTTCTAAGACTAAGTTTTATCTCTTCTGGAATGTGCCTCTGATGAATCGAATGTGAGTATTTGTAGTGCTAGAATAATGCAGAATATATTATTGTCTGAGCTTCAGAATGGTTTCCATCATTAGGCAAAGGGAACCTATAATGAAAACAGGGGTTAGCTAAATGAATTCAGTTTTTCTTTTTCATTTCAGTCCTGCTAAATGTAATAAAAAATAGTTGGAGAATAATGGAGTAAGCACTAAACATGTAAGGCTGGCTGAATCACACTGCATATGGCACTAGAATTGCTGCTCAGTTTCAAATTCAGCTGGTCACTGAATATTTGCCTTCTTTTTGAAGAAGAAATATGATTTTCAGATTATTTTAGGACTCAAAACTAAAATCCCCTAAAATCAGAACAAATGACAGTGAAAGGTTGAAAATACTGGTTTTTTTTTAATTTTAAAGAATATTTGAACAGGATGTTGTCAATAATGAAAAGAGCTAATATCTCTATAGTTACATAACTATAACTCAACCATTATTTTTATTTTGTAAGTCCTAAAATTGAATTAGGTACGCATAAAATATTAAGATGAGTAGGTAACATTAAAATCAGCTTTAAATTAATTCTTTTTTTTTCTGTCTTCTTTAACATAGAAAAAGAAACTCTTTCAAATAAATTTCATGATTTTCACAGGTGGGGTCTAGGAATCTTCTATTTAAGTTGAATACCTGCATTTTTACCAATGACGATGTCTCCAGAACACCAAAGTTATAGAATATAATAAATTAAGTTATTGCTCTAAGGAAGAAATAAAGTTAACATACTGTTTTATTCACGTGGAATGTTATCAGAAGTGCAAAAGAAAAGGCCTCCTAAAATAATACTCCTTAGGTTCTAAAAAATTTTAAATAAAGAATAGAAATTTCCATACTAAAGTAAAATTAATGTATTACTCTTATTTAGAACCTAATCTTGGAATATTAACCTGTGTATTTATTTTAACATTTTGTAAATAATTCCAGACCTTTATATATAAAGGTGAGCAAACACACATTGAAAGATTATTTCCTCTGTTACAGAGGCAAAGATGAATGAACCAAATATAAACTCCAATTTTATCTCTTTGGTTTAGCTGTTGCTAAATACAAAGGCTTTATAAAGTACTAAGTGTTTTTAGGAGTACATGCCTATTGTGGCAGGTCAATGAGATAAAATTCTGAAAAAGATGAAAATAACACTGCTGTTCTGCTATCTTTCCCTCATTTCTTGCTTTCCACAAAAGGGAAGGGAAGGGAAGGGAAGGGAAGGGAAGGGAAGGGAAGGGAAGGGAAGGGAAGGGAAGGGAAGGGAAGGGAAGGGAAGGGAAGGGAAGGGAAGGGAAGGGAAGGGAAGGGAAGGGAAGGGAAGGGAAGGGAAGGGAAGGGAAGGGAAGGGAAGGGAAGGGAAGGGAAGGGAAGGGAAGGGAAGGGAAGGGAAGGGAAGGGAAGGGAAGGGAAGGGAAGGGAAGGGAAGGGAAGGGAAGGGAAGGGAAGGGAAGGGAAGGGAAGGGAAGGGAAGGGAAGGGAAGGGAAGGGAAGGGAAGGGAAGGGAAGGGAAGGGAAGGGAAGGGAAGGGAAACCAAAAGCAAATCCCTCAAAACACTAACATATTGTGGGTTCAATTAATCTCAACACCAATCCCTCTGTTACAATAATACTTTTCCATTGCTGTCAAAGTTACATTACTGTAAAGCTAAAGGAATATGATGATGAATCAGGTTATTTTTCTGCTTTATATACATATATTTAAAATCCTAGTATGTAAGTCATATGAGTCTTAGTCTCTTTTCCGCACTAGCAATTAGTTTAAGAAGTGTGAAAGGAATTGCAGAATATAAACGAAGCTTCCAATCTGAGATTTCTCCATCCTTTTTGTAGGAGATTGTTTATGGGAGCTTTTGATCTCCACTATGAACATAAGTGTTTTCTTCTTAGTTTAGGGTTTTTTCTTCTTCCATGTGGTTCCAATTCATTGCAATCATGCTTTGTTTGCAGAAGACTTCTACTCAAGCCTTGCTTTTACAAAGTGAAATAATTCTATATTGGCTTCTTGGTCTTTTATCAACACCACCATTGTAAGACTTTTAGCAGCAGAGAAATCCAATCAAGAGATGCTTGCTTCTATATATTCAGTATTCATATTCCATTTAATAGACCTCATCTGAAATGTGTTTTCCTTTAAGTTCAAAAAAATGATCTCGATTCCTTCTGTCCATTTATACTAATATATACTTATTTCATTTTTAGCTAAGCAAGACTACACAGCCACAATCAGGAAATGAGTTATTGATGAGAAGATGAGAAGAAAAAAGAGAAAAGAACTGCAGTATAATTTCTTTCATAGAACCAATTTATATCTTCGTCTTCAGTTTAAAACCTTAGCTCTTGTAGTTTAGAGACACAATCCAGTGACAGACCAGAATACTTTTAATGTCTTAAAACTGAATTGCATGGCCTCACTGCTAGCTGAATCACATATAAGCTCATAATTTTTATAGCACAAACTAGAGAAAAAAGGAAACTGTGAATCTTGAGCGTAAATTTATTCTAGTGAAGTCTTTTCATTAAAAAAGTGAATGAGTATCCTAACATATATCACAAATCAGGAACAAAGAAGCCCCAGATATAAAGGTCTCTTCCACTTGAGAATACCTAAATGAGATTGTATTCTAACATTTTCAAATGCCTTTTTTTATTTCCAATGAATCAAAATCCTAATTTCTCCCAGAATTTAAATTCTCAGCATTGAAATTTAAATTTTTCTGTGTAGCATCTTCTCATCAATGAAAGCACTGCACCTGAATGTTGTCTTGGTTTGAAAAACAAGTGTCTGCTAAGGAAATGGGGAGCCTCCCTTGGAATAGAAAATGTAAACCCCCTCCCTCTGAATTATGATAATTTTGAAATTAAGGGGCTCTCAGGCAAACCTATGGGAATAGGAATAACAGTTCATTAGTAGCATGGATGACAAAGCAAACACACAACAACAACTTGGGCATCAACACCAAACAGAACCCAGGCCCAGTACCAGCCATCTCAGCCAGCAGCGCTTTCCCCTCTGCTGCAGTTCCAGGCGCGGCCAGCAGGGGCGCTGCTGGCTCCTGGTGGGCGGGGCAGGTGCAGTGATTCCTCCACGGCTGCAGGGGGCGCTGTGGCGCCGGCTCAGGGAGCATACGGCAATGGCGGCCTGGCCGTGATGTGAAGGGATGGCCCAGACAGGAAGGTTTGAGGCTTTGCTTCACAAACCCCGGGGGCAGCCGATCCCGGTGTCCCAGCAGGACTCTGAGGAGCACCAAGCTGGAACAGCAGGAATGAACAAAACAGTCATGGGAGAGGCAGATGAGATGTATCAGAAGCTGGGGAGCTGTGGCTGGAAGCACAGGACATCTGGTATGGCAGGGAGTGCGGGGCTACAGCACAGCAAGAGCTCAGAGAAGTGCTGAAGAAGTAGCGGAAGTGGGACAACAGCAGCCCAGCTCCCAGCAGGGCAGGTAGGGGCGAGTTCAAGATCCCCAGGCAGAAGAAAAGCAGGACCAGGCTGGTGGCAGCAGGGAATGTCTTTCCCCAAACAGCAACTCCCAGCGTCCTCTTCCCAACGGGAACGCCAACCTAGCTGCTGCCCCCGCCCTTTTACCTGCCCAATTCTCAGGGTATCTCTGCCCTTCACAGAGAAACCCCCCAGATGAGAGAAGTACACCCAGATGCCTGAGCCTGGACACTTCTTTGTTTTCTGACGTACCCGGTAGTTAGTGCTTCTTAGCAACTTATGGGAAAAATTCTATAGGTAAGAAGGAACAAAAGAAAAGAAACCTAACCCCTAAAAAATGTCTTTTACCAAAGGGTAATAAAAAGAGAAAAACATCACTTTTTTTGTTCTTTCCTTGAGCAGCTTCTCTACAGTCCACAGCTTTGTTGAGCAGAAACCAGTTCTGCAGATACAGAAGCTTAGTTCAGTACAGCCTCATGCAAGTTTTCCAGTTCAAACAATAAAAAAATTTTTCCTTGAAAAATTGCAGTGAAATGTATTCACTGAAAAAAAGAATGCATATTTGTTTACTGTTTTCTAAAAATGAGGGAATGTCAAAATTGCAGAGGTTCAGGGTATACCTAAATTTAAGGTGGACTTCCTTACATGGAGAAAAGAAAATCTGAAAGCCTGATTAACTGTCATCAACTATTTTTAGTACAATTTAAGTAGAAATGTAATTCTCTATATGGATTTATGAATGATTTCATGTTCTTTTTTGGGACTTGACGAACATGATTTATTCCAGTTGTGATTTTTTTCTCTGCAATGTGATTGCATTCTATTCCTTGTCTCTAATGAAAAATAAATGTCTTGCAATACAAATCAAAATACACAATCAAACCAAACACATCAGATTACCCTCCTCCTGGCTTTTTCCGGGTGTGCCAATCTTACTTTTAGTGCTACCTTGGATTTACCAATTGCTAATGGATTTTTTTATTACTTGCAGAACTGACTGTAGGCACAATTCTATGCAGAATTGTATTATATAAAAATATATTTTAGGAACACGGACATCTATCTCTGAGCCTTCATAAACTTTTTGCAGAAAGATGATTTTTTGAGTAAGCAGAGAAAACTTCCAGTAACTCTTTAGTAAAATTTTAAAAAATGTTTAATGTGTTCTTTCTTAAAAAAAAACCCAACAAGATAAAAGAGAGGTATAAAAGTGTTCTCTGTGCCTTATATCAGGTAGAAGAATTCAGAAATGAGTACAAAATATGCCTTCCAAACCTAATTAGGAACCATTTAATATGGGAAGAGTTTTTAAATATCACACTTCAAATGTTTAAAAGAAGAATGTGAAGAAGATAATATTTACTGGAGACATTTTCATTCCTATACAGGTTATCTCTGGTCACAAAACAGTGCTGGAAAGTGAAGTTCTTTGTTTCATGGAGAGTAGTCTGTTTCAAAGCAAAATTAGTGCCTTTTCTGTCCTACTATTGACCTCGACTTTGACCTGGCTGGACCACCCTTACTAGAATGGGAGGTAATAAAGTCCCCAGGCTGGCTCAGCCCTAGGTCTCAGTTAAGCGGAGACTATCAATCATGTGAAATTAAGTGTAGTGGTTTTGTGATGTGGACATTTACTAGGAACTAAACTGAGATCACCAAAGACTATTCATTTACATTTCCAAGGAATACTTAAATGAATACCAAAATATTAAAGTAAGATTTCCAAATTTTTTACAATTTTCAGGTGATGCAGCAATCTATTTGATAAAATTATTGAAATTACATTCTTTTGAAATTTAATGTTTTAAAGTTAAATAAAGTGTTTTGCTTTAAAACAACTTTTATTATCCTGTGTGCAATAAAGAAATATAACAATTGCAAGACAAATTCAGTAATGAATTATTTATACTTTTTATATTTTAATTGACATAAAAATTTTAAAAATCTATTCATTTATCAAAATTAATCTCTTTAAAATTCAGTTTTAGAAGCTTTTAATGCTTAAGATTTCAAGTATAATACAGCAAAATACAGCAGACTACTCACATGCCATCTAACATTATCCCCTTCAGCTTTAAACTTTTGCTCATCAAAAACTCTCAGAGAACTGACAAGATTTCTAGAAATCAATGAGCTGATGAATATTTGTTTATGTTATTAACATAGTTCTTAGGAGACCCCAATGATGCAGATCTTGTTACTTTCAATACTACTTAAATTTTGAAAATTTGTCCATCTCAGCGAGTTTATCTTTCCACGTAGGAAATAAAACTTGCAAAGTGAGGGGCTGGCAGGAGGAAATAAGGAAAGCAAAAAGTGGCTGCTGTGCAGAGCCAGCATCACGAAGCAGCATGATGCGACACCCTCAGATGGCATTGCTTCCCTTTAAAGAGGTGCTTATGAAATGTTTTGTGGTGAGACAGGGCAGGTTAGCTCGTGTATGAAGGAAACATGTTGGCATGCCTGGACACTGCCTACTTTTCATACATTGGCAGGTACTG
Source organism: Ammospiza caudacuta (assembly GCF_027887145.1). Classification (NCBI taxonomy): domain Eukaryota; kingdom Metazoa; phylum Chordata; class Aves; order Passeriformes; family Passerellidae; genus Ammospiza; species Ammospiza caudacuta. The sequence goes on from NC_080632.1 coordinate 53,422,903, forward strand.
AGGGCAGAACTGAGAGCCTTTCCCCTTTTCAAGGGAAGCCCTGCTTATATGAAGTATTTGCTTTTGCTGAAAGAGAATTTTTCACAAGTTTGGTCTGCTGGACAGAGAGAGGAGAAATGACATTTCTTCCACCCCATTTCAGGATCTAGCCATAGTCTGCTTTCCTGTATCCATTAGTCAGGGTAACTGTTCCTGGAGCTTATCTTTGCAGTCAGAAAGTCTATAAACAGATTTAAATAAACGCTCAGTTTCTGAAGGAAACTTGCGCTCCCTAGAAAATAGCCTCACTATTCACCGCAGGGTCATGACCCCCAGGTTGGGAATCAGCAATGCTGAAGATATCCTGTGTCAGTCTCATGTGGCTCAGCACTGCTGAAGGCTTCTGTCTTATTATTCTCACACCTCCAGAAGAGAGATGGTTGAGTCCCCTAATGTTGATTGTCATGTCTTGTTTCACTGCCAGGTTTCCTAAATTTTATTTGCAGAGGTTTTACATTGTTGAAGTGCAGATTTTGCTTCATGTAGAAATTCTTCTCAAGAGTACCATCTGGGAGACATCTTTTTCATCATGCATAACAGAAAGTGTTTTATTAACAGTGGAGATCAGCTCATTCTTGCTGTCCTAAAAAGAATTTACTTGATCCCTTGCAAATTTTACACAAAAATTGCTTTTATTCAAGATTTTATTCATCTTCAAGTTAAAAAATAAAACAATCAATCAAAAATTCTTCAATATCTAAAATTTCCCATTTAATATTTTCTGGTATTCAAGCCAAAATAATAAAATTGCAAAATAGTTCCTTTCTCTTGAAGAAGCAATATGAGGGAGGTTGCTGTTGAATTTAAGAAAGGAGTGTGTAATTTGGCAGCCAAAAGATTGATGCCATCAGGAGCTCTTCAAGCTTATTTGCTGAGAAATCAAGATGATTGATACCCATTTGTCAGGCTGCTTTCCTGACAGAGTGACTGCACATCTTGATTTCAGGACTTGGTCAGCTTTGTTGGTCCAGCGCCTTCATTCTGCATTTTATAATACTTTGTTGACATTAGAAAAATCTTTTATAAATTCTTAATTTTTAAAAAATAATAATTTCTGATAACTCCATTGGCTGTCAATGGTATAGAATAGTTGTCTTGCTGGTATTCCTTATCATTTGGCATTTTGTTTAGTGCTGCTCTGACCAAACTGATATTGAGTCAGTTAAGTGGTGCTATCAATGATGAGCATTTCATTTCCTTTTAATATTTTCTGTGTGTAATTTCACACACTCTTGAAAAGCAATTCAAAATCCTAAACAGGTGGATTATACAGCCTTATGCTTCCAGCTCTGTGCTTCATAAGGCTGTGAAACTCTCACCCACAAAGCCGGTTATGGACTTAGTTTGACTGGGTAACTCTGTCCTGGTGAGACCACGTTGCAGGACTGTGAAATATTTGTCTCATTGATACATAATAATGAGAGGAAGGAAAGGAGATTAAACCCCCCCAATATCGTCCCACTGAACCTGTATCCTATCCACACTAGGGCCCTGTTACAAAAATGTTAAATGCATTTACTAAAGATGGGACCTCTCAGACAGCAACTGGAATTCTAAATCTGAGTATATTGAGGCAGTATATCAAGATTAATGGTACTTATCACTGATAATTCTTAGGTTTTTCCCATGTGACAGCCTAAGAAATGTGGAAGAGACTGTATGTGTGATTTTAAGGATGAGAAGGAAGAGAAATCAGTGTTTGAATGGTGTTCCTACACCTTTTAACTCTAAATTGAAGAGACAAATAACCAATATGTTGCCTTAGAAATTCTTTCTACACTTGATATTAAATTATAAGAAATAAAATTCTGTATTAATTTACAATTTAGATTAGAATAGTTTATTCTAGACCTGAGTCATATTCTTTCATTATTCATATTCTCATTTACAATTCCCAATCCTTCACCTGTCTCAGAGAAAAGCTACTAACAAATAGATTGATAGATCTGACTGATGTGGATATACCTTTACAAGAACATACATTTCATTCACATGACCTCACCACAACTGTAGAGACTCTCTTAACTCTTAATCTTCCCCAAGTATTATAAAATTCTAGTTTATTCTGCCCTGCATTCCATCCTCACATTGCACTTACGTAGTGCCTATGCATGCATACTTTAGAAATGAGAGACAATGTAAACAAAAAATAACTTTTCTTTATGATTTATTTCTTTATGATTTATAAGGATATTCAGCATTTTGTAGGTCAAACATCATAAAAGCCTTGACTTTCACATAGGAAGCTAGATTGTTCACCAGAACAGTGTGATTGATAGGCATGCAAGTTGTCAGGTACAATCATCAATCTTGGACAAACTCCAGGACATTGAACTTTTTTAAAAAAAATCAGGCAACCTATTTTCAAGCATTTTCTGCTTCACCACTGCTCTGTATATGGGATTGAAAGTGTCACCTATTGCACATGTCGTTTGCTTTCAGTGTGCTCATCAGGTCTTTCTTCTTAAGGAACAATGGAAAAAATACCACAATAGGAAACCCTCTAAAGTAAAACTACGCTCAATAACATCAAGCTGAGATACAGCACTTTCACTGCTTTTATTTTCCTCCATGCTTAGTAATGTAATAACACTAGGCATTACAGAACTCACACATTATGGAGCATGATTGAAAAGCTCTGAGTATATGAGAATTAATCTTCTTTCATCATGACAGACTAGCATATTAAAAATGGTCCCACTTGTATAACTATTGAAAATTGCTTTTGGAATTCATTCAAGTAAAAGAGGTTCAAAAATTCTTTTTGAAAACTGCATGAGTACAGAAAATCTGAAAAGTATGCAAAGTACCATAAGAAAGGTATTTCAAATGTATTTTGAGTGTCAGAAATAGATCCTGTGAAGATGTGGCAAAGAAGATGTGGCAAAGAAATTGTGGTACTGTGCTGCATCTAAATGGGTGGTTACCAACTAATCTAGTAAAATAAATATATGTGGCAAATGACACATACCAATTTAATGACACTTTGAGTTCATGTGAAGTTTGGCAGAGTAATAAAAGTCTTATCTCTTGCCTCCACTGTTATTGCACAGATTTAAACTGCTGTCTCAGAGGCAGTTTTACTATCTTTTTCAATCTCTGCCATAAAAGTGAGACTTGATTTGCTCAGCATGAGAACAGATCAATAAAAGCTGAGTTACACAGTGGATTAGATCACTAACTCAGACATCAAAGATGTTAAATACAAGTTGTATAGAAACAATTAGATCAAAAGTTAAGTTCAAATGTACTGTACTTGTTTGTAAGTCTCAAAATAAATATCAACCTAATATGAAAAAGACATTGAAAAATTGTCAGTTTTGTTTCTTTTGTCTGGAAAAAAGAAAGAACTTCATTTCTGAACAGCCAAAGACACAATTATTACTGATAGAATTGTATTATTATAGTATTTGATTGTTCTAGGTAATTTTTCTCACTAATGTATCAGAAATCTATCAGCATCTTGTCTTCTAGAAAGGGATTCATATTAAAAGGTAACTGTTCAACAAAGAAGAAAGGTCAATGCTTCCTGAAATGTTTTGAGGTACTGGCAATATCCTGAACAATGCTCTCTAGACTTCTATATGCTTTAAATATATATAACTTTTTTTTAAAATAATGAGTCAATTTAAGAAGAAATGGTTTCCTCTTCAACAAACCTATATTTGTTTACTTATATGTATAATGTTCACAAAAACCTAATTATTCAATTAAGATGCTGTTAGGAACTAGAAAATGTACTACTATTTACAGCTTACACATAGACATATGCAACAGATTGTATATTATTCATAGCATAAATTCATGCCAATGAATATTTCAGATTAAGCAGCTCTATTTATCTATAGCACAGAGGTATAAATGCTGTGAAACTACTTTGTATGACCGTATGGCAATGGTCATTTTAGTTTAAAACTCTGTCCCACTACTTTAGTATAGGAGTAAATTTTTTTTTCCTTTGAAGCTTATGTAATTTCAATTCATGCTAATAAAAGAGTCATTTAGGGGAAAATAGCTCTTTTTATTTCCAGTACAGTGTAAGGTCATTTCTTATTGAAAAATAAAAATTAATTTAAAAAATAAGAGAGATTCCACCAGCTTTCTTCTTTGTTTGGAATTCTCTCTTGACTTAAAAAACTAAGTAGCTGTGTCAGATAATTCTCTAAAGATTCAGTGTGTGTGATTCAAATGTAGATTATGACTACTACTATCGTAAAGCGCTGGAAAACAATAACTTTTTTTAAAATAATGCCAATCTATTGACTAAAAATGCAGTGTCCACTAGGCAGCAGGGTCCTGGGGCCTGTACTCAGTTTTTGTTGAAGCACATCTATATTGCAGATGTTTGAGAAGCAATACTGGAGCATCATGATCTTTGAGTCTCTAAAATTCTTTGGTGTGTGAAAAAGCAATACTTTATTGGAAACAATAATTTGTATTAATCATTTTAAAAGAAGTAATTTATATATTAGTTGCATTAAATTATTGGTAATCAGATAGCTGAATGGCTTATACAACCATATTTCAGTTGCTGATTTTAAACATCTAGAAAATAGCATTTTCTGAGGAGGAGCAAATTTCATTATTAGTATTAGTTATTTGATATCATACTACATATAATGTGCACTATTCTGGTAGTTATTTAAACCATAAAAAAGAGACATTCCTTGGATTGCTTTGTTCGACTCTTGTGAATTAGTGTTTCCCTTTCCATATTTTTAAGGTATTCTTACTGTTGTTCACTTTCAGGAGTATGTAAAAATTAAGGTAATTACTGGATAGATTTCTAGAAAGAATTTTCAAATGCAAATGAAAAAAATTATCAGAGTCTTACTGGTATGCATAGCAGATGATGCATGCTAGGACCAATTAATACCAAAGTAATTTCTGAATGCCCTACATTTATCTGGTTTTTAGGAACTACATTTATCTAATTTCTGTGTGTTTTCAGTCTGGCCTGGAAAAAATTCTCACCATTAACCCCTTTCTCCCCAGGAGGATTAGTGGCAGATGTATTCCTTGAATTCTCTTGCATCATATCCATCCTTTCTACTGCAGCCCACGTGGCAAGCCAAAGTCACTAATGAAATATTGAGTGCCTCACAGGGGAAGACTGCAATCTCTCTCTTACAAGTACCAAGTTACCTATTATTTTTAGGGAAATAGAGAAGTGATCAGGATGGTGAAAATATTTCAGATATTGACCTTCTTTCACTCTTTTTGCATTTTCAGGTAAAGCTGATAGTGATAACAATATCTTGATTTCTAGGTGCTAGCTGTCCTCTCCCTCATTTTCTGCTTTGATCAGGATATGACAGACAGGCATCAAGCTGATAGGTTTACTTGACTTATTCTTGTTTATAAACAAAGATTCACTGTCCACTCTGTAACTCTTAGATATGTCAAAATTTTTCAATATTGTAAATCACACCTTGCCTTCAGCTGGATGATCTAAAAGGATGGGACAATGCTTTTTTTTCAAATTCTGCACAAAACATGGTAAGACTGGAGTTGTGGTAGATTTTGAGGAAGTGCCTTATGGTATGGTGGAAGTTAATTCTATAATGCAAGAGCATATTTACCATGCATTATAAAGAATATGGCAGTATCTGAATCAGTTTTCTATTATCTGTATCTGTCCCAAATGTTGCTTAATATCCCACTGGAAACTAGTTTAGAATGTGGACCCTACTAGATTACTGAAGAATAGCAAAAAAGGGTCTGTTTTTTCCTGGCAGAGGGATTAGGTTACTGGTCTGCCATTTGAGCACCTAGGATGGTATTTATAATTATTCTGAGGAATCACAAAACTGTATTTCCTTAATGATAAATCATGATAATTGCTTCAACTCTATTTTTAATTGAAATATTTATATTTGAGATTAATTTATTAGGATTTTACAAGGGGAAAAAATAGGATGCATGAATTATTTCCTAATCATAGTAAATTGAAGTTGAATGTGCACTGGCACCCAAACAAAATGAGCAGAATGCAATGACGGAAGTCATGCTATTGCTCCTACCTGCAGGAGATATTGTTTTCATGGCTTGTGTTTTCATGTTTTTTTAACCTACATAAAATATAGTTCTGTTTCACAGTTTTACTGACCAGATAGAAGTGAGGGAAGACAGTGGAAGGTATGGTGATAGTGAGAATATTAATTTAAAATTTAAGTAATGACAAATTGCGAAGGAGATTATTGTAACAAAGGAAACTGCTGGATGCACTCCTGTGGGTATCCCACCTTTCTCTTTCAGAATGCTGAGTGCTTCTAATTGAACCCACTGTGAAAGCAGCTGAAAAGAAAAAACACTCATGCTAGAAAAAAAATTAATTATGTCAGTTTTATAGAAGTCTTGTGCAAGAGAAATATAAATGCAGACTCTTGGTTACTTTGATAATTAATTGTATAACACATTCCATATGTTTGTATTGAACTGCTGAAAATATATCTTGCATTGGTAAAAGAAACTACAACTGGTTCAGCTTGTGTGGAAAAATGAGAATGAAAATAACTGTTTACAAACCATAAATCACAAGTGTACACTGATAAGGTCATTGAATATTGAGTCATGAAATAAAAGTTAATACTGAATATATTTGCTAAATGTGAATAATGTAGTTATGTGATTAGAACTAACAGAAAATTACTGAACTAATTGAAGTAGAACTCCATAAGCAATTTACCTCATTAAATTTTTTACAGTTCTCCATCTACATCGAAGTTATTATGTGTTTAGTTTAAATAGTTATAAAGAAGGCAAAATCAAGGTTAATTGACATTTTAATTATGAATATCTCAATTTAAATTGTCTTACATATAGAGAAAACTTCCCATGTAAATAACCACAATATGGTCTCTTATTTATCCTGTAATTTGAAAAACAGGACTAAAGCAAATACAGATTTCTTCTTTGTGAGTTCCATCATGGGTATTGATGGATGTACACAATCCTCATTGGTTATTAACCTCTTATCAGCTCAATAATTGTTATTAGGGGGGGAAGTCTGTTCTTGTGCAATATTTACAAGGACAGCTGTGTGCTTCTGGATGGATTATCCCTGGCTGGGAGAGAAAGACACTCTTCCTGCATGAGCCCTAGATGAAAACAGTGAAGTGTTGGGCTACAGATATGCAGAATAACTTTCCAAACCTTCTTAGACCAATGGATTGACTTGTGGCTGGCCATGACAATTCTCAAAGATGTTTTTGGACACATGCTGAACATGCATTTTGATCTTTATAGCTTCTGTGAAAGATGATGCTTGCTTTCAAGTGTCTTAAGGTTGTCAGTGGATTAGTGCAGACAAAAGCCAGATGATCTGCATTACTATCATATAGAGAAGAACCCGCTTCAGCAATTTGACAAAGAGACTTCCATAATTTCATATGGTAAGCAAATGGGGGAAAAAAATCACAATTCAGGTAGACAAAATAATACAGATTTCCATTTTTGTCATATCTGCCAGGTGGCTTTTCTCAGTGTAAATAAAGAGAGCAGTAAATTGTTCAATATACAAATACTAATGAAAAAATGTAATCCCTATTAATTGTCTGTCATTCCAGTTTGTTGACAATTCCCCTCGTATTTTGTTTAACTTTTGTTAAATTATTTTGCACTTTGAACCCTAGACTGCATATATATATCTATATATTTCACAGATATATAAAATATACATATATGCATATATATGTGTATATTTAAAATACAGACTACTGTTAGGTAATTAATGTCAAAAATCTAAGCATGAGTGACCAATCACATTTCTATGAATTCATTGGGTAAATGTTCAGTTTCATAGGGATCTTTATTTTTAGTGGTTGTTCATCTCATCTCTTTCTACATCAGAAGAAACAGGATACGGGAATGAAAACCTATGGATTTCGTTTTTTCCAGAAGCAACAGGATATGAAATGAACACCTGTTACTTTCAGTTTCCTCATTTTACTCATTGTTCTTCTACCACAGGGTAGTTTTCTGGCATTTTCTTAAAGCAAATTTCCCTTCTTTAAATAGAAAGCACAAATGTAGCAGTGATTTAACTCATATTTAATGTAACATATGTAAATATGTGTCATGCTCACTCTTATTGGAAGAATGTTTCTAAGTGTGAAAACAAAACATAGTCAAGCCTTTTTAAAAATTAATATCATGAGACACCACCTGCAACCACCCATAAACCAGGCAACCTGGGTTTACTTTTTGAGCATGCTGCTAGGTGGACCTGATCATAATGAAATACAGGGAAGAATTTAATGTGCACAAAACTGTTTGATGCCTTTTCAAATATTTAAAGGCTTTCTTCAAGGTAAGAAACAGCAGAGCCATTCAGGGCAGCTTTTTTCTTTGTAGCAAAAGATGATAATTTTCAAAACAAACTTTTATTATTTTTAAGTTTGACATAGGTGGATATTGTTTTTATTTTTAAGAATGAAAACAACAAAAATGCATTTCATTAACAATGAGAAAATAACCAGGCATTCAACAGTAGTTTTAATGCTGAGGCATTGCAATTTGCTTTTGTAGAAGAGACAAACAGAAACAGCATAAACACGGATACTTTCAACAGGAAATTCAGACCAGATCTTTCTGAAATCTTGAAAACCTTCCGAGTGATATTCCTACCTTTCAGGGTGTTGACTGCACTCTCAAGTTCAGGCTAATTCACAGATTTCCCGATGGCACACTTTCGCTCCTCCTCCAGGCCATTAAAGGCATTGAAGTGGATAGTGGCTGGAATAAGCCCACTGCTCTACACTGAGGCTGGCCTCCAGGAAGAGCAGAACCTCCTAATCTATGCCATGGAACCTGCTGAACAAGTCATCTGTTCATACAACAAGCAGTTACCCTGCCTGAATGCAGTTTTTATTAGAAATCACACTAAACAAGATGCTTTCTGGAAAAGCCAAATAGACAGGTATATTAAACACACAGGCTAATACTTGGGCTGAATGCAAAAAATTCCTTACTCTCATTTCCACTAAGAGACAGGTCCTTGCCTTCTTTATTCTCACACTTCAGAAACTTTGAGTTATATGCTGCATTGTAAAGGGATAGGTCTACATGTGCATGTGCTAGCAATATTCTATATATTTATATATATACACATACATATATACATATATGTATCTTTATATATAATTTGCACAAATATTTTAAACATCATCTGTTTTCTCAATTTTTACTTCCATAATGTGACTTTGCTTCCATCAGAGATCCTCTTCCCCATATGCCTTTCCATATAGTCTCAGCTTCTGTCCTGGAAAACCCTTTTCCTTCTGCCAGGTGTACCCAGGGAGGTGGTATTAATTGTTTTACTTTGAAGCAAATTGCTGCTTAACTGGTTTTTATAATATCTTGACGCAAATAACAGTAAAATTCCTACTACAAGTACTGTGATAAATTCCAGGTGCTGTATACCTAAGCTTGAACACATGTTTGGAAGATGAAGGTAATGTCAATTAAGACAAGTTAAATGTTCTGTTTGGTAATTGAGCTTAAATTCTGAATTTAGAAAGACTACATTAAGCCTAACTTGCAATTTAGTCAGTATTTATCTTCTAGGTTGAAACAGAAAACAAATGAACATCCATAATGAATTTGGGTGGTAACAGAAAAGATGTGAAAACTCCACAGCAAGGAACTGTTTCATTAGGCTGCAAGTCTGAAGGAAACAAGCCAGTACCAAACCAGTTACCTGCTCTCCTGAGGATGAAATCTTGTGTAGAGCTTGTAATTGTATTTCTCACTCTTTGCCCATGTCCAAGTACTTTGGGAGCGCTACAGGGACAATCCCTGTAGGCAGGCTGGTGGCAAAAGTCTCTATTTCTTAATGAAATTCCTATTACTTAATGAGTACTTGAAATGAAGGGAAGTTTCTCATGATGAGACATTCTTTCCAGTTGTCTGGCAAGAGGCTAACATCACATACTTCATCTGGGGAGGAAATCCTGCACAAGCAATGTTTCTGCACTCTGCTATATGTTCCTGTAAGGGAGAAACAATTCCTAAAGTTGTGTTCTCAGGTTTCACTGAACAGCTCTCAAACATAAGTCAAAACCTTACAGTATATCTGGTATAATAATTATTGATGCATCTGGAAGAAAGCATGATTCATTTCTATTTCTTTGATTCTAATTCTTGATTGCTGTGGTATTAAAGTGTAAACAGTTTCCTAGCACAATATCCAGACCTCCCCAGAGCAACGCATGCAACTTGGCTCACATTTTATGCTTCCTAACAATTTTGGATACTCTCTGGGATGCACAGTGCAGCAGCCTGGCTCCTTTCCTGCCCTACATCCCAGGTTGTGCAACACAGCTCCTTCCATGTTAGCTGAGAAGTTGTCTCCAATATCTGGGACTTGAGTAGGAGGAAGATGTTGTGCAGGACATGCAGTGCTCAAGAGGGCTTCTCCATGTGGTCCCTGGCTTTTGGTCTGAGCTGCAATTACCAAAGCAAGTGGTACAGGAGCAAGGTGGTAACGAAGGGCCCAATCTTTTTGCTGTTTGATCTGCAGCATTGTCTTGAGCAGTGGAGAAAAGCAAATTTAAGGTTGTGCTAATTCATCACTTAAATAGACATGGTAAGTTCAATTTTGCAGTTTTAATTTTTCCTGAGTCAGAATTTGGCAGTACTGCTGGTGGTAGGCACAAGAACTTTGTACTATATGATTCCCTTGAGAAAAACTGAGCCAGGATTTATGACAGTAAATTCGGCTGGGCAGTCCTAAGGGTAAAGAACAAAAAGAAAACCTGTGATGAATATTTTTCAAAAATATCTGTTACTATGAGTTGTGTTGGTCTTTTGAGAAATGTGAATGCCTTGTGCCAGAAACAGAGTCAGGGAGAGGTGTGTTTTTCTTTTTCCACAGAAGAAGACCATTAGCATCTCTTGTTTATTTTAAGTAGGTATAATGAGGACATTAAGAACAGTTTCAAAACTTGCATATCTCTAAGTGACTTTTTAGTGTCAGTGCAATGTTATAACTAACCTACAAATGACAAAGACAGTAAATTTTTTTTTGTTTTTTCTTGCCTAATGACTGTTGATAAGCATCTGTGATAAGACTTATATATGAGTGTCAAGGGCTAAGGCATTTCTTTGGCTGGACAAAAATATCTTAAGAAATCTTGAAGAAAACGTTGCTATTTTTCACCATCATTCACCAAGTACAGAATTTTTTTTTGTGAAAAGAAATTTATGTTTAAAGAAAAACCTGAGATTGTGTAGTTACTAATCACACAATTGGACACACACATGGACACAGTATTGCATAAAAGCAGTAGGGAAGTGTGCTGGTTTTGTCTGGGGTAGAGTTAATTTTCTTACAGTGGCTGGTATGGTCTGTGTTTTAGATTCATGATGAACAGGGAGTTCATAATATGGAGATTTTTTTTTGTCGTTGCTGAGCAGGGCTCACACAAAGCCAAGGCCTCTTCTACTCCTCATGCTTCCATGGTGGTGAGGGGACTGGGGTTACGTGGGACGAGACACAGCCAGGACAAGCGACCCAAGTGGATTAAAGGGATATTCCAGACCATGCAAGATCATGCTCAGCATATAAAGTGAAGGGAAGGAGAAAGAAGCAGGAAGAAACACTTGGAGTAGTGGCATTTGTCTTCCCAAGTCACTGTTTCATGTGAGGGGGCCCTGCTCTCCTGGAGATGGCTGCCCGTGGGAAAGAGTAAATTAATTCCTTTTTTTTTCTTTGTTTGCATGCACAGCTTTTGCTTTCCGTAATAAGCTGTCTGTATCTCAACTCACAAGTTCTCTACCTTATACCCTACTGATTCTCTCCCCTACCCTGCTTGTGTGGGAGTGAGTGAGTGGCTGCGTGGGGTTTCGTTATTAGCTGGGGTTAAACCATGACAAGTAGAAGCATAATAATAATCACAGGAAATAAAATCAAATGATGAGTGGCAAAACCAACACATTTTTTCCTTTTTTTTGCACACATACACACAATATCATATGTATATATGTTGCTGTCATAGATAGCAACAATATCATTGCTATCTATTAGCTTTCCTTATCATTGTGGAAGGTTGGATTTGGATTTGGTATGTGACTTTGACAGGTAGTATAATGTCAAATCAAAACAGACATAGCTAAAATTCCCTCTCTATTTCTTCAGCTTTCTTGTCTTATTTTGTGAGATGAAAATTAATCTTCTAGGCTATTTATGATACCCAAAACTGTAAATGAGATGAATGATTTTTAAATTAAAACAGATAAGCTCAGCCTGTCTGCACTGTTGGCTTCTGTTCATGAGTGTGTGTATTGAGGAAAAAATTCTGGCATGTCAAGGCTTGGTGTTACTAAGTTTAAACCAAGTGTCCTCAGTTGGCTCAATGGGAAATAGGTTCTAGTTCTCAGCAGAGAGATCTAACCTGTGTAAATAGGAAAACTTGACATTTTCAAGTTTTTTAAAAATGTATTCCTTTCAGCTGTAGTGGTTTTCTCCTTCTAGCAGGTTTGTTTGTATGGTCTATGTGCAAACGTGTGCTCTCTGAATTTTAAAATGTTGGCATATATTAATATAAAAGCATAGAAAAGTTTCAAAAATCTTACTGTGAAAAGTTAATTCCAACAGTTTTTTTACAGAAATCTAAAGAAAAGATGCTAAAGAATTTGTCTGTTCTATAAGAAACATAAATTGCCACTTCTATAGTAAAATCTATACCTACTTGTGTCTTGTGTTTAAGAAAGAAAATTTTCTTTTCATAGTATTTTCCAATAAAACTGGGATAGTTAGTAGCACTTAATAAGAATAAATATCCAGCAGTGGATTTTGTAGAACTGGTGACATTTTCCCAATTAGACCTTAAGAGCATATCTTTACTGGTAAGATAGAGAGTGTCTGAGGGCATCCCAAGTCCTGTAATGTGGACATTTGTTTCCAAACTCTTAAAGATGTTCCCAGTTCATGGTTGGCCTTGTCAAGCTGGCACTCTCCCAAACAAGAGAGGTCAGACTATAACAGGAGCCACTCCAAATATCTAAATATTTGCCTGATTTATGTCTATCTAATTTGCCTGATTTATGTCTATTTTATTTTAGTGGACATAAGAGCTAGCCAACACTGTTATGGGTGCTTCTGTGCCTACACTGTTACTGTATAAATGCATAAATGCAGCCTATCTTCTGCCACAATTTGCAAATGAAATGCCCCTAGGACAAAAAAACCCCAAACTTAAAATACTCTGAAAAAAAACCAGCATCAAACTGTGCCAGTCTTCTCCCTGTGCTTTGTCTACTGACTTCATTGGCATCAGGTGCTACCAACCAGCCACAGTCATGGTGTGGTACTCCAGCAGACAGCCCTGTGATGATGGCATGCTGTTATGAAAGGATAAATTTTAAGCAAGAAAATTTTTGGATTAAAAATACATTGCATGAAGGATGATACAGAAAAAGAGGGACACATTAAATTATTGCCTCTACATATAAATATGTGTGAAGTGTCCAAGTTAGTAAACTATTGGTTACACTGTGGGTGAGTTACTTCCTCCCCTGTTCAAACTATGGAACCCTGCTGAACAATACATTAGTCATTGTGACAAAAAAACCCCAAGAAACAAACAACAACAAAAAAAACCCCAACAAAACAAATACAAACCCAAACCCACAAATGAAAAACCATAACAAAACAAATCAAACAAACAAACAAAACCCAACACACACACAAAATCCCCCTAAACTTGAATCCAGATTACGAAGTCTAATGGTTTATGCATTTCAAAATGAAGAGAAACTTGATTCCAGACAGGTTCCCAACTCTGTTTATCATTTTAAATGAGGCTGTGCAAAAGACATGAGCAACATAGAAGTGCAATGGCATTAGTGTTGCAACATATTGGCTTCAATTATGAAGTAGATCTACCTCTGTATCTCAGTGTTGTTCGAGAGCTACATATCTTTTCCAGAATAAAAAAACTTGCACTGCTGACTTCCAGACAGCCTTACTCTCATCTCCTGAGCTATGACGTTATTACCAGAATTAATGTGTAAATATAAATTTTATGATGTAAATTCACATTATAGATGTGAAAGTATGAACAGGTACTTATATAAAAATATTATTATTTACTCTTTCCCTTTTTGATTCTTCTCACTAACCAAAATTCTGGTTTCTGTGTTCCCACTGATATATAAAATTGCAGTAACTAGGCTTCCCTTTGGTGAGTTGAGTTTGTAGACTGTTACTACACGCTGATGAACCAAAATACAAAATTGATCAGTACTCCCTTTTTATCAGTACTCTGCTCAAAAAACTCTTTGAAAGGGTCTTCTTTAAAGGCACATCCTACCTATGGATGTGTCTTATTGTTTTTACTGCCTTCTTTATTTTTTCTACACACAAGAGAGACACACAGGCCATCACAGAGCTTGTGCAATTGGTGAACTTCCATGAATTTTCATTTTGAACAATAGCACGTGTCTTTGTTTCCTAAGAGGGTCTAATTCATTAACTGACCAGATGAAAAGCTGTGCTGCTAGACTGCTTTATTTCCAGAGATGCTTTGTGTAATTTGTAGCAATATGGTCTCAAGAGGGGGGAAAAAGTAAGCAGGAAACAAAGGAAACTTGATGTTGCATGGTTTCCGTGGCTTTAGGTTAAACTCATGTATAGGTCTTCTGCTGTCTCTTGAGTTTATAATTTGTGCAGTGGAAGTGTGCCTGTGTGCCTCTGACAGACACTGTAGAACTGTAATACCTTGATCTATCTGTATCTAATACTCATTTTAGGCAGTCATCCAACATCCCAAATAAACACATATTGATTAGTAAGGAAACTACTTAAAGGAATCAGATTAAAAATGCATTGTCGAGTGGCAAATATTCAAATATTCTCCTTTAAGAATACTTTTACAGATTATCTGCCAGCATATTTGATACTGATAAGAACTCACCAGTATATAATCTTCCAGAAATTGCAAATACCTACAAGAGTCAGATTTGCCTTAGTTCACTAAAGGGGTAAAAACCAGAGAGAAACATTGAGCTTGTTAAGATTTTTATGAAGGAAATACTAAAAATCCTTTTGCTTTTGTCCTTATCCCCTCTGTAGAATTGTGCACTGTTCATGTACACCACTGAGGAGAAATATGTTAACATAAGGAGGGCTGGTGAATCACAAAGGGGAATTCTTTATGTAGCTTGTTTCCATATGAAAGTAGCAACATTTGCGCATAAATGGCTTGCAGCATTTTTTTATGAATTGGTCCCTAAGAGCTCATGATTGTCCTAGCTATTCAGTTTTCAGTCATTGGGTAGCGTTGAAACAACAGGAAGAAAAAAAGGAAACATTTTGTACCTGTGGTACTCACTTGGACAACAGAATCTTAGTAAAATAGCTACAGTCTTTTCCCTTTTTGTTACAAATTATACAGGGAGAAAATGATGTGTGAATCAATGAAAAGGAAAATAATATATTTCTGAAACATTAATAGTCAGTGCCATACTCCAGATAAGGGCCGGGGGGGTGGGGGGGTGGAATTGTTACACTGATTTTTGTATCTGATTTAAATTCACTTTCCAATCTTCACTAACCTGGCTGCTGCCTTGACAGAATTAAATTTTGTATGGAAAGCGAGATGATTGATTCTCTCATCTCCAGGTTAGCAGTGCTTTTCTTTTTTTTTTTTTTTTTCTTTCTTTCTTTCTTTCTTTCTTTCTTTCTTTCTTTCTTTCTTTCTTTCTTTCTTTCTTTCTTTCTTTCTTTCTTTCTTTCTTTCTTTCTTTCTTTCTTTCTTTCTTTCTTTCTTTCTTTCTTTCTTTCTTTCTTTCTTTCTTTCTTTCTTTCTTTCTTTCTTTCTTTCTTTCTTTCTTTCTTTCTTTCTCTTCCTCTCTTTCTCTCTTTCTTTCTCTCTCTGTCTTCTCTCTTTCTCTCTTTCTCTTTCTCTTTCTCTTTCTCTTTCTCTTTCTCTTTCTCTTTCTCTTTCTCTTTCTCTTTCTCTTTCTCTTTCTCTTTCTCTCTCCATCTCTCTCACTCTTTCTTTCACATCTTCTTTTCCTTCTTTCCTTCCTTTTTCATTTATTTATAGAATATTCTGAGTTGGAAGATATCCACAAGGGTGCTCTAAGTCCAACTCCTGGCCCAGGAATCACACCCTGTGCCTGGGAGTGTTGTCCAGATGCTTTTTTAGCTCTGTCAAGATTGGCGCTCTGACCACTGGCCTGAGAAGCCCATTCCACTACCCAACAACATTCTGGGTGAAAAAACTTTTACTAATATTTAACCTTGCCATCAGGGAAGAAGACTGGCCTGGCTAATCAGGGAGCTTCTGCACAAAATCATAGAATACCACAGGCTTATGTATGTGCTTTGGAAGAAGGGGCAGGCAACTCAGGAATGCAGGGAGACCATTAGATAGGCTGAAGCTCAACTAGAACTAAGTCTGGCCAGTGGTGTGAAATATAGTGAAAAGTGTTTTTATCAATCCAGCAGCAACAAAAAGAAGGCCAAGGAAAAATCTCTATCCTTTATTGGGCATGGGGGGAACATTGTCACCAAGGATGAGGAACAGACTGAGGTACTTGATGCCTTGTTTGCCTCAGTCTTTAACAGAAAGATTGGTGATCTTCAGGGCAAGTGGTCCCCATGGGATGGGGAGCAGAACAGACCCCTGCAATCCAGGAGGAAGTAGTCAGTGACCTGCTGTGCCACTCAGACACACACAAGCCAAAGGGGCCAGGTGGAATTCACCCAAGGGTCCTGAGGGAACTGTCAGAAGAGAGATTGGTGCCTGCCCCTCTGACTCCCCACAGAGGGAGCTTTAGATTGCAATGAGGTCTCCTGCAGCTACCTCTTCTCCAGACTGAGCAGACCAAGTGACCTCAGACACTTCTCAACTGGCTTCCCCCTCACCATCTTATTAAACACATATTAAACAATAACATATTAAACATTAACCTATTCAGGAAGAGATAGGTAGATTTATCTGGTTGCTATATCAGAATTTGTCTCTATTGAAGATAGTGGTTCCTATTGAATTGTTAATATTGCAATACATGGATTTTCTTTGAGGGAAATGCATCCAAGTACTGATAATTATAATCTGATTTTAACTCAGATCGTGTGATGAGACCAGAGATAGAATTACTTACCTGTATGTTTGTGTAATAGCCAACTCTACTTGAGATTTGTACATTCAGTAATAAACTGTGAGTGTAGCCTCCCTCAAGAAGAGCTTCCATAAAATTATGCTTAAAAAAAAAAGGTTAATCTTTTTAGGTTGAAGGAGAAAAAAAATTATGGTGGTAGATATCACTAGTAGGTGTAAATTCTAAAATAATCTGAAACTTTATGCAGTTTTCTTCAGATTAATATTTTATTCCAGACTTAGAAAAAAATATTACCTATGTAATGATCATTGCCTCCAAACTTCTAAATTAATATCATAAGAAATTGATTTATTAATGGTTTCTAGTGACTGAAGTTAGAAGTTGTCATATGTGTCCTTCAGCCCATGGTCAGTTTGTCTAGTAGTGAGGAGAGTGAACCTGTCTCATAGGTAACATATCTGGCTTTACATGAACAAAAGAAATCTTGTTCCCTATCTCTATATTCCCATGAGTTCATAAGCACAAGAATATTTTGAGGCTTTCTCTTTCCTTTTCCTTTTCCTCCCAGTCTAGACAACTTACTAGCCATCCATCAACAGGAGATTCTGCAGCAGGTTTGGGAGACAATTGCTTGCAAAATGAAACAATCAACCTGATCTCCTGTGCTGGGTGTGACAGTAGGGCTCAGCGTGGGCATGTGTTTCCTTGATGATCTGGGGCAGCTGTGCAGCACTGTGCCCTCCAGCCTTCCATGTGGCATTACCAGTAGCCCCTGTTTGCAACTGGGCTGAGCAAACTAGCATTATTTAGTTCAATCTCACTAACAAATCTGATCATTAGTGTGTTCTAAAACTCTGTACCATGGGCTCCTGCTCTGAAATGGCTACATGGTGGAAGGGGAGGAGGACCTGGCAGCAAGCAAATGACAGACTCAATTGTAGATCAATGTGGTGATTGTATCAATTTCAGATTCTCTACTAACAATAGGTGTCTGATTGGACACCACTGACTTTATTGGGAAGTAGATGAGATATAATATACCTTCCAGTGCATTAGTTGTTTCTGCTGATTGGATGAAGGATAAATTTCACATAGAGGGCAGTTTGAGTCCCATCATTCTCACAATTACGTTGAACACCAGCTAAAAGTGTCCTGTTGCTGCTGCACTTTACAGCAGCAAATTAGAAGGATTTTCCTAATGCATTTCCTCACCATAATCTGTGCAGCATCATTCTTCTGTAAACTGAGATCTGGGTCAAAATGTCTCACTCTTCTTAATTTCAATAATTCTATTTAAAGGGTAATCACTTTCTCTAGAAAAGGAAAAGGACAATAGAAAGAATAAACAGAACAGTTGGACTCGTGGAAATAGCACAAATAAATTGAATGCTAAGAAGCTTTTATTACAGTAAATCTTGTTTTATTCCAGAAGACAGCAATGTAAACTATGCAGTGAAAATAGCCATTAAACAAATCAACACCCTCTTAATCTCATAACCCTACCTCACCCCCTCCCCCCCACCATGAATTTTAACAGTGCTACATTATCAGGACCACCTCCCTTTGTTTGAACCACCAACTTAACTATGCAGAAATTAATGTGTGAGATTTTTCATTACTGTTTTGAAGATTCAGCCCTGTAAGTTGTTGAAGTCTCTTCTAATGATCTAGTAAAGGGAAGGAGGCAGGGGGAAGGAGGGGGGAAATCCCGTAGTTTGCTGAAGAGCATGCTATTTGTCTTCAACAGACTTAAAGCTTTGCACGTTAACTCTGCTGGCTCAAGGCCAGACTGCATAGTACCTTTTAGAGTCACACCCTGAGACCCCAGTTCATCAAGATACTTAAGCATTTGTCTGATGTTCAGTATACGAAGGAATACCAGTTAAATTGGAGTTTAATTGTGTGATTAACTCCATTTATTTAACATTTTAAGCAGAGCATATAAACAGACCGTGTAAATAAAGGGTGGAAGAGTTTCTTTCAAGAGTAATTCAATAGCTGTTAAATATTTTCTATATGGTTCATGAATTGTGTGCCCTCATGTATTTACCTTTTAATTGTTCAAGACTATTGGGATTCTAAAAACAAACAACTGAGAACTAATCTGATCTAAGGAGCTTTTCAAGGAACTTTTTTATCATTTATCAAGCCCCCTTTGCTCTGTTAGACTTCACAGAATGACAAGGCTATTTTCAAGCCGTAAACCCCCATGCCCCATGCAGTTATGGCATGCAACCAAAGAAGTCTGGAGGAGAAAATGAAGTCATAATTAACAACAGCTGCTCACGCCTAGCTTTTTCTAAATAACATCCAAAGATTTTTCTTTTCTTTTCTTCCCTGCCCCCTCCCAACCCAAAAATGTAGAATCAACCCAGGCCCTACTGATTTATCTTCAGGTTAAAAAGAGGAAGCCTCACTCCAGTCTCTGGGGGTCTCTTTGTTGTCCAAGCAGTGCAGGAAACTCTCATCACAGGTCATTTGAGAGAGGTTTCACTGTTGTTTGCTTGTTACATTCAGTGAACAAAATCAAAGCAAAATGACAGTAATTTCCTTTACTCATGTATTGTTATTAGTGTGGTGCAAGGCTTTGTCATCAAAGCACATGGGAGTGTTCTGTCCTTTAGAGGCTAATATTAAAATATAGAATGGAATGGTCATGTTTTATTGGCTTAGCCTTTCCCTGCACTGCTTATAAAAACAGACAGTGCTTTAAAATGTCTCACTAATGCTCATTTTCCTGAGGGTGGAGTTGACCTCAAGTAGTTTACAACTTGGCTGTTAGTTAAGACTAATTAACTTTGACTTTGTTGTTGGAATAGTCTAATCTGCAGTTTCATCTTAAAGAAGTCAAAAAATAGTACATTCAAGTGAAACAATGGAAATAGTGAGTGTTTATATGTTGGCTATATAAGGAGGTCTTTTCCTCCACAGTTTTCATCTTTATCTTCCTAAAATGTCTGTTGTTTCAGACACTTTTACAATTCTTTTTGACCTGGACCAGAGCTCTTTAACAGTGAAAACCACCTCTGTAGCTTGCATGCTTTATCTGCTTGTTTCCAGGTCCTGTGAGTAAGCAATACAATTACGTTTTTAAGCAGCTTGTGTCATCTGAAATAGCAATTTTTCTCGAAATGGTACAGCTTAATGCTTCTAAACAAAGACCATTGTGCTAATGACTAAATTCGCAATGCTTAATTGTCTCATTAATCCTTGACATACTCTCTTTGTAGGGCTTCCTTATAGCATTATCACTCTGCAAGAATAAGCCATACTTTATTTCTGGAAAGCATTATTTTATTCAGGAAGGAGGAATGGCAAGGCTTGTGGTTTAATTATATTAAGATTACAAAAATGACCTTAGCATACCACTTTTGTGAAGAACTAATTTGCATTAGACAATAACTTCTGAGTAAATAATTCTCTTCAATAACAAAAGTAACATAGACTTAGTTTATATAACAGCCATGAAAGTGGCTTTAATGTAATGTTCGGCTTTAATATATCAATTTTATCAATACATTCAACATTCCTTTAACGTAAGTAAAAGCTCAACAATTCAGTTTTAGAGAAATTATGGCAAAAAAGTTTAAAGCACTTTCTTCAAAAGTTTGTTTTTTTGAATCTTCATCCTCACAATTAACATAAAATTGAAAATAATTTATTAATTTATGGCAATAGTTTTTAAATATTTGGGGTTTTTTTCTTGAGTTGAAAGCCCCAAAAAAGAAACTCCTATAGTTCTAAAGTTTGCATCTGGACCCCACAAAGTACTTTGGTCAAATTGACTATCATTACATCATGCAAACACTACATAAATGGATCTGACATTCATAATATCATATTTTATTAAGATAGCATTAAACAGTGCAAAAACACTATTAAACTAGTTTTGTTAAAGATATTTTATGATGTCTTGAGCTGGACTAAAATATCAGACTGGACAGACTGTGAATGAAGCTGTGCAAATGGGGTCTAGGAAACCTCCCTCACTGCATTAATCACATTCTCAAGCCTTGCTGCCTGATGGACACTACCATAGCACCACCAAAAGATACAGGATGAGTCAGACATCATTTCAGCCTTACAGTAGCAAGATCACTCTCCCAAATACATTGATTTTTGCATAAGCCTTTCATTAGGTGTTTTCCATTTGAGGATTCTAGAAGAAATGAGGCAGTATCCTTCCACTGCAATCAGTTTTGGTGATTAATTCAAGCAAATTGAAGCTGTCTGCCAATGGCATAGAATAAAGCTTTTTAGATTGCTACTTTATGTGGCCAACTGTCAATCAGTCACCAAATTTTACTGGCTATTTTTAAAATTAATGTTATTTTAACAAAACACTCAAATAATTGTGACACTTGAAAGTGAAAAAAACTTTGTGACCATTTGCCAATATAGTCATATGTAACAGCAGAATTCAAAATTTCTTTATTTACTTGGGTTTTAATGCTCTACAGTGAAACTTGTAGAGATTTACCCTCGTAGCCTCAAATAATAGTATAGAAAAAACAAAATTACGATGAATCATCTTTAACACCTACAGGGAAATAAATATTTCAAAGTCTTGCTAGTTTTCATTGTTTTGAAAGACACTGTTTGCTGACTGTAAAGTAAGGATTCGACTTTCATTTCTTTCTCATATCTGTTCTGAAAAATTATCATAAATTTGCAAATATTAATTAAAAAAACAGAAAAGGCAGTTCCACTTTGTACTTTTTAAATGACCATTTATTCTTGCACTAGTAGGAAAAACCAGACTGTAAGCCCACAATAAATTTCATATAAAATCGTCATTAACTTAAACTAAACTTTGATAACCCTCAAATTGAAGCCACAACACATGGAAACTACTCATTATTGTTACTAAAATAAAAATGAAATAATACCATGTCTTTAACTATAAAAGTACTTTGTTGACATCTTTTCAGAAAGGATGTTGTGCTCATTTTATTAAAACCCAAAATGGTCCCACAAATTTTCTATATGACAGGAAGACCCAATATTCTAACTGTTCCCTGCTTGCATTTTACCTTTTTTTCATTCAGCTGGAAGAGTTACAGATGCTGTAGGGGTTGCACAGAAAGAAACCACTGCTGTAGGACAGGGTTTCTATTTAGTTATGAAAGAGAATCACAGCTCACAACTGTACATGAAGGTTATGTACTTGCCCCCAGTAGAGACAGAAACATCAATATGCTCCTGAACAGTGCCGATTTAAAGTGTTCATTTCCTTTCTAGAGAAAATTTTACTGGAAGTTGAAAAAGGTCCTCAGCCACACCATGAACATCCTGCGCGGTGTTGTTTGTGTAACAACCAAGTGTGCTGGGTATAACTGTATGGGCTACTATCCTACAGGGCCTTTTTGGAGATAGGGCATTTGTCTTTTGCATCTACTCTACTGAGAAAATGTCTAAAGAAATAAATACTGGGTTTGTCAAGAGTTTTTTGTGTGGGTAAGTTCATTGATCCATTCATTGGAGAAAACCATTCTGAGGGTGAAGGAGAGGAATAAACATATAGCCATCCCAGGAACAGAAAATAGTCCCAAGCCTGTATTTTACTTTGTAGATAATGCAGAGTTCAGTTAAAATGCTCAATGAGTGCAGAACTGAGCTCTAGCTAGGAAATATTTGTAAAAGGATGTACTTTGTCTCAAAGTTACACAGCTGTCTCTGTGACGCTTTCTTTTCTTGCAGACAAGCTTTCTTGTGAAAAATGGTAAAGTTAAACAGGTAGAAAGAGGATGTCATTAATGTAGCAAAGGAGAAAATCTGACTAACTAAATTGTAATCATGGTTGACTTAGAAAGGTCTTAAAACCAATCTCAGTAACTTTTATGATTTTTCAGTGTCAAGATCAACAGAAAGACAGCTTAAGGGCTTTGAGTCTGGTGGCTTTGTGCTGCTCTGTGGTTGCTTGTGGTAGAGAAGCAGCACAAAGCAGCAGTGAAACTGCTAAATTTTAAAACTACTAAAAAGTGGCTATAACTTATATTTTTGTGAACTGGTCTTACCGTTTGATTTCTCAAGCAAAATATTGTGTACACTAAATTTACTAGAAGGTATGCAAACAAGGTCCCTACCTGGACATAGTAGATCTTACTGGTATTTCTTCAAGAGGTGGGGACTTCACATTTAAATAATTTTTAGTAAGTTAATAGAAAATATGTCTATTTTTTACTATCAAGATGTACATAATCTTGTAATCAAGTTTTTTATGCATACAAGGATGTAGATATAGACAGCCACATAATCATAAGTGATGCAAAAATTGCTGTATTATGCTGAGCCTCAAATAAGCTGAAAGCTGTATGAACTTCCTTTTAAAAAACCTTGAAAATTAAAAACAATTATGACTGACACATCTGTATCCTTGTACCATTGACTCTTCTATTTAAGATGAACATTCTGGCACTCATCATGAGGATTTCACCTGTCAAAAGTAGAATTTTAAAATTTTAAGTAAGGATCTGTGTACTACAGCTTGCTTATGGTGACTGTTTCTTTCTGTATCCACTGGAAAAATGCATGTTATATTTTTCCTAGAAACCTCCTGTCAGTGGTATAAACTGTTTAAAAAATAAAGAAATAATTTGGAAAATTAAATGTAACATGAATTTTGGTCCATAGAATAATGAGACAAATGAAAAGTCAGTATGAGGTTTACTAGCAGTCTTTATGGTAAGATGCAAAGGTTCTTTAATTAGTTTAACAAAATATGAGCTCAGAACAAATTATCAGGGGTTTTTTTCGGGTTCTCATTTTCTTAAGTTTTAGGAAGTTGCATTGTCAAACCTGTTCACCAAGACAATACCAGTCATGCCAAACTCCTGATTTTACAATGCAGTGTATTGGAACTCCTTGCTTACAGATGTTATGAATGATAAAAGTCTGTGTAGTTTAATAGGAATGTAGGAGTAGTGATAAAGCATGGAAGACAAAGCTGTGGAAAGTTTTTATCACCTGAACATATCCATAAACCATCTATATTTGGAAGATGCTTATGTAAAATATAATGTGTATGTGGACTCTCACATTTTTCTTAGGTTAACCGAGGCAAAATTACTGGCTTAGTGGGTTCCTTGGGCTGAAAGTATTTTCATGGTTTATAACACCTTCAGTATGACTAGAAAAATGCAGATTTTACTTAACATGCAGGTGAAGGATAAACAGCTAGGTATTTTAAAAGACAAACAAGCAAAAACCATCACACCTCTAAAGATCCCTTCATCACAACAATCTTTGGTAGAGATTAAATAGTGGGGGTTTTTATATATACTTCTTTCTTATGCCATATAATTTTCTAGAATGAAAATAATATTGTCTAATTTAAGGCAAGTTTTTTCTTTCTTTGTGGGGAAGAAGGGCTGGGGTTTGGAAGTTTCCTTGAAAGAGTGCAATGCTACCTCCCTAATACCAGTTACTTCATAAATTGTGTAATGTTCATCAAATGCATATGGAGTTGAAATAACTTCAGGGAGTGGTCTAATCTACATTAGATGTTCACCTAGTTCAGAAAAAAATAGCCAGCAAGTATTATTAGACACCAACTGTATGCTCAGAGACCAGAACAAGAAGCTTTCTTCTCTGGGTAATGCAAATAACGTCTGAGTTCAGAGTGCCCAGAACAAAAGTCTAGCGCTCAGCATGAGTGGTATGGTCTTGTTTACAGGTTTGACACTGTAACTTTTTAAAACTGAAGAAATTGAGACCCTGAAAAATATTGGTGTTCTTATGTTTAAACTTGCAAGTTCTTGCTCATATAACGTGTTCATTATAATGTCAAAACTGACAAGTGGAAAAACATAGATCTTCTTCAAATATAATAGTCAGCATAAGCCAATACTCTGTAAGGAACCCTTTCCTTGCCTTATTTCTAGATTGCATCAAAAATCATGCAATGTCTTCCAGTTTCTGATGTAGAAGATGGTGCTCCTGCCATGATTTTAAAAGAGATTTTTCTTGAGTAATCATTTCCCATCATTAGTTGATTACGATGTTACAGGGCTCTCCACTTTTCATTTCTGAGACTGAAATGTTCTTTTTTACTTTAAAGATTGACTTCAGGGATCCCTTCCACACTTCTGTGAATATGAGATTGCCATCCTATCATTCAGCTGATCTTTCCCTAGCTGCAAGGGATTGACCCCCAAACTATTCAAGGACATGTGCCATGATCACATCTGACAGGAGGTAAAGATAGAAGGTTGGTGAAATGCTCAAGAAATCAAAGGTCTTCACAGCTCACAGGATGACGGTTTGCTTCAGGGATGGCTGGAGTTTGAAAATTGAACTGGAGGCATCACAAACACGTGTTTGAATAGCAGCAACTGTTTCACACGATTGAAAGATCAAGCAGAGGCAAGTAAAGGCTGCTCTTCTGCTGTAAGGAAGAATTCATCAAAGAACTGTTTTCACTCTAAAGAACTTTGTTACTCTTAAGGGGTTAAACATAAGCTTTTGTAAGATGTAAACATAGCAGCATCTTCCATGAGGACTTTAAGATTTTGTCTTGTGCATTTTTTGTTTCTGCTACTCTGTTTCCACATTTTGTGTTGTAGAAACAGAAAAACCACTATGAGACAATGGCACATCAAATATTAGCACCTTTCTTGCTCATATTGATTGATGTGTCTTCCTGATGGCTCCTTTTTTTACTTCTCAGAAGATGTTACTCTTGTTCTTTCCTCCTTTACATTCTTTAAAAATTACCTTGCCCCAGTTTCATGTGTTTTCTCAAGACCTGGCATCTCTTATTTTCTATTTGTTATTATATTAGTAAGTTTTTCTTGTTTAGTAATGCAATACCATAGATCACTGCAGAAATGTGGTGAGTGTGTCCCTACATTCTGGTGAAGGTTTCTATTGTGAACAAAAAAAAAAAAAAAACCACCAAAAAACCCAAAAAACTGTGAGGAATGGGAGTCACAAAGAATTTAAAGTATTAATAGACTTCACTATGGTTGCCAGTAGAAAAATATTGTTTAGTAGACTAATATAAATATTATAAGACAACTAAACCACTGCACACAGAAAATACACTAGAGCACATATATGTTTTACATATGTGAGTTTTAAAATCAATTTTGGAAGGGAGTCCTTTCTAAAAACTTTTTAGTTCTTCAACAGTGAAGAAAAGCTATTAATTTGGAGCACATTTTTAGAAATAGAAACTGCAGTTTATGGAAGTCATATGCTTTAATTTCTTCTTATAAGAATGTGTGGATGCATTATTTTGAATTTTCTGCCCAAGATGTGTTGGCAGTATATGAATATACTCTCATGTTAAATAGTGATGTATTATCAGTATTAAAGTGACAACTGTTTGCTTCTGAAATGTTTCTACTTTCTGCAGCATACCTCTGTGGGTAGAGTTTTTGAGTTTAATTTCTTATGTAGGAGGGAGACTAAATTTAGTCACTTTGCAATGTGACTAAATTTTATTTTTTCCAGAACAGAATGCAGAGGCGGTGGTTAACAAGTCCTACTTTATATGGAAACAGTTAACAAGTGGAGAAACTGTTCTGTCCTGAGATCTATCCCAATTAATAACATCTTCCACAACCAAAAGGAGGTAAAGTAGCATTTTCATCTTCTTAGGCTGGCAGGTGGCGCCAAATTAGGGGACTAGCTGAAGCTCTGGAGAGCAGGGCTTCCATGCAGAGGAACTGGTTCGTACTGGTGGAATGAGACTTGTGCAGTTCAGAAAGGAGAAATTCCCAGCCCTGGGAAGTCAGGGGCCAAGCAAACAGTGCAGGCTGCACACTGGTGGCACTGTAGGAGTAGGGGCACAGCCAGGAGGTGAAGGGATGTGAGGACCCGCCTTGACTTGGCACATTTCACACCACACCTAGATACCCTGATTTAGGGTCCCCAGCTCAGGAAAGACTTTACCACACTGGTGTGAGACCAGTAAAGACCCACCTGGATGCTCATGGGCTGGAGCATCTGCATAATGAGGTGATCCTGAGGGACAGGGCTGCCGCAGCCTGGAGAAGGGAAGCCTCTGAGGGCACCTCAGAGTATCCTTCTGCCTATGACCTGCATCTTGGGTAGGCAGGTGCAGGCTATTGAGAACCTGATGGTATCGTGAAAAAGAGTAGGTTTACATTAAAACATGAAAAGTTCAGACTGGAGATAAAAGGAAACACTTTTTCTCAGAGAGATATCCCAGAGTGGAGCAGATTTCCCAGAGAGCCAGTGTGCTCTACGTCCTCAGAAGTTTTGAACACCAGGCTTAGGAAAGCCCTGAGCTGCAGGGTTCAATCTTCTCAGTGGTGGCTCTGAGACAGAACTGCTGGTAGAAGCCTGGATAGCAGACCTCTAACATCTTTGATAACAGCTTTCACATAAACATTTTTCTGTGGATGCCCAGATGAGACAGAAAACTCCTTAATTGTACTTGCTGGTTCAGCTTTGTTCCCTGAACAATTTGAAATTTAGTTGCATTTTCAAAAGCAAAATTTTGCACATAAGAATGTACTTTGATGCTTTGGCTACATTGGCATTTCTAAGCATCATCTTTGTGGAACAATATAGTTGGATGATGAATGGAGGCTTGTTGGATGACTGATGTTTGTATTGAGTATATGCAAATAATGTAATGAAAAATGCTAAATAGTTAGTGTTATGAGACGTTTCATCCATAACAGACTAGTAGGAAAGAAAAACACTTGGGGAAAAACAAATATATAAAACAGAAAATTGATATTCCTTTTCTCTTAAAAGTTAATTGAACTACATGTAATAATCCACTTCTATTTTCAATGTAAAATTTACAATACATATGAACTATGTATTAAATTATGATATAGCTCCTAACTAAGATACTCTTTGGTCTCCTATGAAGGAAATTTGACAATCATTGAAATAACAGAATGAAGTATTTTGTGATATGTTATCTCCTAGAAATTCACTTTAGATTATTCACGTAAATCATGCTCCCCGGCATTTGGTACAGTATCCTCAGTGCCCAAAATATGCATGCACGTGTGTGTGTGTGTGTGTGTGTGTGTGTGTGTGTGTGTGTGTGTGTGTATGCAGTAAAAGTAATCAACAGTACTCTCAAGGTGCAGTGTACCTACTGCTTCTGCTGATTCTTCATGGTTTTTTCTTCAGGTCATCCTGAGGGACACACATCTTTGAAATGTCATTAAGTCTTAAACCTCATTTGCTGGATTTTTTGAAGTGTTTGAATACAGTGTTACTTCTCGCAAAGACATGATAATAAAAATAGTTCAGGAAAAAAATAAAAAGAAAACAAATTGAAAGACTAAATCACTAGGAAGAAAAGACAAATATTTTTGTGTTTCTGTACTTCCCTATCAAAGAATGACAGTAACTGCAAAGATATATTTGGTGTCTGAGGTGAGGTCAGAAAATCTCAAAGCACCTGATAAGGTGTTTTTCATCTTAACACTTTTCTAGCTGACACTAAAAAAGGACATTTTTTTTCTTCAAAAGACCAATATTTAAAGGGTGTTGATTTATGTAAATCAATAATTTATCAACTTGTTCTCTTTCTTTGCTGCCAACCAGATGCTTCTAGCTTTGCACTGCCAGACAATGTCAGCTGCAAAGCATAATGGCCTTGTGCTTCATGTAGAAATAACATAAATATTTTAAAAATCTTGCTACAGGAAGTGAGGGGGAGCTAGGTTGGGGGTGAGAGATTTTGCTGGTTTTCTGTGAGAGTACTGCAGGTCTACATATTTTATGGGCTGGTTTTATCAGAAGTGGAGGCAGGGACATTTCAGTCTGATTTTTATCTCCTAACAAGACTGACAGACCCAAGTCTTTTCATGGCAATTTGTTGAAGACATCTGGTGAAGCTTTCTAGGGGATGAACACACAGCAGAGTGTTTCTCTGGTGTCAGTTGGCATGGCAACTAGTAAAAGACTATTCAACATCCATAGGTTTCAAAAAGGTTGAAGCCTAGTTGAAAATCCATTTGGGCTCCTATCTGCAAAATTCTCCTTTTGAAAATGCACTAAACCTAATTTCAGGGAACCAGGCTGAACCAGTAAGTACAATTGTGGAGCCTTCTGCCTCAAATAATTTCCAAAGCACAGTATTAATGATTCCAGGAAGCAGAGACCTGAGATGATAGACAGCATTACTGGCACTTTGCAAAACAGAATATTACCAGAAGGCCGGTAAAGACTGCTGAAGCCTGGGGGTAGTGCAGGGAAAGATGAGATGAGACAGAGGGGAGGAAAAAATGCTGTTATCAAAGTTTAATACAGTAATTATCATGAGTCACCACAGGCAAATGACTGATTATGCTTCATTTTTATATATTAACTAACATAAAGTTTACGCTATACAAGGCACTCCACTCCCTACTTGGCAAGATCATATCACTCAAAAACACCCAACAGCTACACAATATAGATTGCTTATTTTAAAAGACTGTCATAGGAAAACAATATCTTGAATTGTAGTATTCACATTTTCTGCACAAAAAAAAAACCCCAAAAACACCACATCACACCACACCACCAAAAACCCACCAAGTACATAGTCTTTCATGGACAGCTTTGTGAATATTGAGAATTTGCCACCTTTGTTGTTGTTGTCCCATAGTTATTAGCCTAATCATTAATATCTGCAATGCCAGTTCAGGATATGGCTTTTGAGAAAAGATGCATTTGGAATTTGCTTTTTTCTGGAACCCATCCCTTACAAATACAAGTGGCTTGACAGCTGTTGCAAATCTGTAGCGTTTTAGATTCAAAATGGTTTATGGAATGGATTTTGTGGGAGCATACTATAGCCGGAGCTCTAACTGGAGAACCACGTCAAAGACAAGCATGGATCATCTCAAGGTGCAAGCTTGGTTATGGAAACAAGATATTCCTTAATGGTTTTTTTCATGCTGGTGTATAAAAAATAGGGACAACCAGTTAAAAGAGTCAGTCTAGGGTAGAAAACTTCTGTGTATGCTCAGTAGTAGATATAGGATATGTTCTGTAGTATAGCAGGACTATAGGGCCAAAGGACTGTGGAATACATAGTGGCTATAGATTCTTCCTTCTTTTCAGAGAAATTAATCATAGAGATACACTATAAAAAAAAAAATCCAGAATAAAAATCCAGATTAACCACACTGTTGGAGGCTGCTGGTTTCAGTGTGTTTGGGACCATACATTCATTCAGTAAAATAGGAATTGCTATATGGAGAGTATCTGTTTGTATATTTCCCTTTAATGCATGATTTTTTCATCTGCTACTGTACTACATAGGTTATTTTGGAATTTATCAGTGAGATATAATTTGTCCTTAAATAAAATTTAAAATATAATAGGAATCGACTGTGAAGTCTGTGTTCAAAATGCTACATTGCAGTACAATATTTCCCCTTTACCTGGACCTCCTTAGGAAACCAGATGTAAGCCTTAACAAGGGTTATCCAGGTTAAATACTATTGCAGTAAACTGTACAGCAATGGGTAATCTGGCTCTAATTAAAGTTAAAACTTTTTCCTCTTCCCTGCCCCCAAAACTTTGCCTGTGATCTTTTCAAATTTATAGCAGGGAATAAAAGAGAATTCCTGCCAAACCTATTGCTCCTCACCCCAAATTTTGATTATATATTCTTCTTGGCTTGTGATAAAGAGACAAATATGTATGAATTTATGTATGAATTTAAAACTTGCAGTAGAAGCACAAAGTTCATCTTTTTTTCACTAATGAAATCACATTTGCTATCCTAATATTGCTGTTCTATGAGTTGATATGGATTGTTTCTGTGTGATCTCTCTTCAATTAGACTTCCAGTCCCCAGTGTTTCACTTCACAGTTTTGGATCTATGTAGGTGGTTCAGATAAGATAGATTCAGTCTATAACTAACTATGTGTTATTGAAGCACTCTAGGAGTGAGTACCCTTATTAAGCATAAAGTTGGCAGAAATCTTTACTTTGGTGCTTTTTTACTTGGGACACAAATACAAGATCATGCGTCTTAGGAGAAAAACAATTGAAAGCTTGTGCCACCCTGATATCCTATTGGTATATTTTTAGAAGCAAAGGAACAATGGCTATGGGAACTGCTTAAATGAGGCTCTTGGATGCTTCATTTCAGGAGGGAGTGAGGTTTGATACAGAATACACAGAACCACAGAACTGCCGAGTTTGGAAGAGTCCTCTAAAGACCGTCTGATCCAACCTCCCCATTCTACCCAGGATTGTGTCCATACAGCTTTTGAAGACGTTCATGGGTGGAGATTTCACAACCTCTCTGAGCAACCTGCTCCAGCACTTGGTCGCCCTCACAGAAAAAAAAAGTTCCTGGCATTCAGAGTAAACCTCCTGTGTCTGCCTTTGTTGCCTCTTGTTCTTTCACTTGAAAGAGCCAGGCCCATCTTCTTTGCAGCCTCCTTTCATATTTTTGTAAACATTGGTAAGATTCCTCCTTTTATATACGCTGCTCCGAAAGCCTGTGATTCAATTTGTTCCTCTTAGGAGCGTGCATTTGATTGTCTTTTAGTTCAATAAGAAGTCTACTTGCATTTATATTATTTAGTTTAGTATTTTAAGGGCAAACACTTAGCAAGCACTATGTATGCATACTAAACCAGTATGGCTGAAGCTGAACCTGTCCTAGATGCAGGAGAAGATAATGGCAAGGACTTCAAAATGTTTAACCTCTGTTATGGGAATGACTGCAGATGTTGTTTGTTAGCCCCTATTTCTATTTTGGGGCAAGTAGCATTTGTTTTAGTCATACTTTTACTCAATAGTTTTGAATATTGAATATCTCCTCATGTGCCCCAGCACATCCAGTAAACAGATAGATAGTGACCTAAAGTGAATCCAATGAGGTGTAATTTTGCCCTTTTTGTTTTTGTTTCTTGAGCATGTAGCAGATTAAATTCCATATCAAGGACAAAACACCCTATTTTCCCCCAACATACCTACATTCTTTATCAGGTAAATCAACGCATTTATCTTTACAAGATGTTGCACTTTGAGGAAACAAGCACCTCGTTTCCAACTGAATCATCTGCCCGGAAGGCAGCCCATGGCCTTCAGCCCCCGGATATGTGGACAGCCCACCTACAGCAGCTACTTTGCAGTGCCCGTGGGTAGAGCATTTCTTCAGTTACAGTTCCTCTCTTGATCAGTTCCCATTCTCTGTATGAAAATATGTTGGGAGTGTTTTATTATGCATGCTGTTGGGAGTGCAGCTCTAAGGAGTGTGTTATAACAGTCTGAATTCCTCATTTTCTCCAATACTCAAACTTTTGGGAGATACTAATTAAAGAAGGAGGGGTGTGGGGGTTTTGGGAGAAAGAAAGACATTAAATCATCTTGTTCCATGCTAGAAATGATGATTAAACTTCATTTGCCCTTTTTGTTTTTCTTTAATGTCAATACAATTGATTTACTCGTCTTCAGAAAAAGGATCTTAGGTTTACTCCTTCTACCTTTTACTTTGTGTACATCCAAGTGTTAGATTCAATTTTGATGCAAGCTTTCTCTCAAGATATGCCTATTGCAATCCATTTCTGGATATTTCTTGTGCCTGACTATATCAATCCCCCCTGCTTTTATTTTTTTCCATTTGATATATAATTAAATATAACCTTTAAACTACTTCTCATGTGTGTTACTCGGAATCCTCCCTAGCAGTGTATAAAAGAGATTTAATCTTATGAATCTCTCTTTTGCAGAGATTCTCTTCTTTCTAAGGATACTATATCCCACAGATATCAAATTATTTGAGTGATCTTCTATGATATTAGTGCAAAGCCTTAATAAATTGTCTGTAGGAGGTTGCCCATTTTTATCTTTGTTTCTGTAGATGTAAGCAGTGTTGCTTTATCACTAAAGAAATAGCAGAATGGTTATTATTTAATTATTTAAACATTTCTGACTTGATAAATATTTTAAAGATACATTAAAATTATTCAGTATCTTTAGACAACTTAATTTTGATTGGCTACTGATTAATAACTGAATAAGTGACTGGCCTTCAACATAAAATATACAGATTACTTAAAATAAATTCTGTTTTCAGAATATCCATTATCTAATCATGTGTGATTTAACGAAATGATTTAGAAGAGCAACCAGACTTAAACAAAATTGACCCTCCTAAAAATTCTTCCACTACAGATGGTGATTTCTAACCAGTCATGGCAGGGAGAAGCTATTACTTTATTCTACAAATAAAGGCATGCTTTAAAGGTTAAAAAAAAGTGAATGGTATAACTCACTCCAGTGAATTTTTCCCAGCTTACTCCCCCAGATGCAACTGCTCTCCATTTTAAACCCAGACTTCATTTTTAATTAATACATATCAAGCCGTTCTTAACCTGTTTTCAACACAGTACTCCCAGTCACACTTTAAACTTCAGATATCCTTTAATAAAAATAAGCTGTGTTAAGATCTCAGACAGCTCAGGCAGTCACATACACTCATTGTTTTCTGTTCCAAATCAAAAAAGTGTGCTATATAGTAAATCTCTTTTCACTGTGACCCTTAGTAAAATGTTAACTGAAAAGCTTAGGTCTGATGGACTCAAAGTGCTGTGTGATCGCATAGGCTGAGGGTCACAGCCAGGCACAGCATCAGACGCTGGATGAAGTAAAATTTTGCCTTGGATTCTGACAGCTTCTGGGCTACTAGATCATGCCAAAAACAGACACAGGCAATCCCTCACTCCTTCTGTGGATTTGGCTTTAAAATTAGGTCGAGGGAAAGATCCAAGGTCTAGAGCAGAACTTAAATATCAAAAAAAAAAAAAAAAATTAAGCAAACCTTTCAGTCTGTAGTCAAAGAAATGGCCAAACAAATCAGGTTTCTTTTTTTTCTAATTTTCATTGGTGATCTGTCCCTAAAAACCACAAGGGACTCAATATTTCTCAATGTGTCCTGACTGGGGTCTGGCATCCAGGTATTCTCTAGCATAATTTTAATGTAAAAGGATACGTCTACCCAGCTGAAGCTCTCCAGAGAGATCAGATAATCAGCTAAAGTAATACTA
The DNA here is from genome assembly GCF_027887145.1 of Ammospiza caudacuta. Taxonomy (NCBI): domain Eukaryota; kingdom Metazoa; phylum Chordata; class Aves; order Passeriformes; family Passerellidae; genus Ammospiza; species Ammospiza caudacuta. The sequence continues at coordinate 53,457,010 of NC_080632.1, forward strand.
AACACTTATTCAGGTCTGCTCTAAGAATATCCTTACTTGGTACCCTGGCCTGTCTCTCAGGAAATAGGAATTCAGGCAGGTAGGCGTCTGAAGCACTTAAAAACCGACAACAGGGGAGGTGAAATTTTGCATTAATCTCAATTTCCTCAGTTTCACTAAAGGCTTGCTTGGGCATAGCAGTCCTTCCCTGGATGTTTTAACAACTTCTTGACCTGGAAAAACAGTGTCTCAAAATAAGGATGTTATAAAGAAACCCTTACTTTCATTGAGGAGACATTTTTTTCTGTAATTTTTACTGCTATTTGTAATTGATTTTGCTTCGTTATGCAAACATGCTATATTTTATACACAGTGCAACTTGATTTGAAGCAGCTGCTTTTACCTGTTGTAAATGTATAATACAATTTCTCATCCTAATATATATTTTTTTAAACTTTATTGAAATTACAAATTTTCTCCAGTTTTTAGCATCAATATAATTCTATTCATTTCAACACTCAATCTTTCAAGGTATCCCCTTGTACCTAAGTACCTAAGTTTTGCAAAACAAGAGAAAAGGATAGGTGAATGTACACTAAGGATCTTTAGCTGTTCAAATCTAAAACTATTAAAATGAAAACTAAATATAATATTTATATTTTTAGTATGCTTAGGCACTGTAATAGCCTATAGAGAATTGTGGCAAATTCCTAATCGCCTGAAGCCAAAGTGTCAACTTTGACTTTATTTTCCTTCCACTGGGCCCCTTATGTGTCATAACGCTCATAAAATGGTGATTCTCTATCTCATACAAGGCATGAAGACAAATTGGGTGTTACTACAGTAATAATTACAAAAATAAAAGTTTATGACTAGAAAAATTTGTTTAATTTCTAGTCATAGAAATTTTGTTTAATTTCTAGTTTCTAAAACAGAAAATATTGTTTAATTAATATAATGTCTAAATTTATGTGTTTGTGGTATTATTTCAGCCTTGTATTGTAGTTTGTAACTTGGATTTCGATGTCTATTTTGGCAATGGAGTTCTGGAGTGATGCTTAATACGGTTTAATACAGTTCCTAGGACTTCCAGAGAACAAGGGATGTACATGAGTTTGTGATAAAGATTAAAGATGCTGTAGATTATTTCTAGGATTTAACAAATATGTGAAATAATTTTTCAGTGAAGGTAATAAGATTAGATCTGAGTAAAGAAATTTTTTCATCTTAAATTTGTTTGAATTTTACATTACTTTCAGCTTCATCAGTCTTTATATCAGAATCCTGAAAGATCTGACATTGCATATTCAGCAAATCAGTGTTCAATAAGTGTATCAACTTCAAGATTATTTTTTTAATATCAAGAAGTAAGCATCATATTTACTAAAAAGAAGTTTAAAAGTTAATCAAGTAATAATAATAAGCTTAATAGGCCAACATCAATAATACACAAAGCTTTTCAAATTATGTATATATATAAAACTAAGAATAAATGTAGGGAAATAAATAGAAAACAGGATGAAATGCAAAACATCTTTGTCAAAGGTAGATCATGTCAGATTAACCCTGCCATCCTGGGTTTTAAATGGCAGTTGACAGAGGAAATATGTTCTTTGTAGTCAGTCTAGATTTCACTAAAGCATTTGATAGGGTGCCACAAGGGAAATTATGAATTGAATTTGATAATATGGGGCTAGTACAAGAACTTTTAAAGTGAATAAGAAGAGCTAAGTGGGAGGTGATAATGGATTATGCTGTGAAGGGAATTACTAGCTTGGAAAAATGTAATGCCATGAATAACCTGTGGACCAATTTTAAGACCAGTCTTGTTAAATACATCCTCTAATGTCATGGCAAATGCAAATTGTTAATGGTGTTTTCTGACAGTAATTTTGCAGGGCATCATCAATATAGGGCTCTATTGAACAATCATAAGAGAAATATAGCATGATGAATAGTATGATGGAGATGGAATTATTTTCATTGCCACAGGAAACCTGAGGACATACACAATTTCAAAAGTTGGTTGCACTGAGGAAGGCGCAGAGAAAAATAGATAGAAATATGTATATTTTTAAAAGGTAAGAAGTGCACTAAAGTTTGGAATAGAGACCAGCAAGACTGATAATGAGGACCTGATGGCCTTCAGTGCAATTTTGTTTGAGCTGTGCTGAGTCTGTTCTATTGGGCTGAAGGTCTGCTATTGTTAGAGTACATTAGATATTCTCAGGAGCATATATTTGGGTTTGCCTTCAACCTAAAAAATCATCCAGTCTGCACACTCTACATAAAACCCAAAGCAGGTACCAGAGCACATTGAGAAGGCTCACTTAGTTTTGTCAAACATAAATCCCATGTCTAGGAAAATCTCAAGAATTTGTCTTATTTCTATAGAGAAAATTTATTTCCTTTAAATACATAGGAAATTGACTGCAACAAAATAATTTTTATTTAAAGATAGCTGTACAAACTACAAGAAATACAAAGTATATCAAGTACAAGATATCTATACAAAGTACAAAGTATCCGTAGAAGAAAAGTGAGTACAAAACAAACTAAGAGTCTTAAAATAGATGGAATTTTCTAATTATAAAAAGATAAGGTTAAAGAAATTTCAGAAAATATAGCCTTTCAGATCACATAATGAATCCTACTTTAATCTTTTGTGAAATTCATCAATATAACCTCTGGAAAATGAAAAAAGAATTTCCAAGACCTTCATTGCAGCAGAAAGACACCAAAGCAAGCTGCCTCAGACATTAATTGTTATATTTTTCCCCCTAAAAGTAAATACAGAAGAATGGTAAGATGGGTGAAAGGTAATAAGCAATTTAACAGCTGTATTTTTTCATATTTTCTCCTGAAAATATTCAGGTTTGTGTTCAGCTCCAATATGACTTGGGCTCAAGAGAGATCATATTCATCTACATTGAAAAAATCATTGGCAATAGAAAATTTTGAAGCAGTCAAGCACAGTCTGCTGTCCTCCAGCTGCTGAATCTTTTGATCTGTTCAACTGTCTTTCTAATCATAAAAATGTTTCAGTTGTTACTTTACTTATATTACTTTGCAAAATCTAATTTTCTTACACTGGAGGAGCAAGAGCTGAAAGCTATAAAAAATATATAGACCAAACTCATTGTACTGTTACTCAAGAGAGGAAAGATTCTTTGCCTGAAAGAAGAGTGATAAAATTCTATTCATAAGGCATATTTATCTTAAAATATTTGGAGGTGAATTTACTGATAAGAGGGTATGAACAAACTTTATCTGTGCAATCTGAAATGTAAGAGAAGGGTCTGTGAGTAAATCTACCCTCCTAATACATTATCAATATACACTACATGCATGTATATACATAATACATATTGAGCATAATAACTGTATATATCTACTATGCATATTATTGCAATGCACTTCTCTTGCTGTGGTCAATTTATATTTCATATCTTTTACCCAGGGATTTGTTCTTGAGAGAAAAGGACTACTCAGTCCATTAGCTGATCTGAATTTATGATGATTAATTCCTTGATGTTCAGCCATGACAGGAATTACTCTCCTCTAATGAGTAATAAATGTGGATAAGTCATGTGTCCCTATGGATTTCTTGGCCAGAAATTGCATTTAGCAGAAGGCTAATTGTCTAAAATTTATCCAAATTCAATACAAATTTTATTGCCGCTAATTGCCTTTCCAGGTTTTGCAGCATTAAAGATATTTAAATGTATTTGTCATAGCACTTCTGTGAGTGTGTAATGCCCAATACTAGTAGCAACTTTCATCATATTTAGGATTTTCAACAATTTCTGTAATTCAGTACTAAATCATTATGAGTAGGAACACAATTTTCTATTTTTAATACCATAGTAGATCATTCTTTAAAAATTTTGTTAATGTCTCTGTCATAAAACCTGTCTTTACTACTCTTGTTTTTTAATTCTGACATGCTTTAATTACCATAGCAGTGTTATGAGAAGGAGATACCGTAATCAAGTGACACCTGCTATTGCCACTAGAGTTGTGTCTGAATTACCAAGATAGAATCCAATTTTCAAGTGTTGGCATGCCAAATGGTATAAATCACTCTAAGCCTGATCTATAGTACAGAAAGCTTCACAGCTTTAGGTTCTGCATAAGTATTATGTGGGGCAGAGAAGAGATTATCCTCGCAGCACCAACAATGCATTCAGGATTGACTGAACATATCACCGTACCTGTGTCTCTGTTCCCAAGATGCAGCTCCCAAGGCCCTTACAAACACTGTATTTCACATAAGTGCTATTGTTTAGGACAAATGTTTATTGTGAAAAAAAAAAGCTACAATGTGCTTAAGAAAGGTGGTTCCATTAGGACATAGGATCTACCTCTGTTTGACAAGTATATTCATTGCATACTGGAGATAAATTGGAAAACCTATTGTAGGAAGTCTGTTACAATTAGGGTCACAAATGTTCTGGAACACACGTCTGAACTTAAACTTTATGCTCTTGAAATTGTGCTTTCACTCAATTCTACTGCATATTTCTGTGCACTCAAAAGCAAAAGAAAGATGAAAAAGAAAGATGGAAACCTGCCACTTTGTGTTTTATGGTACATTAAAAACATCAATGCATGAAATTCAGTTAACACAGGTTACCATTTTTGCAATTATTTTGCTATCCTGTTAAAATCAGGTGTTTTACTGGCTTTCTCTTTGAGCTGGCAGCCTTTGACCTTGCCATAGAAATTATTGTTCCTGAAAAGAACTGACCAATTTGCTGACAATTTCTTGCAGTGGTCAAAAATGAGCCCAGTTTCTTGGTATTCTGACCTAAACCAAGGGCAAGGGAGAGAACAGGGAATGAGTTTCTAGAAGGACACAGCTTTCTTTTTACATGTTCAGGTTGTGTGTCATGATAACCCTTCTCTCAGTCTAAATTATGATTAGAGTCCACATGGCTAAGTGAAACTGGAAACCATATAGAGATCGATGACTCACAAAGTCATGAATCCCGTGAAGTGATGACTTACAAAAAGGGGACTAATAGTGTGTTGCAATCCTCACATTGCTATCCCTGCAAAAGCAGTAATTAGAGGTTGAGCCATTGATAGAACCTTTCCTACCCACCCCTAGGTGCTCACACCCTGATGAGCCGACCCCCAAAGCTCTCATTTCCACTGTATGTGGTTCTTTGGGCTGTCCTCTACTATTCACCTGTGGCCCCATTTGGGAGTGGTGCTACCCATACATTTATCTATTTCTGAGAAGTTGTCTTTGTCCCATGCTCATGACTTCTCAACTTCAAAATTTAGGTACGAGTATTCTCACTATGATTTTAGCAAACTGCTTTCTTTTGCCTTGATTGCAGAGTGCTCTGCAGGGCTTTGTTCCAACCAATGAATAAAGTTTATTTTAAAGTATGGGAGAGTTCCTGCCTGGTCCTATTGAAGTAAAAAGTATTTTCTTGCATGCTTAAGAATTGGAGCTGCTAAATCTTGAGAATGAGAAGTCAAACACAATACCTATCTTCAAGTATGCAAAGGCCACTGTGAAAAAAAAGAGATCATCTGTTTGCCATGTCTATGATATATAGCACAAAGAGTCATAGGTTTACATTTTGTCAAGATACAGTATGAGATGTGAAGAGAAGCTTTGAAATACTAATAATGGGGATGGGAACAGGTATGGGCATAGACAGTGAAGGTTGTGGGATCTCCGTCATCTGAATATAGTGCTCTAAAATTATTTTTTCTTAGGGCACATAGCCTAGATAACCTCTCCAAGCTTCTTTCAAATTTTAAAATATTTTTTCTCTCTGCAACTGGAAAAAATAACAGCTTAGAAAAATATATGCCATACATGATACCAAAAGTTCTTGAAATCTGGGCATTTGAGCTGTATACACAGTGTCAGGTTTTCCCAAGATCTTAATTCCCAAAGACTTGTGATCTTTCCATTGATGAAAAATGCGTCTTTTCCAATTGGCTGATGACTGACAATGTGCAGTGAGAACATTTAGTTAAAAGTCATTGTCAAAATATCTCAATCTCAGTGATGAAAAAGGCACAGGTGTGCTCAGTGTAACTGTGGGATGAATAATAACAAACCTATTTATAGTCTATTTTTAAACTTGTTTAGAATTTTTCAGCCAAGGTTCTTTATCATACCACAGTTATTTCTAACAATAATGATCTTGTAGTATTTCTAATCCTTTGGCTTTCTGCTTGCAATCTGTTCAAAATTGTGCCTCTTTTTTAATTTATTACTGTTTTTGCTACTCTCATATTACCCTTTACTTAGGCAACATCATTGGCTACTTCTAAAGCTGAGAATCAACTTCAAAATTTTATTGTTAACATTAAAGGCTCTTCAAACCTTTTCCCCTTTCTATTTGTGAAATCTGGTTCATGTTTATGGCCCCCTCTCATAATTTATGTTTGGCTTCTGACCTGTGTCTCCTCCATCCCTACCATTTGCTATGTCAAAATATCAGGCTTCTCCTCAATTAACACTGCTATTTTGAAAGTTTTCTCCCTTTGTAGAGTTCTTAAAAGTAAACCTTTTTCTGTGGCTTTCTGTGAGAGTGCTATGGAGAGACACATTTTATGCCTTATTGTGTCATTCTTCCTTTGTTATTTTGCTGTACTCTGATACTTAAGGGTGAGAAGTAATTGAAAAACAAGGCAGTTATGTTTTTGAATACTCAGCTTGTGCTGTTGTAGTTTTTATTATCCCTAGATGTAGTTGAAGTGTAGTTGTAGTGTCAGTCTTTGTCACGACACACATGGATAAAAACCACTGTAATCCTGGAGTTGGAAATAATACCTACAATACTGAGAATTCAGGGACCAGCATTAACTAGAGAGGGGAAATGAAGAAAGCTTAACATAGAATTACAGACAATTATCAAGAGGAACTACCACTTGAGGGAAAAAAGAAAAACCTAAAACATCACAAGCCTAAAGTACCATCAATAAATATAACCATCCAGAGAAAGGCAAAAAAAAAAAAAAGCATTTATAGCATTTAGTATCTAAGTGATGAAGATATACCAAAAAAAGAGTTAAAACAAAATGCTAAGAAACCCTATTATTTATTTACTTTTATTCATCAACCTCCTGGTTGTTTCATTTATCAGTTTACATTCTACCCAGCTATCACTCAAGACTGAAAGCTGCAATTTACTGGGTATGAGTTCCAAGATGAATGTATTTTTGAGCAATAGAGATTTCTATGCTTTCTTCAAGAAAATGAGCAAAAGATAATTGTTTACCATTAAAATTTTGTGTCAGCTGCATGCCTCGCTTGTGGCTCTGTCTGCTTTACCTATGCTCATTCCTTGGAAATGCAACTGTCTGCTGACAGGTGTCGTGGTGCCTCTCCTGATCCTCCACTTTAACTTTCCTGGGATTTTCAATTGGTTTTGTATGGCTTTTTTGGTTTGATTTAATGTGGGTTTTTGTAGTATGTCATCTTGGGAAGGGTAAAATTAAATTCACTAAAATGCTGTCAGATTGAGGCAGCTCGTTCAACTTATTTTTCTCTGCCTTTTTCAGAAATGTAAGTTTTGAAGGACATTACTCCGCGCTATTTTCAAGTCACAGATAACTCAGTTTACCCTCTGCTATGGTGTAATTCCACTGGGAACTTTTCCCACATATTATCCTGAAGCCACCTCAGTTGCAGTATCTTAAAAATGCTTGGTACCTTTCTGTTCCTTGCAGGCATTTTGCACAGGGAAGGAAGAAGTATAATTTAGTCTGATCTGAAACATACTGGCCACAGGTAACCAACCTAGCACGAGCAGTGCATAGCCCAGCTCTTGACCCACAAGTGGAAATTGTTTGGAAAAACAGTTCTCCTGGGCCAAAAAGTCACTGTCTCTACTAGGGTGTCAGGCAGTGTGTTAGGCAGAGCCACGAAGTGCAATTGGTCGTGCCCAGTGCCCCACAGCCTGACTGCCTGCACAGCTGCACATTGGTGCAGGCTCATTCTGGACTGGTGCCATGAGTATGAGTGCCAGTCAGGGGTGAGAAAGCACGAGGTTTGCTCTTTGGGGTTTGCTTTTGTCCGCTTTGCATGCCCTGAGACAGCTCTGTGATGCAAAGCAGGGCAAAGTCAATGGGAATGCAAAAGTTACTTCAAAATTTTGCTCCCCAGCCACATTGAAGGACAAACATGGGCAATCCCAAACTGGCGCATAGATTTAGCAATTTAAATAGTGATGACCAAGTTTCAGCACTTAGAAATATTTCTTAGCAAACTTGATTTGCTAGCTTTCAGTTCAGTTTTCTAAATTTTCTTCTATTTTGATAAGTCCCAAGGCATGCCATGAATGAATGTATCAGTAAGCAGGCTGCACACTAGGAACCCCCTGGCATCTGAAGATCCCATGCAGTCATTTGTTGGGGTATCTGAGTCTGCTGGAATGGACTGCAGCTTATGGATGTGTCAACACCTTTCTTAAATAAGTCACTGTTCACAATTTGGACCACATAAGCAACGTAAAGTTTCTTTCATGAAAGTGAAACTATGATCATATGGATGTTCTCTGAAGGAAAAATCAAGTGTATTTTACATTTTCAGAAATTGTTGATAAAGCTACAGAATAAAGCAAGTACACATGAAAGCTAAGGAACATATGAACAAAGTAATTTTTATCAGCTCTTGAACTACCTTGAGCTGGAAAGAGTAAAGTAAATGTTTAATCTTTTTTTCCCAGTATCTTTTTCAGTAATTTGATCCTGTTGAAACCGTTTTAGTGCAAAATGTGATATTATTTTTTAATATGGGAAAATTTTGGATTAATGCTGTAGTTTAGTTGCTCAGCATTATGTGTATTTCAGGTCTCTAGCTGAAATTACACATTACGTAGTACAGATATACTTTTTCATAGTCTTCTGATTTAAACTGAGGTATTTTGAAAAGTATTCTACTTCCATAAGATATGAATTATACTTCTGCCATAAACCCCAGACTGACTGCACGAAACAGAATCTGAAAGAAATGACATAAAACCATCCAAGTAAATCAAAACATGTTTGCATAACTTTTGAAAACTTTGTTTCAAGGAAGAACATTAATTCATCAAAACTCTTTCTAATTTGAAATTAAATTTTTGCTCTTATTCACACTATATAAAATAATATAAACAGGTCAAAATAAATATAGTAAATGAGAATTCCAGTCTCATTTAATGTAATTTTCCTTATATTCTGCAGTGTGAGTAATCTAAGAAGTTGCAAGCTTGCAAAGAATTTCTTAAAAATAATTTAAATATTCTATCACAACATGAGGCCTGACTTCCACAAGACATCTGGTCTTTTATACTGAAGTATACTGTTCCAGTATGTTTGGTCACACGCAGAAATCTGACATGGAAGCAGGGCTGTCAGGATTGTGACAATGGGGTTGAAACCTGTCTGCACGCCTGGGAGCTCTTTGCCTGTCTGGAGTAGGTGCACGGATACAGAAGGTTGAGCAGACACAATGATTTACATGATTTAGATAAGATTTTTTTTTAGCTTTATAGTGCTGCCAGTGGTGCTGTAAATAAGTTTCTGTCACAGAAATTTTGTAAGAAAATGTGGTGATTGGCAAAGGAAATATCTCTGCTATTACCAGATTTAACATGAATGGGTGGCTTTGAGTAGAAAATAGTCTCCAGTGCAATAGTTAAGTAAAAACAAATACACAGTCAAGTTGCTTGAAATGTATTCTGCTTCCCTGTTATTTTCCACTTTAATCAAAAGGTGAACTAAATAAGTACTTCACTTGAGTCTCAGGCTGCAGATAAGCCCTTGTTTTTGATAAAATCTGAGCACAATATTGAATTTGAAGCCATATTGTTTAGTATATTTGACTGAACCTTGGCCATTGACATCATATGTGCTTATCTCTGTCCCAATTTTCTAATCTATTCACTGAGCTATTTACCTGTTTTACAAAACATTAAATCTGAATTAAATAAGGCAGGATTTTGGCCTTTCCTCATTTGGCTTATGAAATGAGAAAGACAAAGCAATGTTTTCTCCTGTTACCCACCTCATCATCTGACACTGAAGAAAAATTTCCTCCAAGTCCACATTCCCAGAGGAAGGATGATGCCAAAGGCTGTCAGACCACCATTACTTACTCCTGCACATTCCAGGGAGCTGTGGAGGTATAGGGACAATGGGGAAGCACTTATCTGCCAAACCATTGGTCATCTTTCAATGTCTAAAGACATTACGTACACTAAATCCTCTGTAGTTACGCATATGCACATCACTGCAGCTAAAGAATTTAATCTTGATAAAGATTCAGAGAAGACAGATTTTGGATGCACAGTGCTACGCTTCCTGCCACACAGTGGGCAGCAGGTTGGCATGCTTCCCAGTGAATCCCAGTAACAGCCCCATGACATCCACTTCCTTATTGGATTTCAGTGACTTCGTTTATGATTCTGGAAGGAGATTTGTATAACTACTGAAGCAATGATTCCTACAAATGAAAATAATATAGATAAGGACACGGTCTGCCTCCTTTCTTTGATACATTTTCCAAAGGTGCTAAAGGAGTGTGTGACCCCATTCTACAAGATCTGTTACTCTCTAAAGAGAGTCCTGGTCATTCCATTATAGCAACCTTCTCATATTGAAGTGTTTAGTACTGAAATTGTTGACTTGCTTCCTTAAAATTGAGCATCTATTTTTTTCAATATGTACAAGAATATTGTACAGTAGCTTAGAAAATGTTATTGCTACCTGAGATCAGAAAGATGTGTGTCTGTTCAGAAATGAGTGGATGCTTTTTAAATAAACATTTTTACTTTATGGGATGCTCTTCTGTGCTTAGAAGTATATATATATGCTGATACATCATATGTTCATTTGTCGTCTCTGATCTGAGGCCTTTGAACAGCAGTCTGCAAAGTGCAGTAATTCTGGCTTGGGATGAGAGCCCTCGTTGCACGGGAAGATAATAATGAACCTTGTTACACCCACAATTGCTATCACCAATGGCAAAGAGCTTGGCTGGGGAGCTGAATCCTGACCGATGTGTCCCTGAGATGTCTGATTGCAGTAATGGCAATGGCTCCAGGTGACTGCTAGCAGCTGGCACAAATTAAAGAAACGTTTCAGCTTCTGAATCAACTGCTCACAGCAAAGTGATGTGGAAGAGCATGTGCTTTCAACTGCGTTGGGCCCTATTATCGGTAATTAAATCTTTCTCACTTTAACCAGAGAACATGCTGTTATCTTCCCGAGTCTGCAGACAGTTGTGCTTGGCAGCTTAGAGGGGTGAACTGTTACATTAGAAAAGGAAGAAAAATAATAAAAATTCTGATGATTTAGAAGTCATATTTGCTGTTTCAGAATTGATCCGCCTGAAACCAGCAAGTGGGTGTCCTCAGCTTGCTGTTCCAAATTTCTGCTAACAAATAGGATGGATTAAAAATACTACTTATATGTCAGAACCACCATTTTCTCTTTCATTTTGCAGTGTAGTCATGATGCATGGAAAAAAATCCACTATCTTCTATCCTATCTAGCTAGCAAATATTATATCATGTCCATTAAGCATTTTTACAGCCTTTAAAACCTGTTAAAAAAACCAAAAGCTCCATATATGGACTCCAGTTGAAAGTGAGGCCCGGGCAGCTCAGAGTAAAAGTCAGAGACAGAGCACAGAGGGAAAAGAGGTAAAGTCTTTAGTCCAGGCATTTTGTCACTGAGTCAGAAATGAGGCTTCTCACACAGGAGTCTGTTTCCAGGATGGAAAAAGATCCAGTGTGTCACCTACTGCACACCCAGCAAGAAAAAGGACCTCGCGTTCCGCTCCTCTGTGAATCCTCTTTGAGTCATGATGCGCAGAAAGGAAAACATTTTCTGGATAAACAGTGTTTTCCAGGTAACTCCATGTAAGTCTTTCACCTCGGTGTTACCTCCATACATTATAGTGAAATTCAAGCACCAGGAAATGGTGTGGTTTGGAGGAAATAGAGAAAGGTGTTTCCAATCTTAAATTATTATCCTGAGGAGTCCATCTTAGTCCCTAAGCAAACAAATAATATGATTCTATTTTTCATCCATTTGTAAATTCTGAATAGTTTTATGGCTTTTAGTGAAGTGAATCTAGACAGCTTGCTTTGCCTAGTACCTTTTAATAGCAATGCCAGCAGAACATTCACAGATGTCACAATTGGATTAGTTAAAAAACACTGAATCCCTGTGAACATTTTTGTTGAGAATTATAGGCCACAGACACACACATAATTTATTGATGATCCACAGTAACTTTTTATGTGGTTAATTTAGCCTGTGGTTCCTACCTAAGCCCTGAGATGACCTTGTATTTGCCATGTGTATCTGCAGACTGCTGACATACAGAGACTGAACACGTCATGGCTTCAGTTTGATTTAGTTTACTTCCCTTTGGGGGTGAAGTAACCTAACTGAACTACTACCACCTTAGGTGCATGCTCACATATTATCTCAGTTCAACTAATATATTTTAATGTGATTTTGCTTATTTTATTAATTCAGACTAATACTTTCCAGATGTCTCCATATAGACAACTCTTAAGTAAAACTGAGTTTTATATTCCATATAGTTCTGGCTTTTTTGACTGTGTTGTTGAGGTTTTTTTCAAAATTCTGTCTTTGTATTTCCTCTTTCCAAATGTGGACAGCTTCTTTGTCACTCTCTAAGGTTTTGCTCCTTACATAAATCACCCAGGTGTCCATATTTCTCTTTTATCTTGAATAAGCATGGCATGCAGTTTCTGCTAGTCTTGAATTAGTGCAAAAACAAAGGTTGCATTGTTAAAATGGAATGCTTTCGTAAATGTTCTTGATAAGGCTCTGCCAGGCTCAGTTCTATGTAATCTGCAGTGTATACTACTCAATTTAGTTATATGGGGGAAATATCTTTCATTTTAAAACCAAGTTCTCCTGTAACACTTACTAGTTTTTGATATTTGTGCTTGTGATCAATAAACACATTATCTTGTACACCACAGATCTCTCACATGCTTTAATACATGTGTGCATAACTTTGCATGTAACAGATCATAGAAATTAATTTAGCTTTTAGGTAGAATTTATTAGTGTATACTAACAGATGCTCTATTGCACATTAAATTTCATTTCCTACACTCACACATTTCTTCAATACATCATGAAACTTTTTTTTCTTGTAATACTTTTACTGACTTCTCTTTTAGCAATGCCCAAAATTTTTCCTGTTTCTTTAAGGACCGCAGCTGAGAAAATGTGGACTGCTGCTTAAAGAAATTTAAGGTTGTTTGAAAAGAGAAGGAAAAAAAAAATTTTATCTAGAATGAACAAAATAAATTATGAATGCTAACCACAGTTCCACAGTTTTTCAGATTTTTCCTCATTCTCCAGATGCAAGCTCAGACATTTTTTTTGTAAGGTCCCATTATTATAGCCACACACACACACACACACACACACATATATATATATAAACAAATATATATCTGATGTCTAATGTCTCATATAATTTAATTTGTAATATATTATATATTATCATACACTATATAATACATAATATATAATATTATCCATAATTAATAATACAATTAGTATAATTATTAAATATTATATGTTATATGTTATATCTTCATTGATATTATAATATATATATATATATAAAATATATATTATATTATATTATATATATTATGCATTATCTATTATCTAACTGCTCTTCAGAGCCGAATGGTCCCGGTGAGTCTAAGGCCCTAAGAAATTTCACAAACTTCTCCATCTCTAGTATGCACCAGCACAAATCTTCCAGTGCATAAAATGTTGGAGAATCAGGTCTGCTCGACAGGCTCACGGGGAGCAAGCTCCACACTGACACCCTGCACGCTCCTGTGTGCTCTCAAGGGCACTCCAGCACTGATGAGTCTCCCAGGGGTCTTCAAGCACTGGTAATTTGCCCAGTCACTTGAGGTTGACGCAGAGCTACCTGCTTGACACGTCTGTGGGACAAATGCACTTCAGAGACTGAACAAAATAGCAAAAAACACATTTATTAGACATGCCCTACCCCATATGTATAGCACTGGAGAGGTGTATATGCCAGCTTAAAGATGAAATAAGGAAAAAAAATTATTTTGTCACTTAATTGCAAGAATAGTGTCAAAAGATTCTAGAAATAAACTAGGTGTGAAAGGAAAGTCCCAAATTGCAAGCGGAGAAATGACAAGGACCTCCATTTTCCTGACAACTTCCTTGGGGAAAGGGAATTGTTCTAAGGATGGGTTAGGCAGCGCTGACAGCTTGTCTGTCTGATTTGTGCAAAGCACAGTGCCTCATTCATCTTGATTTTCTCTATAATTTTTCTTTTCTCAGTGAAGTAATTAGCAAAAGTGGTTATTTCCATATAGTAGTGGTCAGATGATTTAAAAGAAAAGGAAGGAAGAAATTCTCATTTTAAAAGCAAGAGACCAAGTACAGCTAGCAGAATATGGAGTAAATTCATCCCTAAAAAATACAATTTTGCAGTTAATGTTAGCCCAAAAACTAGTTTGTTTATTCAAATCTATGATCTTGTCATATTTGTTTTCTTCCCTGAACACTTAGTAAAGCTTTCCAGAATTGAACTCTGGGATCTCAATGTGCATTTTAATCAAGTAATTACCTGAAAATAGAACAAGGAAATTCTGAAGTTTGTTTATTTTTCTGTTAAAAACCCCACCCAGTTTACTTTGAAGTTAATTTGTCTTATATAGTGATTTATAGCAAGGTTTGAGACTGTAGACATAACACAGTAACTGTTTGTAACATCCTGACAGCCACTTTTGATTGTAACGCGTGGGTATGGGTATTGGACTATGTTAGTTTCTGAATCTGGAATCTTTGTAGGACTGTACATTCAAATATCTCCTTACATTTCTTCATAAATGAATACATTTGAAATAATTTCTGATCTTGTTACATGTGAATTAATTTCTGATCTTGTTGAAAACTCAAATTCTGAGTGGTATTTTCTCTGTGTCCTTGACTTTGGAACTTGATTCTTCCATTGATCCCAAAAGTTAGCTGGCCCTAGGTCACTCTCTAAGACAAATTTACTGCCTCCTTCTGTCTGAAGAAATCCCTTAGGAGGGAGTTGGAGTCTGTATTTCCATTGCGAAGGATTACTGGGTTCACTTAAGATTTCTCTGATTTTTGCTGTTTAAATATACAAATCTAAGAGCTCAGTAGCTCATTTTACAAATAAATAACTAAAATAATTTTTCTTAAATTTATTTTTTAGTGAGCCATGACTTATTGTCAGCTACCTGGAATGATCTGACAAGTGGTTGTAATTTATTTTCTCTTTATTTTCTCTCTAGCTGAATTCTTCTAAGCCCTCTCTTATTAACAGCATACAACTCTTCTTTTTAATGGTTCAATCTAATAGCATTTTGTTTGCTTGTGCTGTAGGCTATGTTTTCTTTGATGAGAACAGATTTGTAACTTCTACATAGAGCTAATTGGATTTCTTGATTATCTCGTTGAAGCTAACCAAAATGACCTTCCCATGAAGTGGAAGTCTGAAAGATTTTCTTTCAGAAATAATAGTCTTTTCTTCATGATAAATATTTGTTGTTTCAGGTTGGCTAAATATTCCTTTTTTCTTTCTTTTTCTGTTTTATCCCTGAAGGGTATCTGCCATCTATTCAGGCTTACATGTCTACAGCCACACTTTCAAAAAACATGAGCATTTCTGTACTATTAGTCATTTGCAACAAAAAGTAAGATCTTGAGCATATGAAGCAAACATTTTAAGGGGATTTTATCCTAGAAGGCTAGTTTCAAAAAGCCAGTTAAACAAGCTTCACATAACATTTATAAAGCAGGAAATAATTACCAGTTAATGTACAGAGGACATGAGAGACAGGAAAAAGCATAGAAGGGGATTTTTGAAAGCATTTGCGTTGATAAGTTTACACAGAAATTAATTATTGAGTATATGTATAGATAGATCATTTTGGTAGTCCCGTCATACATGGCTATAGCAGACTTAACTTCGGAAAAAACATATTCCATTTGGTTTATTAAACCTGAACCATAAAAAAAGAGATAGGAAACCCTTCCATCCACCTCTGTAGTACTGATGATAAGGTTTTACTTAATTTTTCATGAAACTTTTCCTATGACATATTTATGTTATTTGTTTAATGCAGCTTTTTCAAGTTCCACCACGAAAGAGTCCTTCAAATTTATTGTCAAATGTACTCATCCACATGAATATGTTCCTCAGAAGACCTTTATTGCTTTCAAGACTGTCAGGGGTGGTCTGAAAAACAGTTTAAATGAACGTGTAATTTTAGGAGTCTGTTCGCACGCTTGGATTGTGGGGCTCTGTGAATAGCTGACAAATGCAGAGATCACCAGCTGAGCTGTACTGACATATCCCAGGTCACTCCTTACCATAACAGGCCTGAATTATGATGTTGGAGCTGTTGGTAGCTGCCTCCAGACTGGTGTCCTCGGGGCTCAGGGTCCCTCTGCTCTTAGGTTGTTCAGAGAACAGACTGCAGATTCTTGTCTACCAGACCCAAACACTCCCTGGTGCCTTTTGTTTCCAAAGAAGCTAAACCTTTGCATCCATGGACAATTTGAAAATGGGAGAAAAAAGGGGAGAGACAGTGCATCTAGTCCATTATATCTGCTTATTGCAAGAAGATCACTAGACATTTAAAGGAAATTCCAATTATCAACCCTGCTTTGAAAATTTCTCCATGTATGTATCAGCAATATATGTTCTGCATACTGGAAAACTTGAGTTCTTGTATTTTTTCCTTTTGCAACCTGGGCTGAAAAAACCTACTTAATGACTGAATTTTATTTTTTTTCTTACACAATATGCTTTTTAACACTATATTCATATGCAGTTTATGGGTATTCACCAACTGCACAAGATACAGGAGGGGAAAAGCAAAATGAAAATGTATGAAGTGGCCAGCACCCTTCATATAAGACAATCTGAATATTTTAAGCTTCTTCTGATACAAGTACCACGTTATTTTAAGGTATGAGAGAAATAATTAATCTTGCTTTTAACCACCTGTATTTGCTCTTTCTTCGCCACAGATATGTTTTTTAATTTGCCAGCAATTTCTAATGACATAACTGTATAATTCCTTGAGACATTTAAAGTCATTAAAGTCTGCTTTTTCTATCTCATTTTGTAATTTAGTGACCTGTTATTGATTACAGAAAGATTTCCTTGGCATCACCTTTCTTTATGGTACCCAAATTTCAACTAAACTGGCACCTTCATATGGAAACGTGCCCTTCTTTCAAACATATTGGAGAGGAAAAGAAACAGTCTTTTGTTATTTAACTGATTATACACATTCTACAATACTTGTTTACAAATATTGGTTTTGTTTCTATTGCTGTTTTGCATTCTGAATCTCTCCTTTTCCAGGTTTCCATAGCAACTCTTGTACAGCTTGATCATTAGAAAGAAATTCTCTTTAATTGATCTCTTAATGTATAGCTTAATAGTAACCGTTAAGCAGTCTTTTGTTTCCAGGTCATATTTAAGGTTCATACATTTGCATAAAAACATCTCATTAGCTCAAACCAATCATTATTAGTAATTTTCTTCCTTTAGTTTTTTAATAACTAAATCCTTCATTGAGGTTTTACAAATAGCAAATATTTATAGCATGTAGAAAAGGCTTTCTCAGTGAGCCTAGATGCTTTGTTTCTGTGAGCAGCAAGAAAATAACAGAGCTTCAAAATTTTGATCACATAATACAAAAAGAAGGTGTCTTTTTCTCCAACTGAAATTTAAATAGACCATGCTAACTAAAGGCCAGAGGCAATATTTAGCAGTAAAGTTGTCATATAGCACAAGCTTGTACAAATATGAATCATGGTGCAAAACAATGCCCAAGAATAACAGCAAATTTCCCCAATGTCACTGGCACCATGAAAGACATGAAATTCTTGCACTAAGTTGTGTTGCTCATGACATTCTTGCCTGAAACATTGTGAAGATATATAAAAGTAAATGAAAATTGTATATATACATTAATTTTTATTTGACAATAAGATAATTTGATATCTATGATTGCAACATGAAGACTTGAATATAATCTTGTGCTCCTCAGCACATGTAATTGCAGATCCATATGGGTATGAAATGAGTTTTATTGAAGATCCATTGTGTATATGTACCTCTGCAAATATGCAGCTAACTTCATCTTCTTGTGTATGAAAGTACTAAAGCATAAATTTGGATAAACTGAAAATAAAAGATCTTCCACTGAGAAGAGCTGGGGGGGAAATCAGCTTTCAGCAGTGCAAGGATACTTTATTTTTCCCTGATCTTCTATAACAGGTTTCATATCCCACTCTAAAAGCAGTTAATATTGAAAGAATAGTTTAAAATAATATCATCAAGACAAAATGCATAAATATAGGTCACACCATCAAACTAAGCTCCAGAAAATGTAATTAGCATGTGTAACCTTTTCTTCTTTTCCCCCTTTTCTTTTTTTTCCCTCTGGCATCCTTGACCCCTGTGTATCTTTATAGAAACTCTAATAGCATTAACATTATGCTACGATTAAAAAGTTAGACAGCACAACAATGCTGCTTGACAAGATATTTTTACAATCCTTTTTGATGTCATTCTGGTAGGATTGAATGTCCTTTGAACTCTTGCAAATTAAGTGGATGTTCAGTGGATGTATTCTCATATGGTATCTCTTTGTGTTATCTGTTAGGTCTCCTCTGCTGTTTGCAATGAAAGATTGGTTTGCATTTATCCTAGCATCTATAATTTTGTTAAACAGTAATTATTCATGCATACCATGGATTTCAGAATTAGGTTTAAAACCTGGATTAACTATCAATTTTCAATATGTTGAATGTATATTTTAAACAAATTGTATGAAATCTGTAAAAGCTGAGCTGACAAAAATGCATGAGCTTCTGTTTCCTGAACTATTTTCCTCAATTAACATCAGGCTTTAACCATAAACAGGAACCCAGCCCCCAACATACTGGTAGTGTAATGTCATTACTGGTTCTCTCATATTGTGTGTGCTCTAGTCACATTATACAAACATAACAATAAGAAAGGGATAGAGACTGAAAAGTTCTGTGTAAATTAAAAGCACATTGTCTAGAGGAAGCAAAGCTTTTAATAGGGTAAAAAAAAAGGGCATTATCATAGCATAGTTTTCCTTTCCACATCAAATCACCAGATGAAGTGCACCATTTAAGTTGTACATTTTCAACTAGAAAGAAAAACTAATGAATTTTCCTTAAATATCTCTGGTTTTTAAAGTATAGTAAGATGAATAAGAATAATCAATAGTGCAAATCCCCTTTCCTCTAAAAGGAAAAAAAAATCAAACAAACAAAAACCACAAAAACCCAAAGCACCAAACAACAACAACAACAAAGAAAAAACCACATGGAATTTCTAAAGAATGTCATGGGGAGAGATGCCATGGAGTGCTTGACAGTAACAGGTTCCAATAAGTCAAGAAGTATCAACCAGGATTAAGGTAGACAACAAAAGAACCAAGCATACCAGTGACACTTATATTTAGGAATCCAGAACAGGAACATTATAGATACTCCACAAGCAGATTTTCATGCTTAAGAAAAAGATGAAGCTGAAATTGCTGCTAGAAAGTAGTAAACCCAAGTTAGGTTATGATGACTGTACTGTTTCACTTTGACATGCCATTAAAGGCAGGAAAAGTCCAGTTAATTGAGAGTACAATTGTGAAAAAGGCTGAAAAAGAATGGAAAATGTGGAAATTCAGACCAACATAACAAATTGAAGGGAAACAGAGGGGAAGAATTTATATAGCTGCAATAGCTATTGTGCTGTTAAGGGGTTGAGAAATGGATTGAGATATTGATAACTTATGCAGAATACTAGAAAGCAGTAACACTCAGAAAAATACACTGGTTCTTTGATGAAAAATTTTTGCTATGCTCAAGAAGTATCTTGTTAATGGGATGTTATTAACTATTAAAAAAATCAAGATTTATGTTGTCCTCCCTTGGTCAGGATTTGTGTATTAGGACACCATTTTCAACTGGTGAGCTCAGACTGTGCCCTTTTTCTTCCCTGAATCTGTTACCTATTGGTACAAAATATGGAAATTCTTATCTCGTCTCTGTTGTTTGTGGTATCTTGTGCTTTTCCAGTGCACAATTCATCCTCTGCATTGTAGACAGACCTAACTCAGACTTTTTTCAACACTCATCAATTTAAGAGCCTCACAAACTTTAGTGGCTTAATTTTTCAGGTGAAAGGCTATTACTTCCATTGTACAAATGCTAAGCTAAGGACCAAAGAATTATTTTCTCAGAGAGATTTCTTTTTCTTGGAAGCCGAATACAGATTAGAGTGAAGAATGTTGATTTCAAGATCTGAAAGAGCAATCTGTAGTGGGCACAGATTTTTCTTTTCTTTCTGTCAATTTCCTCCTGCATTGTACCTTCTGTTTTCCCTGCTCCAAGCAATCCCTCCTCCACTTTTCCTTCTTTATTTTAATACTGCCTCCTCCCTGTAATTTCATTTGCTTTTATAGTCTCTCCTGTTCAGCATTTCTCAGTCTTCACATCTCACTTAAAACCTCCTTACTCGCTGAGTTTTCTCTTAGCCTAGTTTCACCACTGAAATACCCCATGACCTGCCCAGGCTTCATGAGGACTGTTGAGTATTTGTTCCCTTCCTTGCACCACTTTTTGGGACCTAGGTGTGAAATAAAGCACTGTGCAGTACACCTAGTGATCCAACGGAAATAAGCTGTGATGGGAAGATTGCAAGGCAGAGTAGAAGGTTCCTTAAAATGTGCGAGACTACACAGATGATAGAAAAGTCTGATTTCAGGCTTCCTATTTGTCTGATAGTTAAGGCGCACCACAGTCAGGGGCATTTCCAGCAGGGTGTGCAAACACGAGCAAAGCAGCTAAAGGGCAGCTGGTCGGTAGGTATCCATAGCAGTTCCAGAAGTGCAGCTAGTGGAAGGGATATGCTCCACTGGGAAATGGAGGTCAGGTCTTGTGGTATGTCCTGTCCTGCTTGTGCACCTGTTTCTGTCACTGAAAAACACTGATTGTGAATGATTTTGTGCTGGACATGGTCTACAAGGAATGCCACAGGCCATGGGCCAGGAGTGATAACAGCAGGGTCTCCTGTCACAAGAGAGCTCTGACAGTTCTGGCAGTGCTATAAAAGGTAAACAGGCTTCACCAGAGATTATTAGAGGTAATTAATGGGGGGTCAGTGGGAGGGACACTCCAGACACCACAGCCTAAAGCCCTGTATTGGGTCTGACTGAGCTGGAGTTCATTTTTCCATAGCAGCCCTCACAGTGCTGTACTTTGCTGTGGTAGCACAGCAACCTCTGGAAGGGTGTTGATAATACTCCAATGTTTTGGCTATGGTTGAGTAGTGCTGTTCATCTGACTTCCCCTCTCAACTATTTCAAGGGTCTGAGAGTGCACAAGATCCTGGGAGGGGACACAGCCAGGCCAGCTGACCAAAAGGACATTCCATGCTGTGTGACATCAGCTCAGATATAAAAGCTAAGGGAGAGAGGAGGAACCAGGAGGGCATTTGTTATCCAACAATGTTTGCTTCCAGAGAATCCACTCTTCATGCTGAGGCCTTGCTTCCCGGGAAGTGTCATTGATGGGAAGTACAAATTAACTTTTCCCTTTTCTTATGCGTGTGCAAACTTTTGCTTGTATTTTTTTTCTTTTCTTTTCTTTTCTTTTTTTTTTTTCTTTAATAAACTGCCTTATCTCAGCCTATGAAAGGGAGTGATAGAGTGGTTTGGTGAGCACCTGGCATCCAGCCAAGGTCAAACCACTACAGGCCCCTGAGGGCAAAAAGGAAGACATGAGTGATGCAGAGCAGGAATTTTTGAGGAGTATGGTACTTCTGGCAGTAAGAGAAAGGCTCGCCCCTCCGTGCACACCCAGCCACCCATAAAAGATTTGCAGATCTATGGCATCAAGAAGGGCAAATGTGTTCTCCTGGGGGAAAATCCAGGTAGAGAGAGCTCTGTGGACTCTTTTAGGACCACAGATGAAAAGAGGCAGCAAATAGTCTTTGCTTTTGGTGATTCATTTGGAGTGTGGGGAGGCACTCATTTGCCACTGTGAATCATCTTCCCAAAATTGCCAGGATTAATAAATTTTGGATCTCCTTTTAAAGAAAAAACATGTATAAGCAGCTAAAAAATTATAAGTTTATTATCATAATATTTGTTTAGAATTATTGTTAGACAAAGATACTGTCTACAAATATTGAGATTTATACTGAGTGAGCTGTGGAACATAAGGGAATGGCTATAGCTCCCAAGTTGTATCTAAGCTCCTCCCAGTAAACTGTGGCACAGTAAGAATGATCTAGTAATTATATCAAGCCAGAACAGTATTTGGTGTCTTTCTTGCCAATTTCTCCTCAATCCAGTGAGAGAACCGTGTTTTAGGGCAAAGTTGGTATTCCCAAATAGCTCTAATACCAGGCATTGCTTTTTAAACAATATACACTCTGAAGTCCCAAACCCTGCGATGGAAATTGCAAACCACATAGCCAGTTTATACACAAATTAAAAGCTGTCACAACAAGAGGGAGGAGGCAATCTTAGTGGAGGGTGTTTTCAGTTTCTGCTTCCTTTCATATGTTTACTTGCAGAATCTTCTTATCACTAATCCTTCCTGGGAAAAGTCTTTGGGCACCCTAACCCCATGCAACTCAGTTGTATGCATCTCATTCTCTCAGTTTCTCTACTTTTCAGTGTTTTGTAACATCTATTACTGCCTGAGCAAATTAAAGGGAACTACTATTTTCTACATGTGGATGTGATCACTGCCCTACCATTCAGACTGAGGCTGAAGAGTAGATCTGCTTTGTTCATTGGCATGGATGTAGTTGGGCAGTAAAACACGAGTCATTTACAAAACTGTCCTACCTTCATGGTGTGAGTATTTGTGGGGGTGCAGTACAGCTACCAAAGTGTGACACTCACTCACCTGGAAGGTTGCTCTTTTCTCCATCATCCTGCAGAAATTCAGGGTGTTCCCTTAAAGCAGGGGAATGAGAGAATGGAATAACAGAAGCACATGAGAGAGCTATTTCCACAAAAATTTGAAGGAGGATCTTTAGGAAGTGTTATACTCGATGAATTAATATCTAGTCAAACTGAGTGGTGACAATACTATCAATAGCTAAAAATGCCCTCAGTGCACAACTGCATAAACAATAGGAGAGAATGGGAGAATGTATACTATGCTATAATAATCTAAATGAATATATTATTCCAAGACGTGTTGGCCTGACATAATGACTTCCTCAGCTTTCTACAGGGCCTAGATCTTCCCATTTTCTATTTCTCACAATAAAGTTTTAATAATTGTAGTTTTAATTTAATATAGACTGGAATTA
This sequence comes from Ammospiza caudacuta, assembly GCF_027887145.1. Taxonomy (NCBI): domain Eukaryota; kingdom Metazoa; phylum Chordata; class Aves; order Passeriformes; family Passerellidae; genus Ammospiza; species Ammospiza caudacuta. The sequence goes on from NC_080632.1 coordinate 53,480,411, forward strand.
TATTCAAATTTCTTTATCCTTTCTGAATTTTAGAAAAGAGTACAGATTTGAAAACCCAGAAATAGAGCATAGTTCCTGTCAGGTAAAAGAGAAAGAACAGAATAGTCAAAGGATCATACCAAAATATGAAATTTGTGTGAAACATGTTATATTGTATAAAACTGCACCACCTTTTGAAAAACTTAACAGTACAAAGAACAAAATCATCTAAGACACACTTTTATACTCACTATCATAATGAATTTTAGGTACACACAGTTCATTTAATTCAATTTACTGCCCAAAATAATGAAAACAATGTATAAATAAAAGAAATAAATGTCTTCATGAGATACAGAAAGAAATATGTAAATTTCTGATTATCTTGGGGAAGAACAAAGTAACATACTTGAAAGAAAATAAAGAAATACCTATTTGAGCTAACATTCAAAAAATGAAAAAACAAATATATTGAGAAGTAATTTTAAGAGCTGGAGAATATCAAAAGGGAGAGGGAAGACAAGAAGGAAGTATAGTTAGAAGCTTTTAAAAATATCATAATTATAAATTGTAATTTAGAGTATAATATGACAGTTCTGAAAGACTGACTGAGAACAAAAACAAGAATAAAGGAGAAGGATGGTGGGAAAGAGTCAGTGATCACAGAAAATGCCACAGCGAGAATTTGAAAATGAGAGCACAGATGAGTAAGAAGACTAAAGTGAACAAAAGAAAGGTGAGAGATGTCAATGAATGCAAGGCTAAAATTACATTTCCTATAAGGTTTTGGACACACTGATACTGCATAAGGGAACAGCTTAGAAGACCACTGCATTTAAAAGCCACGACTGAAAATACAAAATGCATCCAATGCATATTTTAAAAAACACAGTAAATACTCTTTATGTTATGCAAGAAATATCATGTGAAATGCCATTTTATATATATTTTATATTGATATTCTTCTATAATTCTATATTCTATATTTTAATCTTCAATATTACTTCAGTAAACCAGAGGTAGTTTGTGGTGAAAGCTGTTTTCACAACCATAGATTTTAAAGTAAAAAAAAAAACTGTTAGACTTAATACACTAATTAACAGTTAGGCACAGTACTTGGGATACTAAAGCTGCAAAAACCTACATCTTCAGCCCTGTGTTTAGTCTGATAACTCAGAAGGTCATCCTGTAGCCTGATAGTGTTGGATTTGCAGAGTACTGGAAGATTGCAGGAGTCAATAATTTAAATAAATATTTAGTACTTGTACATTTTATTGCCCAGACAGTCTTAAACAAAGGTATTTACCAGTTAGACTGAAAACTAGTTCATTGCCTCCTGTGCAAAACTGTTTTGAGGGAAACAAGTGGAGAACTATGCCTTGACCCAGTCTGAATTAATGACATCTGATTTAATAGAAAGCATGTTAGTACAGAAAACATGCTAACTGAGTTTAGTTGTTACTGGTTATACAGAAATTGGTTCATCTCACTGGGAGCACAGTTCAGATAAAAGAAAAATTATTAAACTGTAAAAAAAATATTTTTAAGTACAATGAAATGTTTAAGATGTAATATTTAAACAATGCAATGAATCCATCACACCTGAAGGTTTTTATATAATTCTATGCAGTCCAAGATCAGCAATATGTTTTTTAAGTCAGGATAAAATTGAATGGAATCCCAAATAAAGATACCTCACTGAGACTGTTCAATTAAAACCTTCAGAGCTGAGCTTTTGCCTAAAGTAAGCTCTTCCTTTCTTGCCTAAAAAAATATATAAAAAGCACATAAAAAATCATGTACTTCCCAGGTACGGATAGCTGATTGGAGTTAATTATAAAAGTCAAGAACAATTAATGCAACAAGCCTTAACCATAGGAAAATTTTCCCTGAATTTGCCATATATAATCAAAATCTTTGTAAGTCTTTTACAGAATATAGTAAGGATAAAAGGTGAATTTATATACATTTAGGAAACATTTATTCTCTATGTAAAAAAAACTTAAGCCAAAGTTGGACTCCTAATACAAGGAAGCAATCAGGTTTGTTCAGCACTCATGTTCTAAAGGTCTATTGCTGTTAAACTGTAAGTGAAACACAAATATATGTATAATATAAATCCATAATGTCATTGGAAATATGAATGTGCCATTGAATCTCATCTAGCAAGGTTTTTGACTGACAGCTCAAACCAGAGTTACCAATCTGAAACAAAAGAAGAAGGAGAAGAAAGAAAATCTAGACTGATGGAGCAATCTTGCTCCTATTCAAGTCAATATAACACTCTCATTCAAGCATGATCAGGCTCCCTTTGTGCTCTATACTAAGCACATAGGACTCACCATCTTAGTGCAACAGGGCTTACCTGAGGGGAAGGTGAAATTTAAAATTTCTCTTGGTCATTAGACTTCAGATGATCACCAACATAGTCATCATGATTGTGTTTATATTATCAATACAAGGGATTTTAGCAAAAAATCAACTGTTTAAAATCTGAGGATGTTTATTTTTCCTGAAATTTTCAAAATTATGAACTGAATTTATTTTTCTTGCATTTTAAGTAGTTCACTACTTATTTTACTGGTATCTTTATATCTTAGTACCATTTATTCTGAAATGGGTAAAAAACTTTTTTTAAACACATATATTTACTGGGGGTCTATATAAACAACCTTTTGCCAGTTAAGCATTGTTTTTTTAGTTTTATTAATAGCTTCATATTTCTTTCCAGAAGGAACCCAGCTGTAACAGGTGTACATTCTTACAAAAATATCTTCTTTCATATAGATTGAAATTAGCGGGTTCACGTATCTATGTGTATTGCATTTGCAAAGCAAGGGCTTGGCAGCAAGGAGGCCCTGGGAGGACTCTGGGAGAAGATGCCAGGAGTTGTCTTGGTGTTGGCCAGGGCCAGCACAGCCGCTTCTGACAAGGACTTGCCCAAGGCTGAGCCCATTGGTGGTGGTGGCAGTTTCCCAGGGAGGAATTAAAAAAAGGCCTACTGTACAAGTGCAGCCAGGATGAAGGAGCGAGAATGTGTGGGACACACATTCACAGTCAGTGAAGGAGGAACATGAGGAGCAGAGCTTCCCCTGCGAGGTCACGGTGAGGCAGCTGTGTCCTGCAGCCCATGCAGGCCGTGGTGGAGCAGAGATCCACCTGCAGCTCACAGGGCAGGCCACGGCAGAGAGGTGCACATTCCTGAAGGAGGAGTGACACTGTGGACAGCTCGCTGCAGCAGGCCTGACAGGACCTGTGGACCCCTGGGGAGAGGAGCTGACACTGGAACAGGTTTGCTGGAGAGATCTGTGACCCTGTGACCAATCCATGCAGGGATGAAGAACTGTAGCCTGTGGCAAGGACCCACATTGGAGAAGTTCATGAATCATTGCCTCCTGTGCTAGGGACTCTGTGCTGGAGCTGGAGAAGGAGCCCTTCCCTGAGAAGGAAGGAGTAGCAGAGACAATATGTAGTGATCATAATTCCTATTCCCTGTCCCTTGTACATTTTGAGGGAGAAAATCAAGAACAAAGTTGAGTCCTGGAAGAAAGGAGGGATGGGAGGAAGGTGTTTTAATATTTAGTTTTTGTTTCTCACTATTCTACTCTAACTTGATTGGCAATGCATTCAGTTAATTTTCCCAAATCATGTCTGTTTTTCCCACGAGGAATCTCTCCATGTCCTTGCTTCAACCCATAAGGCTTTCACAACAACCTCTTTCCTCTGTCCAGCTGAGGAGATTGATAGAGGGGTTTTAGTGCACAGCCAGCACCCAAACAGGGTCAAGCTCTCACTCTTGAAATGAAAAGATGTGTCTAAAATCAGAATATGGGAAAGTTCTCTCCTTTCTGCATTCTGCTATTGGAAAAAAATTTGCAGTTTAAATCACACCCCTTAGAAACTAGTTAAAAACATACCTGGTAGATGTTACAGTCCCTTCAAGTGTTTCTTGCAATGCTTTCAATTCTGCTTCAGTCATGTACATAAGGATCACAGTTTGCTTATCTATTTCTTGTTTAAATTAGCTAGAACTCAAAATAGAAATTAGTATATTTCCTGATTAATCTGACCCAGTCAATATGCTCAGAGTGGAGTTGAAAGAGTTTACATTTAAGATGTGTTTGTTTCTGTTAGTATAACAGAAAGGCTCAAGGGGGAGTTTAGTTCAGGGTTAACTCACTTCTTTACATGAAGTTTCTCAGTCTTATTCCTGCCACCCCAGCAGCTATGTAGCTTGCCATAACAAAACAGAGCCTTTGTAGACAGCAATTTAGGATTAAATACAAACATGCAAATGAAACATTGGACTTTTTCCACTCTCCACACTTACAGCTTTTAGTCTTTCAGGCAATAAAATAATCCTAATATTATTTTAATCTTTCCTTTTGAACAGGTGTTCTTACAGTCCAACTCTTCCTTTTTTTTCAGCCCTTCTTGCTATTTTTATCACTTTTGTTTCTGAACTGTTTCTCTGCTGCTTTGCAATTGCCTCAGGAAGAGATGAAGCGTTTCAGTTGTTCTCTTCTACCCTTCTAACTAGACTGAGGAATTCATTGTGGATCACCACTGTGTGAGTAAATAAATGTATTGGCAAGCTATAGCCATGATGCCAAAGGTCAGATGTTAACCACAGCAGGGAAATGAAAGTGCATGCCTCCATCCCTAATTTAGGTACCTGAGCTGCTAAGCGGAATGTGTTTTAGGGACTGCCTAAGGTGGGTACTTTTCTAACTTAAAACCAGCTCCCTTCCCATACTTTATTTTATGAAATTACAAGTTTAAATGCTATTGTCATCTCATAGACTTAATAGCAACTATATCAGCATATGGTATTTTTATTTTCATTTTCATGGCCAGACACAGAGATGTGGGACATTTGTCTCTAGTCCTCTCATTGGACACCACATGAAGCGCCTCCATGCACATAGGATCTCTGCTCTGTACTTACTTCAGGACAGCCGCTTCTCTCCTCAAGGAGGTATATGGATTCTTATGCTGGATTAATGATGGTTTGTTTTGCACACAAATGAGGAAAAAGCTCAATATACATTGTACAGTGAACCAAACTGCTGCCAGATTTTCAAAGCCATATGACTTTGGAAATCTTCTTGCTGGACTTTCAGGAAGGCTCAGCAAACAGAGTGGTGCGTTACTTTACTTAAGAGTAATATTGTCTTCTCCAGAGATTTGCCCCCAGATGTAAATACTGAGACCTCAAGCATTATCTATTTAAAGGCAGAGAAGCTCATTATCTGCATGCACTGAACTAAGGAAGAATTTGAGTTTCATTGCAATTTTTTACTTGAGGAGATAGGGGGATCTTGAAAAATAACAGGTATTTCAGCACAAAACTGAAGTTCTCTTTCAAATCCAATTTTAGAAGTGTTGTAGAGCTTTTGCTGCTGGAAAAGGGTCCTCAGAACTCTTACTACTGACTCCAAGCACATTAAATTTCATAAAATTAAATTGAACTCCTAACATTCGTCTTTTTAAATTTATAAAATATATTTGGTATAAAAATCCAAATAATACAATTTTAAATGTATTTATTATAGTATTTTGAAATGGATTCTAGTTGTATAAATTATTATACTAATTTACCCAGTTAGCAGCTTAGGCTCTGGTGAACACACTTTGCTTTAAGTCCTTAAAATTGAGCAAAATTCTTTGAAGACTGCAACACAAAGCCATGAGTGCTTCTCTTACCTATATAGCAGTTCTAAAATCTGCTTTCAGGTGGGACACAGGCTTAATTCTAAAACATATGTTCTGTGCCTCTAAAAGTTGGACAGAAAAATCATGGAACATTCTGAAACTACAGCAGTTGACCTCATGAAAGATTCAGTTTTCACAAGGTTTATTTTAAATGAAATGGTTTGTTTATCTGTAAATTCGTATTAGTCAGATTCAAGTCTGAAGCTCTGAATAAAAAACCCCACTTCTACAGATTTGTAACATTTCATATTTAGTTAAAATCTAAAGAAAGCTAAAGGAAATTTAACATTAGGAATATTCCAAATGATGAGGTCATTATGAAAATAATTAATAATTATTGTTTATAACAGTCGTAACTACAGTCAAAGGCAGTTCAGCAGCTCAGGTCACTCTCAAGTGGTCCCGGGGGGCTGCAGGGCAGCACAGTCAGCCTGGCAGCAGCAGTGATTTGCCTGCTCGCACACCAGTGGGAAGAGGCAGCAGTGTGCAGCCTGGCTGTGCAGAACCCCCGTGCCTGCAGGCTCTGGGTGCACCAACACGAGGGCAGGCGCAGATTTTGCTCAGACACCCTGTGCCAGGCAGTGCCAGGCCCGCGGCTTAGCTTTGCCATGGGAAAGCAGTCACCTTGACAAAACAAAAATCAAAAGCTTCTCTACAGTTCTTTTTCTTCTTCCAAGCTTTAGCTTGGAAGAAAGATATGTTTGGAGAAGATGGAGGAACATGTTCCATTCACTGGAGCATCAAATTCCCCTCTTAATTTGTTCCTTCCTGATTGTGACAAGTGCCCTGTATTGGACCCAAGCAATTAAATTCGTTTTTTATCCCAGGGATTGCAATGAGCTTTCAAACAGGTTGTTACTACTGATTCCTCTTTTGCCCTTTAACAATAAAACTGCTATAAAGCATATTCACATTCCTATTTTAAGAAAAATAGAACCTTAATCTTTCTTTTGTATTTTTACTTAATATTTTTTTACTAGCCTAACCAATTTTGGTTTGATTCTGAAAAATAAAATAGGAATTAGGGCATTGTTGAAGGCTTTTTGAACTCAAGTATCATGAAATAGAAGTTATTTTAGTTTTTATCTGTGTTAATATAGATATTTGACTCTCATAGACTGCTTGTGCTCTTCCTTCTAGTGTGTCAGCACAGGACTGGAAAGGCTTTCTGGGTCACTGAGTCCATTTGCCTCCCATAACAGATATTGTTTCTTCACAGGTTTTTTAACACCTCTTATAAATGGCTTTGCTTTTTCTTTTTTATAATTCAAACTTGTTAATGAAGGTTTCACATCATTTCTTAAGCCTTCATTTGCCTAGTTGGAAGAATATACTGTTGAATCTGTTTGAAAGAAACTCTTTTTGAATAGTAAAGTTCTACTTGGTGCAAAGTAAAATCATTTAATCTTTAATATCTTTGGGTCTAACTCCTTCCAATCATTCTTATTGTCTAAGAAAGATCAAAATCTCCAGGTCTTCAACACTCTTTTTCAGATGCTGCCTTTTCACTTAGGAGATCTTGTTACTCATCCCAAAACATTGGATTTACATTTCCAATATTTTCTTTGCTCAGTTATGACCAGTTGATAGCTACACGTGTTTTTTTCTTTGATAACTCAGTTTTGCTCGTCTGTAAATTTTACTTGCGCTCCTTCCTAGATATTTTTGCTTTTTAAATGTCATTGACAGGAATAGAGAGATCAGTCCCAGGATACTTGAACTCCCCAAGCAGCCTTCTTAGAATCCAACAGTTCCTTCTCAGTAAGCTTTTTTTGTCCTTTACAGTTCTTTGTCCACCTTACAATGATTTTCTTAATCCCTGCACTCTCTAGATGAAGTAGTAATTTCCTATGTGGCCCCATATCAAATACTATAGTAAATCGAGTTTGCATTTCCTTGTGTAGAAGAAAAACATTATCAGAAAAGGATATCAGATTAGTCCTGCCTTAATCAAACCTATGTTGCATTTTCTATTCTATCTCAATTATTTTATTCAGCTCTTAAAAAGCAAAAGCCTAGCATACTACTGAGATCAGACTAATCTCTTCCTACCCTTCTCGTTCACCTCTGCTCCTTTATACCAACTCTTGACATTTCCTATCCTGTAATCTTATGGCAGTACCACTGATTTGATCGATTTCTTTAAAATGTTTACCCCCTCCACATTCAGATCTCAGAGGTCAGAGTAGTCAGCAACTTTGGTAATGAGTTCCCTTAATTTATTAAGGTTTGCCCTTTTGAAACCCAAGTTCTCATTGCAAACCTACTATAATTTAATTTAAACTGAATCAGTTCACCATCACTCAATCAGACATTATTTGTAGTTTCAGCCCTTTTTATAGCAACTTTCTTTAGACTTTTTTCATGTATGGTAACATCATCTTTTGCTGGCTCAACATTTAATGGATTAAGAATGTAATAACAATTAAACACAGAACATCTTGCTGTAGTACAGATGCTACCTGCTCAAGCCCACAGGGACTTTAAAGGAGAAATTGAAAATAACTGCCACAATGTTCCACCTGGATGTCCAGCCCAGCTCTGAAATAGTGTGAGATTGAGAAGTGTGAAGGTGCTTTGGTTTTTTATCAAGGTAAAATTGACAGAAAGAAAAGTATATTTGTGTCTGGAACAAAACTGGAAAGGACAAAGTCAACTTTGAAACTATTTTTTCCCCAGATTTTTCTCTGAGAATTAAGCAAAGATATGATACTAGTTCAGTCTTCTCTTTAAAACTGCTCTCTGTTTTGGACTGACTTTATGAAATAAAAGGGAATTTCTCCAGAATGCTTCTTCTGCTTGGAATTTTCTTATCCAGAAGCAGAGTTTTGAACTTTAGACCCCATAACGGGCTTTACTTCCTTGGATAAATCCAATCAGGTATCAAATTCATATATACTTATAGCACCTGCAGCCTTCTGTACCAAGCTGTATTATAGCTCAACTGTATTTAATCAGAAATATTTCCTTTCTTGTAACACACTGTCTTAGTTGCATTTGATACCTGCCTGGGGAGGTGCAGTGAAGTATCCCCTTGCTTACTATCTTCCAGGTCACTCAAACTTTTTGGACTATCTTATCTCGCTGTGGTCATCCCATTTTTAAGATGATAAGTTATCATTTTATCTTGGCTATTTTTTGCTATACAAATTACTTATTCCACTTGAGTTTTAGTAAGCACGTACTGCACTGAAAGAAGCATGTGTGAAATTTTAAAAGGGAGAGAAATAAAAAATGTTTTCTACCAGAGCCATGAAACGTTACAGCCAATCTTCATTCTTTTCTCAGTGAGCAAGCGGATGTTTGAGGAACACAGTTATTAGTGGCTTTTTGACACCATATGCCCTTAATGCTGTTACCTAAAGTCCCTTTGAAAGTCTAGTTCAAACAAAAGCCATGACAGATCAGCTGTGTTTCTGAAAGATGTAAGGAGAGAGGTCTCGCAGGTGCAATGCCTCTCAGGGAACAAAGAGAATCACAGTACCAGTCAAACACAAACAGTCTATCCTTAGCATTCGCCTAAGATTAGAGCTGGTCCCAGTCAAAAAGCTGACATAACCAAAACATGCTTTTCCAGGCTCATCTGCTTTGGCCTACAACTTGTGCCTCAGCAGCATAAAATAGTCACCAATGACACAGGATAACTTAATACACTGCTACTTATACACACTCTTTGTAGAAATATTTTAACATTTCATCCCAAACTAGTCCCTTCTCCTTTGATGGAAAAAAATTCCACAGCAGAGAAAAAGCTCAGGAGAACTTGCAAGAGTCCCCATGAAAAGTCCTGCATAGCATAATGCAAAAAATTCTCAGCATAAGCATTTTACTAAGACAAAACTAAAGTGAATGAATGGAAAAATGGCCCAAACCATCTTATTTCATACAACTGTGAGATCAGCTCTGAAGCTGCCTATGTGCAGAGTCTCAAATTTAAAACTAAACTTTCCACAAGACAATTTGCCAAGCCTCAGTTTCATGGCTACATGTTGGAATTTGAGATACCAAGCATATAAAATTTAACACATACATTGGAATAGAAATATTAGGCCATGAAAAGAAAATAGAAGCACTCTTTATTGGAAATGAACAGGTAATCTGTACTTGGAAGGTTACCCTGTTGTTCAGTAGTGCCATGCATAAGAAAGAGGAGGTGGTATATGAAGGACTGTGCTCACAGTAGCAGGGCAGTTCCTAGACTGATGAAATAAAGCTAACTTTGAGTTCTGAATTTAGCATGAATGAATTGTTACCTTTCAGTATAAAATATTCACCTGTTAAATATGAGCAATAATTAGCTCAAGGCACAATTAGCACAATAACTTCCCGTAATTTTGGTCAGAGAGGCCCACATTTTGCTCATAATATTTAATAAAATATTAAAAAGTGTGACTACTTTTATATAATCATCTTTTAAAACCACACTAAGTTATTTTAATCAATATACTTGTTTTAAGTAAAAGCCATTTAATCTTCTGACTTATGCATTAACCTTCCATTAAGTATTAGTGAAGAAGTTAAATGCACCTTAGTCAATAATGCTAATGCAGGAACTGTTGTATTACCTATAGAGAAATGCGTATTCATATTATGTTAAAGTGGCTATCCTTAACGATTAGCTATTATATGTCAGGAAACTGATCATAAATTTGAAATATTCTGTAGGAAAATGAATTATAATGTTGAAACTGAGTTCTCTGTACTGTAATAATTTTGAAATGAGGTCATCTACTTCTCCTGGTCAGTGCTTTTTAAGGCAATGATATTGAAGTGATGAAGATACCCTTGATGATACTTTGACCTCACCTTGTGGTTTCACATCTTAGTAGCTAATAAATGAGACGGGTAATTGCACCATACTAAACGAAAATATATGAATCTACCTACAGGTATATGAAGAAGTTGTTTTAGCATGAATTCTCATTGCTTTGTTTCTACCTAGAAATACCTAAATGTACCACTAAGATCAGCAAAATGGTACAGCTAGACCAGAAGATTTCTCTGAGTTTTAGCCTAAATTACAGTGTCAAGCTATCTACTTATGGATATCTTATTCCATATGACTTTTTATACCTTTTTCTTCTTTAACAACTTTTATCCTAAATCTGTTTGTTCTGCAAGATATATTTTTTACGCTAACCTGGCAAAATGCTTTCACATTGTGATCCCTTTCCTCCTGCATATTCTTGCTGTTTTGCTTCTGTGAGATCTGCTGCTTCTGGGGGTACAGGGTAAGCTCATTCAGCTGCCTGATCTAATACCAATTTTATAATTTGTTTTTTTTAACAAAGAATATTTTTCTCTTGGGTCCACCATCAAACTCCATTTTTCCTTCGTTTCCTGATAGCTAAGGCCAGTATGTGTGAAGGAAGAAAACCTATGGGCAGGGAATTGAAGAGGCCATATCTTTCTTTAGTAGCCAATATTTAGTTTAGCTTTTTTTTTTTTTGGTGACACAAAATGGTACCTACACAACACATAGTGCAGGTGGTCTTGAAGGAGACAGAAAAAATTTCCTCAGGTAGCCATCTAAGTGATCTACAAAAATTTTCTCAGGTATCCACCTAAGTGATCTACAAAAATCTAAATAAAAATAAAATAATTTTGCCTGTCTTTGAGGATGGACATCAGCAGTTCTCAGGACATAATTTTCTTTAAATTGTTGAATTCATTCCTGCATGGTATAGTGCTGATTTTTTCTGATTCTTTCCAGATCTTTGTTTCAGCACTCTGAATTATTATTCTACACACATTCACCTCTGCTTGTCCTTTTTCTATCATTTGAGTGCCTTCTGCTGACTTTACAAAATCATGTCCCTGAAACCTTAAAGGTACATTTGGTGTCCTATGGATTCAGGACATTTGAAGATACTCAAGATCTCAAGGTAGAATTTAATTGGTTGCTAAATAGTTAATTACTAACACAGTTTGGCATTCATATAGCAATATAATAATATAATAGTTCATAACAAAACACAGAAATCTCTCCTCTGAATTCTAAATACATCTTCTTCTAATATTTCTGAATTTTAGGAGCTTTTTTCCTACCCTATAGGCCAGTCTCACTTTTTAGTCACAATCAACCATCTATACTTTAAACTAGAAAGAGATTTAAATGATTATATAGAACATTCATGCAATTAATTGAAGATCAAAAATACCTTCTAGTTCCTTTTCATTCAGTGATCATTAAAATAAAAATTTAGACAAGTATTCCCACATCTTCCTTACCCAAATATTGAGCATTTACTTTTATCTGGGAGCTAATAATATTTCAGAATTCTGGAATGGTCAATGTTGAATGATAAGCTCAAACACAAGCTCTGGCTATGGGTGTCTGGTCACTGGACAATTGGAGTTGCAGGCTGCTTGGAAAAGCCATTACTTTCTTACAACATATATAAAACTTGCTACTGAAAAGTACCTTTTTTAGTGAGGCAGAGCTATGAAATACTCGATCATATTATAATTTTACTCTCTCCTCCATACGGAAAAGGTTTGACAGAAAGCACTGAAATTATATTCCTAACAACATATGGAAAAGAAAAGCAATAGATTCTCAGTATCTCCACAGCTACTTGAAGTGTACTACTTTAAAACAAGTAGATTGCTAATCTAAAATAACTTTGCGGCCCTACATTATCTTAAATTGTGTTTCTGAAGAAAGCACATGTATTTTTCTTTATGTGTAAAATCCATTTTATCTTGGAGCACAAGACAAAGTGCATTTGTTTACAAATAGTAAAATATAAAATTTCCCAAAATTTCCTGTGCTTGAAACATAATATGAAGTGAAACTATGACACTGTGCTAAAAAGATCCCTGTAACACTGAGGTATCACCACTAACACTCTTTTCACTATAAGTTGTCAATTTTGGTTTCAAAGATGTATGATTTGAACGCCTATGTCCAATACCCTCTTCACTCCATTATCTGCTTCTTTCTGATTCACATTATCTGAGTTTATTGCCTTTGTTACAGTTCTGACACTTGAAATGTTTCTTTGGTGCATTTCTTTCAACGGGTGAGGACATTCAGACAGAGAATTAATGATAAACAAACTATTATCAACTCCATCTCTTCTCTTGACCAGTTTTTGATTTATGGTCCTTACTCATGATTCTTAGCCTAATGAAGTTTCTAACTTTTAATCTTCTAGTAATCCAAATTTAAACTAAAAGCCCTAATTAGACATCCTTTCATAAACTGCCACTTTAATTCCTTCAGCTTTTCTTTTTCCAAATTCTCTTTATGCATTGCACTTCACTAAAATCTTCCACGTTTTCCAGAAACTCTTTCTCGCATAGATGTTCTTCAGAGTCTGCCATTCTACCACTCTTAGCAATATGTGGTGATGATTGATGCATCACTGAATGATACCACTGTATCTACCTTTTCTCTTCCATTTAGGTTGCTCATTTATGCCCTCATGAATCCACTCACTGTTGGTTTATACTGAGTATGGGTTTATTTCATGCAGGAACACATCATCCCCCTGCAGTAGTGAAAAACTTTTTGATAATGTCTTTGGTCATCACAGTCCACAGTACAGACATCTCATCACCACATGTTGCAGAGCATTTCCTTGCAACCATTAGTAAATATAAACATTATCATAAAAGTTAAAAACCACCTCTCAGAATGTATGATGGGAAAAGATGAGAACATTCAAGGTAACAGATAATGCCTCGTGCCCCTTCAACTGTAGGAAATACTCCACATTACCTGTCTGTGATCCTGTGTTGTACAGCACAAGGCACAAAACACAGAACACAACTCTATGACTCTGTACTCTTTGAGCTAATGCTAAATCTAAAACCAAAATGTATCATATTGGACAATTTTGTCTATCAACATCCACTTCTGTTTAACTGCCTGCCCTGATGCTCACAAATTCCTCATCTTTGCCAGCAATATTTCTCTTATTCTCCTCAATACTCAAGACCCTAGCTGAAAACACCTCTTCATCTTTTCTCTCTTCTTCCAACTCATTGTCTTTCAAACACTTTTTGAACATTTTTCACACTTTTAGGGTATAGATTTTTTTTACTGTCACTACAAAAATAATTAAATATACTTTGCCTTGGTCTTCTCAAAGAAATATACAAAAAGCACTTCTATATATTTCAACCCTTGAAAATAGTCATTGTATCTTCTTGGTCTTTAGTTGGATTGTACTAATTATATTCTGCCTCCTCTGTTCTAAAACATAAAAATTAAGACTATTTTATTTACATTTATAAATACTAAATTGAATAAAACTCTATCTTCTAGTTGTTTAAATTTGATCTTACCTTATAATTTTTCAGTTTTTCCAGTCTCTAAACTTCACCTGCCTGCTTTTCTGTTTTTTCCACCACATCAGTTTCAACATTAAATACCTTGTTTTCATAAACTTTTCAGTCCTTCCTTCAGTTTAGCAACTGGGAAACAACTACTTCACTAAGAACAGTTAAAATAAATATATTTAATATAAACTAGTTGTTGCTGTAATTATCTTACCGTTAAAAGAAAACCTACTCAGATAAAGAGAAGGTCTCTTCATATAACTGCCTCAGCTAATGTAGTTGAGAGTTGAGGCCAAGTTTTCAACAACATGAGAACATGTGTCTCTGAAAGCTGATCTGTTTTTTTTTTTCTGTGTTCTAATGTTAAAAGGAGCATTTGTGTTCATTCAGAAAAATCCAATTAAATATTTTTTAATTGTGCCTGTGATTGCTGCTTGTCTGTTCCACCTCTGAGTTTACTTACTGCAAAGCAATGTATTCCAGAAAACTGTTACAGGTGATTTTTAAATGGTCCTTGTCAAAGGGATACAATTACAGGATTTTGTAACTTTGCTGGAATCTTGCCCCCCCCCCCTTTTTTTTTCTTTGTTGCAGGGAAGAAGAATTGGTAAGAGAAGTATAATTTGCTGCTTAGTTTAACCTGGTGTTTACAATATATGAAATTTCATTATAATTTAAATAAGTGAATACTTTTAAAAAATCATGCAGTTTTTTGGTTGGGTTTGTTTTCTTTTATTTCATTTCATTTTGTTAATTTTCATGCTATTCTGAATTTTACATCTCTTTTTGTTGGAAATGTATCTACCAATATGCCTTGAAATGGTTAAACCCAAACTTCTATTGGTATGGAATTACATAAAATAAGAAATTTAACTCCTACTTTAAAGAAGTTTTAACCTTCTTATTTTAAGCTGCTAGAGGCTAAGCTTTTCTGAATAATATGCTTCAATCACATTGCATAAATTAATTTCCCATTCCATTTTCACAGAAAATACTAAAACAAAAAAGTTCAGATGTAAACTTACTGGTATGCAAATACTTTAAATTCTTGCTTATGCCAGTCCTCTATTCATAAGAGGTAGAGAAGAAGCTGCAAGAACTGAGTGAAGGCTAACACAAGCAGTTGGATAAGCTGCTCACCAATACCTTTTCCCAGGGCCTTTCCAAGAGTCAATTTCACAACAGACACCTTTTTTGGCTCTAAATTTTGCAGCTGTTTGACCTGGTGAAATTGGCAGTCAGAAAATAGACGACCGGTCTATAAAAGAGAATTTTAGATGCTTGTGCCCTTTAAAAGGCAGGAAAAACTATAGGGATTTTACAGAGTAAATTACCTGCACAATTTTAATTCCTAAATCTGACTGTCTAAATCCTAAACATTCACTTTTGCATAATTTCTTCGCTTTCACTTTTTTTTATATTCTTGGCATTCCTTTTTGCAATGCTTTGCACGAATTTGAATGACAATTCACAATATACCAAAATAACATTTGAAATGTCTTAGTGTAACTTTCATTGTACACTTTGGATAGATATCTAAGCTTATAATATAAGCTTTTGGAAAGTATCCAGCCTAATGAAGCTTGATTCCTCAAAGGTCCACGGATTCATTCCATAGGCTTTGAACACCTGCTTCAGGACCAACACAAGCGCTCTTTGGAGAATCTCAGTCCCCACTGACACTCTAGGAAAAGTGCACAGTGATGGAAAGCACATAAAATACATCAAAATTAAGGTTCTGAAAACAAATTTTGAAATTCTAGAGCAAGGGAGTTCACTATCAGAATCAATACATTTTCAAGGAATCGAGCCCAAGCCTTTTTAAAGTTCAGATTAATCTTCTTGTGATTTAACCCTGGTCATTAAATAAGTACAATGCAGCTGCTCCCTCGCCACTCACCCACCCCCCTGCCCCACTAGGATGGGGTAGAAGGAAAAATTTAAAATGTGTGGGTTGAGAAAAGAACAGTTTAATAATAGGAAAAAAGTAAAATAATTGTAGTAGTAGTAGTAGTAATAGTAGTAGTAGTAATAATAACAATAATAATAATAATAATAATAGTAATGAGAAACAGAGGACTAAAGCCCCAGGGAGGCAGTGATGCTCAGTGACGCGGGTGCTCAGCACCTGCTGACTGATCCCAGACCATCCCCAGCAGCTCCCCCAGCTCCATCCTGGCCATGCTGCTCTGTGTAGGGCACATCCCTTTGGCCAGGTCGGGTCAGCACTGCTGGCCTTGCTCCCCCAGCCTCTGGGGCACCTGAGCAATGCAGAGCACGGGACACTGAAATGTCCTGGATTTAGGGCGAGCACTGCTGAGCAACTTCCCAAACATCTCCGTGCCACCGGCGTGATTCTCACACTGAATGCAAAGCACAGCACAGTACCAGCTACCAGGATGAAAATGAACTCTTGTCGCAGCTTAAATCTGGTCATGTCCAATTGGAAAATAACAAGGAAATTTTAAATATAAATTTTATAATTGGAGTGAGTTTGATTTGCCCAATTTAGAAATATTGATAGAGGAAAATAAATCTTCCAAGACAGTATATATCACTAAATAGCTAGGAATAGCTTCTACATGCACAACGCTGTAAATTTTTTCTCATTCCCAGCTAATATTTTCTCCTTAGTTATGGTTATTTTTATTGACTGGCAATGAGACTAAATGTAATGCTGGGAAATGCAGAGAAAATTTGTTTATGAGTTCAGTTAATGAGCTGTGAAGTATATGATGTGAATGGAATTTTTTTCCTGCATCTCAGTGCATCATTGCAGAATTATTAAGAAAACAAATATAATCATGAAATTCAATTAGAAAATGGCATAAATGGTTATGTATCCTCAAATCTTAAAGTGTCTATATAAATATGATTGAAAATTATTTTGTATTTTTCTTCATTCAAAAATATTTTCTCTTTCTGACATTTTCTCTAGCCTCTGCGTCCTAAGTAGGCTTTTGTTTTTAGTGTCTCTAAATCACTAGTTTGCTTGTGCTTTAGACATACTAAACAAAATTTGCTACTATGGAGTTCCAATAGCTCAAATAATTTTCTCTTTTCATGTAATTTTGATTGATTTAATGAGGGATCTAAAGAAATAATTTTCTGTGTATACTTCAGTATTAAGATGAAGACAAAGACACTATTCAACTTCTATAAAACCAATTGATGGGCCAGATGTAAAATCAATTAACTCTGGTGAAGTATAACCTTGTATGGCTTGCTATAGTTTTCACTCTCAGCAAGACGAGCTGGCCATTGCTTCTGCTTCAGCGAAGTGTTAATAACAAAGTCATAAAACCAAAATTATGAGGGAATCCACAGGAGTTTGGAGTTCAGACAAATATTTCAAGGGTCTGATGTTTTTTGCACTTCTCCAGCCTAAGAAAATCTTATTTGAATAATAGCTCACCATTTTTACATGGCTTAAATCTTCCATGATGCATCTTCCATTGTTCACTCTTAGTGTTTATTTCTGTTCTTTGGGATTTTGGGGGGCGAGGGGGTGGAAAGTCATAATACAACAGCATCCCTCCCAAAATCAGCATACAGATACCTTCAGCATTTTCATCACACACACCCTGTCACTCTTTCATGCCCTTTAAGCATGTAGGTACTTCTTGCTACATTTTAAAATAGACTTTTTGTATGTGTGTGTTTCAAGTTTCTTTAAAGTATTTCTCTTAGAAGTAAAATTGCACTGAATCCAGCATAATATTTCCTCAATTACAAATTGTTTCATTTGATCATACTTTTCTTATCTGTAAAATGTCTGGATCTGAAATATTTTGAAAGAATATCTGTAATAACAGTCATCATCTCCTCCTACTTGCATGTTCATACTGTGAGATTACTTAGTATCTCCTTTACATGAAATGTATAATTTTCAGGCCCTAGTTCAATATGTGTCTAACCCAAAGTGCGTGAATCTTCCTGCTGGTGATAAGAGAGGGCATTAATTTTGTGTTTTTAAAGATGGGTACCTCCATAGACCCTTTCTTGAACTTTACTCTTGTTGAAATCACCCTGCTGATTTCAGGAAGAGCAGAAACAGGTTTATTAGATGAGAATGTCCCAGTGAAAATAAATACACTTGCTTTTTCTAAAATAAGCAGAGTGAAAAAGTTTTCAGAACCACAACACTTGTTGTAGAGAACTCTTTGGAAAGTTGACCAGCGCTGATAGAATTACTGGGTTTGCTTTTCTTTTATGGTAGAGAATAGGCTTGCAGATAGAAAAGGTGATCAATGTCCAGGATTTTCCCCTTATGCGGTCCGTGCTGGAAATATTATTGACTTCCAGAAAATTATTGTCCATATTGCCTATTTTCTCCAAATGAATTAAAGAAGATAATAGGTAATGAAGATTATAGCTCTGTTTTAAGGAAAAATAAAATTGACTCACTTCTAAACTTCAACATGAGAAAATGTACAGTATTTTTAGGATATCTAAAGCCAGAAAAAGTAAATGTTAAGAAATCAAACCAAACATGTTTATCAGAAGGTAGATTGAATATCTTCTTGTAAAGTATATTTAAGATCTATTTTTTTCTTTACAGTTGTGTAAATGATAAGAGAAGTAAAAAGCAGTATCTTTTAAAATTTTTTTAAGAGTATAGATATTTCTTGATAGTTCTTTTAGGATTTTAGTCAACAGATCTAGGAAGAAATTATTCTCTTGATATTGCAAAATGCAAGAAACATTTTTTCTTAGGCAACAAATAATTCCTCATTTACTAGTTTGAACTAGAATAGAACCACTTGTACACAGACTTTTATAATATTGTGATTAAGTTTCTTCTTCATAATTTCTACTTTCTTAATTTAGACAAGTGTACACTAGACAAATTAAAATTCCACCCACCTTGTTAGTTTGCTGGCAATTAAACTTTATTCACTCTAAGAAATATTTTATTTATTCTACGAGATGCTTCCAGCTGATATTTTGTCAAAATTAGCAAATTTTATGCACAAGGTGCATTTGATAGTTAAAAATGGATAACACTTTATTTTTCTCAACATTTGTACCAAGTAAATACTGAACTAACATGAGATCAGTGCATTATGACTGTTAAGGATGATTCAGAATACGGAACTCTTTAATAAGTAAGACCACAGAGTTTATTTTTTAATAAGAAACCTACTTAATGATCCATTTTGCACTAGTATAAACAGAAGTGGCTCGTGGAAGTAGCTCTGCAAAGCAATAGTGAATCAACTTACAGAATTTCTCCATGAATTTGAGAATCCTTATTCAAAAATATATTTCTTACTGACTTCAATGGGACCACAAAAGATGTGCTAGCTCTTCCAATTTACTGTGAAAAGAGAAGAAGCAGACAAAACAGTAATGTAACACATATGGAGAGTAAGCAGCAGAGAAAGAAGAAATATGGAAATGTTTAAATGGACAAATGCAGGAGGAGTTTGTATGTGTAAAGAACTAAAGCTGAAAGCAAAACACTGCTGCCAGTTAGATTGAGAAAGCTTGTGTTTGTGAAAGAAGTCCGAATTTTAAAGGCAGGTTTTTTTTACAATTATTATTAAAATGTGGGTTTGGAGTAGGGAGTAAGTTATACACTCTTATTTTTATTGTAGCATTCCATAAAGGGAATGACAATCATGCCCTTTTTATTAAGAAATGTATAGTTTCCATCAAGAAAACCTTTTTCTTATAGGGAGAATTCCAGTTACACAGGTCCACTCCCATAATTTATAAAATCTCAATCAGAAAGCTTCCTAATACATAATCATACATTTATCACATTAACATAAACACTAGTGGTTACTATCCTGTACATAAGATGCTTCACAGGGAAATATTTCAGAAGGTTAAAGTAATAAATTTTTCTCAATATAATAAATCAATCATATTTGTTTAATTAATGCATATTGTCAATGTGATCGTGTATCATATGCACATTAACAATAGGTTCAGAATTTTTGCATGATAGATAGTAAAAAAAAAAAAGCCACCCAAAATACACAAAATAGAGTTGAGAATTCTCATGGAAATATAAATTTATTCTCAATATGGTCTTGCTATTTAAGTGTTGATTATATGCAAGTTATTTAATGGTTTATGTTTATTGATTGTACTGGAACTCCCCATTTCTAACATGAATAGCTGGCATTTAAAATGCCTAAATACTTAATTAAAATATATCATGACATGTAAATATTTCAGGGTTCATTACTGTGTTTCAAAATTCCATGGTGAGCCAGGGAAAATTATATGTTTTAATATGCCTACCTTTATTTCATTAAGGAATTATGTGGATAATAAGGAATGGTGTCTCTAATGATGTAGTCAATAATAACACCAAAAGTCTTATTGATTATTCATGAACAATTGCCCACAGCTTGTACATATTACTCATATACTAATAAAACAGTTTCAGTGCATACAAAATGAAAAGAAACACAGCTTTTTTTTCCTGTGCAATATTTATGTGTGCTAAAAATAGAACCGAGCTGCATCTACAAGTGAATCCATCTTTCAGAGTAAATCTTAATTAAATATGTGTGGGAACGAGCAGTTCTGTGTGCTGGTGTCATGCACACTCTCTCTGAAGATTTCAGGTACAGAACTATCATGTATCTATCTATACATCTATCTATATATCAAATTTTTTCTCTTTTTTTCCTCCTTTTTGACAATAGGCAGATCAAAATGACACATAATCATTAAAACCTGCTTGGGATGATGGAGGGATTTCAGATTTTTTGCAGGGTGACAAGAAATAGGGAAATGACCTGAATGTATGCAATTCTTAAATGTTGTCAGATATTCATCATATTTATATGCTTTGCCTGCCTCTTTGCTAAGGGTGATTTAATACTACATTAAAGTAGAACCTGGGAGGACATCATAAACAGCTCTTGTTTAAAGGGCATTGTGAAGGAGAGCCTTTAATCTGATTGATGAAATAAATGGAAAGTAATCTATCCTCTATTCAACAGCTTGTTGATGATATGAAAGAATTCCTACTGAAGCAAGCAAAGCTTTAAAGAGAAAGACCTCTTTCATCCTGTCAGCCTCTCATTTTTAGAAAAAGTTAAGTTTTTCATCATGGTTCAGGGGAGTTCTTGTAAAACGTTCATTGAAAATTTAAGAGCAATTACAGTGTCAGACAGCTAGAAAAATTGCTTTTACTGAGTGAGAGTTCTCTGACAGATGCATTGTGGGAGAATTGATTCTTTCTAAGGGATAAGTGAATTGTCATTGTTAGTCTCTTCTCATGACATCTAGCTAGATGTCATCTGCTTTGTAACAGAAGATTTGAATCAGACAACTGTACTCAACACTAGACAGTGTCTAGATTAGTTCAGCAAAGAAATAAGCCTGTACTCTGCATGGCATCAACTGAGCTTTTAAAGATTATGGATGAGCAAGGGTTTGAGAAAAAAGTTTGAAAAATCAAAACTAAAGCTTTATAGCCACTTCAGAAAGCCTGGATGTTTAACCTGTAAGGAAGTCTGTCAAATCCTTGAGGAAACCACATAGAGAAAGATCAATAGAATACCTACTGGCTCCATTAGCTTGATGTAAAAAGGGGAAGAGGGAAACCAGCTCTTCCACAAGAGGAGATACATTATTCCAGGGATTAAGCGGGATCAGTTCTCTTGCAGAAAAGAAGACAAGAAAAAGAATGAAGATTCTTGGTGGGCCAGAACTGGAGTGAAAGGGCTTGTCAGGTAATCTAACTGATGATAAGAGAGCAGTTTATTGAATAGGAGGTGTCTCTAATTAGGTGTTCATTAGCATAAGGGTAGGTGCCAATTCTAATCTTGAGTTAGCAGCAGAAAATAGGCTGTCATTCACTCTGCAATCCCTGAGTTAACTTCTTCATACTATATGCTTGCTGAATCCAGTCCTCATTTTTATGTGGGTTTTTTCTGTTTGGACTGCAAAGATACATTTGGTGTGTATGAATGTCATTGGCATTTTCCCAAAATAGCACTGTCAAATTCATTAATATTCACCGTATTAAAATGTTATTTTGTTTGAATATTGTGTGCATGTATGTGGTTAAAAAAGAAGGTATGTCATTTTAAACATGATAATGTTTCAATCTGAAAGCTTCATTTCAGTTTCTGAAACTGATTTGATTGTAAATATAGATTAAAAAAAGAAAGCAGCTATTCCTACTTGAAATAAATTCACAAGTATCAAATTATTGTTCAAAAAATATAAAAAATCAGATAAAATCCGATAAAGTATTCTCCAGTTCATAGTTAAACCAGTATACTCTTCACCAGCTCAAATTTTGGTAATATTTTGTGGCCAAGATGTAGTCAATACCAGGCTTTTATATTTTGCACTCCTAACTCTGTGCACTTTGTATATTTGAAGGCATGTATATAGATTTTAATTTAAACACTGAGCATTTCTTTAGTTTCTCAGGAGTTAAACAGTGATGCATTTTTAGTTCTTTATATGTTCAATTATTTAATCCTTTAATATGAATGACATTATCATCTAGATTTAAATAAACTTGCTCCCCTTGGAGGGTTTCTATTTATTATTATGTATCTCTTGAAAGGTTTGTTAGGATGGCCTTAATGTTTTAAGTGGAAATAAGCATAATATTTCAGCTTTGGGAAGTATGGGCCTGAACTAAATTGTGTTTCCTTTTCTTAACATGTTTAGAACATCATAAGAGTTTATGTGCCAGTAAAATATTCTTTTAAAGCAGTGGAAAAGCAAACTGTCAGGGCATCATTTTCAAGAAGTCACTGAAGCTAAAAATCACTGACCTGTGTTAGTTGCAATACTGCTCCTGACATTTTTGCCATTAAGATTCAATAGATCTCTTTATCGATGTCCATAAGGCATTTGGATGAATCAATAATGATGATGGAAAGCAAACTGTAATTCTATTTTTAAAATGCTGCTAAATAGAGCAGCACACAAAATTGATGCAAGTTCTTAATAGTTTTCCTTTGAGTATTCTAATGTTTTGTATTTTCATCTCAGTGAGTCTCCTTAGATATTTTTTTACAAATGTAGTTTGCTGTGTTTGTGTCTTCTAAGTAAAAATTTTGCTAAATTTTTAGGGTGACACTGAATCTTTGACAAACTAGAAAAATTGGGGATTTTTTTAAATCATTTTTTCATAGTCAATAATTTTTTTAAAATTTTTTCTCATCTAAATTTATTTCTGCAATTGTTGGAACTGTAAGTATGTAGGGACAGATAATTACAGATATTGAAAAAGGCCATGCATCATAAGTAGCATATAAATCAACAGTCTTTTTTAGTTTTAATTTTACCTTAAGGAAAATTAGGCATCAATTCTGTTTTGTAATGCACAATAAGTTATATGCAATCTTGTAAGTAAACTGATTTACTGATTCACATTAGAAAAATGATCCAGCATTCAGTAAAGCTAGTATAAGCCTCTGCTGATTTCACTGCATTTTCACTGAGCCAAATCTAAAAGTCATGAACAAGACTATTTCTAAACATTGCATTATTTTTACTTACTTCAGAGAGGGTGTTGCAGTTAGAAGAGAGGGATTGTTTTGAGATTTTGGCTTGTGCTATTTCTGAGAGTAATGTTTCTATTTTTGCTGCAAATTACTAAATAAAAAGAGTTGGTGACATATACAAGTGTTAAAATATTTATCTATGGCAGAATAAAAATGTTGAGTGAAATGGGTGTTACTTGCATAAAACTCACTACAATTTAAAGAATTTGGGTTTGGGGTATTTTTTTTAATATATCTAGACAAAGATCTATTTATCCCAAACATGTTTTCAATAAACATAAAGGTAAACTAAGACCAGTGATATAATATCTTTACAAGCATAATACATAATTTTTAGGAAATCACAGCTGAGAAATTATTTCTCTTATTGCTTTTTCTCATTTACTGGTAAGTGTACCTGCAACATCTCAGCTTTGGAGAGATTGTTCTGAGGAAAGATTTAATATGAAACCCTTTTTTTTAATATGCATATAATTGACAATTTAATATGTGCTCTCCAGTTCATGATAGTGTATTTTAATCAGTTATTTCTCACGAGGGGATTTTCTGTTTCTTATTGATTTTGTTTCAGACCAGATCCCTGCTAAATATGTCAGAATAACCCAAGTTTTGTTTTATTTGGTCAGAGTTTCTTTTCTGACAGACTTATAGCAATATTTCTTTACTTCACATAGCAGTTTCACTAATTATGCCTAGATGGACTTGATATTTCCTTTCAGAGACTGTTGCAGTCCTGGTATTTGTTTTCACGTATCATTGTGTTATACAGTTAGTGAAATTATTTACTCTATATCTATCAAGTAGTTATCAAATACTGCAGCAGAAACGCTAACTTTTGAAAAGCAGTCCCTGTGTGTGTAATTGCTAAGAAGCAAAAGGAAGTTTACGAAATAGTTAAAGTTGGAATATATGGTTTCATTCTGGTATTTAACTGCCAAAGTTGAATGTGATGGAAGGCATCTGTGGCTGTGTTTGTGTAAGGTTGTCTTTAGTGGCAGAGTGTATTATCTAGTGTCACTTTATGAAACTTTCAGTGGTACAGCCTTTTTCTTTTCCAGTATGTGTGTAAGAATTACTTTAATCTTTTTTCTCTATGAGAAAAGATAAATATTATCTGCTGTATATACCTGATGAAACACTTATCTTTTTGATAATTAATGAACCCATTTTAAGTCCATGTTATGCTATCCATCTTTTGTGGTACTGAAATGGATGACAGTGTGATTATGTCTTTGAAAGATAAGTAAATGTGTGTGCTCTTAGATCATCAGGCTTTTAAAATACCAGGAAAGTAGAAGTATAGCAAAACTGGGAGTATTCCTTAATCTTGACTTATAATACAGAGTGGTTTGCACTTTCATTTTAAAATGTGCATTTTCTTGTACTACTACATACACGGGATTTCAAAGGCCTCTGCAAAGGTTTGTATTAATATTTTACATTTCATTTATGACTTTCCTCTGTATATCACAGAATAATTAATATGCAGTATATTGAATATTACATGATTGAGCATTGACTTTTATACATTTGACATAAAAGAAATTTAAAATTCAGTAAGAAAGGAAGAATGTTGTGTTTTTTCTGAGAATTCTCAACACCATTACAAGTCAAGTTAAGCTTTGAATTCTATTTCAGTGTTCTTGTCAATAGAAACTGGCTTACAGAGATAGAATTATAATTGATGGGTTTCTCAAAACACCTTTGTCAGTAAAGAAAAGTATAAGCTTTAGATTTCATTATTATAAAAGTATATTTTAAGAAGTCAAACAGATCCTCTTGAGTATCTTAAATGGTATAATTTTGGCCGTCTGTGTTACAATATGGAATAATGTCCAATTATCTCGTTTATCACAGCTTCTGAAACAGCTTACACTATAAATTATGTTTATTAAGGGCAAAATTATACTGTCAGATTCGCACTTGCTTATCTTTGAAAAGTGACTTACAGACCACACTTTACCATTTTAAAGGAGGGAAAAAGAATATAAATTGGAAGAGATCAGTGGACCTTTGGACACTTGATTCTCCTGTACACCAGTAAAAAAGCTACTGCAGCTTGGAGGCAGTATATAACAGCATGTAGGCAGAGAATTTAAACTAAGTTCCAATCCAGGATCATTTCTTGAAAATTAAATCTGCATTTCTGGTTCTACATTTCTATTTAACAAAAGTCCATGCCTCAGAAGATTGTTATGTTTTAAGACCAGCAAATCCAAACTTGGAGATTATATTTAATTTTAAATAAATTTTAAAATTGAGTATTAAATTACCTACAGCTTTCCAGAATATCATCTAGAAACTTAAGGAGTTGCTTTTTCATTTGATTTCTCCACTGACTATTACTTTCTGATTCTTGTTTCTGCACTTGAGAAAGCGCCGAAACATCCCATCTGAACATATTTGGAACCCTCTGTATCCCGATTAATTTTATTTGTCTTGACTCTTGGCTGATAATCAGAAAGACAATACTTAACAACAGACACTATATGATCACAGGTATTGCTTTGTTACTATGACAAGGGATAATTAGGAAACACGTAAAGCTACAGTCATGTTTACTTAGATGCATATATTGTAATGAAATATGAATGGTGATGATCAGCTGATCATCAGAGTAATTTCTATATCATATTTTCAAAGAAGGAATGAAAACCAACCTTTGTTTGTGAGCAAAGTTTCCTTTCAAATGTTTAGTTGTTTACTTAATTCCTTTGCCCATTAAAAATTATAGCAGTGTATTATTTAACTAACCAATATCTAGAAATATTTGTATTTGTCAGTAGTTGTTTCTTCCGTGAGCTAAAACTATGGTATTTGAAAAAGAAATAGATGATTGATTTCAATTCCTTAAGTTCAATTCCTAGAACTTAGACTGTCAGAAAAGATAGTGAATTAAATATTTTGGATGAAGGTTAATGGTAATGCAAGAAAATTTAGTTTTTAAGAAAGTTATCTTGTACACCCTTCTCTGTTTTATGCCAAGTTGGCAATTCAAGTTGTTTGCATGTACTCTGAATTGATGACATCCTTAAAAGATGGAGCAGCGTGACTTAGCAGCCAGGAGTTACCAAAAACAGAAAATCATTGATTTGCTTTGGTTCTTCCACCAAACAGGTCTTTGAATAACACAGTGTAGTCCTTAATCTTTTCAGTTAGTTTCTATTAGAAATCACTTCTTCAGTATGCACAGTCTCTGAAGATCTGGGGCATTTAAACTTAATACTTAAAAGGTTGGACTCTGGTGGTTATTTTCTTTAGAGACCGGTAGCAAAATAATTAGTCTATTTTGCAATCGACAAATATGTTCTTACAGAAGCATGTTCTCTAATATGTAAAATAAGTCATTGTCAAACTTGCTAATTGCGCATGTTTTCTAAGCATATTTTGTTTTAAAGTAACAACATTTTCCAGTTGTGTCTATTCTTCACAAGAGCAAATAACCTATTCCTAGAAATACTGCACAAATCTCCCAGAAAAAGGAGCTTCAAAACTGAGTGAATCTCCGGGGGGAGAAAGAACCATCCAGATGCAGTCCTGTAAAACGTCCTCTAGGATGACCCTGTTTGAGCAGGAAGGTTCGACCAGATTACCCTCTGTGGTGCCTTCTAATCTAGCCCATTCTGTGATTTATTGACCTATTTATCCGAGCAAAGGTCATGATGACATCTTTTGCCTCCAACTCCATGAGTATATATTGTGTACATGGTAACTGAATGTGTGGTTCGTACGATTTCTGGAATACTAAAAATTTCTTCAAGGTATAAATTGCAATCATTTAATGAATTTATTTTTTCTTTTCAATTTTCCATTATTTGTAGTTTCTGTCTCTAAGGTTCCATAGAGATGAAATCTTCATCTATAGATGAAATTCTAAGGCATATTAAGAAAACCTAACTGAAATCACTGAACCCATGGAATGAATGTGTACGTGCTTATCAATATGTGCTGGGAATTGGGACTTCTGTGTAGGCTGAAACTATTCAGAATTTACACATGGTTCTGTCACTGTGGATCTTTTTTTCTCAGAAAAAGAGATTTCGTTCTTGATTCTGAAACTACATTTGTTGCCATTTTTCTATTTCTGAACTGTTGCAGTTGGGAGCCCCTTGGTCCTCTTGGTTGAAACCTTTAATCTATTGAAGCACATGGTGTGACCACCTCAATCATGGCATACTATTCCAAAATGAGCATGATTTATTCATTTTGAAAATTTACAAAATAATAAGTAATTATATAAATACCACATTCCATGCTCTGATGCAATTCATTACTATTTAATCTTCTGAACAAATAAAACAGAGGGAGGGATTCTTTTTTCCCCTTTACTATGCATAGTTCTCTCACTCTTCTGAACTAGGAAAGTTCTGCCTCAACACTTGGTCATAGTACAGTAGTTCAAAATTAAAACATTGCCTGTATTACAGTACGTCAGGTCAGGTATCAGTCTGCTAAAGCTTGGTTCACTAGCCATGAATTGAAACAGTAAACAAACAAAAATTCTTTTGCACAGGTTTTCTGAATAGGGATACACATTCCTGGATACTTGTGTTTTGCCTAAATCTCAGGCATCTGAGCGCAGGCAACCTCTCCTTATGCAGCTGTAAATAATTTAAAACAATTGCATGCCTTATGTTATTACCTTTATGATTATTCACGGTTACTCAAATTAATATTCAACAATACACTAAATATACATATTAAGAAGAAAATCTAAGTTGAAGCAGATTCATGCAGAATATATATATTTTCAACACATGCTGAAACACTGTTCCATACAGCTTTGTTAACAGATTATAAATCTTTTGCTGATAAAGTATAAAAGTATGTACTACTCAACCACATTAAAATGCATTAGAGACATGAGAGTTATTGCATTTTTTTCAAATAACATCCCCCATTTTTGTATACATAGGGCAAACATGAGTGTCCATAAACAAGAGCTAACATCAGCTAGATGTTACAACTAGATGATATACCAGAAGAAATACTGAGAAAAGTACAATAGCAACACAAAATTTTTTAAAACTCAGTGAGATGCTACACAACAGCATTATAGTCACCACATGAGGAAAATCTATTTGGTTACTAAAGACACTTTCCTTTATGTTTTGTTACTAGCTTGAGTCAGGCAAGAAGAGATCTTTCGCTCACTAATGCAACACCTGTTGCAATACTAGTCATATGACCAAATTGCAACCTTGTTTTTCTATTAGTTTTACCAGAAAGAGAAGTGGAAACAAGGAATAAATTGGAGTTTCAGGAAAATTAATTACAGTGTTTTAACCAGACAAATAAGGGCAGGTTAGAACAGCAGGTAGAGAAAGGATTTTTTTGAAAATTGAAAACATTCAATTTTCATAAAATTGAACTAAACAAAAATAATAAAAAAAAAGATACCAATTAAAGCACAACTTACTGATTTTTGCCTTATCAGAAACTTTGTGGGTTTGTCTATGGTTATGAATAGTCTCTAGCTCAGCAGATATTTCTGAATATCAGAAAGTTCCTATTCCTGATTTAGTTAAAATGGAAAATTCCTTTGAAAAGTCTGTATAGAAATACTTTGATTTCCGTTTTAGTTCACTTGTCAAGAGCAAAGAGAGTGTTGCCATTCTTGTACTTTAAGGATGTGAGGTGTCACATCTGACAAGCAGAAATAGATTGGAAGTAAGTCCATTAATATATCTAAAATCATTTTGTAAGTGATCATTTTTAATATACATGAGGGAGTTACACCTACACATCCAGGAAAGAATATACTCACTTTGAATGTGGCTCATGTCCCACTTCACTGCATATAAGCATGTAAGTCCTTTCTGATTTAAATTATTTCTCCTCCAACCTTTTTTCTCCATGCCTGAGATATTTTAAAGCTCAGTCCAGCAAAGATTTTGACCAATATCAGCCGTACTTGGAGAAAATTGTATTTAAAAATGACAAGAGGTCTAACTCGGAACTCCTTAGTAGTACATAAATAAACTATGAGTTTCTTCTCTGGCCCAAAAGTGACAGATTCTCTACAAAAATATTGACATCTCCAACGCATAAAACTGTGCTCTCAGTTTGTGCCTCATGTGCTAGACAACTATGAGCAAGTCACTTCATCCTTTTACTTGTATATTTAGACTATAAGCTTGTGGGGAAAGAGATTGCCTTTAAATGCAAATTTCACAAGAGTGCTCCAGCCGCAACTATACTTTAGATTCAACACACCATTTCAGTACAATAATCCATAAAAATATACCAAGCAAAAAGTAATATGAGTGAGTCCTGATTCCAGAATGAAGAGAATCACCTACCTTTAGAGGCCCGTAGGCAGTGTCTGCACACCCATACTAAAACCTTCTGCCTCACAGAAAAGAGAGAGAGATGGAGATGGAGATGGAATTTGTCCCCATCTCTATGGCATATGAAGTGCAACCTGGCCTCACACAAAATTGCTGTGCCTCTATATAGGACAGCTCTCCTTGCTATATAAAATACTATAGCTATTAATTCATTAATCTTCTACATTCTGCATTTTTAATGGGCTTCGTATTGATTTTTATTATTGTTGGAAAGGACCCATTTATAGAGCAGAGGGTTCATAAGTAGAATGTGGTTTGAATAGGACTATGAAACATGAAAAAGTCTCCTGAATTGTCCTTTGCCATTCCTAGCAAAAAAGATAACATTGTCTACAGGAACTTCTTGCTCAGCTCCTTTATGAAACTGTGCTAAATTTTGTTGTTGACCTTAGAAATTTACTACATGCATTAATGGGTACTGTGTAAAGAAATTATTCCCGAAGGCTTCACTTTCCGACTTTTCAATGCCCTAACCTTTGTTGTTCTTTTATTTCCTTTTCTGCTGTCATCTAAAGGTTTTGATGTCCCCTTGTTAACCTTCTCTTTCAATATAAATTCTGCCACATATTAAATATAGGTTAAAAAATCTAATGTAGTTGCGCCAATTACTGAGAAAAAAGAAATGCCAGAATTTTCTATCTGTGAAACCTTTGATTAATTTCCTAGTATACACACATTCTATGCAGTGCTGACTTTCACTACCACATTCTAATTTTTCTTTAAGCAATTTGAGACTATTTACTGTGCAACACTTATTCTCTGCAAATTAAAAAGTCAGTTCACCATTTTACTTGAACTTCATTGCTTATGTATGATCTTAAGAAATACTTCCAGAGTTCAAATTCTGCTTTTAAAATAGAGCCTTTTAAACTGAAAATAACTGAGGCTGGGAGGCATGTCTAGAGTTCGTTTAGTCTAGCTACCCCACTCAAGCAGGGTCACTCAGGGCCAGCTGACCAGGTCTGTGTCCCAATGGCCTTTGAATGTCTCCATAGACAAAGAATTCCTAACCTTCCTGAGTAATCTTTTCTTGCCACCACCACAGGAAAAAAAGTGATTCCTGATTTTCAGAGAGAATCTCCTGTGTTGCTCTCTGTGCTTCTTGCCTCTTACGCTTATGGCGGTCACAGCTGTTGGGCCTGGGCCTGTCCTTTGTGCACACTCCATTCAGGTGGTTTTATACATTAATGAGGTCTGCCCTGAGCTTCTGCTTCTTCAGGGTGAGCTATCCCAACTCTCTCAGTCTTTCCTCATAGGAAAGATCCTTCAATCACTTTGGGTTTTGGCCCTTTGTTGGTCTCTGGTATATGTCCAGGTTGCTTTTGTGCTCAGGAGCCCTGACCTTCGTGTCAAACTTCATGATACTTTCAGTACACCAGCCTTCACGCAGGCAGAATATGAGCAACAGTTTCTCAAGGATTTGTGAAGAGCTGCTTTAAAAGCAGATCTAGCTGATATGCAGGACCTTGACAAGGATTTAAAAACAGAAGGCAATTTGGAAGAAAGTAGTGTTCATAATTAAGAAAAAATAAGGAAACAAAAACCACAAAAGCAACAGAATAAGAACATTAACTTGAGTAAATTAATAGGCAAGATCTCATTGAAATCAGGCTGTAAAACATGGTACTTACTGAAAAAAATCTATATTAAAAATTAACTGCAAGGAATTTTTTTCAAATACAAGAACAATAAGAATCAATTTTTTAAAAAATGACCATGTTTTTATTGACAGATTCTAAAAATAAAAATAGAGTAGTCAAAAACATTGAGAATAAAATCTAGATCCAGTGTAATTATTAGACAATGGTAAATATAAAATGTTTAGAAAATCAGAATTATAGAGAAGCAAAAGGGTTTGCAAGTGAAAAAGGACAAATATTGCAGGAAGAAAAGATTGTAGAAACACAATCAACGTGTCAAAGATTATGAAAGAAATCTACATGCATTTATATCTCACATCATATTTTGTTGAGAATGTGCCCAGATAAGATACTTTGGCTCCTGCTGTAAATCTATTAATAAACATCAGATTAAACAGATATGTCTAAAGTTAGTTATATATTTAATGCCTAGTGTCGCCTGGGTGCACTTTACATGAAGGAACAGGAGAAAAAGGAGAAAAAGGGAGGAAAGAAAGGGGGTGGGAAAAGTGTCTCTTCTAGGCATAACCAGTAATTAAGGTCAAATAAAGTTTACTCTAGAATTTGTAAACAACCAACCAGCACTATCCCAGTGTTATTAATTACTATCTTCTAGGATGCCAGATTTGATTTCAAAGAACACAGAAGGAACCTGTCAAAATAATGGTCTGAGTGAGGCCATGTTGAGGTCTGTATGGCCAAATGGCTGAAAGTAATCATTACTTTCATTAACAATTTAAAACATGTAATAAAAGAGCAGAGAGAGGGAGGCAGTTGACTGGACAATATTAGGATTCAGAAAATCTCAGCTAACTGGAGAAATGTAAAATATATGCAAGATAACTAAAAGGCAAGATACTACAGTTGAAAGGTCAAATACATACACAAACACTGAGAAGAAATTATTTTTCAACACAATCAGATCGAAAGACCCACGCTGGCCCATACCGTCATGCAACTTAAAAAAAAAATTGATTCATGGATTCTTAGCACAATCATTACCATAAGAACTGTTGGTTGACCTTAATGCTGCCAAATCATCTCCCATAGTACTTGTTCATTTCAGTAGCTACATATTAAAAGGGGTGCAGAATAAAATGCAAACAATAAAGCACCAGAATGACGAATGATAAAAAACCAGAACACTAAAGACAAATGAAAATTAATTAATTAATGCCATTCTCCCATTTTTTGGTAGGGTCATATTTAATGGAAACAATTCTAATCCTTCTCTAAATTGTTGCTCTTTAATCCTGCTCTGGGCATTTTTGGATGAGGAGGAAAGGTTCATAATAATTTTTTAAATGATTGATATTGAAAAAGCGTCTCTTAGACAGGATCTAGTATTCAATCCCAGAGGTTGCACCTTTAGGAACATGATGAGAAAACAGTTTTGGAAATTGCTCTGAGTACGACAGTGTTACTAAATATCTGCCAAAATAAAGTATTTTATATATCTCAAGATGCAATTTTTATTTTTAATTGCTCCTAAACTTAATTCCAAAGGGTTTTCATAACCTTATTCAAGGTTTCTAGACCACACAACATAACTTACAAAGGTATACTACCCTTTAGTATGTAAGTGTCCATCTTTTCTTCATAATTTAATTCATCACTTACAGTAGTTCAAAATCCTTTAAGTCTGTCAAATTTGAAAGGAGCCATCTGAAAATAATCTTGTCTTTCAAACTCTTTTTCCTAGCAAATGTCATCAGTGCACAATGCCTTCTTTTTCACAATTCCTATATAGATAAAACAAAATACTTGAAATGGTAAGACTCTAAATTTTCCCTGTTTTAAATTGAATGAAATTCCACTTCCATCCATAACCAAACATTTCTTCTAGTCTATTAAACTAGCTGTTATTTTAGGCTTGGTCTGTTTGTCTATCAGATTTGACAGTAAATCAAATTTTTTCTAGATTTTGAGATATGCCTCTTCTTTATCACTCAGCTATACATTACTGAGGAAAAAAAAAAGTCTGTGATTTCATAAAGACTGTTCCTTAACCAGGCCTAAACTTTCAAGTAGTACTCTGTTCTACTGATAGCAGGCAAGCCTGAAAAAGCCAAGAATGCCAAATTCTCTGGGCTTTCACCCCAGAAAGAATTACAGATAGTTCAGCCCAGAGGCAAGATTTGCACCCAATGTGCAGAGCCGCTCAGGGTAACATTGCCTGGAAAGTTATTTCTTCAAAAATGTAGTGGCATGGGAACACAAATTCTGCACAAAAATCAGCCAATTTCCCTTGTACATTCTGAGCAAATAACAGAAATTTGAAATTAGAAATCACCTACTAACCCCTGGGATGAAAAACTCCATTTTGACATTTTATGAATGGAATGTTTTCACTTTCTTTGAATTAGATGTCAAAGAGACCTAATTCTACTAGAAGAGGTCATGTGAGATGGCTGGTACATGCTAGAAGATCCTATAAATAAACAATATTTTACTGAAAAAAAAATTAAGCATTTTTTTCATGTTCTCAATGAAATTTTCTGAAATTTCTGAAATCTCAATGAAATTTTTTTCTGAAATCAGTTTCTCCAAATATTTTTGTCATTTTTTTTTTCTACATGTAAAACATAAAGTGTTCAGGCTGTATTCTTCTGAAACAAAGAAGTTATTGAACTTTTCTAAATCCTTAGTGAAATAGAAAACTCAAAAATTGAAAAATTAGTTGAGACCATAAAACTTGAAATAGAAGACATTATTACAAAAACAGCTTGTATGACAATGACTGTCATCACAGTAGCATTAAAATATATTCATTAATACAGTTGAACTTCTCTGAATTACAGCAAGCAAAGATTTTTGGAAACTAAGTAACAGATAACTAAGATGTCAAAATTTTATGTAGTCTTAAGAATTTGTGGCAGGTCTGAAGTCCTTTTGGAGTTGCAACATTTTTCCTGAGACTTACATTTAGAATAAAACCCATAAATATTATCTAGGGGTTTTTCTGCTTCTTCATTGGAAGAATACAAAAACATTGACATTTAGTAAGGCTTAGTATGCAAATTAACTCATTTATAAACTCTACCATATGCATAAGCCAATGTAACTTATACATGTTACATTATATGTAAGATATGGGAGAGCCTTTTTCATATTTCGTTTGTACTTTAAAGCCAAAGCACGCTTTCTTTGCTGCAGTTTTTAACAGCTCCTGAAAAAAAAATATATGCATAGTTTGTACAAACCAGAGCCCAATTAATCAAAATTTTGAGATTTTCACATAGAAAATTCATATTAAATGGCTGTAAGTGGACAGCTGAATAATGGAGATTCCTTAAATGTAACCTTCCCATTATGAATGCTCCTCTCTTTGCAAGAAGGCAGCACTATAGCTTCATTTCTCCTGCAGAAAAGTACTCATTCTTTTTCATGCTGAAACACTGCAGCAAAGAGATAATATTGTATATAGCTCAGTTCGGTTACAGCTCTGGGCCTGGAAGATTTATTTTAAATATCAATGCGCAAAGTTAAACATCTTGATAAGCATTTGGCTACAAATCTCCCATCAAAACATATCCACTAAAATGGACTAAAGATCTCAGTTCTGTAGACAGCCCTCTGATTACTTTCTTCTTTCACCTGTAGGCTATTCAAATTCTAAAATGGTATTCAATGAACAAGGAGCAAGCCCTCTCCTCACAGTTTGGTGCCATAGGCAAAACGTTTTGTGAATCAGATTTTACAATCTGAAATGAGCCACCTTGAAAACAGATAAATCCAAAGGCACTCCAGGCTGTCACTGACAAGTATTTTGACATTAGATTCTCAGACAATAACATCTCTGTCCCTGTGCACACCCGTGGATCCCCCAGACTCGAAAAAAACAAACAGCGCAGATCTTACATGGAGCACAGCCAAGGCAGAGTTAAAGGCTCCTTCCTCAAAACCTGATGAAGAGATCAAAAATTTCCAGAGCTGCTGGACAGCTTATGCTAGCATGAGTTAGAAACATAACGAAAGAAAGAAATGATACTATTGGTTCTTGCCATTTTCTCCAAATCTCAAGCCAAAAGTTTTGTGATTAGGAAACCAAGACCATGAAAGACTTATTATTTCCTTATTGTCTCATTCTTCTCGCACAGTATTTTTTCTATCCAAGATGGATACAACTTGGTGCCAACCAGGTCATCAAAATCCTGAATGGATGATCAGATTAGGAAGTCCACACTGCATGGGATGAAGGACTGAGTAATCTGGTTTGATTCATTAATCAACCCTCCTTTAAGAATCCTTTAAGATCTCTGTTTAAGAGATCTCCTGTGATCTCTTCTAGCCCCAAATCCAACCTGAGTTTTCCTAAGTCAGCAAAATTTATAGGGATAAAAGATTTTGTTTTATACTTCTTGCTGCCTTTTTTTTAAATTTATCTTACATTGTTTTAATACATTTTACTTTATCTTATTATTTTATCCAGTTTCACCGAAGTTGTGGAAATCATTGGAGCATGACCCAGATATTTTTCCATACCCACAGTGTCTACCTAGCTGCAGGAACAGACACTCATTTCCTTGGTCTTCTCTAGCTAAAAATAATTTGAATTATTCCCTGCTTATACAATATAACTTGTCCAAAGAAATTGTTTTGGGTGGAGCATCTGTTGTGGGGCAGAAAGGATAAGCCACCCTTAAAATATTACTTGATTTTGAGTTACTTCCTCAGGTGAATGATGCAGTCAAGTGTGGTATATAAGAAATATTCTTTTGTGATATATTTTTAATGTTTCCTGTACAAGAAACATTGTTTACTACTTAAAATTGATATTAGATACTATCATCAAAGCTGAATAAGACGTTAAGCCAAAAGATTTAACCACATTAATTGTATCACACCAAATTTTTGTGAATGAATTCCTAAAAACCTGAATTACAATCCTATGTTCTTTAAAATATTTTGATATTTTGCAACTTGTGCCCCATCATCTATAATTTCTTGTCTTCCACTAAAGCACAGAATCTTCAACTAATTAATATGCAGTAAAACTTATATTTTTCTTTACCCCACACAGTGGTAGGGAAAATTTCAAGTGAGTAATAGTCAGGTCATATGAATATGATATGGGAGACAGAGCCACCCCCGAGGATGTGACTCAGCGCAGAGAACAGAAATACAGGATGTCCAAGACATCCTTTAAGGAACACCACAAAGGAAAATGTAGCTTTTCAATAGTTGGAAGAAACTTTAATAAGATCTCTCAATATTTTTTTTAAAGTCTGACTTTTTATATAGTTTAAAATCTTTTAATATTACCAAATAACATTATTAGAAAGTTTCCCTAAGGTGTAAAATTTCAAATTTTTCTTCCTGACATGTAAGAGAAAAATTTAGATTTCAAGTTTCTCTTCAGTTGGACTTTCTTCATTTCAAGAAGTGTTGTTAACTTCTTAGCCACGTCAATGAAATTTGAAATAGGAAGATTATTTCAGCTTTTTTTGGCTCAGATGTGTTGTAATACTCTATTGCTAATTACCAATGTTTTTAAGTTGTAAAAGACAAAATATTCAACTCTGACTATTCAATCCTAACTAATATTTCTGGTTTGAGGATAGATAAATAATTACTTTCTTAGCCTTTTGTGTTCTGCAGTAAGGAAAACCTTTCATGACTTTTATTTGCAGTCCAGAGTCCGTAAATTTGGAATCTGAGTTTAGTATTTGGATTCTGTAGACACGAAACAGTTGTGTTAGTTTTTAATTTCTAAACATTTATTGAAAAAAATTACATAGTTCCACTGTTTTTAGGTTTGGATACATAGGCATTTAAGATATATATGATTTAAAAGATGTGTGGATTTTTGAAATACAGAAAGAAATGCATTAATGCATTGATTAATGTAATCAATGAGTAAATCTTGTGAAAACATTATGTTTACATTAAGGGATTAATTATGGCATAAATGTTTTTTAAAGTAGTGCTAATTTTTGAAACTGAGTTAACAAATACCATGTAATAAAATCTTGGGTCTATATTTCATCATTCAGAAGAAGAAAGCTTTAGAGGTGAAATTTCCAACATTAATATATTCTATAAATATATGAATAGGTGATAATGTCTTACAAATGAAAAGCTGAAGTAAAATATGTGTTCAATTCTATAATAAAATGATTACATTTAATTAGGGACCCCCTTGAAAATAGGACTGCATGTATGTATAGATCATCTTTTTCAGATCACTCATTTGTGTTTTGGATGCCAGTGTATACTAAATTACCAGGAATAGAAGGAATAGACTTAAATATCCTATTATCAAAGTTATATTATCAAAGAATGTATGTGAATCTCTGTGATTTGCAAAGATTTGCCATGAAATCACTAATTACATCTGTAATCCCACATAAAGTTGCCTAATACATAATTATATTGGATGAGCCAGTTGAGAGGGGAAGAAACCTGAGATGGGGGTATAAATTGACTCATCCTTTCTCATAACCCGTGGTGCCTCAATGTCACAAACAATAGAAAAGCAAACCCTTATGGGAAATGGAAACTAGAAACTGAAATTCCAAGCCTAGGTGAGTTTAAACAATTAAATAGATTATTCAAAAAGTGTTGTCACTCAGATTCGCACTTTTCCAGTTTGGCTTCTTTTGGTGCTGTAGAACATAACTGATGGCAAACTCTGATGCCTCAAGAGATGTGATGTTTAAAGGCCCCTCTGTCCTTTGTCTGAAGAAGAATTTGCTGGGAAAACCAATGAATATAAAAGTAGGGCCAGCAAAGAAGTAAGAGGGTTGATATAGGGTCGAAGAGTATCTGTTGAAGTTTTTTCTGTGGTGAGTCAGAAGAGACAGAATTTTTTTTTTCTTTTGTGTAGGAAAAAACAAAATGCATATCTGGAAACCTACCATCCTGAAGTCCATGAGGAACTGCTTCAGTATGAAGTCCTGGCTTCAGAAAACTTAGCAATATAAATCTCACAGGTTTTAGGGTCCAGGCTAAACATGCTCACACATAAGCTTAGATTTCTGAGTTTTGTTTTCCTTCACTAACACTGAGAAAATAATTACCATTCACCATCCATATTTAAAACTGAGCATTTCTGAAAGTTCTTTACAGGGTTCCTGAATTTCAAGACATTCATACATACTCGATATGAGTTGTCCTGTAGTCTCAGTGGCAAAAATAATCCCTCCCAAAATAATTACAGGTTAGATGAGCACCTCAATGAGTTTATCCCAGTGTGCAGGAATAAATTGTACCAATGCTCCCTATTTTACAGAAATAGCCTTTCAACTACAGAGGCCACCTGGAAAGAGAGGCAGTAATCATTGTACATTTAAAAGAGGAAGAAGAGATGATCTTCTAGAATTTAAAAAAGTTACCTCTATTACAAAAATTGTGCTAAACATCTATACAGCTTCATTTCACAGGGTAGAGGCAACACCACAAGATGTGGGCCCGGGTCTCAAGTTTGACACCACAGAGACAAAGCAGTCTAATAACAAATTATTTCTTATAATTCTCAAAAGCGAATGAAGATGGCTAGAAGACTTATTTTATTCCAAAAGGATTTGTTACTCTGTTTTTCCCTCATCTATTGTTCTGCAGGTCAGAGAGCTCGGTGTTCTGATCTAATCTGGACAAGTGATGTTCATGTTCAAATCTCTTTTCAATAGCTACAACAACAGAGAACTCTTTCAGCCAAGGGCTACTTTCTATTTGAAGTAATAATAAAAGTGAAGTAGTTTTAGGCAGAGCTGAGCTGCTGCAGATGAAAGGAGTTTGGTTTTTTATGTTGTTATATATGTTTAATTGAGAAGAGCCGGGAGTCTGAAGATGGGGTTAATGGACACAATATAAGGAAGAAGGTGGCAGGCTTTGGACTGGAGACAAACTCACTGCCAATGAAAACTGTTATCAGCAGTAGTAGTCTACACAAAATGCTTGGCTGCTAGTTGACAGCAGTTGCCTGTGCCAGATTCCTGTGATGGAGGCAGTGTGGACCTGTGCACTCTCATCTAGATGGAATAAATGCAAAGAAATAAAATCTCTTGTTTAAGTAAAACTGGCAAATATTTTTATTTTCTACAACTGTTCTTGCCAGGGCCTGAAAAAGAGCTGTGCACAGTTATACACCTGCACAAGAGACAGATAGAAGTATAACAGAAAATTAGAAATAATTGAAAGATAGTGTATTTTTTTTGTCATCTTTAATGTCAGTTTTTGAAACATTTTTTTGAGAAAGGCTTCCTTGACAGTCTGGAAAACAGCAGAGTACAAGCTAATATCTGAGTTTTAGTGTAATGAAATCAGAGAGACAGTACTTGAACTTGCAGTCTTTTTTTCTACCCTGTGAAATGACAATTGGAAAAATATTTTTAAATTCAGTGGTTAAAGTCACTCACCAAAATCTATCACACTATATGCAATACAGAATTATAGACTCTGTACTTCTATTTACCAATAAAAAACATCTTTTACAGAAAGTGCCACAAGGCTTCTGGGGAAAATAGGGTACGAATGGGAAGAGTTCTTTTTTCCTGTATCATGTTCATTCACATACCATAAATATGGATAAATTTCTAAAACTGAAAAGTCGAATCTCCTCTGGATTTATGAACATTTGATCCAGAAATCATCAACAAATAATTTATTTTTTAACTTTTTTTATCCTTATGTTCCTTAAAACCAACAAGGTTAGAGATTTGGGAGTACATGCTAAAAACTGGAAGCAAGTAGCTGTACCTCAAAAAAAATCATGTGCCCCTACATTAGTTTGACTCAAGAAAAACCTGCTATCAATACATACATGAGGAATGGTGGTTTTTTTCTTTTATGAGGCTGCTCCATTAAACACCAGTTGCAACAGCCACTTCTGACCACATCACTCACTATAACTGGCAGACAGACATCACTCAGCACATAAATACCAGGCAACAGGGACTGTTTTATTGTTTGGCTGATGCAAAGTACAGCTGCGCAAGGTTGACAAAGCCAGTATTTCTTTGTGACGGTTCATTATGTGGATTCTTAATATTAGAGCTAATCCTGAACCACATATTCAACAAAAACTTCAACGGCATGTGTGCCAAATCAGTAAACAATCCAGGTTCAAACCAGTAAACACTAGGGTCTGAGAAAGCCCTTGGAGGAGCCACAGGCAAAGCAGAGCTGAATACTCTGAAATCCTGCAATCACCCAATTTGAAAGACTCTCTACCGCCAATGGCACAAAACCCAGCAGACACAGGACAAAAATATGCCCTTTTAATCTGCAGCTTCACATTCCTAATATTGTCTGTCCAGGCTCCACAGATGCTGAGTGTTGCCCAAACAGACTGCAGTATGATGGATCAGTGGCAGTTGGTTGCAGTCCTTCATGATAAAATTATTTTCAAAAAAAAGTACTGAATTAAATTACAGAACACTGCTAGAAAAAATTAGGAGATGTAGGGTGGGATTGCCCTTCTGGCTAGGCACATGGATCTAACTGGAAGAACCAAGAAATAAATAGAAATTATCATCTGTCAGTAGAGTATCATTAGAAATGGCTTTAGAGAGCTACATATCTTGAGTTTTTTAAATAAAGAAGTCTTCAGCTTATTTATACTGATTCTATTAGCCTTATTTACACAATGCTATAGCCATTTAGTGTAAAAGAATGTCAAGACTTATCTAAGTGGAAGTTAAATAAATGTTTTGTGAAGTTTCAGGACGCTTCTTAAAAATGCCAAGGTTTGAGACTAACTTCTAGAGAAAATAAAGCTTTCCTCTTATTTCTCCTTAAAATATCCTTTTTTCCCCTACATCCAAATGATTTTATGCACATTCATTCAAATCATTGGTTTATCTTTCAACAGTGGTAGGACACATTTCTTTTTTGGTGTACTCATATATGAGAATACATCTAGCAACATTTTGAAACATGAAAGTGGAGACAAAAGCATCCGGCATTAAATAACTACTTCTACAGTACATTCAACCTTGAAATTAATAGAGACTCAGGGCAACACTGCTCACACACACAATCCCTTAAAAACTCTTGCCCATACTCTAAACCAGAAAATGAGACCAACAAAACAAGAGGTTGAAAGGGACACATATTATATGTTGTAAGAACACGGCTGGCAAAGTGTTCTACCAGCAGCCTGGGTTCTTTTTGGGGTAAGTAATGTCTTAACAAGAATGTGCAATTATTCTAAAATATGTTTTCTAAGAACACACAGAAAGGAAAACACTACTAAAATACAAGAAATTGTAACAATTCATAGGAAAAAAAATCATGTCATAACTGATCGATGAATGGTCTCTCTATCAAGTCTTATCACTACATAAAGTATTTCTTTTTTAAGAAATAAAAAGCTAGCTATAGCCTTAGACAATCAAATACTTATGCATACTTTCTCTTCCTATGGCATCAAATACATTAACAGGTACTAATCCCCTAATGACTTTTTAAACAGTTTGTCATTATCTTTGTGACAGTTTTTTCTGCTCATAAAACTAACACATCCCTAAAATATTGTCATATGTATTATATAAGTTTTTAATTGTATGCATATGTAAAAGTTTTTTCCTAATAATTTCAAATCTTTTAATTTATTGTAAAACTTTGGAAATTTTCAAAATTCAATAAAATAAATGAATTATCCCAGAATTAACCTGCTGTGGCATGGTTTATTTGTTAGCAACTAAACTGATTTCTATGAAATCCGTAAAAGGCTTCTCTGACCAACTTGTGCACATTGGTACTCTCGACAAAACATTTTAGATTGAGAGTGAAGTGACAGAACTACAACAGGTGCCCAGTAAAGGGAGAAATGCATATGGGTGTTTTTCCTGTGCTGCATCTTCCTGAAAGTAAGCATATCAAGTCTGTTGCTTTCCCATGAACAAGTATCTTATTCAACTTCAGCCACTGAATCCAGACCATATACTTCTCCATAGTATGTGAATTTCTCAAAATACCATTATTATGCTGGAAAATTTTCCCAAATATATTTTCCATAAGATTATACAGAATACCTTTCTGGAGCACCCCAACAGTGAGAATACCTCTTCTAATAGCATCTAATAATTTATTTCCCTTCAAATTTGTCGTGATAAATGTTATTTGACCCTATAAATTATTCTTTCCTGAATTTTAAGGATTCACATAAAGTATTTCCAATCAATGTCTGCATACTCATCTTCCACAGAAAAACTCACATTTAGTCAAAGCAAATTTATTTAATGTTTTCTCCTGTTAAGTGCAAGATTTTTGCTCCTTTTCTCTCCTTTTCCTGTTCACAGTGACAGCATTTTGCCTATCACAACAGTCCTTTAAATATCTTCCTGGAATTTCCCATTCTTATTTAATTCATCAATTCTTGTATGGCAATTTTATGAGCAACTTATTGCATGATAGCCTTCTCACGGACGGTTCAGAATATTTTCCGTGAAACTCAGTTTGATTTAAGTTTTCTGTTCTGTCAAAGGTAATTATTAAGCAGTATTAGACAGTTCTCAGTGTTTACTTGAAAAGGTTAAAATTCTGTAGATATTTCTGATTCCAAAGGAAAAAGTTTTATTTTCAGAAAAAAAAAACTAAAAAAAAAGTACCTAAAGAAAGCCCACCAAAAAAACTATACAGCAAAGGATATATAACATAAAACTTGAAAACACCGTTCATCTTTCTAAAACAGGACATCGATAAGAGCTATTAAGCCTTATTTCTTTTTCTTTAGACATATATATTTTATTCAGAATTATTTTCTTGCTTTCTAACGCCTTCTTATTTCTCTAACCTCCTTATAGTACTGACATCTATTTGGTTTCTTGGCCATGTTCTTTCACTATACTCTATATCCAATACATCACATTGGTAAAATTCATTTGCAACTTGAAATGATAACTTTGAATAGCCTGTTTTTACTGGAACCAGTTCAGACAGAGCCAGAAATACAAGGAACGCAGTAGAGACTTTAAAATAGTAAAAGCTTTGATAAAGGTTTTAGAATTTGGTGAAAGATTAAAAGAGTTCTTTACAAGATGTAATTTTTCACAATTTAATAACAATACAGATGTTTTTAGTATTTTAAAGTATTTACACTTTTTTCTGCAGATTACTCCTGTGCAAAATTGCAAATGTCTCTGATGAGAAAGTGTTTAATCACTACAAGGTGGATTTTGTTATGCATTAGGTAGATCAAAAATGGTTTTTGGTCTAAGAAAATTTCGGTATTTTAATCATAAACAGTAACCTATCAAAGGTTTAATGACAAAGAATTAGGTAGTGATCTGAATAGGTACAATTGCTCAAAGCTGATTAACTGGCACCTGCACATTGTTCTGACTGGCTTGCAAAGGTTCAAGTTATATCTGACATACTGACTAAAGGTAATGATATATGCTTCATTCACC
This sequence comes from Ammospiza caudacuta, assembly GCF_027887145.1. Lineage (NCBI taxonomy): Eukaryota > Metazoa > Chordata > Aves > Passeriformes > Passerellidae > Ammospiza > Ammospiza caudacuta. The sequence continues at coordinate 53,524,237 of NC_080632.1, forward strand.
AAAGAAACAAATGTTTTGTTTCCCTGCTCTGATTCCCTGCTTTACAGATACCTGCAGTGGTATAATATGCACTACAACCATTGTAAAACAAGAGTTTATTACATGGCTAAGTAAGTTGATCTTTGCAAAAGTGCACAAGTGCATTGAAATAAAATAAAAACTACTTAATCCAATCTTCTCTTATACAATTTCTTTCAAGGAGAACAGACACAGCCTGTTAAAATAACAAAGAATGTAGAGTTTCCATTCACATTCACAAAGTGTCCTCATTCAAACCCCCACTCTAAAGCTACCTTTCCTCTCCTCTCATTTTTCTTTGTGGTGGAGAAATGTGATTCCATGGAACCAACAGTGATTTTGTTTTATGTTAACTGGCAGAGCTTTTCGAACCTTGCAGACCTGGTGACACTTAAATGGCCCACACTTTGGATTGTCTTGTTGTGTGGAAAAGGTAGATAAGGGGAGGAGGAGAAACATAAAACAGGTGGGCAAGGGCAAAGTGGCATCCACAAAAGTTTCTTAGATCAGAGCCAGGTTGAGGATCATTTCTGTGACAAACAATTGCTGTATTGAAATTACATCACACAAGGTGTTATATTACTTATGAAGTCCTGAGAATTCTGTAAAACCTGGCAAGCACATCACATGGAAAAAGGTAAGATCTTCTGAACTTTTAGCCAGGAAATCAGCAGAAACTAATATAGTTTAATGGTAATTAGTCTAATATGTGCTGCTTGTACAACTGCTGCCAATAATAGCATGTAGTGACTGTTGTAAAACGTCAACTACTCTGGCTTCCTTGTTAGGGATTAGGTGGAGGATTTTAGAGCTGCACTTGGCTTGATATCTAGGTCACTCCTGAAATGGCTTTATAAGTTAATTTTACACTGTATGAGCTACAACACCCTGAACTATGTTAATTTTCTATTTGTATTTTCATTTGCACTAATATTTTCTCTATTGTCAATTTGAGATCCCACAAAAAAAAAGGTATGTTTTCCTTCTGATATCAGGGTGGTGCTTTTTATGTATCCCTGACATACTGATACAATCAGATCAGAAAATTAAAAACAGGACCTAAATAAAAATTTAAATAATATCTACATTCAGTAGCCAGTCATCATTCCAAAAAATTTCAGAATATCTGAATAATCTGATGGAAAAGCTTATTGCAATTGTGTAAGCTAATGTTTTGAGTGAGTGACCCTCTTCCTTTCCCTGCTTTCTGTTTAAAGAATTAATTGACTTTTCACCTTAAACCAACTTCCATTTTTTCATTGTTAATTTCTCAATGCCTACTAATAGTGTTAAAAGGAGAGACTTTGCACTAAACTCCAAAAAAGGGCCAGGAAATGTGTTCTGAGATGTGGGTTTGTGAATGAGTGAGAAAAGGTAAATAAGCAAAGTTGCCGTGGTTCTCGGATGCTGCACTTCTTTGTGCCAAGCTGAGAGACTTACATGCCTAGCCTGGGGCACAGGCTTCTACCACATTCGAGAAAGAGCAGAGAGTGTCTCATATGTACTGCACCAGACTAAACACGCCTTGATATGCACAGCTACTCCTCCTAAAATTTATTATCAAAAGAGTGTTATGGAGAAAGATAAATTGAGGTATGACAATACACTAAAAGGTTCTCAAAGATTGCGCCTCTGAGAGTCATGAAAATGGTTAGATTTACTCACAGACCCAGTTTGTCACAGTCCTTTTAATTTGGAGCCCGGTGGAAAAAATTCTGCTAATTTTTCTGTGGATTTTCTGCTTGCTAGCACCTGGCTATGCAATCAACAGTATCAGTAGTCACTTATCCCTGTATTTAATTGCCTCCTAAACCTTGTCAAACCATAGCAAAAAATATCTCTATAAATGATGAGACTGTGACTAACACACAGTAAACAGGGTATTAGGTTTATCACTAATGCTGATTATCATTATTATTATCAGTAGTAGTATCAGTCAATTATTTATTTAGCCCTATTTTTGAAAGCAGTACCTCAAAGTAACCCACACGGCTGGTGATGTACAGTCTTTTCTGATTTAAGGTCATTTCATAAGGTTTTTGATCTTGTTAGATCTCACAAACAGCTATTTTGTACAGATCACCCAAAAAAAAATCACCCTGACTAACAACTAGATACATGACCTAGCAACTAGTAGGTCAGTAGCTAAAGCATACTCTGTTTATAAAGACTGCCTAACAAATAACATTCTTAATAAACCTGACTCAGATATCACCAAGTACACTATGTAGTATTGCCTTCAATAATTGCCCACTTAGTAATTTTCCTTACAGAGAAATGTTATTTATTTTTAAAGGTATTTCAGATTCAGTGAATGGATTGAAAATAATAATCTCACATACTTACCAGACAGGATTTTAATACTTTGATTTTTATATGTACACAGGCAGGCAGGTATATGCACACAAACATAGCTATGCTTTGTAGCATATTATACCTCATGAAACAGCTATAAATAAATACCACCCTGTAAATAAGATGATTTGTGGGAGTTTAAGATGTGCGAATAACGTTGGTTTTCCCAGTGGAAGCAGAGATGCACGCAGCCCTGAGGTGGGTCGGTACACTTGGCCGTGCGTGGGCTCAAGCGCTGAGTTGCCTGCAGCACCTGGGAGCAGGGTGGATCTGCAGCACAGCCAGGGTGAGAGTTCGTCTACAGCCTAGCTCATGGCATGCTCAGAGAGCTCAGGAAAAGTGAGGCACCCCAGAGGGGCACCACAAAGGACTGCAACCCCTTAGGGCTGGGCTCCCAGCCAGCTGGGGTCCCTCCTGGGAGAGCCCAGGCACGGTGGTGCCCCTCAGGAGCAGGGCAAACACAGCTCGGCTGCGCTGTCTGTCATGGCGAGCAACAGTGCCACAACCTGGCCCTCAAATATTTATTAATTAATTATCATTTAAAGTGTATTTTAGGAAAGCTAACCATAAAATTATGCATTTCACAGCTAGTTTCTGGACAAGTAAGCTGCTATAAAAGTACACATCTCTCTTTCACAGGTCTCTGGGTTAGCTTTGAATGCAAGGAAAGGAGAGGGAGGTATTTCTAGTGCTGCTTCTGGGACCGGCGTCAGCACTTCTGTCACCACCACCGCCATGAGTAAGCAAAGATACAGGGCATACACACTAAAAAATGGCTTTGCTCCAAGTAGCACATTTCTTTCAAACACACACTCGGGGTTGAGAATATTGAAAATGGTTACAATGTCTGGTTAATGTTTTGATCACCTCATATGGTCCCATATATAGCTCCTTTCTTGGTGGCAGCATAACAAAGGCTCTCAGAGATCCAAGATTCATTCATATTCATTGTTTTTCCCATTGTCTAACTTTGATTATGCAGAGTTTTCTTAAGAGAAACTGCTAAGCAGCAATCATTCAAGGGCGAGTAGACACAATGGGGCCACTTGTGCAGGTTTTTTTGCTGGCAAAGCTCCTCTTGAAAGCAGGTGAAGGAAGCAGTTGTTCTGTTTGCGAACCAAAATTCGTTGACTTTTGAGAAGTCAGACATTTCGTCTGAGAAGATGTCAAGTGGGTTAACTTTGTTGACATTAGAGAGTTTTGTTGACATTAGAGTCCTATGTGATGGGCAATTTCATTCAGGTACAAAGTGCCAGACTGGGCCCAAAGATGTGTGAAAGCAGTAGATCCTTTTTCCTTGAACTTTTGATTGCAGTTATTTTCATAGTTCTTAGACTTAATTGTTCCAAAAATAAAATTAAAAAAAAAAAAAAGTTATAATTTACAAAATATGATCATATCATAATGTTTATATGTGAAGGAATGTGTAGGAATTTGAGCAAGGCAGGTCAGAAATAAGCATGGTTGAGCAAAGATCTACTCCTTAAACTGAGAAGTAAGGAAGAAATGCACAGGCAGTGGAAGCAGGGAGAGGTGACCTCAGGGGAGTACAGGGATGTGGTTTGAACATGTAGGGAAGAGGTCAGGAAAGGCAAGGCAAAGCCAGGCAATTACTTGGAAAGGGATGTGAACAAAAGGGATTCTATAAGTTTATAGTCATAAAAGAAAGGCCAAGGAGAGTGTATTCCTCTAATAAGCAGGGGTGAACTGAGTTACACAATGAGTTTTTTACCTTGGTCTTCACTGGCAGTCAGGTTTTCCACACCTGGCAAGTCCCCAGATATCTGGGTGGGTATGGAGGGAGTGAAGTCCTTCCCCCTAAAAACAAGCCAGTTTCAGGATCAGCTGATGAAACTGGATAGTCACAAATCCATGGGATTGGAGGACACGTATTCCTGAGGGAACTGGCTGATGTTGTTGCCCAGCCACTCTCCATCATATTTGAAAAATCGTGGTGGTCAAATGAAATCTCAAGTGACTGGGAGAAAAGAAATGCTGTTCCATTTTTAAAAAGGGGAGAATGGAAGATCAAGGGCACTATCGACCAGTGAGCCTCACCTAGGAAGACCATGAAACAGATCCTCCTAGAAGATATTCTAAGGCATATAAAAGACAAGAAGGTGATCCAAGACTGCTAGCACTGCTTTACTTGGGGCAAACCATGCCTGAGCAATCTGTTGTTTTTTTAATGGGAGACAAGATGCCATCACCTAGACTTTGATAAGGCCTTTATATGATTTCAAATGATATCCTCATCTCCAAATTGGAGAGACATGGATTTGATGAACGGAGTATTCAATGGAACAGCAGTGGGCTGGATGGACACAGTGTAGTCAGTGACTTTATGTTCAAGTGACAGCTGGTGATGAGTGGTGTCCCTCAGGGCTCTGTCCTGGGGACAGTGTTCTTAAATACCATAATTCATCAGTGACATAGACCATGGGAATGACTGTACTCCCAGCAAGTTTGAAAATAGCATGAAGCCAAACTGTTCAGTCGACACAAAAGGGTGGGATGCCATGCAGATGATCCTAGACAGACTTGAAAATCGTAGAACCTCATGAAGTTAACCAAGTCTAAATGTAAGCTGCTGCACTTGTGTCAGGAAAATCCCAGACATAAGTACAGACTGCGAGAAGTGAGTACAGACTGTGAGTACGGACTGTGAGAAGTCCTTGAGAGAAGCCCTGTCAAGGACTTAGGGGTGCTTGTGCATTGAAAGGTGGATGTGAACCAGCCATGTGTGCAGACTGCCCAGAAGGCCCACCACATTTAGAGGAGGTGTGGCCAACAGGATGAGGCAGATGGCTCTACCCCACTACTTGTCCTTGTGAGGCCTGTAGGGCTGCCTGCAGCTCTAGGCTCTGAATAAGAACCTGTGAGAGCAGATCCAGAGAAGGGGCCACAAAGATGATCAGGGGCCTGAAGCCTCTCTCCTATGAAGACAGGCTAAGAGAGTTGGGCCTGTCCAGCCTGGAAAAGAAGAGAAGGCTGCAAGGAGACCTCATTCCTCATTGCAGGCTTTCACTACCTTAAAGGAGCTTATGAAAAAAGAGGGAGAAGGACTTTCTATACAGACAGGCAGTGACAGGAGAAGGGGCAATGATTTTCAACTGAAAGACAGCATGTTTAGATTAGATGTTAGGGAAAAAGTCTTTACTCAGAGGCTGGTGAGGCACTGGAACATGTTGGCCAGAGAAGTTGTGGATGCCCAGTTCATGGAAGGTTCAGTGCCAGGTTGTAAGGGACCCCGAGCAACCTGATCAATTGAATGGCATCCCTACCAATGGCATGGGCGGGTTGAAATAAATCCATTCTAGGATTCTTATTATCCTATGAAATGGATATTCAACATAAATCACTTAATTTTCTTCTCTAAGCTTATGCCTCCTGATGTACTCAGAAGTGCTCCAGAATTGGAAGAATTTTTTTGGGCTAGTGGTATGACACTTTCCATTAAAATAAAAATTTGGCACTTCACTTCTTTAATCACTCAGCAATTACCCTGACAAACATGACTAACTGTGGTTCTGAGTGGCAATGGCTGCGCTGTGTTTGTGGAGAAGGCCACTGAGAAACTAGAAAAATGGAATTCAAAACTAAAACTGGACCAGTCTAACAATCTGCTGTGCAAATTCGCAAACATTTTGCCTGCTGTATTAAGGGGTGAAATGGGAGCAGAAATGAATGTCAGCGGGCACTGCCAAAGCTGGCACTGTCACCAATTAAAGTAGGGCCAGCCAGAAGCTACCCACATACTGTTTGTTTAGGGCCTCTCAGAGGGCTACAAAAGAACTCTGTAGACCACTGTGCCCTCTGTCAGAGGAAAAAAGCATCAGCTACCAGGCTAAATTATTATTTAAATCCTTACATCAGCCTGCTCACAAAGTTTCATAGGAAAGCAGTGACAGAAATGGTTACAGAGTCCAGAGTTCTTTGTCATCAGTTGGTGAAAGTCAGTGGAGTTTATAGGAGAAGGTTATAAATAGTTTTATATGCACATACATACTAGTCCAATCTAATATTAAATAATAAGCTGTTTTCTTAAAAAAAAAAAGACCCACAGAATAGCACTCAAAACATTGTTTTGCGTAAGAAAAACACTCATCATCTGCACTACAATATTCTTTTTGCAGATGTTAATAATGTAGGAAATAGCTTTATAAAAGTGTCTGTCGTGTTATAGCATAACTTTAAGTCTGAACATAGATAAGCTGATCAATATCAATAGCCATAATGTGTGTTAAAGAGTAGAGCGTTGCATAAAAGGCAGCATTTCCACCTGAAATTTAATTGCATGTTTTTTAATTGCATGTTTTTGCCCCTTCTTTCTGGTGAACCTACAATGCCAAGGTGCTTTGCCCAGGATGCTGAGAGAGGGAGTAATTAGTTTCCAAAAAAAGGAAGTACAGAAAGAGCCAACAAAACCTTTTATATATCACTTACCTTCTTGTGATGTCTCATCTTTCTAATAGGGATACAGAGTGAGGGTAGAAGTAGTATTTGAAAGTGTGAATCTGAAAACATAGATTTTGTTAACAGAGTTTGTTAATAAAATGTTATATTTTTTCAGCTATACCTTAGAAAATTATATATTGCCTGTTGTCCATTTGCATGAAGGTCAGGAGTGTCCCTTACTAAACATGTATTTTATTCAATTTGAAAAGATTTGGGAAAAAAATGCCAATATCACTAAACTCAGTTTTCAACTTTTTTTTCTCTAAAAATATATTACTTTAAAATGTCCACAAAATGTGGTTAAGAAGTTTGTATATGTAATTTTCTTAAGGGAAATTTAAGCATCCAAGAGTCTATGAATCAGAAAAGTTGATACTCACAGATATATGAACATAATTTATTTTTAGAGTTTTTTAAAAATTGGTTATACTGGTTGGAGTTTATATAGACTTTGGATATATGTTTTTTTATTAATACAATTTTTGTTACATGTTTCCAGAACTCCCTGTAGTATCTTACTTGTGAATAGTGCTTTTAAAACAAAATAATTTTTAGCAAGAATGATGAAATGTAATAGTTTACTTTTTTATACTAGTTCTGAATTTTGAGAACTAAGAGTTGCAATAAAGAAAATAAATATATGTCATTCAGATTTTTTTTCCTCCTTGTAGAACAATCAGAAAATGAGAAATAATAATCATGTTCTTAAAAACACAATAATTAATGTCTTTTTACACAGAGGGTGTTTTCATACATCAAATAAAATATACCCTGAAATGCTGTTTGGAACTATAGAAGAATAAATTATATTATAAAGTTTTATTTTTCCTCACTTTCAATATTTAAAAATGCATGATTTTCTCTGAAATTGTCAAAATTTAACATTCATAAACTCTGCATCCATGTTTCAGTGAAAATCACGTTCCATTTCACTGTCTTTGGCTGCTCTGTTTTTATGGATTTTTCACCATGACTGTGGTACCTGAACTTCTATTCATGGTGTTGCACTGGGAAGGTACTCCTGGTTAGACATGTCCTTCTCCTTCACTGAAAATAAGCAGGTTTTTTAAAACCCTGATGTTCTTACACAGCATCCTCACAGTTGTCTCAACAGCTGTGGAGCAGTAGCAGGGGTGCCTAACCAAACTGGGGAGGGGGACCATTTAAGCCACCACATCCCCTGGAACCCTCGGTAAACCAGACAATGAAAACGCAATTATTTTCTTTTGGTATTACAGTGTCGTAGACTGTGTTCTCTCCTTGGCTTTGTCATCAGCCCAGGCAGGTTCAAGCCTGACCTTCTGTCCTTACTTGCATATTATTTTTGTATACCATTGGGTGAAGAGAAATGTAAATTAGAAAAGCTGCTTCTTTCAGGCCTTCTCTCTTTTGTTGTACAGGATCCTCAGTGCCTCCATACCTACCTGCAAACCATCTCTGCTTTAAAGGTAACTTAAGGCAGGAAAAAGTGTGGGTAGAGCAATTTAGGTTTTTATTAAATTTATCTTAAAATACTAGGTTTATACTAGTTTATATTATTGAATAATGAAATGTGACATGTCAGAAGATGTTAAATATTTGTAAGAAGTTAGCATTGTTCTGTGCACTTTCCAAATGGATCTATTATGTCTGAGAATTCTAGCTACTTATCTTAAGTGATAAGTGTCATTTGGCATCATGTGTCAAGGAAGTGCCATGTGCTCCCCATCTGCCTCTCGAGGAGTTACACATGACACCATTCATCTCATCACATGACAGACCTGTTGCTTCTTACCATCATATGATGTCTGCCTATTGTAAACTTGGTAGAGATCCATTTTCCCACATTCTCTTACCTGTGTGCTTTGCTTTAAGTTAATGGGGAAATCTTCTGGAGGTTTTAAAAACACTTAACAATTTCTTCTTGAAGTATATTCTGTTTATGCTGTGACCAGCTATCAAAGCAGTCTAAACACACAAACTACTTTGAAATGTATTTCACTTTGGATAAGTATAAGCTAATGCTTTTCTTTGTAGGTTTTCTGTATTTTACTGCATTGAATATGAGAGCATGTTTCAGAAAAGCCTGAAAAACAAAAACATGAATGTGCACATGGAAGATTGTAGCCATAAGATAAATAATTGAAACATGTTGGGAAACTCTTTGTGAGATATAAGTGAATTCATTGTGCCCACTGGGATATTTACCAGACGAAAAGTGTGACAATGACAGTACCCTCGTTGTTTGGTACATAATTTAGAGTATTCCTAATGAATATTTCATGTAGTATCATTTGTGTATGAATTGTAAGGCATGTATATCAAGATTCACTAGGGGCACTGTCAAACTCCTCAGTTTGAAATAAGCACTTATAAATTACTTAAGGATATTGTAGGAAAAGGGATTAGTGTACAATCATTTTTAAGCAAATAATTACGTCTCTTCTTGGGGACAATAAGCAGCTTTGCTTAACAAAGTAAGAACACTCTGAAACAAAGAAAAATAAAATGCTCTCACTTTCACAATGGCAAGCAACTTCTGCTCCTACAAACTCCCTAAAATATTCTTAAAATACATGTAATTTTTAAAGAGAATGACCAGAAGTAATTTTACCTAAATATGGAAATTTATATTTTATGAAGTCAGAGGAGTTTGGAAAATTATTTGTTAAACAAGTTCAAAAAGAAGAACTCTTTGTACACATATTTATGCATCTCAAAAACCTAATTGAGAATACATTTTTTAACAGTGAGGGCAATTTCATAATTAAGGGTAGTTCAATCATTTTTAGCTACAAATTTTATAAAAGCAGACTGATCTTTCACTCTTCATAGTTATCAGACACATTAATGGAACTGAAGTTCAGTTTGCAAGGGATTGTGAACAGATCAAGAGTGCAAATATACCAGTTAATAAATTGAGAAGGAAGAGTTCAACCAGTACCAAAGTAAAGGTTTTTATGTCTTTCTAAATTATACTTTAAATAAAAAAAAAAAAATTATATATCTACATCTAAGAACCAGTATATATCTACATCTTCACGTATCTACCTGTCTCTACATATATGCCTGTAAAATTCCTTTTGAAACTTGTATTAAAAATGAAGTTCTTGAATCTGCAATTCATCTTGATAAATATTCTGGTTTTATAAGATCCTGAATATCTATCAAATCCAGTTAACTAAGATATTTATAAAGTGTCAAAATTCCTGAGAATTTTTCATAATTGCAGTATCTATATTTAAATAAATCTGTTTGCCTCCATTTTCTGCAGAACAAAGTTCACAGTTGTTCTGCAAGTGCCTGTGAGGGGGCTCAGCACCCTAAAACTATAGTTACATGAGCAAAACGTATATATATCTGTACAATTTGTTTAAGCCTGTTGCTTTTTGGGTTTTTTTTAATATACTAGATATAGCTATGCTTCCAGCAATGACAAGAGCAAATCCATATTATGATAAAACTATGTATGCCCTTGCTATTTTATTAATTAATAATACTTTTAGGAATTTTTTTTCATGTAAAAACATCAATAAAAATTATCACTGGCATTATTTTTCTTTTTTTCAAAATGTTTTAACAGCTTAGCTGTAAAGTAAGTAAAACTTGATGTCTCAAATAATTACCAAAGGCCAAGTTTCAACAAAGCATGTTCTTGGTTTAAAGTACATATTTAAATCTGTTGACTTTACGGGACTCAGATATCTGCTTAAGGACATGCTTCAGTCAATGTATGGATTCCCATTGGAGTCTCTGGCCCTGCTCTCACAGTTTCAATGATGCCTCTTGGGCACAATGCCAATAAACTCAATCTTGAATCCACTCAAGTCAAGAAGAACCCTTGTTACTGATTTCACTATGTACAGAATGAGGCCGTGTGCGGGGAAGTGCAGCTCTCAGGTAGTGCTCGTTACACTGCAACATGCTCCGTGCTTCCCTCTTTCCTTTTTTTTTCCTGTAATCAGAGATGATAATTTACAGAGAGGGCTGTTGTTTTTTCTTGCTTTCTTTCCCCACAGTTTTAGAAGGAGGGAATGTCATTCTGTTTCTGACTCTTGGGGTTTCATGTGAATCATATTCTGCTATACCTGGATATCTCTTCTACTTCAGTTAAACCAGCCCAAGAGGTTTGTGGGATGCGGGGGTCTTTATTTTTGGCTTGTTTTTTTAATTATTTAGTGTTTAGTATTTAGTATATTTTATTATTATTTTATTTTTAAGTTTAAAATGTGTTTTAAATATTTTCAAATAGTTTTAAAACTTTTTCCCAATGTCAGTGAAATTGTCTATAGAGATAGTTAAACATTATAAAAGCAATTTCTATGTGTATATACAAAGCTGTGATCTCTTTTATTTGAAATGAAGACTTCTGTATATTCCTTTAAAAAGTGGTTGCTGGTCTTGCTTTTTTGACAATCCTGTTTCAACCACAGTTTTTTAATTTCTTAATTTTCTTTATTTTACAAATATGTCATGGTATGAGCATGTAGATTCCAAATCCATTCATTGGTGGGGTCTTTCAAGATAAGGATTGAGTTCTAGTCTCAGTTTTTACGTTGAGCTTTCATTCTCCATATATCTCTCCTAATTTATAAAGTAAGTGTGATAACACCTTCTGAAGGGTTTATATGAACTAACTAGCTAGAATAGATTTCCCTATCTATCTTAGGTTCAGTTAAATTTATTCCATTTTTTTTTAAGTGCAGGCAAACATTGGAAAACTATCATTATTACTTCTGCATGGTTACAGTCAAGCTCTTTGTACTTAAAGAGTTTTAAACTTTAAAGACAAGACTCCAATTTTGTGCTTGTTTGTGTTTTAAAAAGGTTTTTCAGACTGTCCATTTTTTTTTTAAAGCAAGCTAAAAGTAGTAAAATGGCTACTAACATATCCAGCATTGGAAAATACTGGAAAATCAAAGTGCTAATCAAGGTCAAGGACTTTAGATCGGGGTCACTAAAATCTGGTACCTTCAACCAACCAAAACCATAATTTCCTGAATGATGAAGAGCTGGGGAATGCTGCTTCTGCAAGTTAGTTTTTAACATTTAGTTTTTAATAAGAAAAAAAGTATTTCCTCTCTTTTCTTGCTATGACTGCTATTGTAAATGTCACCAGGCTCTTATAGTAACATTATAGATGAACTTAATGAAGTTACTGTTTCTCTGAAAATTTTTATGCCTTTTTATGCCTTTTAAAAGTACAAAGTTTAGCTTTAGTCTACTGCAAGTAAAAACAACCTCATTTATGAGAGCAGTTAAGTAAACAGTGCTACATTGAAACACTTGATATAAAATTTTAAGAAAAGAAGAAGTCTTATTCAAAGATGAAAATATCTGAGTGGAATAAGAAGTAAAAGAGTGTGAAAGGATGTGCAAATGGAGAGTAACCCACAGGTTTATATCTACAGGAAGTAATCTTTAATACCTGACTCAAAACTTCGTGAGGTGCTGCCTAAAGTTGTTATCAAAACTTCAGTGTATTCAGTGACCCAACGTTTCATCTCATATCTTCACAGCAGTGAAAATGCTCCCTGCCAGAGTTCTCAAAGTGGAAAATCTTTTCCATTCCACACAGGTTGGAGGCCATTTACACTAAGTCTCTATAATATGTGAATAGCTGTTTGTGCTTACTACAAAATGGGCAAATTTTCACACAGGTTAAATCTTATCCAGAGATTCTGGAAGCTGTCCTGAAAAACCCTGTAAATGAAAGATGTCTTCATTTTCTCAGGGATTTTATAAACAGCTAGGAGATCATACAGTACCAAAGTGAAAAGTAACAAGTAACAGAACACAAAAGTATAAACACTTCATATGTACCCTTGCTTAATCTTTCTTGAGATTCCTGTCCATCTCTTCTCCTAATTTTTATATTTAGAGATATGCACTCATAGGGTATTTTTGGTGAGCTCCCGAGGTAGTGGAGTATAAATCCAACAAGAGTGTTTTATACTAATTTCCTTTTATAACTGGTCATCTCACAGATATGTTGGATGCCTTCTAATTATTGCATTCAAACTTTTTCATGTGGAACATCATAATGTAGTTTGTATGGGATAATGTGACTTTTTGATGTGTATAATATCTGGGGCTGCAAAGGAGCACTAATAATTGGAAGATACTCTGCCAGGGTCCAATCCAAGTTAAAAGGGAATGGGTGATCACCATGAAAACAGCACAAACTATGGGTTTTAGTGATCTTTAGATGGGGGGGGCAGGGTTGTTGGAAATGTTAAACACAAAAGACAGGAATCTCAGAGGAAGCTTCTGGCCACTTGCAACAGAATGTTAATAGCTTCATGTCACTTTAACTCTGACAGCTCTGAAGTGAAAGGCCACTAATCTCTGTTTGTAATGTTCACAATTGAAGAGAAAAAGTAAGTATTCTTACTTAAGCCATGGATAAGCATTAACAGTCTGGAAATGAAGGGAATGTTCTGTAACTTATTTTAGAGGCAACAAATACCTCCCCCCAAAGCCTTGGAAAATGTATATTTTTCTTTCTTCAGTGATAGCACAGGTGATTTAAATGGAACAGTAGTTTCAAGTGCTTAGTTCACAAGGCACCATCTTTACATAGAAAATGTTGGCCAGCTACAAATTACAAGCAAAAATCATTGTTCATTTTTACTAGAATGGCTTAGGAATCATCGGAGTACAGGCTGGCTCAGGGTATATTTGTTTTTCAAACTGACTAAGTCAGGGAAAAGATGAAAACATTAAAGTAGCCAACAAAAGGCATGATTGCTTAGGATTTTATATATATATATAATTTGGTTCTAAGTTGGAATTTTCTTTTTTTTTCATATATTATGTATTAAATTTTAGGCATAATAGATACTTCCTAGGGATTTCCAGTTCATACTTCACACGTATCCCTTAAGTTTTCAGGCTTCTGTGCAGCAACACATGGCGCAATTTATCTAAGAGCATTGCATGTGAATGGTCAAACCCTGCTTTTGTCTGAGAATCTACCAGCTAGTGAATATCCTGTAAAAGGAAGTTCATTGCTATTTTATTCATTTCAATATTAAATCACCTCTAGAACCACAAGCAGTCCAATTGTTACATTGCTGAGCATATATTTAAATCAAGGTGATTTTACCTAATGATTTTAATAGTAGAATTTTGAATTAATCATCTGAGAATCTAGAAACATATTATATTATTTTAATCCTTCTAATCTTACTTTATTTTCTTAAGCTTTTGCCTCTCCCAGTCATGCCTAACCGGCTACATACCAATCTGCCTCTGAAGGTTGATTATGTTCACATATATAGGCATAATTGCAGCAGGCATATTTAGCTGTTTATTACATAATATCAGATCCCCTGCTCCTTGGATTTTTATTTCTGTTGTTGATATTATCAGCTGATAAGTCTCATAATTATAGCATTAGAACAAGTTTGGAATTTCTTTAACGCTAAACAGATATCTTATGTCTAAGTATATACATTTGAACAGGCAGCAAATTTCATAAACAAAATTCAGTAAATTCATCTTTCTTGCCAGACAGTGACACAGTAATTTTCTTTAGTAGTGATTAAATAATGATTTTTGACTGCCCATATTTTAAAATTCCTACTGGGTGAAAATTGCAATTCCATTAAAATACATTAAAATCATGTTATAACATTTTTATATGTGTAAAACATTGCATACACAGTATATACATAAGATACTTGGGTTTGCAAGCATGTTTTTCCATTTGCATATTAAAAAATGAACCAGTTTCAATGAAATTCTACTTTTATTTTGTAATCATTGTAATTTCAGGTTGCAAATGTAATAGATCTGATTATTCTCTAATTAATGCACAGATCTAAAAAAAATACACTACCAACCAACCAACCAACCAACCAAAAAAACTAAACCAAAAAAGCACATATATACACACACACACACAAATCAAAAACACAAAATAAAACAAAAAAAAACCCCACAGCAACAAAAAAACCAACAGAACAAAAAAAAAAAAAAAAAAAAAAAACACATATGCACAAAAATCAAATACAAACAAACAAAAAAAAGCCAATTTTCCTTGCTTTCTGGGGTCTGGTTCTTTTTTTTTTACCTTCCATACTTTTTGAACCATTTCATTGCAAACACTGAATATAGAAAATAAGGATTTACCTTCACAAATTACTATCATTTCCAGATTAATCATTTCAACAAAAGATTTTCTCAGGGATTAAGTCAATAACTTTTGTGAATTCCATTTACTTTCTTCAAAACTATGGCAAAACATAGGCAGGCATTCAATGTACTCAATAAATTTTTCCATTAATTGTAATTATTCAAGACAATTGCAGCAAACTTAGAGCTTCATGCAGATTTACTATAATTTTCATTTTTTTATTCTTTAACTAAAGATATTTAGTTACATAACATTAAATATGTTTAGGTTTAATTTAAAATGTAGCTTAAATAAAATATCTTCTAACTAAAACAAAACAGTTTTTTAAAATTTTTTCATTCTCTGGGTCAGAAAAACAAGTAGTGAACAAATTTTTGTGAAGTGGAATAGCTTCTATTTGGGTGGTGTTTTTTGTCTTTCATTCCATTACTAAAAGATAACGATAGTGGGTGGCTTGCTACAATATGCAAATATATTTATTAAGATACTAGTTTATACTTTACAGCTCCATCTTAGGCGTTTCTTTTTTAGTTGGTCAGGACAACTGCTTGCTATGTAATAGAAATGTCTCTAGACATTAGATGAGTGCAGATATACTGGAATATATGCTTAAATATGATGCCCATGTTTGTATTTTGACAAGAGCTGTATCTTCTAGCAAAATTATACTTTTTCCTTATAAAATGTATTTATTTATCCTCCTAATGATGAATTATTTGAAGCATGCATAATCTTCAGTCAGAAAGAATTCGTTCGGTACAGGGTACGAAAATGTGGATATATTTTATAGCAGTATTGAGATAATGATGCATTAAGCACTGAAAAATCATATATGCTTAAATTCTTTTAACCAAAATCTATGTACTGTAACTGCTCTGTAAGCTTTCATGAAGAGAGTACTGTTAAATAACAACTGTATTTGCTTAGCTTGATTTTATGACAATTATCCATGTAAAGGGTTAAATTTCAGAAATAATCTAAATTCTTTTATTTGTTCAGATTTCACTTATTGTTCCTTTTTTCCTTTCAGTCCTCCTTTGCTTCATTAGATGCAGTAATATCTCCCTTGCCTGTGACAATTTCCATTAATATCTCAAAGGCAGCTATTAAGTATCATTACAAGAGAAGATTATAGAAGGATACCACATACAATAACACTGAA
Organism: Ammospiza caudacuta; assembly: GCF_027887145.1. Lineage (NCBI taxonomy): Eukaryota > Metazoa > Chordata > Aves > Passeriformes > Passerellidae > Ammospiza > Ammospiza caudacuta. The sequence continues at coordinate 53,540,349 of NC_080632.1, forward strand.
GATAAAGACAATAGTCACATTTTCATTTGTTTCTTTGTTCTAAAAATGTAAATTAAATTCCATGCACTTTCAAGCATTCATTGCTCTGCTTATGCTTTCAAAGTGCTCTAAAAAGAACAACCTTCATGGCCAAATAAATTAATCTGTTAGGATTACCTCAATGAAGAAAATACTTCTCCTGTCAGAGATTTTTCTGCCCTGTGGCCCCCCAGAAGAATAACTGTCAGGAGAAAAAAAGAAACTATTTCATGTGTGTATTATATATAGATATATATATATATATATATTTTTAATAGGGGAATTTGGTTAAAGATGTATTTTAACAAAGCTCTTTAAAAGTGAAAAGCCAGTCATAAAGTGTTCAGCATTAAACATCAGTCTGTGGCACCATCTAAATATTTGGTCAATCAGCTTTTAGAAAATTATCTAAACATATCTATGGGAGTCTAATTGCAGCTAAAGGTCATTCTAATTCTAACATTATGAAGGAAAACTGAAATCACAAAGCTCCTGTACTGTAAATTTTGAAATTTTTACAGTACGAATCCTCTGAGCCAGGACGAGTTGTATGTCTTAAGAGAACCTAACATGCTTTTACTCTTTTCCTGAGGTGAAGAATTGAAAAAACGGGGACAAATTATTTCGATATGGATGTAGGCTAATTCCAAATATGTTTGCATGCACTGTGATTGGGTGGAAGTCCTTTGGAGGCAATGGGAAGAGATAATCAACTCAAGAAATTACTCAATATGGCATGCAGTGCTATGGTTTTGTTGATACAGTGATGTTTGGTCAAAGGTCGGACTCAGGAACTTTTGAGGTTTTCTTCAGCCTTAATTATTCTAAATAAATAAATAAATCTGTGATTCTATAAAATCAAAATCCCCTCACAAAAGTATCTGATTTTCTCTACTAATTGTACTGGGAGATGGCATGTGCCATCAGAAGAAATATAGGATTCAATACTTAATTGTGTTCATGAAAAATTTCAAGATCTCTGTGTATAGACACAGGATATACCAAATACAGAGTTAGAAAATATATATGCAGATATCTGCTTTCTAGTTGAAAAAAAAAATCTCTGACACGTCATCTTTTGTGTCAAGAGAAAATGCATTTTCTCCACAATGGAAAATTTTCACAAATAAATAGTATTTTTTGCAAAGCTGCAAAAGAGGATGGTTTTTATGTGGGAGGTGGAACAAGTGACTTTGAAACCTTTCAGTCTGCCAAAGTATTAATATTAATTTTTCATAATTCAACTATAATCTGATCTCTTTTGATATCAGGGAAGCTAGAGATAGACTGTTTCCTCAGGTTTGACTTTTGGATAGACTGTCTCTCCCAAGAAAGTTTTTTCTATTTTTTCCAGCCATTGTGATTCAGTGTGGGAGTACCTTATCCATCACACCAGAGAGAGCATAGACTGTCTCTCAGAAGGAAGTGGTTACATAATGGATGAAAATAATGTTTCTGAATTTACTTACACAATTTTGTGTAAAAATCTCCTGTGCTTGATCACTCTGATCAAGCTGAAGAATGGAGAATGAATAAATGAGTGACAACATCAGGTTTTAAAAGTCTTGATTGAGCAGAAAAATAAGTTCCCAGATTTTCTGAAGTGCTGAACATCCAAGAGCTGTGATTGAACCAGTGGTTCTGTACTTGAAGTAACATCTGTCCACAAGTGACATATGGACATATGTTATACATCCCTCAAGAGTATACTTCTGGCTGGTGTTCCTTCCTGCTCCAGGCAAAGTGGAGTTGAGTCTTGTTCTCTTTGTTTCTGCAGCTCAGAAAGAATAGAATTATAGTTTTCACCGTAATAAGATCTTTTCTATTCTCCTTCCAGACTAGGAGCCATATGCTGGTCCACATACAAGAGCAAGTGGCTACGAATTTATTACTTAATGTGAAAACACAAGAGTGATCATACTTGCTAGAATAGGAACTAGCTGTTATATTTGATGAGCCAGGTGCTTTCAATCTCTCATCAATGATGATTAATTAGGTGGAACTTAATTTCTGCTCTTCTCAGCAGCCATCAATCCAGTGTCTCTTGACCAACCCTATAATGATTTCAGAGCCAGAACAATTCTTAACCAGATACAGAAGAAACCATCCTCAATGCTTTAAAAATAAATAGTTGGCATTTTTGAAATAGCTTCAGTCATTCATTAGTAGTTCAGAAACTGCAAGACTACAGTGTCAAAGGTGCCATTTCTACTTCTGGTGTCCTCAAACTGTCTTATGTAGAATTACACCACTCACACTGTCAGGACTATGCTTTCACTTCGAGTACAAAAGTGAGTACTTAGTGAACAAAGGTTTATTGCTTCTTTTCACTATGTATATAGTTGAGATAGAAGTATCACCTCACACAAATTTTTAATTTAAAATTAAATTTAATAGACCGAGACCTGCAGTCAGTAGTCAAGGATCACATAAACAGCTGGATAAGACTAACTATTTTTGCTTCTTCTCCAGCTGTCTCAGCTACTTCTTTTAAACTAAGTAAAACTCCCAACTGTCAGGACAACTCAGCTTTCTGTTTTAACTACAGAACTTAGTTGTATTAATTAGTATTTTGAATAGCAAGATAAAATGATCTCTCACTAGGAGGGAGAGAAGGACAGTAAAGACCTTTTATTGTCCAATACATCAGGTCTGCAGGGAACAGTGTTCAGCTATTTTACCCAAGAAAGCAAGGCATAGGCTGAATAATAAAATGTCTGCCTCTTGCCCAGGTTTCTTACTGTAGAAAATCACCATGTAGTTTAGACACTGCTAGTTCCCACTCGTTCCGGAGAAAGGCAAGTTGAGGATTTAACTAGTGCTGGAATGCTGGAGAAGAAATATTCAGCACACTATTTAGGCGACATATAAGTGGAAAGTAGAAGGCTAAGTTTAGGTAAATTTGGAATTTATCTTTACAAAGACACTTTTTTTTTTTTTTTTGCAGGGCTTTGAGGTATGCTACAGAGTGTTGGTTTGCTGAGTTGATCAAATCCAACCAAAGTCATGATGTTCAGAGCTTTTGCTTCACTCACTCATTTTAATGGCTTTTGTTTAATATGCTGTACTTAACTTTCCACGTTGCAGCTATGTTTTCAACAAAGAGCAGTGATAATGAGATCCTGAGATCCTCAATTGCTTCAGTAGGTGAACACTTATACCTCTACTTTGGGTTAACTTTGACTACTAGCCAAACACCCCTCCAGGTACTCTCTCACTGTCCTTCCTTCTCAGTAGGTCAGGGAAGAAAATAAGATTAAAATGTCATGGGTGAGATAAAATCAGGGAGATCACAGATCAGCTGCCATCACTGGCAAAACAGACTCAACTGGGGCAAAATTAATTTAATTCTTTAGAAAATTAGGGCACAAATTTAAAAACACTTTCGACTTCCACCTCTCTTAGCAGGCTCAACTCCATTCTTTCATTCACAGCTCCGCTGCCTCCTTTAAATGAAGGGTGCAGAGAGATAAAGAATGGGCCCTGTGGCCAGTTCATAATGGATGCTCTCTGCTGCTCCTTTCTCCACACACTTTTCCCCTGCTCCAATGTGGTGGCTCCACGGGCTGCAGGGCACTATCTGCTCTGGTGTTGGCAGCAGACTCCATGAATGACTTTGCTGTTCTCAGAGTCATTTCTCACCTGTTTTTTTCCTTCTGATTTCTCTTTCTCACTGACATTTTTGCCCTTTCTTAAGAATATTTTCCCAAAGGCGCCACGTATATGTCTCAGCTGTGTGCCATTTCCGGGGGCTTTGTGGCCAGCTGAATCCCCTTGTGTCAGCATGGGACAGCCCCAGCCTCTTCCCTCAGAGGCCAGTCCTGCTGCTCCTCATTGTCAACACCTGGGCACAGCCCCCCCATACAGTCTCCTACTTGCCAAATACAGCTATCACCAGCAGGCAGCACTACTCTATGCAGAGTATGGACCCCTCTGCTCTATTCTGCATGTTATACTGCCTCCCTGTTCAAGCTAACCTTTACGTCAGACCAGACAAGTGCAAGGAAAAAAATAGTAGAAACTGCACAAGGAAGCAAAGCAACAGATTGGACAGTCCAAGAACATTGTTATTTTACTTATTTTACCACCACACCCTTCTCAGTTCTACGAGTTTGACTTGTCTAATACTCATCATTGTCTTGACCATCTCTTTGGTTTAACTCTGCCAGTGACTGAACCCTGCACCCACAAAAACAATTTTTATTTTGAGTTTGTTTCACTACATCATAGTTTAGCACTCTTGCACCCATCATCTTCTAACAGATGAAAGAAAATGTAACAGTTCCTCAGCCTTCTGAGCATCTTCAGGGAAACAACCAGCAATCATCATACTAATGTAACAAACAGCTGTATTTCATATACATTGCCTTCTTTTTTTGGCACAAAACACACACACACACATGAACCTACTTTCCTTGAGATTTGCTTTACAATTTTTCAATACTTATATCATTTACTGTCTTTCATGCACTTCAGTACCTTACACATATATCATATATACAGTGTCTTTGCTCAAAAAACAAACACTCTGGTGTCTCACAGTAATTTGGCGCTCTGAATATATTTCTAGTAAATTATTCAGCATTTCATGTGGATAAATATAACTGACAGTTTCTCTTGGCTGCTTAGCACTGTTGTAACTCAGACATTTGGACATGTGCAGAAGCAAAACTTTGTGTGTTTTGGAAGCCTCAGGCACCTGCAGAGCATGTCGATCCCTGTGGGTTTTAGCAGGGAATTTTAATGATACAGCACTGGAACTGAATGTCTGCGTTGCTTTTAAAGCTGAGGTGTCAACCATCCTTTCTTTAAAATCTGATCTTTAATTCAGTCATACACTTATAATAAGTTTATTCTGTGTGTCCTCTAACATGGAATATTGTGATTAAGAACAGGAAGAGGGAAAAAATTATTTTCCAGGGCAGCATTGTGGAAGATTAAAACCCAATTAGACTGAAAAGGTAAAGTTGAAATAAAATAACGAGAATTACTTTTTATCTGAGGTTAAAATGAATTAAGGAATTTGATTCCTGAAGGTGCTACTAGCCTCTACACAAGACACATAGAATTATCACACAGTAATTTGAAATTAGTCTGTAAAGAACTAAATTTCTTGACCTAACTGGCACATGTGATCATGGTATTGTATGGCATGTTTATTCTAGAAAATTTGTCTGGTTTTGGAAAGAACCCAGGTTTTAATGAAAATATCAGCAATACTTTCTAATTATTGCTACTAATTAGTAGTATGGTATATATGAAACTAAACTTATCACAAACAAGAACTTGCAAAATTTCAAAAGATTCAATTCCTACAAGGAAAAGAAAGTCAGCTGTGTTTGCTACATGATCTGCAACACATACTTTGAAATTATGTGCCCAAATTATACAATGTCAACCCTGTAGTTAAAAAATTAGCTGTATTAAGTCAAAGATTTGTTTTCAGATGCTTTAACTTGGGCCAAGAATAAACATCCTGTGCTCATCAAAACTATTCAGATCTGTGTTAATGTAAAAGGAGAAGAAACTGTGGTTCGTAATTTAATGTTCAGGGATAGTTCACATGGATCTGCTTGCCATCACAGCATCTAAAAGATAAACCCAGAGCATTTCATGGAATAAAATCCACTTTTGCTCACAGGTAAGGTATAATTCTTGTTACAAAGGTGAGGAAATGCTCAGTTCAAACATCATAGATTTTAGTTCAAACAGCTGAAATATATTCAGAAGTTTAAATGAAATCACTCTATTGTCATGAAAATCCCTGAATTTTTTGCACTAGCTTGTGGCTAATACTGCAGGGAATATTGAGAAATAAAAGAGGGCAGAAATTTTCTCAAGCATAAGTATAGACTGCAGACTATCACTGAAATATTAACTTATGATTGTGTTTTGTTAGGTGCATTGCCCAGGAAGCATTTTGTTTATTCTCATCAGCCTGATGTCCTCTGTTATTATAATTTACAAGTGTGTCGGCAATCTAATAAATCGTTGTTTGAAACACTTCAGAATCTATTGGCAGTTTTCAGCCGTACCACTGTGTGGTTTTGCTCTTGCATAATTGCCTTTAGCAAGTACTAGAGAAGAGGGATTTTCAAATTCGCATGAAAGGAGAGACTGATTAGAGTATGCTATTTATGATGATAGCATTAAATTTCACTGTTTTCCTTCAAATTCTCAATACATATGGCCCTTTTTATCAAGACCCTTTCCTAATGTCTTAACTCTCTCAGATAAAAGAAGTCTGAGACATGTAACACAAATGTGTTTAGAACCATATTTTGCTACCATCGTTCCAGAGTGCACTAAAATAACTTTTCAGGAGTAAATTTAGTACCATCAATAAGAAAAAAATACTTTAATAAATTAAAAAAAAACTTGTCAGAAAACAGCAGAAACAGAAAGGACTGATAAAATGTGACTCAAGATAGAGGAACTACTCCCATTTAGTAACAATTTTCATACTAGAACACTTTATTTTCCCAGATATTATCTCTTTTCTACAATGATACACAATGAGATTATTAAAAAAACTAATTTGTGTGAGGCTTAATGCAAATAAATAAACCAAGAATCTTTTATTTGAAAAGTTAAGGACTCTTTTCCATGCCATGTAGCCACCTAAAATTTGATTCCAGAAACATATAGTAAAAACCTAGTTTTAGTATGCAAATTTTGACTATGTGTAGCATAACCATGACATTCCACCAAAGCCAAAGTAACATAATCTTCACAGACCAGGACCCAGAGGAAATTAAATGAGGTTTTTTCAACCTTATTACCTAAGTCATATCATCATGCTACATACACAAGTATGGAATGGCATACCAGCTTAGTATAGTGTCTTGTCTGCAAGACAAAGAGACAATAATGAGAGAATATGAAACACAAAACATGTAAAAAAGTCAAGAAAAGCCAGGAACAAGTCCAAACCAAGTCTAGCAGCTTTTTGCTGAAACAAGGAATAAATTGCAAATAATCCAGCAATGCAACAACTTTTTAAAAGATAGTCCTTCTTTAAATTCAGTCTTTTAAAAACCAGTAACACACAAATGCATGCACCAGCTCTATAATTTGCATATAAACCAAAGTTTTTCTTAATCTCACTAACGTCAATTCCAGGGCTGTGTGTCTTCATCACAATCCAAACAGCTAAACAGCTATTTTTATATATATATGAGTGTGTGTGTGTGTGTGTGTGTGTGTGTGTGTGTGTGATATACAACCAAAACAAATAGCTATTTTGTCCTGAGCTTCCCCAGCTTCTAATTATGTCATCTAAGTAATGACTGGATTCCTATTTCTATCCCCCGTAAGAAAGGAGGGATTTTTTTCAGAATAGGAAAACTGCCTGTTACTTTTTATGTTTACTTCTGCTGCATCAAATGTCTTTTCAAACATTAAGGGTTCCTGTTCTCTTGTTTGTTTCTCTGTTTTACACAGAGAAAGAGAGCAATGAGAAGTAAATCAAACAGACAAGAAGCTCTGTACTTGTCAGAGTTTTGTTTTATACTGACGCATTTTTCACTTTAGGATAAGCAGTGTTCTGCTCATGTCCTCAGCCAGTGAAGGCCAAAGCAAAAAGCTGAGAATGAAAGCTTTCCTCATACACAGCCCCGCATCTGCTGCCTCTTCTGCTGGCTCCAGGGCTGCTCTCTCCTTGACGGCCCCACTCAGGGCATCCCAAGGGCATTGCATAACTCACATAGTCCGTACACGTACCTCAGAGATGAGATCGGGCCCCAGAAATCCCTCCTGACATATGTTCCTGCTATATGTGACATTCCTGATATTTTTTTTTTTGCTGTTCCTTCACACCATTTTTTCATAGAAGCTACTCCTCAGGAAAGGTGCTTCACTTTTTCTGACTCAGTATAGATGGGTGAGTGAAAAAGTCATCACGGCAGTTAAAAGAGACCAGGGACTTGTGGATGTGGGAAGAATTTGAGAGGACAAATCATTGCCTTTTATGAAAGCTGAAAGGTGAGAGTTTGAAATTTAGAGGATTGAGCTTGGCTAGAGTGACTATGGGCACTTGTGGGAGGAGGGACCTTTATGATGAAAAATTCTCAAAAAGAAGATTGAGAATTGTTATGTTACACTGCTAAGACTTATCAATGCAGCATAACATTAATATTCTCTGGTCTGTCCTGGCTGTAGGAAGTGCTTTAGTCTCTAGCATCTTTTCTAATAATATTTTTCTTTCTGGTATCCCTATCCAGCTGTTCAACACATAGTTATATGTATATAGTTATTAATTTGCATAGCCATTTAAAATATTTTGTAACAAATTGTTCCCTGATTTTCAACACATATAAAGGAAAAATCAAATAGGAAATTTATTTTTCTCATGTTCTGTAACCCTGATATTAGGCTGGCATTTCCAATCTAACATCAGAAACCACCATTCTCTTTTATCAGATCAGAAGATATTCCCTTGTTTCCCTTTTCATGCACATGGAGTTGCCATAGATAGCATGCTCAAGACCAAGACAAAACAGTAGAAAAAGGAATCATAGAATGTTAGGGGTTTGAATGGATCTTAAAGGTTATTATTTCCCCCTGACATGGGAAAGGACACCTTCCAATGAACCACATTGCTCAAGGCCTTATCCAGCTTGGCCTTAAATAATGACAGTGTTGGGACATCTTCAACCCTCTTAGGCTACCTCTTCCAGTGCCTCTCCACCCTGGCAGTTAAGAATTTCTTCCTAACATCAAACCTAAACTTCTCCTCTTTCAGTTTATGTGTGTCACTGCTTGTCCTGTCACTACAGTTCCCGATGAAGAGTCTCTCTAGCTTCCGCACGGCTTCCAACACTGCAAGGCTGCTAGGAGTTCTCCACCTTCTGAAAGCTTCTTTTTCTGTTCTGAGTTTCCTGGAGTTTTCGCCTGATTTGCTCCGTTTTTGCATGCATTTTTCCTAAGCTTGGAGGAGGTGATCCTCAAATACCAGCCAGCATTCTCAGCCCCTCTGCCCTCCAGGGTTTTTTCCCATGAGACTTTAACAAGCAGGTCCTTGAAGAAGCCAAAGTTTGCTCTCCTGAGTTTCAGAGTGATGAGGTTGCTGCATGATCTCCTCATTGCCATAAGGATCTCATGAAGGATCTCATCTGTTGGTCACTGCAGTAAAGGCTGCATTGGAGCACCTCCTTTGCCACCAGCTCCTTCCTACAGGTGAGAACAAGGCCCAGCACAACACCTTTCCTTGCTGGCAGATCAATCACTTGTATATGTTGTCATTGACATATTCAAGGAATTGGGATTTCTTGTGCAATCACTGCTTTCAATAGCTTGTTAGATATTTATCCTCAAAAAATAGTGATTTTTTTTTTTCAGTTTAGCCTTCATTACAAATTTTCGGTTTATTGAAGGATCCTTCATGCAAGGCCTGTTATTCACCACAGAGTTTCTCATATCTATAGTGAACATGTCAAAACAGGACTGAAATGCAGCCTCTCTCTTACTCCTTACAGGAATTTCAGTCGTGGATAATGAATTTGTGCCTCTTTCTCTCAATATGCAGGTAATAATAAGTTCTGCCTCAATGCAGATGCATCTGCTGAATGTCAGGACATGTCAGAGTTAGGATAAAATTAGTTGTTTGGATGTTGGAGCATATTGAGTCTAGTCTCTGTATTGCCTTTCCTATTTGTTTTGTGAAAAAGGAGTGTAGTAGACAAGCAAATTGTACTTTTTCTATTGTCTGTGAGTGGTTTCAAAATAATAATAATAATAATAATAATAATAATAATAATAATAATAATTATTATTATTATTATTATTATTATTACTACTACTATCATCATCATCATCTTCTTCTTCTTCTTCTTCTTCTCCTTCTTCTTCTTCTTCCTGGATTATCTTAGTATGAACAAGAGCTTTTTAAGTGAAAAGGAATTTCAAAACTTTTAATTTTTGTTACAAAAGGTGTCAATGCAATAATGAGCATCATCTTTTGAGAAGCATGAATTTTGAAGAATCGGGACATAAAAACTGAAATACCATGTTTGGCTACTTTCCTTTTAAAATCATCAGAAAGCCCATTTATCTTCTTATTGAATGGAGCTTAACAATTGTTCAGACAAACTGCAAAGGAATTAAAATTTTTTTAACATATACTATGTTGGAAACAAGCATGGTCACAGACTAATACTTACATTGTGTTAACCTGAAATTATACCAGATTTAGGGGTTTTGATACCTCTCTAAGACTGTATACTTAAAAGTATGTTGGCAAGGTAGAACAGAAGTTGAGAGTTGTTAATTGCACGAAATAATATTTTAATCCTGCATGCACATGTATGATGATTATTTTAAAAGTTCTCCCATATTCCTTGGTTTCCTAAGATATTGTTTTAGTCTGAGTTAAATGCAGCATCTAATTGTCAATTGCAATGCATTATGTTTATATAATATGATACTTATTTTTTCCACTTGAGTAGATAAAGTGGGTATCTATTTATATTATCATGATGTTTGAGTCAGTAGAGGCTGATTAGTTACATTGAATGCCAGCAAAAGCAAATGCAGTCTCCTGAATAAAAATTGGCAGCTTTCATGGCATGTAAATAGACAAACAAGAAGAGAAATGTATTACACTACCTAAAGTCCTGATGTTATTATGGCCTATTCACACCAATAAAATTGCAAAATATTGTATTCCTCCAAATTTTTCTTTTTTTTTTTCCTTTCCCAGAGGACTAATGCTCTTGGCATTGCTTAACAATAAATAGAGAGACACATCCCTTAGCCATACAGTGTATGTTTTTCCCTCTTAGCAACGTACAGACAAAGTGTTACTGTGTTTGATAGAGTTCATTGGGTGAAGAGGTTCTGCTTTGGATGAGCCATGTTTTCCACTAATGAGTATTTTCTATATATTGCTTCTTATGAAGAATTGATAACCTTGTAATAATCTGTTTGGACAGTATTTTTCTAGAAATATTGTGTTAAATATTTTTAGACATGAGAGATCATGGACATATGGATATAGTGGTGTGCGCCTTCTCTAATTATATGCATTATACAATTCGCCATTGTTGGAGACTGTTGTACCATTCTTCATTCATTTAATAATGCTTTTGCAAATTGGCAGATAGCATTTGGGCTAAAATACACACAGAGTTTTTGCGGGAATAAAACATGCTCTGCCTTTTCTCTAGTGTAGAGCAATTTGTCAAGTAATTAGCCAACCTAATTAAATTTTTGTAACACTAATCAAACGAATATGCTAAAATTTTCTTTGCACAGCCAGTTTGCTGTCTGCTTGCATTTAACTTGATGGTTTGAAAGAGGCCCTACTATGTCTGCCACTCCACTTAATCACCTAATTTGCATTTTATATTGGTAAATCAAATAAAGCACCAGTGGCTTTTAGGATGATTGACTATGGTCAGGGCTGTTCAGATGGGACTTTTTCACAGAAAATTAGGCACATTTTAATATGAGTGAGTCTGTGCTTTCAACATTCAACAAACTACATTCACTCAGCTAATTAAAAGTGCTTGTTGCTTTTTGCCGATGTATGATAGATTTATCCAGCTGGTGTGTCCATTTTCTTTTGCATAATTTCTTGATGGAAGTTTTTATCTTTATACATAATAAGATTGTCTAAACAACACTTCAAACCAATTTGCAAGAACTATATAAATAATATTTTGCAGGAGCTATTTACTTTGAAAGAAATATACTTGCTGGTCTGCAAACTGATTAGGTTATATATAGTTTCTTTTATATCCTTCTAGAATATAAAGCCTTGCACTATGAAATTTTCAGATTCTGTCTTCACTGAGCCAGAGCATATCACTTTGCTAAAATTGTGGGAAAAGCTGCTCAGTGTATACCTAACAGTTCATCAGAGCAGGGTCTTTAGATCAGGCCAAAGTTCAGACCCTAAATTTTACAAACTAAATTTTTTTAAAGTTAGAAAAGAAAAATTTATATGCAGAAGTGAAGCTTCTTTTTTCACTGTTTGAAGGATTCTTTAGCACTGCAAAGCATTTCCAGAAATGGGAATGAAAAGTTTTCTTTTTCTTCTTCTCAAGGGTCAGTAAAGATACAAGTATCAAAATGCATTCCTTGATCACTTAAGTCCATATATGTGCTAACAATAGATGGAAAATGAGCTTCACCAATACATTTCCAAAATAAATCCATTTTTCATTAATTGTTTTAGAATAAACTAATCAGGTCTAAACTGGTAGTAGGGTAAAAAGCCCACAAAATGTAAGACTGGAGGGTAAACAGCATCCTTTTTCCTAAAATAATTGTGTTCACACAGAGAGGAGCTAATTTAACAGAGCACTTCAAATACAACATTTTACATGGATCTAAAGCAAAATTTTCCAATGCAAACTGTGGTACTATTCCTTGGCATGCCTGCAGGACATTCAAATATTCTCTCTTAGTAATAGAGCCATAACAGAAGTAATTTAAGAGGGGAAAAGAGGGCAATCTTCTACTGTCATAGGTATTTGTTAAGGAAGTATATGTCTAAATGTTTAGTCATGTGATTACTCTCACTGACTGAAACTAAAGGCTCATATAAAGAGGGATGAATTTCTTGCATTAGATTGTTTTGGATGGGGGTGGGCAGGGAATAAAAGTGCAAAAATATATTATGTGAAATAAAAGATAGAAATAGCAAAGAATTATGTAAATATAGGAAAACTATGGTTTGCAGATGTTCAGATATAGACAATAGAACATTGCACCTAAGTACAATGCTTAGATACCCACCATAGACTTCTAAGAGTCAGACATAAACGGGAAGTTTGCATCTCTTCCCATTACTGATTCCACATTGAGCCTCATTAAACTTTGAAAGGTTTCTCTTCTTAAATAGGCTTCTTAAAACCTCAAAATGTTAGAAATTGAGGAACAATTTGCCTCTCCCTGATGAGGGAAAGTGTCCTTGAGCATGGAAGTCATTATTTAGATATGAAAAATATTGGAGGGGAGAAAAAGGCTCAGCAGCGGCCGTACAGACCTCAAAAGAGAAGCTTGATCTGAGCCCTTGACCCACAATGTACAAATGTAACAGATGTCTAAGTACTGTAATGCTGCTTTAATTAAACATAGGCCAAAACCTCCTTGCTCTAAGCTCATGGGGATTATGATGATAAGAACTTGGCCTTGTTCTGGCCAAATTCACTCTGATCCAGAAGACAGTAATGCTTTTTGGTTTTTGATACCAGGCTAGAATAAAACAAGGTATAGATCATTTACCTGGGAACACCAGGTGAACTCCTTTTCATATGCCTTACCATGCCTTACCTGATCTAGTACATTAACCTCTTTGGTAAACTTATTTGAGATTTCTTATTTCTAATACAGCATTTTGGTGCAATACACCATCTTGGATCTGATTTATACTTATATTTTATATTCTTATTTATATCTGTAGACAATCTCATTTGAAAAATATTCAAAGACATTCAATCACCTTTCTTAGTTCTTAGAGAAGAATGCAAATAAACAGAATCAAGCTATTAAATTTTCTGGATCAGATATTCCAGCTGTCTGGCTTTTTAATTGTGTTTTAATGAATTTAAGTTCAACTAAATGTCATGTTCAGAATGTGAATACTTTAATCACACTAAAAATTTATTCTGACTATCTGGTGCTATTGAATAGCATATGGATATATATTTAATGTTAGATGGAACATATTATTGTCAGCTAAAAACTATGAGTTATCTCTGTTTTAAAGAAAGAACAAAACAAATAAAACAATCCCCCCAACATATACATTATTTCCTACTTTCAGTTTTAAAAGCACCACATGCAGCATTTACTTCACCCTCAAAAATAATGTTATTCAATAAATCATAAAGGACTTGTGACATCATAAACATAATTATTTTTAATTTAAGAAAAAAAAATATGACATTTGTTATTCTACCAGATAATTTATATCATTTATGTATCCCCTACTATATATTGTGAATACATAGTAGTCTGGAAGTCCAGCTAAAGGCTGTTTTTATTTTGTGTCAATTTTTTTGAGTTTAAAACCTGAATCAGATTTCTTTATTCATAAAAACTTCTAGTCTTTAAATCCTGATTCTTGGGCCTCAAGTTTATTATAAACATATCAATGAGCTACAAATACATTCTGCATAATAATATGGCATTTACTGCAGCTCCCTGCTACTAAAGACATAAAAACATGTTAGAGTTTAGAAGGTAGATTTCCACGTCTTAGCATAATTTGAAAACATAAGGATCTCTATGAATTTCATCTCACTTTTTTTTCCTTTATGCTACACAGAACAGTCTGAATGCTGGTATTAACTTTCAATTATGCACTGTATTCATTTATTATGAATTGTGAACACCTCAGGAACTTTAAGGGGTCCAGCCTTAAAGTTGGACCTTCAGCTAAAGCTTTTCCTGCATCAGATTAGAAGATCATGCTTTCAGTGAGAGTCTGCTCCCTTCTGTCTCCATGAAGCCAACCTTTTAATCCAGTTTTCTGTGCGGATTTCTATCTTTCCTAACAGCTGAGGATATATTTGTTTGTTTTGGAGAGTCTTTTGAGTTTATGTATGAGGGGAGAGAGTTCAAATTTAATTTTCTCTGCCTCTTACCCTATAATCTGTTTCTGACATATGTCCATGTGGGGCTTGAGCTGAGCTCTCTTCTAGCTGTTTAGTGAATTATTATCCCATGATTACCAGTGAGCATAAAGTTTGTATTAGTAAAATATTATAGGTCACAGTTCTAAAAAGGTTGAACGCCATCACCTAAGTAGTATAGACATGATATTTATCAATACCTATGTTATGTCCCAGACCTGAATGTCCACCACAAGTATAGCAAAAGACAAACCAACTGCTAAATGAAACACTTGAATGTGTCTGTATTATTTAATGTCTGGAGAAGCTTTTAGAAATGTAACCTGTCTTGTTCATTTAAAAATGCCCACTTATTCACAATGGATATATATTCCTTATTAGAATGAAATTGTCTCCTAAACAAAGAATGAGAAACAAAATATGAGATTCATCTTTGTCTGCCATTCAGAAAAAAAGGCCTTCATACAGATACTCAGAAGAATTGATTTTCATTTTTTACTACAGATTATGTACTGCAATCCAGACTCAAGTTTACATTTGCAGTCAAATATGAAAAGAGTTATATGCAGCTAAATTAGAGGTATACACCAATTCACCTTCATGAAAGTGAATTTCGAAAAATTCAGGAATTTTCTCCTTAGAGGAGAAACTTGCATTGCATCTTGAGCTATGCTTACCACTTAATGAGAACAAAACCAAGAGGAATTTATGCAAAGCAACATGGACTGACTCTATATGCCAAATGGCACAGTTTAAAATGTATGTGTGCTACAGGCATACTGCAGCAGACTCTAAGCTGCATCAGCTGATCATAAACAGGAACCACAGTAAGCAGCTGCTGTCAGTCCTAAACAATAGCATTTTGAGCAATTTATTTAACTGAACTAATTCTACAGAGACAACAGGTTTCTTCCTATTTTTGCAGACTAGCAATGAAGCAGAACATCAAGCACGTCTCCCACTGAAGGGGTTGTTTGGTCTCTTTGTGTGGTATTTATAGCATGGTCTGGTTAGTGTCAGTCTTCACTTTATTGGTATTCTCTAAAATCCTGAAATTTCACCCAGACTATTACTAATAAATTCAAATCTTCTTATAGAAATGATGTATATTTTCCAGCAAGTCCTGTGAAAAATTCTAAACCCCATCCAGCTGTGTCATAGCACTTCATATCAACTCCTTTTGTGTACTACAGTCCTTTTATTTTTTATTCTTAGCTTTCCACAGGGGGACTTTTATATACACATTGTTTAATAAATTTTTGTTCAATAATTTTATTACTTATGGCAGTCTTTGATATATATCAAAAAACATAGGTTCCTGGCATCAGCTATGAAGAGAAATGTGAGGATAGGCTATCATGTTCTCATAAGCCAAAATAATGTTTGGTATCATAGCTGCATCAATAAAGAATTTTTCTACTTTTAACATTCTTATTTCTGGATAAAAATTCTTTTACCCCAAACAGAAGAACAAGATGAGGCACAGCTCAGTTTGATGGGCAGACTCTGCTGCAAAAGCCATAGTCAGTTCCTGAACTGATCATAAAAAATGTTTTCAGCAAGCTCTTTTCCTCACTTCCGCTAGTAATTTATTGGCAATGGGTTCTTCTCCCCTTACCTACTTGGACAGATTTCCTATGGTAACTACTAATACAAGTTAGTAAATTGGCAGCATGACAAACTTTTTTACACTTTTCTGTGCAAATAAAGTAGTACTGAATTTGTCTGGATCATCAACTAACATGCTTCCCAATGAAAATACTTTGAAAAATTGTCATTTCTGAATACAGTTTTGAAATACCATGAACTCAGTAATATTTTATAAGGGAACTGAACATCAAAACAGAACTAACAAAAAAAATAGACAAATTTTTAAAAATTGAAAAATATTAATTTATAAAATTAAAGAGCAATTTCTGTCAGAAAATTGCCTCCCTCCCCCAAAAAACAATTTTGAGGGTCGAACAAATCAATTATTCAAGACAAGTACAAGTCTGCTTTTTGCTGTGCCTCAGGAATGCCCAGAATACATGGTGAAACAGGGATGAGAGCTCAGCACAATGAGAGCTCACCTTGGTATTACCTTTGGAGAGGATAACCTGCTCCTTCGTTGTATATGGTTGAACTTGGAGAAAACCTTAGTGGAGATGGTTAGCTTTTGGCTCTCACTTGTCCATAGCTCTTAAACAATTCACATGTTTCTCTACATGCCATAGTGCCTCCTGCCAAGTCTGGACCAGCACAGGAAAGGTCATGAGCTGAAATATCCTGCAAGGACAGTGGGGGCAAGCAAGAATTTCTGCACCCAACACTGCCCTGTTCGATTGGATTCAGCAGACTAGGCCAGGACTCTCTACGGAAATACAGAATCATAAAATCATTCAGGTTAGAAGAGACCTGGTTGCTTTACACTTCAGAACTACTCCGGGATTTCATCTGTTTCTCAGCACTCTAGGGTGTGTTGGCGCTCTGGAACACAAAAAAATATTGGTATGTAACCCCACTCAGTAGAATTGGTATTCCTTCACCATGGTGTCACCTGTTCTTGATGAATAACATCACACTTATATTAAAATCCTTCAAGTTATAAGTGTTACTTTTGGCATATTTTTTGGTTTTGTTTTGTAGGGATTTTGTTGTTGGTTTGGGTTGTTTTAAATTTAAAATACTTTAAAATCAATAGCATCACTCTCTCTTATCTACTATTAGGATTATAATCTTCAATTATCAGATTCAGACTTCCTTAAAAATAGGCAATCTTCCATGCTAAGGGTTCTACATATCATTCCATTTAAATGCACAAAATGCAAAACATCTTGTAGTATTATAATAAAGATCTTATCATTCTCTTTTTTATAAATCGGTGAGAGCTGTTCTGATGAAGAAACCAAAACCAAAACCAAAAAAAATTTCAACAATATTTTATTATTAAGTCTTAAAGATTTTACTTTTTTTTTCTACAACAAATCTGAGTGCTGGGCACCTGGGACAATTGTAAACTGTGTGTGAATTTTCCCATTTCTTTTGTGAGTTTGGCATACCTATCTACAGATATGCAGTCTGTATTCACATGTACATTCAGCTTTTTCATTAAGACATTCAAATTTAATTTTAAGCTCCTATTTTATAAATAATTTTCCAATTGCTTACAGATTCTACCTCGCACATTTACAAAGGGGACCATGAGGTGTAAGCCAGCCTTTATTCCTTAGCTCTGGGTGCACAGAGTGCAGGTGTGTGTGTGTGCAGGTGTTTGCTGGGGCTCGCAGGAGGCAGCTGCTGCAGAGCGTGGTGGCTGTGTGTCACAGCCTGGGGCTGACCCCAGTGCTCCAGCCAGCAACAGAGCACCCAGCTCGAGGAGACACAGCACCAGGCATCAAACTGAAACCAAATTACTACATTTCAGCAGCCTCGCCTGAAGCTAAACAGGTTTTTCCAACTCAGTTGGAAGAGTTTTGGCAATGTGACCATTGACCTGCTTTACTGTTTAGAAGTTCTGTATGTATATATGATGAATGTTTCTCAGCCTTAATGTGCTCTGATATTAATAATAAGCACTCTAATTACAGAACTTTTTTTAAGAAAGATGTTTCTTGTTTCCCTTTTCTAAGGAAATGCAGAGGCCAACAAATGTAGAGGTAATGAGATAAATTTTATTTACTTTATTTATCTTCTCTCTTTAGAGGAGATACCTTTGTGAGGATGCCTCCCAGGCACAGAAACAAGCCCATAGCTCCTCTGAAGCCATTCAGGTGTGATATCCAATAGGTGATAGGTTTGTGTAAGGTAGTGCATTACTCAGGATGACAAAATTACAAGCCGTGCACATCACACACTTTGCTACTGAAAACTGTTTGTTGGATTAATACTTTTCGCATTGGCATTATTAATGTCTGCAACAATGCAAATTTTCTTACTTGAAAGTTGTGTCACTGATGGAGTCAGCTGAATAAGCCCAGAAGACCAACACATTAACACCTCCACATTTCTGCATGTCACATGTGTTTGGAGTCATTAATACAGCTGTACACAGTGCAGATATACCTTGAAATACCAGGACCGACTCTAGTAGCAGCAAAATGATACCAACACCTTCTAATACCTTATTCTGAGCTTGTTTAAGAGAAGAAAAGAGAAGAATCTCTAACTAATCTCTATTAAAACCTAACTAGGAAAGGCAAAGCTTGCAGGATGTTTTTCAGCTTTCACATTCGTTAAGAGGCTGAGGTGAGCCCAGACCTTGCAGAGCCTTGGTACAATCTGTTCTCTCATGTGTAATATAAACTGTTCTGCTCTCTCTAAGAGCGATGTTCTGCAAGTTATATTTAACCTCAGGATGCTGAATCCAGTCAAATAAGTTCCTCCAGAAAAAGACACAAGGTAAAAATACAGAGGCCAAGGTGAGCCACAAAAATGCATTTATAACATGCATTGGAGAGACAATAGCTATATCCATGGAGACAGTACAAGTACAAGTACAGGATCACTCATACCCAAGCCAGGAGCTTGAGGTGTAAAGTAGAGCTACCCCAACAAACAAACAGGTCACGAAGCAGCACTCCCTGCAAGCGTGGTGCCACCTCCAAGGCAATGTATCCTGCCAATCAGCCGGGTATGGTAGCTCAGTCAGATGTCCCTGCTGCTGCTGCTGCTGGAGTCCCTCTCCGAGTCCAGACCCAGCACCAGGGTCTTTGGAGGCATCAGTCCACATTCACCACATAGCAAAGAGAAATCTGTATTCTTACCAGGAAGATTACAGCCTAAACGAAACACTAATTAAAGGAACAACTGTTGTCTAAGGCTGCCTGGTTAATCAGAAAAGCCAAAATATTTTCCGTTTGGGCTGAATTGGTATTAAATGAAAGAAAAGGAAAAACAAAATAAAACAAGGCCCCAGGTTAAAACGACTGCTTTGCTGCTTCAAAATGAAATCTTTTGCTTGATTACTTGTTTGCGTTTCTGCATTATCTATTTTAACTAGTGTTGGCAGTTTTACACTACAAATGTCTTTTTGAAATAGGAAATTGTTTTTTAAAGAATTCCATATTTGGTATGCTCTAAATCCTTTTCCCTTTATTTCTCTTCTTTAACTAGAACTGTTTACAAACATGATCCAAATTTCAGAATAACTTCTGTCACTTGATTGTCCTGTCAAAACCGTCTACTACTAAAAATGGGAGCTATTGAAAATTATAACAAGATAATATTACAACATCATCCAATAAGGTCCAAGTAAGGTACTTTTAAGTTTAAAGGTAATATTAAATAATTTACCAGGTAATTATTTTTTATTAAATATTCTTTTATAGCTGTTTTTCCTATTAGCTAATAATCATGTGGGTATTTTTACTGATATAAGTGTATGAGAGCTTTATTATAATAGTATTAGTTACGTTTGAGGCTCTAGTTCATGTTTACTGAGAAAAGCACGAGTGCGGTACCAGCGCTTCTGAGAACAATTGAGAGTCCCCTGATCAGAAAAATAGCTTTAAAAACACTACTCATTTGGCTTTGATTTTGCATTCTTATTCTTTTCTTTGTGTTTTTCATGTGTGTTTGGCTTTTTACTTCTGCTCTTCTGAAGGGCACTGTATTTCATTCTTCTATTTTTCTTCCCAGCAGTAAATGACAGAGCAGATCGCGAGGTTTTGTATTTATTGTGGGAGCTTTTTAAAGAAAACTGATTGCTTTATGACCAGAAATAAAATTATGAGTTGGAAGCACTGGAAACACGACCCTCTGTGCAGCAATGTACATATTGCATGGGCATATTTTCACCACAAAAAACACTGAGATCTGAGGAATGATTTTTCATCTGTCTTAATTGCAGCTCTAACATTACAGCAATCTGCCTGGGTAAAAGATGCTGTACATGCTGAGCCTCCTCAGTTTTTTCCTACATTAGCCACTGTTACCATCCTGAAAAATTAAAAAAATTGATGCAGGCTCCAAACATAAGATTAATGACAAAAAGGAAAGCTGTGCTGTTGTTGTCTGTTTAGTACAATTTTTAGTTTAAACTTCTCTGTGTCTTCTGAGTTCTATATCATGTGCAGGAGTTTTTGCCTAAAACTACTAGGACTAAGAAATATTCCAATTGATTTCAACAGAACTGAGTGCTTCTTAATTTAAGATAGATTTTAAAAACTGGAAATTTTTTATACAGGTTGTGTTTGGCATTTTGATATTCTGATGGTTGTATGATTAAAGCTTAACAGGCCCAAATAAAGGCACAGAACGTTACTCCAGATAACTCTGAAATAGAACGTCACACTAGCTATCTAAGCACATATTAAAATATCTGAAATCAGAGTGATTTGCTTTGCAACTTAACTATTTTTATCTGAACACTGAGAGTCTGAGGTGATGGTGGTATATCCATACCAGGTGCTTGTCAGGTCATATTTGGGATAAAGTGCACTAAACAAATATACACATATATGTGAATCTTCATTTCACTTAATTTAAGTATCAACAATCCAGTGAATATAGTGTAAAATTAAGAAAAGAGATTGAAACAAAGTGTTTAACTACCTGCAATAACTAATGTGGCTGTTTAAGTAAGGAACTTTATTTAAGATATGGTGACATAATTTTGTCCTTTCTTGTAGGGTGAAATTATACTGTTTTTTTACACAAAACTTGGGGGGAAAAAACTGTGAATTTCAGACATTAATTTTGCATAAGAATTTATAAATTCAGATGCTTCCATGCTCACTAGAGTTCAGAGTCAGCACAAAAGGAGCATTATGGGTTTTCCTTAGCATATAAAAAATATATAAAGAGAATAGTTAACTGTGACAGTAATGCTTTTCAATATCAGTTAGGAAGTCTACTGGGCAGCTAATTACTAATAAATTTTTTAATAGCTTCAAATACTTCAGAAGCAAAACAATGCAGGTATAAGCAAGCACTATCTTTGTCTATTGCTCCATTTCAGGTACCCATCAGCATAGCTTCTGAAACAATGGCAAAAGGACAGGAGACATTTGTTGGAGGCTTATCCTATTGTTACTGTTACTATTTTTCATTATATTAATATATATTTGTAATAATGCCTTACATATTTTTAGTAGTACTAATACTAATAGTAATATTTTACTACTACTACTAATAATAATAATAATGATAACAACAACAGTTTCATCCTCTTCCTGTCTTCACAATTCCTTTGATTCCTACCCTCTTCTCAGCTCCTTCCTTTCCTCTTTGAGATCATTTTCTTCCTCTTCACCTTGCTCTTGGCATCAGTAGCAGTGGGGCGAGGAGGGAGTGAGGCAGGCAGCAGCCTGGGCTGTGGAAAGCTGCCCAGGGGGCTGCAGGCACCACCTGTGAGAGGCACCTCTGACCAGCTCTGTAGAGGCACTTATGGATTAAACACACAGCCTTGAATACAACCTGCCGGTGAGTGGGTACCAAAGGGAAAACTCAAAGTCCCTGCTCTCAGCAACTGTTCCAGGTGAGGCTGTGGGGCATTGTGGTCTGAAAGGAGTTTTGTGCTCTTCAGTGTATAATTGATGGCTGAGGCACAGCGAGTCAGCACAGCCTGGATGTCAGAGACCTTCTGCATTTCTCTTTTGATTCTGAAAAACTGCATACTCCCTGGATTGAAAGACTCAGAGTTTATTCATAACAGTGAGATTGTTATCCTTCCCTACTGGTCTCTCCTCCAGCACAGCCTTTATCAGCTATTTTATTGTATCTTGAATGAACTCTACCATAAAAGTAAATTAAAAAAGACCTCTAAAAAAGGTGCATACTTAAATGTGGCTGTTTAAATAGCTTTAACATTGCAATGGCTATGAAAATAATGTGAGAAGTAAAAACATGAAACGGTATCTTTGAATCACCTTTTACAACATGTATGCTATTTATAAACCATTAAGCACTTGACTATATCCAATGCCATCCAATGTAAAATGCATATTGTTAAATTTTATGGTCCAGATTCTGTTTTAAGCTGCATAAGCAAATCCAAAGTAATACCACTGTTTTTCCTTTCTCAGCATCTACATCAATATAAACCAGCAGAATCTGCATCTGTATATTGTAACCCCATACTTATGAAGATTCTTTTTTTCCATGTTAATTGAAAAGGAAGTCTGTTTTTTCATCAATTTTTCTTTTATACTGCCTTTACTCTGTTCAAATAAAAAGTATGCAGCAGAAGTACAAACTGTACGTGGGAAACATGAAAGTGGACAGCCTCAATATTGGACTTTGCTGATACCACTTGTTGCTGCCCTAAGAAAGATGCAAAATAGAGTTGACTTCTCTATTTCTGGTTGAAAACACATTTATATGGCACTTATGCTCAAATATTGTACTTATTTCCAATATTTATGTAAAGCGTGCATGCTTACATGAATATAATTACAGCATAATTTTTTGTATGTGTGATTCTGTTTACTAACCGTTAATCTATTTTTTTAAAAACAACTAAAATAACTAGCCTTTATTTGATGTCCTGCTATGGTAACATGTAGTGGTTTTTACACCATTGCACTTGGAGAGTTTACACACATATACTGTTCTAGTTTGGCAAGTAGATTTAGTTTCTTGATGAATAAAAACACTTATAATGTAAATGTTATCCAGCACATTCTCCTATGCCCAATACAAGAAAAATTGATTTATTTTACAGAACAGAAGTCATGTTATTCAAATTGGAAGAGAGGGCTGCACTGGTCTTTTCCCAATCACTGTATGCCTCTGAGTACAACAGTAAAACCTAACTTTCAAATGTCAAAACAGCCAGCTCATGTGAGCTGAATTAATTGAAGCCCTCATTCTAGAAGTATATAGGCTTCCATCAAACAGAATAGTTAAGTACGTTATATAGAAAGTAAATAAATGATAGGTATTTTATGAAAATGGGTAGTTTACTTAGCAGAACTATTTAATCCACAAGGGTCTGTTTCTTTTTTTATCTAAAAAAATCCCTTGTTCCCACCTAACAAAGGAAAGCAGAAAGAATTATTCAGGTGATGTTGTAAAAAAAAAGCAGGATCAATTCCATATATGGACCAAAAGCACTTTGTAGAGCACCAGGTTAATCAGCTGCCCAACTTCATCTAGACCAGATAATTAACCAAACTCCTGACTGCTTTCAAGACTGACTAGCACGTAGGTGTTATAATGAATATTAGATTCACGTGGATATGATTTGAGCTGGCAAAGAGTGCACTGTTTGAGACCTACAGCCTTGAACATGGCAATGTTCACACTGCACTAATGTGCAGATTAGTAGGAGACCATTTTCAATTAGAGACACACAGAGTTTGTTCAGCCCATGCTAGCAGCCATCAAAGGGGCTTGGTGGGGGCATGTACACACCAGCTCTCAGAGGGCTGAGCTATGCATCTTAGAACTCTCAATGACAAGAGGATTTTGGCTAGCAAGGTCAAGGAGGTTGGCCTCCTGTGAACTGGAGCAATAGAGAACTGGGTCATGACCCTGAAAAGATTTCTGCACATGCTTACATTCAAGCATGTGATTAGGGCCATTGTTTGCAGTGGTGCTGTTTGCATATCCAAATTTAAGAACACACATAATCTTTTACAATTTTGATTTTTTTACTATCTATGGCTTGAAGAATACTTTGGAGAAAATTAGTATTTTCTAGATCACTTTTATATTACAGTCAGGTGTCTTTCAATAGCAGCAAAAGTAAATTAATTCAAATATACACTGCATTCTGCATCAGTCTGAAAAGGAAGACCTTAAAATAACTGTAGATAAGGCTTTAAAAATCTAAATTTCAGTTTTTAAATAGGCCTTAAGTAAGGTTTGTTGTAAAATGGGTCTTTTAATTTGTGACTATCTCCAGTTTCAACTCTGAATAGATGCATCTCTGCATTTACTTGGGTGTCGAAGGTCATGGTCAAGGTACTATGGAAATGTTTTAAGAAGCTTGGTTAATCTTTGCCAGCACTCAGCCTGGCTCTAGCTAGTGTTCAGAAGTACAATTTTCATGTTTATGCAATTAAATTAAAAATGCTAAATTTCAGTCCAAGCGTCATAAACATTTACAAAAACTCTGTCCCTTCACTGAAGAGGAAAATAGCTAGAAATTAGGAAATAAAATTTCTCTACTTTTATTTTTAGAAAGGAAAGCTTATATATTGCCAATAACGTATAGTAATTTATTTTCCAAATGAGCCACTTATTCTTGTGAAGTCCTGGAACTGGTTTCATATAATTCAAAGAGTGATAACACAATTTGCAAGATAAAAAGGGAGAAAAAAAAAAAGAAATTTTTCTTTGACAGTGAAAAACAAATTAATGAGTTCAGGATTTGGTTTATAATCTGCTTCCAAAATCCTACATGCACAAACCCTCTGAGGACTCCTCCTGTGCATTTTATATGGGCTGTGCAGAATATAGGCTATATTCTAGTATTTATATAGGCTAGTATTGCAGAATCCCTCAACCCAAGTTCGGGAGGCAGTCAAACTGAAGTTCTTTGCAGGACTGGACCATTTCTTTTTAGCAAAACAGTAACAATTTGACTTTATGGAGCGCAGTCAGAGAGAAAAAAAAATAATTAAAATTATAATCCCGTATATTTACATTGCCCCAAATATTTTGTCCTGGACTTAGTATCATATAGTATCTTCTCATGGCAATGTGAAAAATGGCAAGGATTAAAAAAATAGAAATGTATCCAATCCACTGCATTCTGTAAGGACTACCAGGTTTGAACAAAGAAAAAAAAACATTTTTAACATATACAAGAATGTTTCTTAAGACATGAACCACAGGAATGAAATTGTGGCTTTACACAATACCCTTAGCTCAGATGAGAGTTTATTTCTCTCCTGACTATGTCTATAAGTAAGAAACATGCTGGTTAACAAATTTGTGAACTTTTTACATATACCCCGATGGCAAATATTTGAGCTTTTAAAGATGGAATAATTCTACTCAAGACAATACTTTCATGCTTCAAGTTAAGAATATGTCTGGTTCAGTACCCAGACAAACAAATATTTTCACTATGAGGTCCTTACAGAAAAAGTAATAAAGGAAATTCGCAAATTACAAAGTAACTGAAAGAATAAGTACTCTTCTTTGTTACACATGCAAACTGCTATGATTTATAACTGCTGAAGGTGTTAGCAAAATCTAATTAACATATTTTTAGTGTGATTAAGTTGGAAGACTAATTTATTTCCATCAGTCATGTTCTTTCAGAACAAGATGAAATAAAGCTTTTAAAAAAAGGACCTAATATAGTAAAGTCAAAAAGAATAAAAGCAAAGGAAAAATGCATTTTGTTTTAAACTTATCACCTGGAATGAAGTAGTATTTCATGCATTTTTGGAGAATAGAGATTTGAGAAAGAACTACAGGTATCTTTTTTATGACTGAATGAAACTTTAATAGGGAGGAGGTTAAGAAGTTAAACCAAATTAACAATAGCGCTGCAGTGAAAGAGGCATGTTCTTTTTCATGCACATTGTTCCCCCTCAGAGGTCTGTCACTCAGTAGAATAGATGTACTTTGACTCATGGGTGGCGATGTACAGCCTAAGCTTAGCCCGAATCCTCTCCTAAAGGCTGAGTCCTGCAACCAGATCCTGGCAGCTTCCCTGCAGCACTGCAGCATGTTTCACTAATATGAGCTGATAGGATTAGCAGCAGGCAGCAATTACAAATTCCTCTTTGTGAGTCCTGAAGAGTTTTGATTCCTGTGTCAACTGATGCTGTATTTCAGATTTCTTTTGTGGTAAATCCTAAATCTTCAGTATTGAGAGTAGATTTACACAGTCCAGGAAAGCAAAACAATAAAGGATGTATGTTGTTTAAATTGAAGTATGACTATACTGTTTTTTTACAAGCAACGCACCCACATCCCCCTCCAATTACTAGGACTATTCACAGGCCATAATATAGTTGACTGGGAATACTGCTAAAGACACTAAACCAAGATGGTTATCAGCACTTCTGCACCCATTTCCTAGTCTAATATCCAAAGCAGTCTCACAGTAAAGGAAAAGCTTTGGAGTGTGATTGACCCTGAGGAGATTTTAATCCTGGAGGTAGAAGTGTGTTCACATGTAATGTTTTAATATAGGAGCTAAGTAAACCTAAAAAGAAGTAAATAAACAATGCAGGCATTCAAACTCACTTGATGAAGTCTGTACACAAACTGCAAATAAAAAAAATGAACTGAAATGAGTGGTGTTATTTTAAGCATATGTAAATATTCAGTAAGATGAAAAAAATTAGGTTTCATTCCATCAAACTGCACACTTAACCTTAGGTTGAGTTATTTTCTTTTGATAGACATGTATCCATGCGCAAGAAAATAATCAAAATATTTTCTTTATACTGAGGGCCACAAAGGTAGCGTCCCTTGGGGAGCTTCTCCAGATGTCTGCCCTCACTCAACACCATGGCAGGTGAGTCAATTTCTTTCTGAATTACTGATATCTGAATCATCAAAACTTTGTAATTGGTGATAGCCATGTGTGACCCAAACATCTGCTTATGCATCCAAGAACTGGGACAGAGAGCTAAAAATTTCACCAACCAGTCACACCTATCAATGACAGCCCAAAGTAACATTTATTAAACTGGTCTAACTGTCCAATGAATGCACTTGTTAGTGAAAATGAAATAAAGACCAGATTTTCATAAAGAAGCCTTGCTGAACTCAAGCAGAAGACACTACTATTTTACAGCTTCCTGCTTCATTCCCTACTTCCATTTGCTTGGCAGGAACTGAGAGCAATTAATGACATCGGGTTTGCAGAAATGCGTCATAGAGGCAAGCTATGGTACTAAGATGCAGGTCCATACTCCTTTCTGCTGATTATGTTACAGAATCATCAGAGTGAAAATTATCTGGGACTGTAACAATTTATCTCTCTAATACTGATCCACTGACAAAATCAGAAACCTAAACAAGGACACAGTCAAAATTATGAGACATCAGATTTAATTCAGTATGACAGTGTAAGAAATTATATGAAAATTTAAAAATCTTCCATGAAGACAAAAGAAGTTTTTATACAGATTCTTTTCAGAAAAAGAATCCTGATAAATTAAGGAGGAGCTTTTTTGAGACACAAAAATTTGAGACACAAAATGTCAAATAGTAAATCGCAGTTCTCTGAATATCTTCATATGATTATTAAATTTAGAATCCTGTGCAAAACTGTTGTGAACAAAAAGATTAATTTGCTTACATCATTTGTGATTCCTGTTCACATCAATGTGATTCCTGTTCACATTCCAGTCTTTCACTTCAAAGTTCCTAAATGTTTGAGAATATAACAGAAAATAAAACTTTTAAGAAAGTGTTTAGCATTCTTGTATATCTATCTTTTGTAACCCTCACTCAAAAACAAAGAGTGAGTTTGCAGAATAGTAAAATGAGCTCCTACCTTTTTTCCAGTTCTTCAAACATTAGAACTACTTCTGAAAAAAGGTGTATTATAACTTGAGCACTGAGAACAAACCGAAGAATTTAGCCTGATGTGTTTTGGGTAAGTGAGAAATATTTTGCCTATGTATATAGAGTACGACACCAGTTTGCAAGAAAATCTGTAAAAAGAAATCTCATTATATGTTCCAAAGCTTGTAATTTTCTCTCTCAGATGTATAAAAAGGGTGTCTTGGCAATAAGTTTCTTTTATCTATAAGGCTGTATTCTTTGAAAGCTGGTACAATGACCTTAGTGATCAGTTAAAATTATAAGCTAAAGCTAATGACGCTGATCCCTTTATATGCATTTTCATTTTAGAACTTTGCATTAGTCTCCTTTTGTATCTAAAATACGTGAATCCATCTATGTCTGTCTGCATATCTGCCCATTTATCATGTGGTATCTGGTTTGCGACAAGAACAGTGACATTTGGAATGCACCAAACACACTTATCAGAAACTTAATATGGCTTCCACAGAGTGCAGGAGTTTCTGGGACAAACAACTTGCTCTTGACAGTTTGGATGTATAAGAAATCTGTCACAAATTTTCCATTTCAAAAGGAAGTCTTGACATATCTTGTTGCATTTCCGGAAATGGAACAAAGAAATACTTTATGGTTAAGAAATGGATG
Source organism: Ammospiza caudacuta (assembly GCF_027887145.1). Classification (NCBI taxonomy): domain Eukaryota; kingdom Metazoa; phylum Chordata; class Aves; order Passeriformes; family Passerellidae; genus Ammospiza; species Ammospiza caudacuta. The sequence continues at coordinate 53,569,016 of NC_080632.1, forward strand.
TAAGCCAACCGTCAGTACCCTAAGGTGAAAAGTCAGACCAGCCCAGGAGTTCCTCAGTTTTCAAGCAAGAGTTCTGCAGTTCCAAATAATGAACAAGTGAAAAAATAAGTAATTCCAAATAATGAAGAGGTGTTCTCATCTCTACTGAATCCTTCATTGTGCTCTGGGCAAAGCAGTCTCTTAGCGTGACATAAAGAGACTACTCGGTATAACAACTGAAGAAACTTGCAACACATCTAAAGTAGCCTCTCATTTCTATACAGCTGTAAAAGCTCTGCAGTAAGCCCCTGAAAGAGAACATTTATGTGCTTTATGTTAACTTGAAATGCTTGAAAGCAGTCAAAAGAGATGCTTAGTCCTGAAGAAATCCCAGCTTTAAATCCCCCTTAAGCCAGGGCATATCTATGATGTTGCGGGTTTTTGGGGGGTTTTTTGGTGTTTTTTTTTTAACAACTGCAATTCTTTTATTACTTCTGAAATGTTAGGTACATTTCATGCAGATTTGAATTTTCATATCACTTTTTAAAGGGTGAGTCAAAATTTCCTCAGGACCCCTAGAAATCCTAATAGCCTGGCAAGCTTTTCAGCCAAGACCTAATATTCTTCTGTTCTTTGTGTGTGGAAGCTGCTGTCCCCATGAGTCTGTGCGGGGTGAGCATGAAATGAGGGTGGAAGCCCTTTATAGCACGTTCCCACTTCACTTCCCGGTCCTTGCCAAGAGTCTCTTGCCAAGACACTTTTGGCAAGGGCTGGTAATTTGTCAGCATTTCAGATGAAGCAGCAGCGGCCAAAAATTTCTTAGGTTCTTCCCTGCACAGAATCCAAAGGAATTTAGCATAAGGTTCATCCACTTCATGGTTCAGATGAAGACTGGAGGCTTATTCCATAGGAACTACACCAACTGGAGATCAAGGCAGTTCTCTCAGATAATTGTCTTTATGCTTTTCATCCCTTTTGTCTGGGGCTGTTAAATGAGGAAAGATTATTCCGGAATTTTCTAACACCTGCTGTAAATTTGAACACTGAAAATTGAAATTTCGGTTTGCTTGTACAAAAATAGTGTGAATGAGGCAAGGGGTAGCAGTGGGGTGGTGGTAGTGTTTGTCTTTTGATTCGAAGCTATTCGAACAGGGGGGAATATTTATTTTTTTTCTCCTGTGAAGTATGATTATAATATGGTTATATTAGCAGCCCTGCTCATTGAAACTACATAAGCAGTGAAAGGACAGACCTGTCCACACACATATCCCGCTGAATTCAGCTGGCCAGTAGCTCCTGAACTCAGCAGCTGATTTTATACTAATGCGAAGGTTAATGAACTCTTTTCTACTCCTTTCCAGGAGCAAATGTCAGCCCTATAGAGGTTCATTGCTCACCAGAACTCAATCTGAAGTTCTAGTCTGGCACAGGAAGAGTAATAGACTAATGCATTAATTCACTGAGTCTCTCTGCCCTTAGACTGGTTGTGCATTTTTTAACATGAACTATAGCAGCTATGGCATTCAATCATATCTTCATTTACCTTCCAACTATGATTTCAGAATGCATATAAAATACTCTGTATCTTGATTATTACCATCAATATAAATATAAACTACAACAGAAGGGCAGGGGAGGAAAGAGAAAGGCTTTGGGATTCAACTAATAAGCATAAATGCAGAAAAACATGTACATCACAGCTGGTTGAATCCCTGAACAACTAATTAAAATGAAGCCTTGTTTAATTTTTCCCAAGAATTATTTGCTTTGGCTATCTGACAGCTATAGGTAGGTGAGGTTTTTTCTGTGTTTTTTCCATTGCATAAAGGAAAATTTGTGCTTAGTCACACATGACTAAAACTACTTTTTTGACCATTCTTAGACCATATCCCCCAAATTATTTAGCATAACTGGACAGTCTCACTAATGAAATAGGTAGTATAGGTAAGGTTATATTTTTTTAGTGTAAGAATCTATTCTCTATATGATGGAAAATAAGCTCTGTATGATACTAACACTGCAACACAGAGGAATTGGAAGGATGCAACAGCTTAAAAAATTTATTTGTGAGCTAAGATGAGAGGAACCTACTACATCCATGGGTAAGGAAAATGGAAAATTACTAAAATTTTGGTGTTACTTCTCAACTTCCTAGGAAGCAGATTTCAGCGTATGCATTACAGAAATTATCTTTTATCCTTATTCCTGATGAAGGATATTCGTCATTGGCTGAAAGTAAGGAGGGCACAGGGAAAGAATCAAAATTTGTCCAAGTGATGTAGCTTTAAGACTTTAATGTGCAACAACATCACTCATGCAGAGAGTTGGCCTCAGCATATGGAAATTTCAGGTCACAGTGGAGAAATAATGACAATTAAAAGAATATATACAACAAGTGTTTTGCATTATGTCTTGGCTACTTTACTTTCAGTGACATTTTAAAAATTTGAAACATGAAAAAGAAATTCAGCCTCATTTGAAGTAATCATGTGAAATTTTGCACTTTAATCCTTTTACTTTCAGGGAAGCCCACAGCTTCAGTTGAGGTCAAGTCTATCAGCAGTTGAGCAGCTCCCTTTCTGTTATGTCAAGAGAAATACCTTGAGATATAATTGCATTATGAATGACTAAAACGGTGACAGAGTCAGTGGTGGGAAAAAAACATGCAAACTAGCATGTCTCAATTGAATTGTTCATTTGGTTTTCTCTGTTCTATGGTATAAGCAATAGGGTAAATCTTTTTCATCATTCAGGATGAAAGTTTATTTGAAGTTGGAGACCATAGCTGCCTTTTCACAGTAAATTGACCTTGTTCCATACAGCCAATGTCATAATGCTCTGCTTTATCTAGGCTGAGAGAGAGAAAATCGCAAATTGCTTCTGCATGATTAGTTCTGCCACTTCAAACGTGTTTCTTCCGAGTTGGCTTCCACACTTGCTGCTAGAGATATGTGCCGCTGGGAAACCCTAATCTGTCTCTGAACTCCTCTGATTTAGTAACCCTTTACCAGCCAGTCTCTTAAGTCAGTAAAATGACTCTTGTTGAGAACAATAGAAATGGTACAGAAAAAAAAGAAGGCATTAATTTTAGTCAGCTTTTTCTCACTTAGAAGATGGAAGTCCTTCCAGATTAATGGAGTTTTCACAGATATGTATTTATTTTTATTATTGTTAACAATGTTTTTTTCTTTTCTTTGTATATCTTGATGAATAAATCTTGCATTTTTTATTTTCTTGAAATACATAAAAATAATTACCATTGTGTTACTAAATTGATATTGAAACATTATCATCTAATTAATTCTAATTTTTCAAAAATCACCATTGTTTTTCATTTTGCTAGTATGTTTCAGATAAATAATCCCAAGACAGTCAAAGAAGAAAAAGATTAAGAAAACCCAGGGCAAAAATTATTGGTGTGATGTACTCTTGAAATTAAAAACAGCCACAAAAGGTTTTATACAGCCAGATAAAATTACTGCATGTTGTTTCAGTCAGGAGACAACCATTCAAAATCCACATGTAGTTGATAAAATAGGTAGCAACACAGCTTAGAATTCTAGAATTATGGATGGTATTTTTGTTTTCAAATCTAGAAATCAAGGAAAGTACAGAATCTCACTATTTGGTTTCTCTTTGGACAGGACATCTGTACAGTTGTCACTTTACAAAGACACAATGCTGCAAAACATCTGTTTCTCAGACTCAGGCTTCTTCTCTTTCCTGCTAACTCTGCCTGCTGCCACTCATGCTATATCCTCACAGTGAGAGAATCCAGGGAGTATCCAGATATGGGAAACCAATGGGTATTCAGGATGAGGCCATAGGACTGAATTGTTTACATGATTTATTTTAACTGAAAAAATCAGAACCATTTACATTTAGAAATTAATCTTTTACCTGTTACTTTACTTTGTAACATGAGCATACAGGGCTGAACTCTATGTGCTGCACCGCACAGCCATATTAACGCAGTTCTTATTCAAAAGGGTTTTATTTTATTATCACTGTAAAAATGAAAAAACAAAGAATTTAAAACATGCCATGGCTCACAATTCATTTTCACCAAAAAAAAAAAAATCAAATATTTCTATTTTTAGCACAAACCAAATCGTGTTGTTGATTTCCTCCTAGAAACCCAAAGCCAGTTACCATATTTCTCTATGAATTACAAGCATGTAGTGATATTTTTTTTTTCCCCTGGTGAAGTAGAGCAGCAGTAACAAGCTGAACATGACAAGTATTTAAAAATAAATTGCTTGATAAAAAAATGAAGAAGAGGAAAATGCCAGCTTCATGTGACAAGATTCATGCTGAAGCAATGTTTTCAGATTTTTGACCAAAGAAGGATATAACAGTTTAAAGGTGAAAAGGAGTATGGGGAATCTGCTACTTGACAAATAAGTCTACGTATCAAAAGATTTTGTTAACCAGTCTGACACATAATGGCACATGATGTCAACTGCTATTAAAGGCTTTACAAAAGATGACAGCCTGGAGAAACAAGAATTGCTTTCCAAGAAAAGAGTTTCTGTTGAATTTTGTATATTATTCCCAAGCATTAGAAACACATCAACAACAACACTGTAGTCAGGAACCAAATAATTTTTACAATCACTTATCTTGTGGATTATGCATAGGCCTGTGTGCCAGGAAAATTTCACTTCTAGATTCCCTTGGAGTCCCTCACCACTGTGGAAAAACTTCAGATATTTTATGCATTTCCATCCCTCTATGTTTCCATTAATTTATCTAAGTAAAAGTAAGTACTGATGAAAGTGATTATTTGTTATGGTGTATCAACAGATTGAATGGAATTCAAGGGACAAATCTTATATAAAGCAGTTAATTTATGAAAATGGTTGATTAAACTATGATTTTGAATTCACTTGAGAAAGAGAAATATCTTTGCCTAGTGTGGCAGTTATAAACCCTAAGGTGATAAATTGACTATGCAAATGCCAAATGGTGCAGATTATTACTGTAAATATAGAAAATTTCTGTTTAGTAAGATCTGTTGAATTACATAGATCTTTATTTAGACAAATAAATAAAGGAGGACTTCCCATTAATGTAAACAAGGATTCATCAGGTCCTTACAGAATAAAAATACTCTGTAATGTTTGAATTTTGTAGTGTTTCATCAACAACTACCCTGACTTTTTAACTAAATGTAGAAACTTCAACAGGTTTGTCTTCAAAAGTTCCTGGCAGTTAAATTTTCTGTGTTTCAAGATCAGATAAGGATAATTTTTAGTCTCCTTGAAGACATTAGAAAAAGACCTTCCCATCTTCTCCAAAAACCCAAAAAAGAAACATTTGAACTTCATCTGAAGTTTTACAGAATAAACTTCATAGTGAACACCAAACATTGCATTCTAAGAATTCCTCAGAGACCTTTTGGTTTTCTCTAAGTGCCATTGAAACGGCAGTCCTCAAACACTGAATTCATTCCTGCCTTTCAATTTACCAAATATTAGTGCTATTGTTGCTGTGGTTGTGGTCAAAAGCTTAAGAGTGGGGCTCCATCTCTTCCATCCCTCTCATCTCTAAAAATATGAGCACACCTTGCTGATCAATGGAGGGGAGAATTCAGTGCAAAATTTCTGATTGACATCAGCTGGAAACAGTGTTATCCCATAAAGGAGTATATATCTCTGAACAAGACTTTGTGCTGTATTAAGGCTTTATGACTTCACTGATAGCTCATTAATTCCTTTTAAAGCATCCTAAAAACAAATCAGTTGTGCTGTTTGAGTCTGATCAATGCTTAGACTCAAATGTTATTTAGCTAACCACACAGGTGGATTACAAAAGAGTAATGAAACAGCTATGCCATCTTTGCAGTTTTTCTCTCTTAAGTAAGTGATGGATACTTAACCTGTGGATAAGGTCAAAACATTTTTTTTTCCTTACTGTTAAAGAAAGTGTAAAATACATCAACACCCTGAAATTTGCCATTGTCTGCAGATATGAACATCTGAAAATAAATTCAAATAATAACAGAGGGAAGAGGAATTTTGGGGCTAATCATGTTTGTGAAACACACGTTTGCAGTTTCTCTGAGATAAATACTATTCCTGATTACATGGTTTGGGGATCACCAATGAAGCAATTGCAAAGATCAAAAGCAGAGATTGATGTTTAGTGGTTTTAATTTACTTTATCAAAAGCAGAAAAGTTCAAAATTAAGAAGTTTTCCTGATTTTTTTTTAATGTATTACAAAGGTTGTAATTGCAAGTAGTGCATTGCTCCTGGTATATCCCTGCTGAACATTCATACTTACTGGGATCTTCCTAGATAGTTGGAAAATGGAAAAACATCTCAGAAAGAGTAAAAGCTGTCATCTGTTATTAGTACCAACTTGCACGTTCTCTGCTTCAGGCTACAGAATTCAATAGCAATAATGCAATCCCTCCTTTGCTTACCTGTGTTGTTAAGAGCATTCTTAAAAAAAATCAGGGTGGAATTCTTGTTCTCAAAAGAATGAATTGGATTAAGATTTCCACACCTGTATTGAAGAAGCTAAATGTAACAGTTATTACTTACAAAAATAAGGATAAATAACAGCAGTTTTGATTTTAAAATCCTTCTGTGTTAGAACTTGACTAAGTTGGTTTGGTGGGGTTTTTTTTGCCTATGCTGAAGTTGCTCATCTTCTGAGTAAAAACAAATGTGAAATAAAAAAAGAATTCCATGGTACTTCCAGCACTTTCTGCACATAGGGACTTCTGTGTAGATCAGTAACTCAAGAATTCACATTCGTCTTTGTTTATAATAGCCTAATAACGTACAGAAAATTGGGCATGCTGTTTCTTGAATCTCAGTCATTCATTCAACAGGAGGAATTCACAAATGTGGGGGAGCAGTTCCACATCTATTTTTAGGTAAGAAAAAGTATCCTTTTAAGGACAGCAGGGCTTATTCCCATAGCAGAGTTAGATACTTGCCTGCAGGTAAAAATCCTGTGTTAATATTAGCTGCCTATTAGCCACTAGCAATAAACCTGAGCTGAACTTCTTTTCAACTGATAAATACTGAAGTTTAGAGTGGGGTACAATTTGTTCAATTACTGTGAAAGATATCAAGCACAACACATAGATCTGAATGTGGGATTTTAAAAAAGTTCTCTACTACTGAGTTTTGTTTTGGTCTCTTCTTTTGCTAAGAATATTGTAAAAGCAGTCCCTTTTCAGTGTTTAAGACAGGGTTTTCCTGAGTAAAACTATTACAGTACTCCATAATAGAGAATTCTCCCAGGTGGAATTGCATCTTCTTATTCCATGAGAAAGCTTGAAAATCATAAATCCATTTAAAAAAATTCAAATGTTTCTCTTGATCCCATAGAAATTCCTTTTAAAATGAAAACATATTTGAGGCAAAAAAAGAAACACAACATTTTTTTTCAGAAGTTTACATACATAGGATAACTGAGATGTAAATTAGGATGAAAGAGGAGCAAGGCAAAATAAATCTGGTGCTTGTATGCTTTCAACCCTAGCATCATTACTGGCTTTTTCAGATCTCTAATGATTTCCTTGATCCCCTTTACCAACTACTGCTCTCTTAAAAACAACTGTATTAGGACCTTTAAAGTAGAAGGAGCATCTATAATTTCAAACATATCTGTACTTTGTAAATGTATATATGACAAACTTTATCTGATACTGTCCATTCTTGAAGTTTATTCTAATTAATATCTATATCGGCACTTTTGTTCCTCACATTTAGAACTGATGGCTTCAGTGATGATTACAAAATATTTTTGGCACTCTGGACAGAATCTTTAACTGCAGGGCAGGTATCACATCCCTATTTATGGAAGTTTGGGCATTTTAAATGTCCTGGACATTTCTGTATGCACATAGCCTTTTCTGATCATCAGCAAAATTTTGGCTGCCAGTGCCACGCTGCCTTGCTGTGCACACAGCGGTGACTGGGGATCAAATCAACACTCTGGAAATCAGCACTCCTTTCTCAAGTGTTAAGTAGAGCCTTTATGCAAACTGAATAACTCTAATAGTGAGGATATCCTCAATGACCTGCCTCCTACTTGTGGATTGAAAATTAGGCCTAAGCACGCCAATTGCCAGATAATGCTGTTACAGGGAGACTTGTGTACAAACTGAAAGGTTGAAGTGCACCCTTTCAGCACCCAGACCCATTCCCAGCAGGCCAGCTGCCATTCCCCAGCGGATGCCTGTGGTGACACTGATGCTGGGTGCTCTCAGCATTTGCCTTCACACCCCGGTGGCCAATGGGTCCAGAGGCTGCCTGGAGCATCCCCATCACTGACACGTCCTGGGAAGCTGTGCCTGGCAGAGCCATGGTCTCGGCTGATGACAGGCAACTCAAATCGGTCCAGGGAGGCTTAAAGGGAAAAGAAAAAAAAACAAGCAAGGGAGTGACATGTCACTTCACACTGTGCTGTGGTCACTTTAGCTGAGCTGTGAACCACAGCTCTTTTGAATGCAGAAAGTTGCTCTGATAACCCTGTAGGAGAATGATATGGGGGGATGAGGCATGTCTCAGAAATGTGAGACTTTTAAGCCATTGGCACTCTAGGTTTTGCTCCCTGTTTTAACTCTTAGCAACTGCTGCTGCATAGATTGCCTGTGTGCAAAATATAGATTTATCACAAATAAGGGTTTGACTATCTCCAGGGGAATAGGGATCCAAGCTCATGCTTTCAGAGTGACTCATGGCCTTAGGTGCTGTTGGGCTTTGATATCACAAAAATGCATATGCTGGCTACTGACGTGCTGAGCACTGCACTTCTGAAAAAGCTCATTACTTAATATCAGATATGGGGCAACCAAAGCCATGATGAAAAATCTTCAATATTTGTATAAATTCAGTTCAACTGAACATAAATCGATGGCACTAAGATAGGCCACACCCATACCATCATTTGTGTTTTTTGGTCAATCAATGTGTACTGTCATTCTACTTTATCGGAGACGCTGAAGGATCACCTGAAGGATCTTATTTATGGGTAGTTTCTTGCTTTCCCCACAGTCTGAAATGAAGCAGCTTGTCGCTCTGCAGGAGCTAGATCACTGTGATCATAAACACAACTCCTGAAGGCAATCTACAATGGCTCTGTCTTATCACACAGTGCTCTCACAAGTTTATAGCAGTGGACAGCCATCTTTTTTGAATCGTCTGTTCAACAGACAGTAATGACAAACTCACATGCCACCAGAATGAACAACTGAGAATCTGGAAGGCTGGCTTTCTTCTGTAAGAACCCTAATAAACATAGAAAAGACAAGTACTGCATAATATATATCTTAATTCACCCTTGTAAACTAATAGCAAATCTCGCAGGCCAAGAAACAGAAACCAATAACATCAGATTTTCATACTTTTTCGTACTAAAATTTCAGATTTTGCATAAAGATGATGCTTTATGCATCAAAAACTTATTCATGTTATAAAAAAATCACAGAAAATAATTTTGGTGTGTTTAAAAATGTGGGAACAGCAAAACTTCTATGATATGAATACTGTGTGAAAACTCTGTTGCCATGATCCACTGGTATTGGTATGCTTTCTTAAAAAGAAAAGGGAAAAGATGAGTTCTGGGCTGTATTTCGGTTCCATCAATGAGTATCAGTCCCATTAGCAGTTAATTCTCTGATCTCATACATACCACTTAATATATTTGTTGCTCAGTTTCTAATTTTTCTGTAGAGGATAAGAATACTGAATACTTAAAGCTGTATTAAATTCAATAAATGTTAGTTACTTTTTTTTTTAACCTCATTTCTAATCTATTTACTCTCCCATGTTCTAGAGTGATGTGAATTTCTTATATTTCAAGAGAGGAAAAGCAACAAAATTAATTACAACTGTAAAAGAGCCATAGCAAACCTCATATCTTCAATGATGTTTGCTATCTGTCAAGGTGCTTGCTGGCCTTTGTCATGACTATACCTCAGCACTTAACAATCACAAATCTGTTTTATCCTCCCATTACCTCTGTGAGATAGAGCAAGATTGGTTCTATCTCCAGTATTCAGGCAGAGAAGAGAAGCCCAGGTAAACTGAGAACAGTCACACCATGCATTTGCGCCTGAGTTAAATGTGTCACAGATGTGTGCCAAGACCATCTAGATGGTAGGGGCCCTTGTGCTTCTGAGAGCAGCACAGATCATAAAGTCTAGGACAAAGTATGTGACAGCCAAGGACAAAGCCTTCTTGGTCAAGGAAAACATACTTCCAGATAAAGACAAGGCCTGAAAATTGTTAAGAAATGCTGAAAAACTGCGAAAAGCAAAGCCACTTCCATTAACATGGCGCTACACAGCAGTTCCTGGCTTCCAGTGAGTAAAACAAGCCATGATCCACTGTGGCCTTGGAGCATACCTGTTCTCAGAAGGTGGTGGAGGATGGAGGCTGGTGCCTTCCACCCCCTGGAGCCAACAGCTCACCACAGCTGAGGGAGTTAACAGCCAAGATATTTCACTTTCAGTGTTCCACCTTTTACTCCCCTGAAGTCCTGTGCTGGCTGCCAGAGTCATTGTCCCTGGCTAGCTGCAGAGAACACTTCTTCATATTGTTTAGGTAATAGGACAAAAATGTTTTATTTTTTCATTAACAAAACTATGTGTCAGAGCAAGATGTTGTGTGACACTTTGTACAGCACCCTAACTTCTCTGCTTCATCACCTTTGCCACATGCTCAGAAACGTTTCCCATGCTTTGGTTTGATCTCTCTAATCTAGATCTCTCATCCTCCATCTGGGTTTGATCCAAAGCCTATAGGTATTAATCCACTGTCTTCAATGAACACTACATCGAGCTGCTGCATTTCTTAATACACTTTATTAGCCTTAAGATGACAAGCTGAATATATCTGACCCATGTATAAGCCAATATATTTAAACGGACAAAAGCAAGGGGAAAAAAACCCCAGAAAACAAACAAACAACCAAATACCCAAAAAAAGGAATTCATGCTGAAAAGCAAATCATGCCTGAATCTCGCTGTGTGTGAATTTGCATACTGCTTATCTCAGGGCTGTGAATAGTGAGTAAACATTACACTGGACGTTTCTCTTGGTTGTTAAGGACAGAATTAATCAAATACATTATTTCAAAAACCAAACAGAAATTCAGCCTGAGATTCTGTGTTGCAAGTAGTCCTGCACCCATTTAACAGCTGCAAACTAAGCTTTCAGGTTGCTGGCATAAATTTCGCGAAAGAAAGTTCAGTAATTAACTTGAGACTGGGGAGAACCTTTCTGCTTTAAACTTCAACCAATCTATTCACACACAATAACAATGCAGAACATTTGTTTATTCTGAAACAATCAGCCACAAGTAGCTGGTATTTTAATATTTTCAGTGTGCTTCTATAAGGATGTTTAAAATGCAAGATCTTCCTGTAACATTAAAACAAGGAATGTATATGGTTTATGTGTGCCTGGTTTGAAAGACTTTTTTTTTCTTTTCTTTTTCCTTTTTTGAAAGAAGCACAAAATGTCTGCCAAGCTTAAAATTAATGCGGATCATGTTTCTGTGTCTGTTAGGTGGTGCTTACTGGGCAGTCTGGCTCTTGTCAGTAATTCTTCAACTGCTTTGCTGCAGTGGAATTACTGAAGAGAGTTATGAGTTGGGGTTGGTGGGAGGGATTCTTTGTCCTCGTTGCATTTAAAATTACATCTAATCTTATCAAGGAGCTCGTCATTGTTTCTGGCTGCCCATAGCAGGTACAGTACTGCTTTTGTTCAAGTCTGTTGTTTTACCAAATAAAGGCAAGAACTGCTTGCTTTTCTCATACAAGTAGTCCAATTGATTTGTGCAGGAATACTTGCATGAGTAAGGCAAACAGGATTTGGTAGTAAAATTGATTAAAAAATAATCTGAACACAATATTCTTCCAGAGGAAGTACAAGTTGATTGAAAAGTGTTTAAAGAGACAGGTAAAATGAACAGATATAATTAAAATTTAGATGTCAGGTATGTTTAAAGCAAGTGAAACCAAGAAACAGTATGAAATAAAGCAAAATGAAAACACCTGCCAGATACTAAAAACTTTTCACTATTTATCAAAAATTAAAACCTTTTTCTAAATAGCAGGGTTTTAATTAAAAGTTGTTTTTGACACCTTTGCGTTTCAAAGCAGAATATCTCGAGAGGTGCATAAATGCATAATGAGTATTTTCCCAAAACTCAGCAGAAGTCCATGTGGTTGAGCTAAAAATTTTGAGCACCCCTGAGGTGTAAAATATTTTTTCAAGTGCTGGCATGTGGATTTTAATATTTCAGTTTTTGTGTTCATCTTGAATATTCTGGGATCCTAAAACTGCAATAACTTTTGCTTGCCTCCCAAGGGAGTTGTATGCAAATACAAGCAGACCACAAAAAAAAAAAAGCGTGTAGTTGTAATTACTGTTTCTTGCAGTTTTTCCAGTAGTGGATGCAGTTCCCTATCTTTCTTTGTATTCATCAGATATTTAATGTTTAAGGACTTGTTGGTCAGCTGGCATCATCTATTTTCCTTAGCTGGAACTGCTGTGGGCTTAATAAGAAAGTAAGTGTCATAAGTAGTACGTATGTTTTCATTTTAGAAACTTGCCCTGACCAGTACTGAGCAAATTATTGACTCTGTAATACCAACACCAAAATAAACAATATCAAGAATAGACCAACAGTGTCCATAAAGATTCCAAGTTAAATCAGACAGAAATAATTGGTATTAAGTTAAAATGGAAACTCTATTCATGTCATTTTATAATTAAGGTGCAAAAAGTAACTTGTTCAAGCAGGCTTGATAAAAATTATGAGAGAGATGGTGAATTAGCCTCAGTTGTTTACAGATGTGTAGCTCATCCCAACAAAAGTTATGGAGCATTTTAAAGTAACCTAGGAGGAACCAAAATCTAAAGAAGTTAACAGAATTGAAGAGTCTTGCTTATTGAATAGTTTTTCTCAAAATTTTAACATGTATATTTCATCAAAATTTAGTGTTATATCTCCTTAGTGATCAAAGTAAGCTCTGGGGCTCCTGAATGGCATAGTTAGATGTCTGCAAATTGCTCCACAGCAATTGTGCTCAGAGTGCAGCACTGGTTATTGGCACAGCAGCATTTACATTAGTGCAACGGGTTATTAAACATTGTTGAAAGTTAATGGAGTTTTCTTACTCTTCAAGACCATATCCATAAATTTAGATGCTTGTTTGAGACATCTAATCTTGTTTGATTAGGAACCTTGATTTCTTTATAGTCAGAGTACACAAAACTCACTTCCAAAGGTCTTCTCATCACATTATAGAATCCAGAATTAAACGGGTCTAATATCAGGGGCTCCAGTTATAAGCCTCAAATTCAGTGAAATTATTTCAAGTTTTGTTGAAGAAGTAGAATAAAGAAACATGAAGGTATAGGAAGAAATGTTCAGAGATTACAGCAATTGCATTAGAAAAGGAAGTAGATAATTTGTGCATGACAACACAGACAATATTATAGGAAGAAAAGAGAAGGTGTTTTTTTCTCACAAATACTTCAAGAGTATTTGAATGATGCAGATAATGATCAATAGACCCATAAAATTGTGTGTGCATGTTAAGTAAATAAGAACAACTTTGAAGGAACAATTTTTGTAAGACATTGCCAAAACACATCAAATTAGAAGTCCTACAGGATCAGATATTTATATGGATTATTAGAATTTCTGTAGCTTTATCAAATAAGAAAAAGATGATAATACCTATAAATACTTTGCTTTCATGGTATTAGCCAACTGCCACTTGACAAAAATGGGTTAATAGAGTCTACATACAGATGTCCAGAGAAATGGTTTTTGCATATTACCATAAAATAGAGCTAGTTAATATTCTGTGAAGCATTTATAATACTATATTTGAAATGTTAGCACAGGTTTCTTCACCTGACTCTTCATAATACCAGCTGATTCTAACTATGAGAGAAAAATTGTGAGTTTGCTCTGTTAGCTGTACTGCTCTGCTAATATCTGACATGTACAAAGGTACTCAGATATAAAACAGTGACAGATTTATTTCTGTTACTTTTGGCTATAGATTTTACAATAAAGACAGAGAGACTGTGTTACTTGCAGCCAATCTGATACCCAAGGTACCTTCAGATCAAAGATGGCTAGGTTATCATGTGTTTAATTTGCCTGCACAAAACAGTAAGAGCACTAATTTTTTATACAGCATGCTAATTTTTCATGTTGTTTATTCAATCTTGGTACTAAGAGTGACTTTTAAGTAACTTCAGGTCTCAACTTACACAACTTAATATCTGAGACTGCAACTCTATTTAGGGCAGAAGTTGGAACCTCAGTATACTGTGTATAAAATACGTTCAGGTAATCATGAACTCAAAACTGTTCATTATTTATACAGGTGCTGAGCAGGTATGTCCAGAAATCCAATTTGCGACCCCCTGCTCTGCTTATTTATTGGACACTCTTCCTAACAAACCTATACAAGGACTCTGCCAACGGCCAGTTTGTTACTTATATCTCCTCATTTAAAAGTTACCCAAACCTTCGTCCCACTGGGCCTAGAAAAGTGCAGGAGAGTCTGAGCAACCTCAAGGGAACTTAACTTGCGCAGACTTACACATCACCTGCATGTTTGGCAGTGTCTCCTAGTATGATGTCAGAAAATGAGCCACAAAGAATTCATGGCAGTGTTTTGATGTCACAGGGCATTTGCCAGGTGTTATTTTTAATAATGTGTCCAAAACAACCAAAGGGCATGAAGAATCCAGGATATTCTCCTACCAATGGGTCTTTAAACATTCTTAAAGTACTGCTCATTTCTGAAAAGGGGTAATATAAAAATGACACCTCCTTATTCTGCACAGCTGTTCCTTATTTATAATGAGTTAGCATCATATCTGCCACCTGCAGAAACAAAATTGAAGCCTTACGGTGTTTCCTTTCTATTGGGCTTGCAGAGCATGCACTGCAGAGAAGAAGCTGCATCACTCTTTCTTGCCACATTTCTCACTATGTGCAAGTTTATCTGTTTGTATATGTCACCAAACATGCAATCCAGGAATAAGGTAAAACACTCATGTGATTGAGGTCCTAATTTTACAACCAAAACTGGAAGACTGTTTCTGATGAAATGTGAGGCAAAAACTATACCCTAGCTTGAGAACTACACATATTGTTCTGTGTAACAGTGGAAAATACCATACACAAAACACAGCTTTGGGCAGATAATTCATAACACACATTCAAGAATTACTTTTTCTTAAACCTGATTGATGTGTGACAGGAACAATCTTATATTTTACAAGAGCTGCATGCACCTGAAGGTGTTCTGCCCATAGAAGAAATCAATGCTAGGAAATTGGTCTTGTCCACCAATTCTTTTTTCTTTTATATTACATCAAGGAGTTTATTAACAGAAACAAGCAGTGTTTCTTCATGCCAGGCAAGTCCCTGGAATGTGTTTTCATCAATTACACAAACACAGATACAAAATTTGCAGTTTAGTCTAATTAGTTCATGTTCTGTTGCAAGCCTAGTAATTAGTAGCTACTTTTCCGATTGATATCTTCAAGATCATTTTAATAATCATTATACAGAGCATTTAAGGTAGTGTTTAATAACACAAATCTAGCATAGACAATGTATTCCCACTGGTGCTTAGGCTTATTGCCAACTTACATCTCCTCTACAATGCTGGCTTTGCACCAACAGAAAAAAAAAAAGAAGTTGATGTTTCAAAACCAGAATTGCATGTAACCCAACATTATATGCAAAAGAAATTGAAAGAAAATTTGTAGTGACTTGCGAGTTTTGAAATTTAAGAATTTCAAGCACCTGCATGTGATTTTTGACATTCTATCTATTTCATCTTTTTAATAATACATTTTGAATATTCAGTGGGCAGTAAGATAAAAATCCTCTTAACATAATATTTGTACTTTAAACTGTGACTAGCACATGAGAAATCCTGAATATAGACTTACAGAGGGAAAAAAAACTGTAGTTTTAACAGCGTCAACACTCTTCGGGCATTGGACCAGTATTCTTGCTTCCTAAACTTTAACCCACCTCTGCTCACACAGAGATTGGTAAAATGGAAGACATTACTGAATAGCAAGAGTTGTAAATGAAACTAAATCCACTTGGACTAACACCTTTCGGGCACAGGCGGGTGTCCTTTGTTGGCCAGGGCGCCGCCCGGCACCAGGCAGAGACGGCTGGTGACAGAGGGACACGCTGCAAAGGGCCCTGCACACCCACCCTCCACAGTGCCCACAGCCCTTCGCCCGCCCCTCTCGGAGCCCACCAGCTCCATGCTGCTCTCCAGGAGTCGCCGCTCTCCCCTGGGTCCCCATCAGCACAGCTGGCAGGGCCCGCCCTCTGTTTCCTGCAAAGGATCTTGTCTGGAAAAAGAGTGAAACCTCTCTCCAGACTGGCACCCAGGAGGATCAAGGCAAGTCAATTTACTCCACACTCACATGTCTTCAACTAGCAAAGTTATTCTCTTAAAACATGTTGGGATATCAGGTTGTTCAGACCAATCTCCATCTTTGAAGTGGGTGGCTACAAATTGAGCCAAAGTCATCAAGCAAAAAATGTTCCCAGGAGAAGAACCCACATTGAAAGGAAGACTATGGAGTCTCTCTCTCTCTTTCTCTGAGTAGACCACTGCACCAACTCTGGTCAATCATACTGTTCAGTCAATAAAATCGTACTTGCCAGAAACATAAGCAACAAAATATACGGGGACGCAAAATTATGCATTTTCATTTAGAGAATAGTGAATTTATTTTGTTTTAAAGCACATAACTTAAAATATGTTTAAAATACAAATATTTACTTTTAACTATATGTGCAGGGTAGAGGATCTTAATGCAGTTCTGTATTCCACTGGACATAACATTTACAGGGGTCTGTTTGATTGCACACAGATCTTTTCTTTGGAGAAATCCATCCAAATGAATCATCAGTGCTAGCAATCAGAGAAGTTCAGGATGAGCAGCTACCATAAAGCAAATAATATTGAAAATTTGAGGGCTCTGCCTACATTATAACACGTCTTTAGTGAAGTACAGGGCCATCCTTCTTTGAAGCTTAACAAGACAAAAAAAAATACAAATTATCCAGTTTTCCCCATCAAACTAATTTTTTCATCTTGGACATTCTAAAGCTATTTGGGTTTTCTTAGTTCTCTGCTTAGATTTAACTGGTTGTAAAAAAACTTATCTTCTGTGAGACTACATATACAAGAGACCTTTACTCTGAAGGATTGCATATCATGACAGTCAGAATATTAATGGTTCCTCTCTTTCCAAGTCCAGGCTAGTAATAACTCTGCTTTACATAAAATCAAGTTGAGGATAGCAAAGCTGAGATTTACTTAGGGAGGGTGCAATAGAGCATGACTGACCCTCCCCTCCCAAAATCACCATGGGAATCCAAGCAATGGCTTTCTCACCATCTTTCCTCAGGTCCTGGGCAGACTTGATCCAGAACTGTGGGAAATGTATTTTACAGCATTGTCCTGCACCAGAGCATGGAACAGTAGTGCATTCAAAGAGTAACATTGCTGGATACCAGGCAATGCCTGGGAAAGGATTTGATGAAGCAAGGTTTCATCTGGGGGGACTCACCAATTTGACAGGTGCTGAACATGGAATTCTCCAAGGTTCCAGGCAGAATCATCCTGATGGAGCCAGTGGGCACAGTGTGTCCACAGCCTTTCACAGCAACCTGTCAGCTGCAAATACCAACTGTGTAAAAATAAAAATCTGCAAACACAGAAATTCCACGGGACACAGAAAGTCAGTTTTAAAAAATAGAGTGCACAGCTAGGAAATTTTAGAATATTTAGACTCAGAACATGTTTGTAAAGTATACATTCATATTTTACAATTACTTCTTGCTACTTCTGGGGTGTTTCTTAATTCACCAGTGAATCATTGCCAATGATTCCTTTGTGCTGAGTGCCAGACAAGCCTCTTCATTTCTGCGTAGAGCTCAAGCATATGTGTCTTCCTAGTAGAAATCTTAACAAACTAAAAAGAATTTGGGCCTGAAAATCTGCTTTCATTGTCCATCTGAGAGTTAGTTTATGCTCACATATATAGTGTTATGGTATTGAGGGACTAGATTTTTGACTCTCCAAAATTTTACCTATCAGCCCCTTTTCAATGTCTGAATTTGTCATATTTTAGAGGCTTGAATAATTGGAATATCAGCTTGATAGATGGAAGTGTTTGGGGGAACAGGATAGTTTGGTTCTTTCTGTATGAACATCTGTAATACAATAGAGAAGAATATGAGTTCTTTGCTACTGCAGGTACTTCTTATTCAGGCAACTCCTAGGGAAATGGGTTAGATTTATTTTTTTCCTTGCTTTGTTTCTGTAATCAAATTGATCTGTTCTCTGGTTCTTCCCGTCTTTTATGTGTTCCTTCATCTGATTACAGGCATCTTTTTTTAGGGATTGGTCCTGAGTTTTTCAGTATCAATTACTTTCTTTGGTTTTCTTTTTATTTTCTGTTGAAACAGTAGTACAGACCAGTTCACTGAAAATTAGTTTGAATGTTATAACTTAGTATATGTCTATTACATACCAAAAAGGCACAGTGTCTAATGAAACATGAACAAAGTGTCTCCATCCTGCTACAAATCGGATGGATATGGAGATTTTTCCCCTGAGTGTCTACACCTACATTTATCTCCTAAAGAGACAACAGCAGATCAACCTGTTCTAATAACTTGAATCATTATTACAAACCAGCATTTGTTGCACATTTTAATTTCCCCTCAATCTTCTGGTTTGGTTCTTAAACCATGGCCATATCCAGCTGTGAGCCTCGTTTTGAGGATTGCTTAATTTAATTTGAGTGAGATCAGCCTGTGAAAATTGCTTCAGGCTTAGAACCATTTTTGTTAATCACAGAAGTTTTAAGTTCTCATCATAGCTATATGCACATCATTAATTGTGGGTTTGCATTCTTTTAAAGTCGACCTAATTGCTTCCTACCTCTACTGCAAATTGTGTAAGTGTCATAACAATAAGAAAAATGTTAGTCTGGGCTCCAGAGAGTTCAGTATGAATGAAAAACTCAGTCAGCTGAATTCACTATCTTCCATAAAAGTATTGATACCCTGGAGTACTGCAATTTATGCCTATGCTTCAGCTACCATACGTCATGTATTCCAGTGGCTTTTCCAGCTTCACCACTCACTAAAATCTAACCACCTCCAGCCCTTTTGACTGTGGAGGCAATTTCTTCTTTGTTGGAAGTGATCCCCACTTGAGTCTGAAGATAGCCTGAAACAGTGGCTCAGAGATGTGACTTTTGCTAGCCTTGAGTATGCTTGTACTGTGCTTGAGGCACATCCATAACACTTCAATGTTGCCCTAATTGTTAAATGACTGTGCACTACTTTTGTTCCTAGAGTTGCCTGGGATTAAATTCTGAATTGAAAAATAATATTATTTTTTACACTGAGGTATCTAAAAAACAAAGGAGCCTCACAAAATCATGGAACTAAAGTGGGAGAGGATAGGAAATAAAAATGTGAAAATGCCCCAAAAGTTTTCTCTCTTTTTTTTTTAATATAAGAGAAAAATAAGTTTATCTAAATTTAGGAAAAAAATTAAAAGATGGGTAAATTGCACTTGGATTTACTTACTTCAAAAAGGAAACTGCATTGCACAAAAACAGTAGCAGGGCAGTGAACTTCTGCACTGAATCCAGGCAGTTTATGCAGATCGTGGTTCTCCCCTTAATGCCTTCTTTCACAGCACATCCTGCATGTTCACCCTCTGTTGGTTTTGCTCACAATGATTTACATATCCTTCTTTTGTCAAGTGACTAGAGTTACATCCATCACGTAACCAAATACAGGTATCCCTCACTATTATCTCAGAATAGATATGCTTCTAGTCGCAGGCTAGGGGCAATACATCAATGAAAAAGGGTAGAGCCCAATCAGATTATTGCTCCTGTTTTATAAAAAGTGGCTAGTTATTTCCCATGTGGGTATTGACTTAAGAAGAGCAGCAGCTATAGAATTCTGCCTGGATTTCTGCCATAATCAATGAATAACCATTTAGTGTAAAATCGCACAGTTTCCTCTAAATTAGACCAAACTTCCATTGTTTTAAAATTTAGACATCATGAGACAGTAATAGCCAGTTAATGTCACTTGCTGGGTTGATAATTCATACATAATATAGCTGCTAATTTAGCAAGCAAGAGCATCAGGCATGCTGATATTGTGCACACACCTCTTTATCTCCTTTGATTCCTTTGTGTTTCATCATCACTGAAGATTTTTTTCCAACTCCATGTTTCATAACAGGAAGGAAGTGAGCTGAAGAGCTATAATGATTTCCATCTAAACTACTCTATTTTGTCTGCATTACAAAAACTAGCATACCTTTGCCAACATTTGCTTAGGTATTTTTCAAATGAAAGGAAATTATGGGAGTGAGAATACAAAAAAGAAGCAAAATCTTCTTTTTACCATAAAGTGTGCTTTGAAAATGAGTGAGTTTCCTACTGTTCAGAACATATATTTGAACAGTAGGAGACAATGAATGCCCTAAGGATTGTCTCCTGCCTGGTGATACAGTAGAGCAATCAGAAGACAGAAGGCTGTTTGCCTTTTGGAAGGAAAAAAATCAGCCCTTCTTGACAGCCAGTGGCAAAATTCTTTATTTTCATCTCTCCTGTGATGTTCCTGACCTCATTCGACTTTTAAAGTTAATACACCTATCTTTTCCTCCGTGCTTTCTGGTCCTGTGGTTCTCCCTGGAATATGTAGGATTCCCCAAGACAAATTCTTGAAACAGGATCTGTCAATTCTACATTTGGGGAATTTTTTTTTTTTAAAGATTTGCTTTTTAACTACATACAGTATTTGCTAATAGGAACTTTTTGATTAACAAATTAAAGTGTCTCAAGTCATTACTTACCTTAAAAAATCACAAATGCTGTTTGTTTCTTTCTGTTCATCTTCTAGTTTCTAAATCATTAAGAAATGTTCATATCACGTGTTTTGTTTTGTTGGGTGTTTTCCTACTGCCACAGGAAACTAGAGCTTTTAGGACAATTTGTTCAACTGATTGACTGGCTGAAGGATAAACACTCTAGAGAAATAGTATAAAGCACTTGTGGTTTAAGAAAAAACTTTGAATCTTGCCAAACATGATATTGCTAGAAGATTAGTGTAAGTCCACCCCTGAAGTTCCTAAACCTTCTGTTAGTTTAAGTGCTGCACTTCATGGTTCTAAGTGACGGCATTTTAAACAAACAACATATTAAACATTGGGCTGATAGTCCTTTGATAATCAAGCAGTGGTAAACATTCCAATCTTTAAAATAAAGTTAGCACATTCTGTTCTGCAGAGAGACTGAGGGTAAATTTAATAGGAAAAGTGGATTCTT
Organism: Ammospiza caudacuta; assembly: GCF_027887145.1. Lineage (NCBI taxonomy): Eukaryota > Metazoa > Chordata > Aves > Passeriformes > Passerellidae > Ammospiza > Ammospiza caudacuta. The sequence goes on from NC_080632.1 coordinate 53,590,404, forward strand.
CAGCCAGAGCTTGGGTCATTTTGCAAACTCTGCTTATGATACCACTGAGGTACTGTCCCTCACAAACAGTTGCTGAAGCCATGAGTGAAATTCCATTTCAAGCAAAGGAGCATCATAAAACGAGGCTGACTTTGGCCTTGAGCAAGGGTTAAATGTAAGACTGAGCAAATTTCACAGAGAGATATATATTTTCCTCCTTAAAAAAAAAAATTAAAAAAATTAACCAGGTAAAATAGATATAAAGTTCTTAGGAGGAAAAAAAAGGAAAAGAGGAAAGAAACCAAAGGAAGAAATACCTCCTAATCTATGCAAATGCAGAATTTGCTTTTCTCTCTCAGCTTGATTCTTTTCCTATGAAAACCTGTTATAATCTCATCTTTACACAAGATATTATGGCATTTTGTGCAACTAAGTAAATATTTTTTCAAATTAAAATTAAAAGAAAAAAGGTAAAGAAAATAAACCTCTAATCTAATAAAACTAAAATCTAAAAAGAAAAAGAAAAAAAAAAAAACAAACCAACTAAACAAAAAACCTCAAAAACAAAAGCAAAAAAGCCTAAACCCTAACTACCTACAGTGCAACACTGAAAACAGAAAATAATCAGGACATATGTTTTTTTAAAGGAATGGTTGTTTAATTAACTCTTCTCAAAAATACATTTCTTTTTCTTTAATTCACCTTAGAGTAAGAAAGAAAAAATCATGACAGAAGTATAACTGAGATTCCCCAATTCTCTACTCTCACCTTGTCCAGAAATTAATGGAAGAATATTTACTAAAAGTAAAAAAAGACCAAAAGCTCTCCCCCAAGCCTTAACAGCTTGATGGGCCCCAGCAGGTAAGGTCAATTTCTATAGTAAATGGATGATAAACAAATTAAACAATTGGCATAATGCCCAACCATCCCTGATTCACCAACAAAATGGTTCTTTTTAAGGGGACCAGCTGGGAAAAGCAAGTGGAAAGAAGGTGGGGTGAGATCTGAGTTTCTGCCCCTGAACCATGCAGGATCTGTTCTCCATCATGCACTCTCATCAGGAAGGAATATTTAAAACTTTTTGCAGTCCTATGCATATTCATACTTCCATGCTGTACCTATTCATTCATGTATTCTACTCTAATTATGGGTTCACTGCCACTTCAGGAAGATTTTCCAGGCATCAGCCCAGGTGTATTTTGCCTTAAATATTCTATCAAATTATTTGCTTGCAAACAATCTGTATACACAAATAAATACAAGGGTATAATTTTCAGTTGCAAAAAAACAGGTGCATAAGAAAACCTATCCATCATGATGCAGATTTCACTATGTTTGCATGGCCTGAAGCAGCCAGTTTGAACTCATATACACACATCCTTGTTTAATTCTGGTCATCCTTCAGTACAGAAATGACTGATCCACCTAAATCTCATGGAAGTTACATCCCTTACAGGTTATTTCAACATTCTTTATCTTTTCAATAATCCTAGTTTAACAAGGTTGGGCAAAAGGAATTCATTTTCTCTACCAGAATCAAACATTCTAATTAGGTGCAAATATCAATGAATTAAAATCTGATGTCATGGCTGTTATGGCAAACCCAGATTACGTTTCATATTTTTTTCAAAAGCAGAGAAAACAGGACTTGAAATTTAGTCTGCCATCTAATAGCTATGAGACAGCAAATTGCCCTGGAGTACTGTGGCCTTGCCAGCAGTAAAAGCCAGCAGCATCCTGTGGTGCATCAGAAAGAGAAGTAATATCATTTTTCCACTCTTCTCAGCACTTTTTAGGCCACACCTGGAAAAAAAGTTTAGCTTTCATCCCCAAGTGCAGGAGAAACATCAAAAAAATTGAGGAGGTCCAGTGAAGGGCCACCAAAATGGTTACAACAATGGAGAACTTCATATATAAGGAAACATTGATGGAATTGAATTTATTCAACTTAGGAGGCTCAGGAGGAACTTAACCACACTCTACCAATATCACATGTATATTTTTGAAGGATGCCTAACAACATGACAAAGAGAACAACTTCTTCATAAGAAATTCTGTTTGGATATAAGAAAAATATTCTTCAGTGTGAGAACTGAATATTGCCCAAAGAAGTGGTGGAAACTCCCATGCACAAAGTATTGAACACATGGCTTAACAAAGTCCTGGAAAATTTTGTCTAAAGATTTTCATTTGATAGAAGTTTGAACCAGGTTCCCCAACATTCCTTCCAGCCTTTTAATTAATGATTTCTGAATTATTTCATTTTTCTTTGTTGGCATTCTTGCTCTATTTTTGAAGATCTTATCTTTTCCCTAAAACTATTTTCACTTTCTAAAATTAAAAAAAATATTTAAAGTACATAGAAATAAAATGTGTATGCTGTATTGATATGCAGTCCCTCTGCTGGATTTGAAAGAACATGAGAGGGATATGTGAAGGAAAAATGAGAATGTGCTCTTTATCTGACTCAACTGGTCATGTAATTTCCACAGGAGAAACATATAATGAGGCTTTCAATTTAAGCTACGCTGCCTCTGGGTTCCCCCCTCCAGTTATCAGGCTGAAACTTGAGTCACATTACACTTATACAAGAGTGGGATTACATTCCCCTAATGGGGCAGGATTAAGCCAAAGGAGGTGGAACAGCTTTCAAAGGAGCAACTTCAACACAGGGGGCCAAATTCTACTCTCAATTACACACATGTGACTGTCACAGTGATTTCAATGGGGATACTCAGGTGTAACCAGAGGTAGAATGCCTTTGTGACATGGAGCAGATGTGAAAAATCCAAGTGTAGGCTAACCATGAGCATTTAACTTTCAAACAGTCACTTTATTGTGGCTGGCAAGCAATGGAGCTTTAAATAGGATCATGATCTACTGCACTCGAATGTAAAACATCCTTCCATACTAAATTCCTCTTCAGCAGCTTCCAACTGCTATAAAGTACAGTGAAACCAGAGTAACAGATACTGAAAAATGAAGGTGAGATTCTGGAAGGTGAGATTCTCTTCTCAAAGACCTTACAATTTTTCTGCTTGTTGAAGCATCTGTCTTGCCTCCAGCAATACATCACCTGTAGTGTCAGGCTGTGATTAGAGCTGCTTTACAGCTACTTTATATCCCTCTTTTTTAAATTCTTGCAATTTTAAAAGTCAATGTCTCACTTTTTCTGTCTTAGAGGATTTTTTCACTTATCTGTGCATTTCTGATTCCATGTAAGTCAGCAAGTGCAATAGAACAGAATGAAGGTTCTGGGTTTGAAAGATTTATGTAAGTAATAGCAATTTTAACATGACTCACAATATGGATCCCTCATTTGAAACATACTGGACAAACTTTGCAGTAAATTTCATCAGTATCTGTGGAAGAATGTAAATTCAACAACCTTAATCCAGACCAGCAATTTGCCAGAGTGCTAAATAAATTGTCATAAGTGGCTGAGGTACAGGCACATTGAAGAGAAGAGAGAAATATCAGTAAAAAAGCAAATTGCTGACTGGAGCTCTGCTGTCCAACCTGTCTGTCTAAGATCAGCTCATCTGATGTAAAAGAGACATCCCATCAGAGACTCTTGCTGTACTGCTCGTGTTACGTAACCATACGAATAGTGCTGACAGAATGGATCGTGCCAGGGGCAGTGAGCTGCCCGCCAGCCAAGAGGGTGAATCACAGGGCTTGGACTGTGCCTGCAGGAGCTGCCCAGCCACCAGAGAGAGAGCACACTGAGACCTCACTCGTGGTCGTACCACAGGCCACGGGCAAAAGAAAGGGGAAGGGCAAGGAGAACCCATCTGGCAGTAGGGGTTTTTTCCTAAATCAAAAATTTAAATCCAGGTAACCCACATTAACTGTATTAAAGCTTTTGTTCACTACAGAAATTATTCACATTGCATATTTTATTTCCCTGAGAAACATTTCTGTAGTTATTTAATCAAGTGATTTCACTACCACTGTTTGAGAACTGACTGCCTCTATCTCCCCAGCCTAGCACTGAAAATCAGAAAAGAAAGAACAGAATTCAAAATTAGGAACAGAAATACACATTAGTGAAACATTTAAAAATTATTATGCTCAAACTCATATTTGGATCATATTCTTAAAAAGTTGAAAGTCAGAAAAGAGCTGCCTCTAGTAATGCTGTGGTTCTATAATTTTCATGAGTCTCCAGCAACAAGCTTTGTCTCTCACTATGTATTTGCCGCCCGAACCTTGCATATCTTCTCAAAATCATCCAGGAGAGGAGTCAAGGCAAGTCAATTAAAACTGGGATGCTGGGGCATGACAAGACCCCTAGGTTTATCCTGAAGTATCTTGTCAGAGGATCCGAGCTGGGACCTAGAAACTGTCCAATACAGCCCAACTTATATAATTAAATGAAGGACAGATTCTTTATCTGAAAAAAAACCAAAAGATTGCCTCTTCACTGTATTTGTCAGAAAATGAGAGCAGCCATGCAGCTGCTTCAGGAAAGCCAGAAAGACTAAGCTGTCTCCATTTCAGATTGTGACACAACTGGTCAGATGCTCCTGAATTTCACTGACGTTTACTGACGCCACCTAAAACCACTTCCCTGGTATCATATGAAGAAAGCACTACATACTTTCACCCACACCTCTGTAGCATGTCATAGATTCAAATTCTGATTTCCATTTTAAGTAACAACAGAAAATTAATACTGAATAATCAGTCTACTTGATAAGAAAAATAGCACAAGTAGTTAAGCAGAATATAAGTCAATCATCTCTAGGAGAACCAGACAATACATGCACAAATAATGTATTTATTATAATGCAGAGAAAAATAATTGAGAAAATTGTTTTGCAAATAATGTTTGAATAGTACTCATCTTAACCCTGCTTCACACAGCTGTCACTAAAATTTACTGTACCTGACTGCCCTTTACCATTGTGATTTAAGCTAATAAAAAAATCTACTGGTGTTTTATAACGTTGTCAAAAAAACCCCAAACCTTCACAGGGCAAGTGGGTGAATAAAAATTTGCAGCACTGACTTAGAGTCATAAATATTACTGATTAATAAAGTGTGGCTCCTGTGATATAATTATTCTTCCCACTGTTTTATTCATTTGAGGCTTGATTGTGAATGGGTGGAGCTAGTGTTATTTTACCATAAGTAGACACAAAGATGTACTCATTTTTTTGGAAAATACTGAATAAAAGAATCTCAGCGGCATTCTAAGAATCATGTACACCTTCATAGATTTAAACAAAAATACAGCATGTTTTGTGTATTCTACACAAAAATTCTTTCCATATTTTTCTTTGAAACTAATTTAAATAATGCCTTATTATGGCATTTTCTCTATATTTTCTAAGAAATGTGCAATTTCTCTCAAATAATGATTTGAGAATAATTTTCTTCTCAGCAGAGGACAGGAAAAATCACAAACTCCAGGTTCATGAAAGATTTTGATTATGGGAGGACTTGAAAAATAAAATATTGAGCAATGAAGAAGAAATAAAAGAATTTATGGAGATAGCATTTCTACCACCTGTTTATTCTGTATCTTTGAGTCAGATGGGGAGCAGGCCCATTCTTCTTAGATGGCTCCTATTGGTGTCTGCAACTCCAAGAGAAGGAACAGATATTAGTCTGCAGTTTTATTTTTGTATCATAATTGAATTCAAAGATAGAAAGTCTCTGATATTTAGTTACGTTATATCAGTGGCACATGTGTTCTGTGGTCATATTGACTTAGAAGTTTTACTAAAGCAGAAGAAGAGCAAAGGAAATAATTTCACTGGAGTAGTTGTTTTGTGCTATTAATTCAGTAATATTTAAAAGACAGTCTCTACACTGTAAGTTTTGAATATTTTACGTTTTCTCCAGATAACTACAAAATAATTGCAGGTATGCCAAAACCCAAAAGACCAAAAAGAGGATAATGGGGGTTTTTTGAGACAAGAAAGAATAGCTTTAAAAATCATATTGAGACATAACATGACTTGGGACTAGAGGAAATTATCTGTATAGAGACATTTTATTTTATTTGGTAAATGTACTTTAAGAGTGTTGAGTATGCCATATACCTTTTCTTTACAGCTTTGGTGTTACTACAAAAGAAGTGTTTCTTTCAGGAGGCTGACCAGTGACTACAAAGTCAAGGAGAGAATAATGCAAGCACTGAACAGGGTACATAGACAAATTTTGGTCAAAAGCTGATACAGAAATGGGAGACCTAAGGAATTCTGTCCCTGCTTCTGGGTCAGTTGCCCTCTCATTTTCATGTACGTTGATACTGCACTTCTGCCTAGTTTTCTTATATAAATGGACCCCACATCCCCCTCTATCAGGAGCACACCAGAATGAGGAGAAAATGCCATTATGCTGGCTACTAAAAAGCTATAGATTCAAAAGGCTGAGATTGGTAGAAAAAACAAAAGCTCACATCAATACCACTAAGAACCACAATGTTCTTAGCATATCTGTAAAGTGAATGTGTGATTTATAGTGATAGTGGCTTCTTGTAAACATTTTACTAGTTGAGTTTTAAATGTTATAATTACATAGGTTTTCTTTTTTTCTCCAGTGGGAATAGGCGTGTAAATGCAGTTTTCATTTAAAATTGTCATTTGTCCTAATGTTTTATTGCTGCAGCACATGAGAACATATTCTTGTAGTTAGCACAGCAAAATTCCAGTCTGGAAGTAGCACAACATGGTGGTCAAGAGATTAGATCCCACATCTTAGGCTTCACTCTTCTTGAAATTATTTTTAATCCAATCATTTATCATTTACTTGTCTTGGAGCAATAGAGTTTTTGTTTTGTTTTGTTTTTTTGGTGACAAAACCTGTCCCAACTTTTCTATTTTCAGAATCATATCAGGTTATGTCAATTCAGTTCATGCCTAAGTTAATATATTTGGACAAAATCCTGAATGATAAGAAGGAGGCGTTGCCCTTATCAAGGTTTTTGAAATACGGTTTCCTTAGGAATGACCTTCACTGAGGGTACAGTCTGTGCATACAAAGAGCAGAGTCATTAATAAATTATATACAATGTAGGACTTGAAAAATACATACGAGGTTGACGAGGCTTCGTAGTCTGAAAGAGCTGCATGAAACTGTTAATATATGATGTGACATGAAATAAAAGTAACTGACCATACAATAAGCATTTCTAGAAAATCCGTTACCTTTTGAATTGAAATGAAAATCAAACTGAGAAGTTAACATAATAATTTTATCTATAGCTTTTCTCAAACATTAGAAATAAAGGTAGCAAAGTTGTTCAGAGTTAGCAAAAGGAGAGGTTATAGCAAATTTTAAATGCCTTTTTGACATGGAGAATTCAAACTGCAACTTCAAGGATAGATGAAAATGATTATTCATACATGTGATATAAATATAGGTAAATCCATCTTTAAAATATCCAAATAATTATTAAGATGGTTGTTTAAAATGTTACAACATTATCAACCAGTTGAAAAGATTCAGACATTTTACTACAGAGAAATATTAAATTTAGTTTCAAATAGAATGTTTAATATCTTTTAACACTTGTATAGTTTATTGGGAACAAACAAACTGGTATTATATGGGTGGAATAAAGGGAGATCTCAGTCTTTCAAGAAGAACTTCAAGGAGGTGTCAAGAACCTTTTTCTTTCACCTTTTTTCCTTTCACCTTTCTCTGGTGAGAGAAAGTGGGGGATGTCAAGTACCTTCGCATCTGAACAAGTGAGTCAAAACTTTATTTTAATGAGGAGAACAAAGGCTAGAAATTGCAAGGACTCAATCACCCTAAGAATTAAGTCAGTAAAATTAAATTCTATGGTGTTCAATGAGACAGGACTGAGTCCTGATCAAAAACTACAGCATCACATCTGACAAGATATTTTTATCCTGTCTCTAGCAAAAGCATAAGAAAACAAGATGCATACACATTGACCCTTCCCTGATAGAGCCTTCTAGAGGCCAACACTGATTTTATTCCTTGGGCAACCTATTTACCCCTCAGTACCCATTAAAACTTGTAACAGTCAGCACCTCAGTCCTAATAATGATATATTGCCTGAAAAAATACTACTTATTATTTGCTTTTAAATCTGCTGCCTGATAAATTGGGGTAGCTCAAGTGATAAATAGGTATTTTATTCTTTGTCTTTGAGTTATCCAATATCATGGCTAGACAAACCTGGCACATTAAGAAATGGTTAGAGGGGTGGTGCTATTGTCAGGGTTTTGGTTACTTAGATCATGGGATATGTTTTAGGAAGCCTGGTCTACCAGGGGCCCATGGTGTGTACATGATGAAGAAAGGGAAAAGCATCTTTTGTCAGGGAATTTCCAAGCTGATGAAGGGGGCTGTAAACTAGATTTATTGTGGGGAGGGGGGGCACCTATACATTCCAATCCTACCAGTCAGATGCCATCACTTCTAATGGACATCAGGAGCAGTTCAAAGGTATTTCAACTGATTCAGACAGTGAGTCAGCATTATGAGATTGTTCAGATGCCTCTACAAAAACCCTCATACTATAGGAAACAAGAAGAATCAGACACTTGCACGTGCCTGTGTGGTGTGGATGTGATACCACTGGCATCACAGAAGCATGGTGGGATGGCTCCTATAACTACAGTATTATCATGGAAGGCTTTTTAGGAAAGACAGGTTAGGGAGACGAGGAGGAGGCATAACCCTCTATGTCAATGACTGGCTGGGAGAGTGTGGAACTCTGCCTGCAGTGGGTGAGGAGTCAACCAGAAGCTTGTACGTCAAGATTAAAGGGAGTATGGGGACAGAGGATGTCATAGTGGGTGTCCTGCTACAATCCTCCGATCAGGAGGATGGTGTGGACAAAGCCCTCTAAAGGCAGATAGGAGCAGTCTCACACTCCCAAACCCCTGGTCTTCACTGGGGTCCTCAACTACCCCAGTATCTCTTGGAGGAACAGCCCAGAAGGGCAAATCTAGGAGGTTCCTGGAGTGTGTTGATGACAGCTTCGCCAAAGATGTGATAGAGGATCCAACAAGGAGAGGTGTGATTCTGGATCTTGTGCTCAGCAGCAGGAAGGAGCTGGTGGGGAAGATGATGCCCCAACAGAGCCTAGGCTGCAATGACCACATGATAGAGTTCAAGATCCTCATGGCAGTGAAGAGATCACACAGCAAGCTAAATGCCCTGGACTTCAGCAGAGTGGTCTTTGGTCTCTTGAAGGATCTAATCAGTAGAAGTCCAGAGGACAGAGCCCTGGAGAGCCAAGGGACCCAAGAATGTTGTCTAATCTTTAGGGACCCCTTCCAAATTCAAAAACAATGCATCCTGACAAGGAGGAGATCAGGCAAAAATGCCAGGAGGCCCCCATGGATGGATAAGGAGCTGTTGAGCAAACGCAGAGGAAAAAAAAAGGGAACTTACAGAAGGTGGAAACAAAATAGGTGGCCTGGGAGGAGCAAAGGAAAATTGTATGGGAAGCTAGGAAGAAGGTTAGGAAAGCTAAGGTCCCGATAGAATTGAGTCTGGCACAGGAAGAGCCTCTTAGGTATCTTGCAAACAAAAGAAGGACTAGGGATAACGTGGGCCCATGCTGGAAGAAAACGAGAGACAGAGCTGTTCTGCAAAAGTAGACAGCTGAGGTTCTCAATGACTTCTGTGCCTCAGTATTCAATGGCAAGTGCTTCAGCCGCATTACTCAACCTGAGAAAAGCAAATGCAGGCACTGGAAGACCCTCAGGCACTGTAGGAGAGGACTAGGTTCAAGACCATCTAAGGAGACTAAATGCGCCCAAGTCCAATGAGATTCATCCACAGGTCTTGACATTGCCAAGACATTGCCATTTTTGAAAAAATGTGGCAGTCAGGTGAAGTTTCCAATGACTTGAAAAAAGGAAATATAACCCCATTCTTAAAAAGGGATAGGTCCTGGGGCCGATACTGTCCCACACCTTTGTCAGGGATGCGGACAGTGGGATCCAGGGCAGTCTCAGCAAGTTTGCTGCTGACACTGAGCTGGGTGGGGCTGTCCACACAGGGGAGGGCAGGGATGGCATCCACAGGGACCTGGACAGGCTTGAGAGGTGGGACCCTGCAAACCTCAGGGAGCTCAGCAAGGCCAAGGGCAAGGTCCTGCACCTGCATTGAGCGATCCCAGGCACACCCACAGGCTGGGCAGAGAAGTGATGGAGAGCAGCCCTGAGGGGAGGGACTTGGGGGTGGTGGCTGATGAAAAACTCACCATGAGCCAGCAGCGAGCGCTCCCAGCCCAGAAAACCGAGGGAATCCTGGGCTGCATCCAAAGGAGTGCGGTCAGCAGGTCAAGGGAGGGAATTCTGCTCCTCCATTCTCCTGTGAAACCCCACCAGGAGCACTGTGTCCAGCTCTGGGGTCCCCAGCATAAGACATGGAACTGCTGGAGCAAGTTCAAGCAGAGGGCCAAGAGAGAAGGGGTGATAAGGAGCCAATGTCCTTGACAAGGGCAATAACACATCACCCCTATGAAGACAGGCTGAGAAATTTGAAGCTGTTCAGCCTGCAGAAGAGAAGGTTGTGAGGAGACCTCATAGATACCTGCCAGTATCTGAAGAGGGCCTACAGGGAAGCTGGAGAGGGACTACTTGTCAGGGACTGTAGTGATAGAGCAAAGAAAAAAGGCTTCAAAGTGAAAGAAGAAAAACTTAGATTAGATATTTGGGAGAAATTCTTTACTGCAAGGTTGGTGAGGCACTGGAAGAGGTTGCTCAGAAAAATTGTGGATGCCTCATCCCTCACTATATTGAAGGCCAGGTTGGATGGCGAATTGAATGGGAAGTGCCTGTCTCTGGCAAGAAGGCTGAAATCAGATGATACCTAAGGACCCTTCCAAACTAAAGCATTCCATGATTCTAGGATTATTTGGGCCAATTATTTTATGATGGAAGAGCTTTCACTTTTTTCTATAAGAATATTTTAGGGTCTATTGTCTTTATTGAGGTAAATTTAGTTTTTCTCTAAAAATGTGTTGGGTTTTTACCACAAATCTTTCATAATTTGCTATTTATTTTACACACAATACTGTAGTTTTACTTTGAAGTAAAAGGACTATTAAGTAAAGTGTGTTTCTTTACTAAAACTCAGGATACAGAAATATAGGCATAAAACCTGTGCATCTGCTAAGAGCACAAATGTACTCTCCCTTTACAGGTCTTTCCAAGGAGAAAAAAAATGCTATTTTCAGTTTTGCAAGATATTTGGTACAGCACAGGCTTGTGCCCAGTTATCTGTCCCTCAGAAACATCCAGTAGGTCCTACTTCCAGTGAGGAGTTGTGTAAGATCATGTTTATAACTCGTCAACCAATGGTGGCCAATCAGTCCTCTGTTGCTCATGTAAAGAGCAGTGGCTCATGTCAGGCCTCGGTGCCCACGCAGATGGCAGCAGCTTGCTGAGGATGCATGAGGTGTAACAGCAACTGGCCGTGTCAGTGTGAGGCTGCTCCCTTTCAGTGACCTTCTTACTGTCTCCTTGCCTGTTCTGGGACTCACCAGAAGATGTATTCTTCTTCTTCTGCTGCTGCTGCTGCTGCTGTTGCTGCCATATGAAGCTTAAGCATCATTTCTGCCTGCTGCAGACAGAGGCAGACAAATGCCGCTTTTGAGGAAAACAGCACTCTGGATTACTTAATGAAATTAAAGTCTCCATGGAAATTTGTTTTACATTATACATTCTTATAAAAATGACTGCATCAAATAGCTATGGGATACTTCAGGGTCAAATTCTGGCTAATACCCACAACATTGTATTCATACCAGTGAAGTTAAGCAGTACGAAAGTGAGAGCAGTAAGTCATCACCTGTCTCTATATCCCGAGACATAAAAAATAACTAGAATATATTTGATTGTTATATTTAGTTATATTTAAAATACATAATGTTTGTCTGCACATTTGAGTAAACTTGCAGTCTAGCGTATCATGGCAAAGAATTAATAGTGTGATAACACTGGCATATGATAGAAGAACTGCAAGTATCTTTTACAATGCAAACATTGTCTTTAAATGGGACACACAAGCTAGCAGAAAGAAGAAACAGTTAGAGATTTATTTAATATCAAAAAGCAGGAAAAGCACACTTAAGTCCACAACAGCCTTGCAGCTTGGGTGGGTTTCACTTGATCCTTAGAAAAGTATACAAAGCCTTATACCCTGATCTTCTGCTGTACAATGCTTTACCAAGCAGAATCTCCAAACCTCAGACAGACAGCCTTCCTGTGGGAAAATCCCTAACTTTTCTTTATAATCATGAATCTTGCTAGGGGCAAGCAGAAAGACCATTTTAGTGATTAAGCACAGGATAGATTCTTTCAAAATGTCTTTGAGGAGAGTTAGCTTAGTCATTAGATATGTAGTATTTTTAAACATCCTGGATCAGCTCTTCAAACTATGCCCCAGCTTCTTTGTGCTGTGGGTGTGGTACAAAAGAAAGAAGCTGCCCTTGCAGGTCTCTGTGTCCCACCTCCCTGAGCTTGTGCTGTGTTGTGAATCTGGACACAGCAGTGCACCTAATCGAGGCAAAATGTGAGAAGAAGGAAATCTGCTATGATTTCCTCACTTGCATTTAAACTCTGGTTTAGATGGCACTGAACTATTCTGTAGCATATCTGTTGTATGCTGATGAAAAATATGATGAGAATGAACTCCTAAACATTAAAACCTCATTATTCTGAGAAAAGAAACCACGACATTGCCCTTCTGCTCTTCTCACCCTTGTCCTTAGTTTCACTGTTTTATTTTTCATGAATAATAGTGAAAATAAAGCATATCTTTCCACATGCTTCTAAATATTTATATTGACCACATCACCCTACCACTACTTTCCATAACATTGTAGCTGATCATTTTAAACAGTTGGAACAACAGTTTCCATTAAAAACCCCAGTGAGATTCTTTTGCACTCTCTGATTCAGCCTTTCACTGCCAAGAGATTTCTCCTAATATTCACGGAGTCAGTTGCATTACAAATTGCAATTATTATCCAAATTATACTTAGAATGTGCTTTTAGACAAGTCTGCTTGTCTAAAGCTGCTGGTGTTTGACTGACTCTGTAGAACTGAATAAAGCAAGGATTACCAAATTTAATTTGAAGAGGTTACAGTACTTAGAGCTCTGTGTAAGGTCAAGTTCTTGCACAGGAACTGTTCAATCGCTCACAAACTGCACTGAACAGTTGCGCAACAAATGCAAGAGTTTGGAAATGTCTCAGTAAGCTGTGGTATTCCTGATACAAATATGACAAAGAATTTCTGAGAAGCTCAGGAAGAGGAGACTATATCTACTAGTACTCAAGAAAGAAACACAACACTTACAGAATGAAGAGAAAAGCTGTAATAACAGCTATTACAGACACTAAGAGAGTATTTTTGAAAATTAAATATTCTAACTCTAACCTCTAACTAGAAGATGGGCACGAAACCTTACCCATATCTCTCAAATAATTACCTCTTCCTCTATAATCTCCTCTTCCTCACTTCCCAAGAAGACTTGGTCATGTACTGCAGATCAGTGTATTCTGGCTACATTGGCAACAGGCAATAGCAGAGAATACCAAAGAACTCAGAAGCAGAGACTTGGAAGGACTTACTTGGAAGGACATTTCTTTTCCACTTTCATAATGTGTCTGCTCCAGCTTGAAACCAGCTACTGCATGTTTCAGGTGTGGACAGGTTGTGCAGGTGGGTGCCCATGTTCTCATGCACACAGGTCAAAATTATGCTTTAAAGCTCCACTTGGAGACCAAGTACTAACCAAGCATTGGCTAGCAGAGCTCTGTGAACACTGGTTTCATGTTTCCAGAAAGGTATAATGCTTAGTGAACAGAGACAACACTCGGAGTTGCAGCACAGAGTGACTAAATTTGCTATAACAGATGATTGCAAGGACATGTGCCAGGGCATGGATCACCAGAGCATCTTCATCCACTGATAACAAAAGTCTTAGAAGTAAATGAAGAGGAAGTGTTCTGGGGAACCTGCCTTTCATCTGCTGAGATGGGATCACCTAACTGCTGTCAAAATAACAGTAATGCTTCCAGTTCAGCAGCCAGCAGAGTCCCTAGTGAGCTCAAGGTACAAGCTCTGTTCTACCTGCTGGAAGTGTCCTTCAAGCTGTGGCAGTTCCTTCAGCCTGATTCCAACCAAGCTGTGGCCAGGGAGCTTGCAATCTCACACACTTGGCAAGGCACTTGACAGCAATGACTGAGTTAAACGAGGCAGATATTCACAGTCTCCCTTTTCCATTGCAGGAGCCCTGCAGACCACTCTGATGCTGCTGAAAGATGGAAGTTGTCCAGATCCTGTGTAGACTTGGGACCCTTTCTGACACTGCAGACACCCTCCACAGTGATGGCCACTCAAAGAGGGGTGGAGATGTTTAAGTAGTTAGGGCCCAAAATGGGATCCTCAAAACTTTGTTTAGCTGATGACCCTTCCCAGAGATGAATGACCTCTACAGAAGACCCAGATTTCTATGTTGGAATTTCTTAAACACCCAGAGCTCAGCCTGCAGGGATGCCTAGTCTGTTTCTGACAAGCCACATGCTTCAGGCAAGAGTCATCCTCCAAATTATAGAAATAGAAAATAATTACATTTGGAAAACACCTCCAAGATCATTGAGTCATACCAACTGGGCTCAAAGACGCTTTCCATGACAGAAGTTTCAACCTTCAAGCTCTTGATTCCTCACCTCCACTGCTGAATAACTTCAGTGAGTGAGATGGAAGCTCCCCACCAGACATACAGCATCTTCACACGTACACAGGACTGCCTGGGATGGTGGAAGGATGCATGGCTTTATCAGGCATGGAGGGAGTTTGAAACTAAGTTTGCCTGGTTTCCTGATATGGTTATCCTAAATAAATGCTGAAACCACTGATCTCTTTTAGAGCAGGGGGAGCTACTGCTCCAGGCAGCTCCTGAAGTTAAAAATAATACCTTACAAACCTCAAATATAGAAAGAAAATAAAAAATTAGTGTGTGCGTTTAAGATCCTTGGCTGTAAATTCTGAGTGGAGAGGGATGACTCCCAGTAGCACAGGGGCCCATGGCCTTTACCAGCAGAACCAATCCAAAGAGGGAGCCATGTGGTGAGTCCTAGCTTTATGGACAGTGGCCTGTATTGCCTCATGAAGCATACATGGATCCTGTGCTGACTGAGGAGATGGAGAAGGCCCAGGCAGACCTTTGCCCAGGCAAGCCACAATATCCTGATACCCTGCACATAGATGAGTCTGCAGCACTGCAGTAGGAGCACGCCATGCCAGAGGAAGGCCCCAGGAGTGTGGGAACTCAGGGCAAGGAGCCAGCCAGAGCCAGGCCCTCGCACGTCTGCAGAGTTCCAGGTCACAACCCAAGCAGCACAGTGGGAAAAAGAGCAGCAATGCATTAAGGCATGGGCAGGCAGCCACACTCCTGAGAACAGACAAGTTTCAAGCTCCCTGACTTGGATTCCCAGCATCCACTCTGGAGGGGCTTTCGTGACAAGGTAGAAAGCAGCGACAGAAACACAAGCCCAGGTCTCCCTAGCAATGCTCTATTTCCACTGTCACAAAGGCATGATGAAGTTTATTGGGGACACCTGATCTCTTTGCATCATTGAGGAATCAGTTCTCATTGTGGTCAGTGCCTCTTCCCACAAAGATGTGAATTTAAGTCATCTCCATACTTTGGGAACTATCCTGCCACACATTTTTCAGCATCCCTCCAAGGAAGAAAGTACCTGTCTAACCATCCCCCCAAAATCAGCTCAGCCTCTACTGGAGAGGAGGGAAACCTCCTTTCCCGGATAAGTTCTGCTGGCTCTTGACACCAGTGAAACCCTTCACAAGCCCATGCATATCAAGACTGTGCCATGAAATAAGGGCTCCAGTACCAGAGATCATTGTCAGGGTGTAACAGACTCTGTGGAGTGACACAAGCAGACATAAACCACTTCCAACCTTTCTTTTTCTCTTCCATATTTTTCTTAAAATTGTATTTACCAATCTACTGCACCTGGCAGCTTCACTAACCTAACTGGAATCACTGATTATTTGTTCCTTTTAGACTCCACAGTCACAAGAGTTCATACATTCTCTTGCTCTATTCACTTTTATTGCCAAATTACAAATATCTTACAATACTTAAAAATGTATAAAACAAAGATTGACTAAAGGGCGACTCAGATTAGCACCACCTCAACAACAGAAATTATTAAAACTTGATCAGGTAACTCACCAAACTAAATTCATCATTAACTAGTTAAGTTTTTATTCTCTGCTTGATCAACAGCTGCTTTAATTACTGCCTTTTGTCCAGCACTATATTAAAAAGCATATCAAAACTGTCTGCTAAAATATAAGACAATATAAGGTATAGAGTTATCTTACTCTACAATAATAATTAAAAGGCAAATAAAACTCTTGTGAATGAACATATTGCTTTAGTGACTATAATAGACAGACATGCATTTGATCTTCCAGAACAAGACTTTCAGTTTTTAGAGGGTTTTCCATCCACACACAGTCCTTGCAATATAAAATTTGCAGTGATAATTGCAATGTCGCTACTTGTCATGCTCTTTCATTCTTAATTCCCATTTCTTCTTTGAAGCACTTACTGAATGAAGAGACCAAATTCTCCTGTGAAAGTTGGCAACAATTTCACCATAGAAACAGGAATAAGTGCAGTGTTGAAAAAATTATTTTATCATAGTTTAGCATTTATAAGACACAAGGCTTTCAGTCTATATTAGTCAGTTATTATTGCAGAGTTGTATTAACACCACTGTGTTGTTCTATTTACTTTTATGGGCTACAAAGGTTACAGAATTGCTCTAAGGACATGTGAGAAGCATAGTCCATTGCATTAGGCACTACATATCTGTGGAGCAGCCATAAGCATCCTCAAATAAATATCTGCTTAAATGTCACAATTATTTCAGAAATAAATGCATTTCAATAGGCAAAAGGTTCACCAGGAAAAAAAATGTCAAACTGATGAAGAATAATTTTGATTTAATAGTAGTAAGTAACATCTTTCATAACCTTCTAGGCTTGTAGTTTGTTTTTCTTATTTGGTGGGTTGGTTGGTTTTGCCTTTTTTTTTTCTGGGTTTTTTTTTCGGGGGTGGGGGAGGGTGGAGGGCAGGGAGGAGGTTGTTTTTTTGTCAATGATCTGGTAAGTTAAATTAAAACTGCAAGTACCTTTGCCTAATGTAATCAGTTTTGGAGAACCAATTCACTGTGGGACCAAGATCCTAAATGTTGAAATTTCACTTCCAGGACTAATTTAATGACCTGCTTTGAAGAACCTCATAATAGCATTGGTACCATGAAGAAATATGATATGCAGCAGCCCTTGCAAAAATCTAAATGCCCTTTACTTTACTACTATATAACTGGCAGGGATTGCTGACTTTGAAATGGGATGGGCTCAACTGAATTGAGGACACTTGACTCTCTAAAAGTCCATTGGAGCTTTACTCAGACAAAAAAATTAAGATCACAGCATAAAACAGCTGTACGTATTGGAATGACAGGTAAAGATGCCTTGAAAATGTATTCATTAGAAGAAAAACAGTGAACAGAGATTTCAAAACACTGCTCCTGCATGAGCAGTGGGAGTTAAGCTGTTTTCCTAGTTTACACTACCTAGTAAACCAGTAAGATCCCAGTGCTTAACTCAGTGCTTGACTATAACACATCTATTTAAGCTAATACAAGAGCTTGAGCTTTCTGATCACAAAGTACTCGATCTTGATCATCCTGACTTAATTATCAGAACTACCCACGGATTTCAGAGAGAAGAGGCCCTGCCCTGAATAAAGTTGCTTGAGTAACTGAAGTTCTCTGGCCTTTCAAGTGCTCATTTTATCAAAAGGAATCCTTGCATCTTTAGAACACCTCAGATCCCACTGACTGTGCTGTGTGAGAAGTTTGGGATCATTCTGCAACAGCAAATTGGGCAGCTGCCGAGCTCAGAATGACCCTGAACTTGAGTCATACCAGTAAGGTCAGTCCTGCAAAACCTTCCTTACTTCATATCACAAAAGTGAAATACATGCCAACTAGACCTTCAGACCTGGTGTGGGGATAATTCCATTAGGTTTTGCCAACAGTTCTCTCCCTTATAATATAACATAGGTAATTTGTATGTAGTCTCCTACCCCAGGACTCGCACATACAAAATTTCCCTTAGGCAGGAATGAGCAAGACAGGGAGTGGTTGTTTTATTTTACACTATCCTCTACATTCAGAACAGTTATTATCCTATTTCTGATTTCCACACCAAGCAAGATGCTTTTACTGATACACTAATATCTTAATAGAGTTTTTTGTCTTATAGTAGAAAATTGTATCATTTAAATTAAAATATGGAAGAAGAATCAGGGTTGTAGAAAGAAAATTACTTTTTCCTACAAAAGCACAACAGTGATTTTATATGATTTTTTAAACACCGACTCTGCACAATTTCTATACAGATTTTATACATTGATTTTTTTACCCACATATCTAGGAGGTTTTCGTCACTAGCTTCAATGCGAGTTGGACTTGAGCTTTCAAAGCTTTGCATTCCTGCCTCACTAGAAGTTAGCAGCAAATCTTTCACTACCTTCACAGAAGGCCCTGTGTAAACTGGAAAGTTTGCTCCTGCAACTTCTGATTCACTAGAGTTCTCTAATATTAATTACTTCAGATTGCTTACAGAAAGATCTTCAATGTCTGAGACCTCAGATTGTGTCTACAAGTTGGGGGAAAAATGTTTGGCCTCCAAATTTTAGAGTATTTTTAAGTGTCGTATATATTTTAAGATCTTCTACATATCATCATATCTTTGTAAAAAAGGTTAATTTATGGGCTGTAGTTTAAACCTTCATAAACTTTTCAAGTTAATTCCCACCATATTTTACTTTATCATTCACTGTGACACGTCAGTATTATCTCTATATACCTGCTAAGTTTAACACTTTTCAAACAACACCTTGTATTTGTGACAGTTAAAAATAAACACAAAATTTTACCCATGAGAAAAAAAAAGAGGAGTACCAGGATCATGGTTAAGATTCCTTTTCTAAGAAATGTTGCTCTCTTTATCCTGAATTCCCTGAGTTATTGGGAATTTGAAATGGTTTAAATGTGTTTGATGGAAAATTATTCCAAAAGTCTTGGAATATAATTTGCTCTGTACATGAGGAAATTTGCAACTACTAAATCTAGAAAACAGCACTTATTCACAACCCTCCTAAACTGCACAGAGAGAGTTCTACCCACTGGTAAATTTTGTAATTCCACATTAGCAGACTCAATTACATTATCCACTGCAAACACCATATCAGTGCATCATAGTTACAGCAATCAGCTCCCAAAATGGGATATCATGGCCCTGAACTCAACCACACTGAGAAGCAGCACAGCGTTTGAAGAGGAATTACACAGCGCATCGGCTTGCATTTCAGCAGAAAAACAGCAAGGGCAGTGGATGGGCTCATGCACTGTTCAGGAATCTGAAAACCCACTATCCAGCCACTCAGCACTCCAGGAGAGTTTGAAATCTCAAAAAAACCCCAAATGACTAAATGGAATTAGTGACATCCAAGCAAAAGATGCCTCTCTCTTCACTTTTGAGTTAATTGCTTTTATTGATTCTAACCACCTCAGGAAAGCTTTACAGCTTGCGATATTCACAAATCCAGCATGAAGGACTGATACAGAAGGCAGTGTTCTAGTCCCGAAGAAGATCTTTTATCTAAACTGACTTCCTCTCGTTTAATCAATTTGCTTTGATCATTCCTTAAGGTTCATGGACAAGACTGAGTTTGGAAAATTTTACCCATTCTCTGCAAAAGGTCAACTGGGGGGAAAAAACCAAAAAATTTTGTGGTGACACATGCATACACACACGCACGGAGTGGAGGGGGTGCTGTGATGGGGGTCGAGAAAGCAGCAGCTCTGACCCCGGCGGGGCTTGGGTGTGCGCTGTCGCTTCCTGCTGCAGAGGTGGCCCTCGGGTGCCCGGGGCCAGGGGCACGGCAGTGGCCAGCAGCGGGGGCGGCTTTGCCCGGGCAGCCCTGCGGCCGTCCCTGCCCGGCGGCCGGGGCTGGGGGAGGCCGGGCCGCGGCGCGGCGGCTCGGGAACAACAAAGTGGGCTGTAAAGCCTCCAGGTGGTGGGTGTATTTGTTGTCCTGTCTGGGAGGTGCGGTGGCTCCCCGGCCCCGGCAGATCCTAGTGCTGCTGTGGACATTAAGAAAAAGTCTCTTTTGGCTGATTCCAAAACCAGATAAGGAGCCGCCGAGTCACCAGCTATGTCTAGACACCGGACCTCACAAGTCAAACGGCTTGTTTGGATTAGCCTTGGAGATCTACCGACCTGAACAGCCCTCCTAAAGAAAAGCCACAGTAACACCCTATTTTCCTCTTCCCACTGGCTCACGAGGTCTGCCCGGAGATAGAAGTCGAGTTCTGCTTTGGTCCGTGTCACTTATTTCTGGAAAATTTTCTGTCTTCTCTCTTTCCCACAAACACACCTTACCCCTGCTTTGTCTTTCAGAAGAAAATAAAACAAAGAAGAAGAGACACTCCAGAAAAAAAAAAAAAATCCTGCTTTGCAACCTCCCTCCCTCCTTCCTTCCTTGCTTCCTTCCCTCCTTTCTTCCCCGCTCCACGCAGCCCAGCAAAGAGCCGGAGCTGCAGGTGGTTCGTGCAGCGGCAGCCGCGGCCGGAGCTGCTGCCCCGGGGCTGCCGATCCCGGGAGAGCCGGCCCGGCGCGGGTCTGCCGCGGCAAGGCTGCGCTCTCCTTGTCTCCCTCGTCCTCCCTCCCCGGCCTCGAGAAAGCACTGGTTTGGTGCCCTTAGCCGCTGCAAGGGAATTTGAGGAAATTCACACGACGCTGCAGCGTGATATAAAAGCAGCAGCATCTCTCGGCTGGAATGCTGAGCAGAGCAGGACCCAGAGCCTGCCCCGAGCTCCCACACGGGTAGAAGGCTCAGAGAAAAACACCTATTGATTTTATACGCTTTGCTCCTAGCTAATGAGGGCAGGTACCGTGCAATATGGAAAGATCGGATATACAGGCGAGTTTTCTCCGCTCCCCACCACCACCACCCCCCCCCAGAGCCTGCTTCCTTGGCAACTGGCTTCTCCTCCTGCACTTCACAAGCCCTGGGAGGTGAGGAGTGATCCTCCAGAAGGGCCGGCACACTGGGAGCTGTTAAGTTTATGTTTGTGGCGCCTGAGCTCAAACAGTCATTCAGTGGCTTGCTCTGTTATCAAGAAAACAACAATCAGGAACAATCAGTAAACAGGATCTCTTTCCAGCCCCTTTATTAACTACTTACAGGTCCGCTAAAGCACGCAAAGCGCCCAGCAGCAGCAGCATCTCTCACCGTGAAACGCTTTCGGCGTTTCGGGTGTGTAGAGAGGGCCAGGCAGGATCAGGTCCCGTGAAACCCGCTCGGCACCAGGACCCGGACCCCTCCCCGGCTCCGTCCCGGGCGCTGTGCTGCGGCTGGGGATGCTGCGGCCTGAGGTCTGGCATCACGTGAAGGCCCCCTATTCCCTCCCTGGCCTCCGTTCTTAGGTAACCCAACGTGAATTTGTTAATACATGTATGCATACAGATGTATATAAATGCAAACACTTACTGTTGACGTGTTTAACTGATCTCAACTCTGGAACTCACGTACCCGGCTTCTGCGTCACACCGCCACGTTGGCTGGGGATGCTGAGAGCTAATTAACCTGGGTACAAACATTGAAATGAGAAGAGTTTGAATATTGATCTCAGTGTGTGCAAACGAAATCCTCAGAGAAATTACAGCGGGCTCATTTGACACTATTAAAAGTAGCTGCAGCAAGAGCTGAGCCGGCGGATCAGGGATTGCTAATCGCCACCCTCGGTCCAGACCGGAAAGAGGAATCAGAGCAGAAACCTTACAGAGCACCATAAGGACATGCATTTCACGAAGAGGATCTTTTCTCTCGCTTACACGAATCCTGCTGCCCAAGCTCAGGAAGTGCTCTGCCGAAGGCACTAGGAGGATCCGCTCGAAAGTTTGTCTTTATTCGCTTCAAGGTGGAAAACACTCCGGAGTTGTGGGGCCTCACAAATGCACGTAATGAAAAATGGAATCAAAGGCCATAAAAGAAGAAAAAATTAAAAAACTAACAAAACAAACCTCTGAAATCAGACGAGTATTGTTTAACCAAAATTTCGAAGGTGGAGGTTCGGGGCTGACCACGGGTGTGGGGGCCACAGCGGCCGTGGGGACGCAGAGACCCCGGAGTGGCAGCCGCAGGAGTGACCCGACCCTTCCTACCCCGGACAGGACTGGGGGGCTCAGGCCCTCTGCGGGGGCGCTGACAGGAGCCTGGTGGTGGGTTGTGTGCAGGCACATCCCTGGCAGTGGGTGTGCGTGCAGGCACATCCCTGGCAGTGGGTGTGTGTGCAGGCACATCCTTGGCGATGGGGGTGTGTGCAGGCACATCCCTGGCGGTGGGTGTGTGCGCAGGCACATCCCTGGCGGTGGGTGTGTGTGCAGGCACATCCCTGGCGATGAGTGTGTGTGCAGGCACATCCCTGGCCCTGGGTGTGCGTGCAGGCACATCCCTGGCCCTGGGTGTGCGTGCAGGCACATCCCTGCCGGTGGGTGTGCGTGCAGGCACATCCCGAGTGGGCTCCCGGCCGGCAGCTGCAGAGCCGCGGCAGCACTCCGGCTCCAAAGACGCGCTGCTGCCCTGTGTGTTTGTTCCAAGGTGCAAGACACTGTGCTGGCAGCCCGAGCGCCAATCCCTGCCTCCCGGCTTATCTCGACGGCTGCCCAGCCGCCCCGAGGGCGCGCCGGGACCGCGGGGCGCCTGGCAGGGCTGGGGGGCCTTTCCCTCGCAGGGGCCGGCAGCCCCAGGTCCCCCTCCGGCGTGGCCCTCGGAGCCGAAAGGCATCCGGCCGCCCCAAGGCCCTGCCCGGGCGGGGGGCAGAGGGGCAGCTCTCGGCAGCCCCCGGCGAGCAGGCTGCTCCCTCTCGGGGTCACCCCCGCCCTGCGCGACCCCGCGTCTCCCCCGCTGCTGCCACCGCCGCGTCAGCCTCCCGGCGGGAAGAGGCGAGAGCCAAGGGCCCCAGGTTGCCCTGCCCTCACAGGTTTCCAGCGCCAGTCACAGACCCTCCCGAGTCGGAGACTCCGTCTCCAAACTCACCCAAGTGAGAGCGACTCCAAGAACTCACAGGTCAGACCACCGGGCAGAAATGATACCCCTTCTCCCTCCCGCCCCCCGAAGCGCCGCACCAATCCTCTGATCCTGCATGAAAACACAAGTGTTACTGATCACACAGTTTAAGGTAGATTTCATATTTATTTAAATATTTATCAAGTACTCAAAAATGTATTACACTTGAGCATACAAAATGAATCCAGTTTCTAATCAGGATGATTGAAATCCTTGTATTAGATTTTAACATTTTTTTAATGTTCTCTGTACTGTCGAAATGGTTTGTCTATAGCTGAGCTTGCTCAGAGTGGGCTGAGATGGTGAGGAGGGAAGGAAAAGAAGGTTATGTTAAGAAAACATTGGGGTTTGGAGTAACTGACATGCAAACCAACTTGTCTTTGTCAGACTGAAAATCTCTGTATGTTCCAGTCCTTAAGGGTGTTTTAAAGTGAACCTTTGTCTTGTGCTGCCCGCGAGCAATAGGGAGCACTTGGATTGGAGCAAAAACAACCCTTTCCCAATTTTTTTTATTTACTTCTTTCTACTTTTCCCCAAGAAATCGCCCACATTTCTAGCTTTCGCCACCCTCTCCCCGCAAATTAAAAAAGGAAGAAAAGAGGGAGTGAAGAGAGGGAAGTCGACAGAAAATAAGGAACATATTCGTGCAATTTCACAGCAATATCCCCGACAGAAATATCCCCACAACTATTCCTCCTGCAGCATTATTTAATTGTTTTGACAGCAGACATTGATAAATAATGGTCATACTTGACTTGTTAAGCAAAAAGCGTCCCTTTTATCAGGAGCTTATACTTAAAGTACAGGTCACTTCAACAATCTCAACAACGAGGCTTTGGTATACAGCACTTTCTTTTTATTATTTTTTAAAAATAGCAGAACTCAGCAAAAAGCCTGAGCTCTCAGTTCTTTAGATGTCTTAATGTTATGTCTGATCATGCCTAGAGTAATATCACTTTTAAGGGCAAGGGATGGGGTGGGGGAACAAGAGACTTTCTAACGTTATCGATTGAAAGCTAAGGCATCCAACTAGCCCTGATACAGTTGTTGAAACGGAAATTTACAAGCTGGTCGTTAATACTTGCAATAAAATATCACACTCCTTTTATTCACTAACGACCGGCTTTGCATGCAATATTTTATTTCAGGTATTTTAGCTGCTAACCTGTAAATATTTAAAAGAGGGAACTTTGTTCATTATTTAATGTTAATAATATTATTATTATTATTATTATTATTATTATTATTTCTATTCCAAACGCTTATCTAGTGAAATAGTCCTGAAGATATAATAATTCTACATATGGCGCTTTTATTTCACATCATATTTAAGGAAAGAAAAAGGACAAAAACACATAGAGTTAGACATATAATTCAAAGACCACGGTACAACCTTTTCTTTTTTTTTTCTTTTTTCTTTTTTACTTCAGCAAACAAAAAAAATAGTCAACTGACATGAAAAGTGGCAAGTCTTCCGATAATAAATAATAAATTACTTTATAATTTTGCAATGCAAGAGCAAACAAAAGGAGTGGTTTTTTTTTTTTTTTTACTTGTCCTATTTTCTTTTTTTACTTTTTTTCCTATTTTTTTTTCTAGAGAGTGAGAGATAAAGAGAAAGGAAAGAGAGAAAAACAGTCGTTATAACCAATGACTATACACATCTCTGGGGGAGGGGAAGGTTCTTGGGCGGACACATTTCAAACACAATCCCGAGACGCTTTGTGGCAAAATAGAGGTATACCTTGTTGCAATGTTTTTATAAATTCGCCTTTAAAGAGGAATTCAAAAACCTATTTTTAATCGCATCACATTTAATAGGGGGTGGATCTCAACCAAACAAAATCAAAACCCCACTACAGGCATGCTAGAAGAGACCCAGGATAAACCCCTTGTTAAGAGTCAACTAAAAACAACATTGCAAACCAATGCAGCTCCACCTTCCTGCAAGGAATCTTTCAGCAATGCAAGGCTGAATCGTCTCTTTCCTGATGATGGAAAACCTACTGGAGCTTCTTTTGGCAAGGCTATCCCCAATATAGAAACAGCACCATTCGGAATGGGAGGGACCGGATAGAAACTCCCTCTACCTTGGTTTCTCCCTAAGATGTGCAGTCAAATGAAAAGATTTCCTTTTTTTTTTTTTTTTTTTTTGAGATCCACGAGTACAAATCCATTATATTTGGAAAATGTCTTTTCGATACTCCTCTGACAATTGAAAAGCACGGGGTTTGTGGTTCTTTTGAGTATTTTTTTTTTAGTAAGATCCCATGATTGTCTTCACAGTGTTGCTACCATATTACCTTGTCTTTTCAAATATGACTCCGTTCATCTCATGGAGCAGTTCCTTGCTAGGTTCATTACAGGGTTGTTAAGTATTCTTTCCCCCTAAATTTCGAAGTCCCAACACGTTCACTTTCCCACTCTCTTCAACAGGGTTGAGGGTAAGGGCAGAAACAACAACAACAGATACTTGAATGAATGTTCCTCATGCCTCAATAGGACTGGCTACCATGCTGTTGGGTGTGTCTGGCAGCTGAGAGGACATTGATGCTACTTCACTTCCAGTAGAATTGGAACCAGGTCCTCCTTCTGAAAAATTAACCTGCCAAAAAGAAAAAAAAAAAAAAAGAAAAAAAAGAAAAAAAAAAAGGAAAAGAAAAAGAGAGAGAGACAGAGGGGAAAAAAAAAGAAGAAAAATAAGAAAAAGAACTGTTGCTACAACTGTAAAACTCAAAGAAAAGTAGCAGGCAAAGAAGAACACAAAAATAAATATACAAGGCATGCAGCCAATAGGCCTGATACATCTGCACAGGAGGCTGTGTCACTGCTGGTTGCTCTGTTTAGCTTCCCCATTGACTTCACAGGAACCTTCTTCAGGCCTTTGGCCAAATCACCAAGAAAAAGTATATTTAAAAAAAATGGAAAAAAGAAGACTGAAAAAATCAAGCAAATAAGCAAACAAACTTATTAATGAGGCCTTCTTCCCTGCCTTGTAAGAGTGGCAATCCCGAGAGGATGTTCTAGTAAATTATGTAGGAGTGCATGTGTTTTCTTAACATGAAACTGAAAGATTACTATTTTCCCCTTTTGTGCACATACCAAAATAAACCTGGAAGGAGCATCCAGGAGCAGAAGGCATTTGAAATCAGCCATCCGCTTTCATTCCTGATTCGAGGCTGGTGCTATCTCTTCTTAATGAGAGTCTGTTTGATAAAAAAGGTCACACTATTCCATCTTAATGTGCCCGCTGCTCCTGTTAGTTTAGGGGTAGTGCTGGGAAAAGGCATGACTTGAAGGGTGAAGCTTTGTTAATCCAGAAGCATTTATTTAGCACCTATTTAGCTGGCCAATTCTGTGATTAAGGCCCTTTCCAGATTACAGCCGTGTCTTGAACGGCCAATGAATGGTCTGTTCCTTCCACTATTCTTTAATTTAGCTCTTTTCAGTATCACATATTATGTTGAATGTATATCAATATTAATTTGTCAATCTAATGGTCTATTTACTTATATATGTATGTGTATTTGGACTATCCATCTTCCATCCTGCCTTTTTTTATTTCCTTTTTTGAACAATTTAATACAAAACCTCACTGCATCAAAGATTTTTAAAGTCTTGTATTTTGTTAAGGCACAGTAAGTAAAGCAACCAGAGGAGATAATTTTTTCTCTCGTCTGATGGACAGCTTGATTAAAGCAGGAAAAGCAGTGGTTGCTTTAGATGTAAGAGGATGCAAATAGCCCTGCTGCTGTGCTACAGTTTCCTGAGCAAGCATAGCGTGCCAGCGAGGGGAACGCACTGCAGATTGCTGTTGGGCAAAAGAAAAGGGATTCTGCAGGAGAGCATGATACTAAACCGAAAAGGTCTGAACACGGTGCTAATTCAACTACAAACCTTTGTCTTCCATCACTTGGTGTAAAAAAAAAAAAAAAAAAAAAAAAAAAAAAAAAAAAAAAGCCCAACAGATCAAAAAAATATTTGCATGTTAATTTTTCATAACGGTTATTCTGAATCCCTGAAATACTATACACAATGTACTTTTCTATTTTAAATATCTGGTTTTAACATACTTAGGCCAGGAAACTGACTTAAGACTGAACTTCTCTCCTTAACTCATCTTGTTGTGCCTAAGTGTTGTTGGTGATATGGTCCCATATGGACTGCCAAGTGACACAGGCATAAGGAAGTGAGTTAAGGACAGAATTTCTTCTAAAAGGTCTATTTTGATTTGGCTTAAGGTAGTTTATTAGATGACTCAAATTTTTCACCTAAATACATTCTAGCAATTTCCTCTCCAAAGAACAACACTTAATGTAAGCTATATATGTGTACACATTAATGTGTATATATGGATACATAAAGTTATATCTAGAAGTACATGCTTAAGACACAGACTTTGATATTTCAATTAAGAGGTCATATTTGTCTGACAAAACAAGGGCCGTGGCTGACACTAAGCATGTATTTAAAATTCGTCCTACAGCATAAAGGCGAAATCAGTCTGAAGTGAGAGGGGTGAATTCTAGAAACTGCTTTCACAAATATAAGTACAATTAAGTGACATATAAAGAATGCTTTGGTGAAGTGCTTTCAGTTTTCAGGAGCGTGCAAGCTATTATGATAATAAAGGCCTGACCTGAGTCGGGCCTTATCCAAACTCACACTCAACTAAGAAATATCTCTGCTGTACACTAAGACCGATTTTGCACCAACCTCTGTGAAATCAATTCAGTTTTCTGCTTTTACAGATGCAGTCGTGCACGCCTTGCAATTTCTGGAAAATCCAGTTAATCTGGATTGCTTGTCTCTCTGAGAGCATCTGGCACCTGGAGTGAATCGCCCATTGCTCTGACCCGGGTACCGGCTGGCTCGGACGGGGAACCGACACTTACTAGTTGCTGAAAAGCAGGTTGGTCTATGTCACTCTGCAATGCGAAGTCACTCAGTACTTTCCAGGGCGGCTGGTAACTCTGCACCTCCACGGGGTTCGCCTGCAAACCGCCGTCATGTCTCTCCGGACTAGCAGCCACCATTGGAGTTCCTGTCATCCCTTGGATATTCTGTAAACAGCCCGGCAAAAGATGTTAATGAGCTTGGTTAGCTTTATTGTGTATAAACGCTGAGTCAATAAACTGCTTTCTATCTTATCTATACGGTCGCTTGTATTTGCTTTGTTAATCTGCTGTGAATGTCCTACTCTATTCTACTCTGGGTCAGCCCGCTTCTACTCGCTGCATTTATCACGGTGGAAGTTTACTTTCTTTCCCTTTAATCCTCCTATTCGTCTCAAGGCATATCCCCTCCGCCCCAAGCTCTCTTGAACATGAGCACTCTGTATCTCGACTGCCAATGGACGTCTCAGAACGAGAAACGGCTAATCCCGCTCCCCTCTGTAGCTCGCGTCCAGTCTGGCTTTGTTTTGCGTGACCTTAGCTGGATCGTATATCCAGTGCACAGCAAACCTGGGGCACGTCATTAGCGCGCTCTTTCCAAAAAAAAAAAAAAAAAAAAAGAAACAGAAAGCCCCCCCAGCCCTCTCAGTATGCCCTGTGGTGCAGGCACAGTGTACAACATAACTCCAAGCCTCGACGATTGTTCAGGCGAGTTAATAACACCGTGTTTTATTGCATTCCAACAGGGTAAAATGAAACTCCTTAAATTCCACTTAATTAGGCAGCCTTATGAATTAATAGTCATTCTCGGGTCGGTCAATATACACAAGGAGAGTAACAGACTCTTCTTCAAGTAGACTTACAACAACAATAAAAAAGAAACAAATTTGGCGTAAAATAGAAACAGATATCTTGTTCTGATGACCCCAGTGCATGCCGCTTGTTTATATCACCCATGCATATATCTGCAGAAAAGAGCTCTACATAGATATAAGTATATATAAATTAACCTGTAAACACTATGGTAATTCCGAAAAATTTGCATTGCATTTGTCTTTTTCTGCAGTAAGTGCACTGACCGATACACACACTTTGTAGGATGCAAAGTGATAAAAAAACCCTCTTATTTTATTTTTACCTTTTATTTTTAACTATTTTTATTTATGGATTTACTTCTGCTTAAAAACACTGAAGAGGTCAAAGGCGTCATTTTCTCCCTAAGAAGCCCTTTGCATTTGCAGTATAAGTATTAGACGAGACTGGGTTTATTACATCCCATAAGCTCTGCAGGTCTCATTCACGCTGCAGAGAAGTTAGTCTAAGCTACTGCGTATTGTTAGCCCCACAAATTCTAAGTACGCCTAAGCAGCCTAAGTCGCCTCCTCGCTGTGGTCTGTTTCTATTGCACTGACAGCAGAAACTAACGGGTGATGGCTAAGCAGTATCGTGTTCTTTGTTTTCAGGGAGATCGCAAAAAACTAACACCATCAGCCCGAGCCCTGCGGCTGTCCGGGCCGGACGTACACCAAGCTTTTCTCCTTGGGAATTAAGGCAGACGCGGACAGAGGCTGAAGCCACTTACAGTTTTGTCATTGGGTTGCTGCTGCTGAAGTTGCTTCATCATAATGCTCCTTTTTTTGTCCTTGCATCGCTTGTTTTGAAACCAAACCCTGATGACCCTTGGGCTGAGGCCAGTCATTTCTACCAGCTGCTCTTTCATGAGGGCGTCAGGTCTGGGGTTGGCAGCGTAGCAGGTCCTCAAGGTGTGAAGCTGTTTTTCATTCAGGACAGTCCGGACTCGGGTTGTCTTCTCGGGCTGCTTGTGGACGTGGGGCCGCAGAGCTGGCTGTCTGGCAGAGATAGGTTCTGCTGTAAGGGAAGGGGAAGGGAGGAACAGGATCCCCATGAGTAGGAAGCAGGGAGTCTGCAGAGACTATGAATCTAAGCTGGTGGGACAGGGGAAGGTGGCGGGCGGGGGGGCGGGTGATGAACCCTCCTTCAAAGGCCACTCAAGCACTCAGATCTATCGGAGCTGCTGCAGCCTCCTCTGCTTTATGCACTGCTGGAGTGACTGACATTTCTGACTCCGCAGACAATTAATTTGCAAAAACAAACCACCCCCCTAAAACCCCTAATGACAGAAGCTTGAACCTGTATGAAACTTGACAGGGGAGGGCAAGTTAGCTAAGGTGTATGTGTGCTAGGAAAGGAGCAGGAGGGTTTTATGTATCTACTTCCAGACAAATCACCAAAACAGAATTTTGGCCCGAAAATTAGTGAAAGAATACTTCTTAAATTAATCATAATTCGGGTCTGCTTCTTGTATAGTGAACCTAGCTCATTTTAGCCAGAAGCAGTGATAACGTGCAACAGCTCCCGGCAGTTTGACGCTCCCAAACCAGAGCAAAACAGGCCAAATCCTCTTCACCATGCCAATGGAAAAAAAGCCCTGGGAGAGCTCCGTATCTCAGAGCACTGGATATGAGATTTATCTTAAAAAGTGGAGGTGGTAGATGCATTTGCTTATACTTTGGATGAATAATTAAAAACTATCTATCTACTGCTTTTAAAAGGAGAGCATGCCCACCAAGTCGTAGAAACTGCCAAGAAATGCAAAACTACAGATGGCATCACATCAAGAGCTCTAAGTGTTCCTGTTCTGCAATTCTTCTGTGCGTTGTGTAGCTGTAGCTATTATGTGTAATCTAACCCAGTCGAGGGAAAAATAAAAACAGTATTTGTTTTGTTTTGGTTTTTTTTTCCTCAAACTGTTTAGCTAACACTCAGAAGTGCTCGCTTTTGTACAGTCGGGTTCCGACTTTTCTAATTGTAACAATACATCAGTAAATGCGATGACGACAATATGAAGGCTTCAAATCTTATCAGTATTGTACCTGCCGACACACTAAGCCTTTCGGAGACATGGCACAAACACGATATAGGAAGCACAGTCTCAGAATTCTGCTCGGACCAGTTACGGGAGTATTTCTCCGTATATATAGATTTGTCACCTGAAAGCAGCTCAGAAGAGGGAAATGAGGCCGTTTTAGAATAGCTGTATTTACAAATAACTTTCCGAGTCACAGTCACTTGCATAGCAAAAAGGCCGGCCAAGCTTGTATTGTCCAGCCTAGTCAGCCTCAGAGAAGTGTCCCTTCCTAAAGCTAAGGGTCTCTGAGTGCCTGACGTACCCGTCGAGAACTGGAAGTGTGAATGAAGTTGTAAGGTGGGCGACTCTGAAGTTACAAGGCTGAGTTTTGAGATGAAATTCTCATCAAATTACATGAAACGTTTCAAGAAGGCAAGAGTCACTTTAAAAGGCAATTACCGAAGATTAGCTTGTTGACAGTTTTAAATTACAGCCTAAGCGCCAGCCTGTAGTTATGAAGTCTATCTCTTTTCAGACCCTACTTCCTCCAGAGCCCAGAACAGCTCCTCCGCTCGCTCCTGCGGCAGCGGAGGGCTCTGAACGCTCAGACCTGCTCTCCGCAGCGGTTCGTCCCTCTCCGGCTCAGGCTCAGGGCTGCCCCGGGCAGTCCCGCACTCGGAGCGCGGCGCGGGCAGGCAGGAGGGCAGGCAGGAGGGCAGGCAGGAGGGCAGCCAGGCGGGCAGCCAGGCGGGCAGGCTGGGGCGGGCGGGGCGCGGCCCCTGCGCAGGTGTTCCGCCCCTCGCCTCCGCCACCGCGGGCACTCCCCGCGCAGCCGGGCCCGCAGCAGCCCCGAGCGTGGGGCGCGCCTCCGCCGCCGCCTCTCCGCGGGCGCGCACGCTCAGGCCCGGCTCTCCACGGAGGCGCGGGACCCGCTGGGACCATGGGGATCTCCCCGCCGCCCGGAGGGGGACCTGGCATCGCCAAACCCCGCGGGTTTCCGCGGCGCTGGGCGCGGGCGGTACCTGCCATCTGCAGCGGCCGAGCGGGATGCAGGGGGCTGAGAGGGTCCCCGCCGCCCAGGCTGGCCCTCTCCACCACGTCGTGGTCCGCCCGGCAGAAGAGGCCGTCCTCCCGCAGTGCGAATTCATCGCCGGGGATGAGCTGGCGGCTGCAGGCCACGCAGCGAAAACACTCGATGTGGTACACCTTGGCGCGGGCGCGCATCACGAAGTCATTCTTGCTGAAGCCGATGCTGCATTTGGCGCACTTGATGCCGTATAACCTGAGCAGGGCCCAGCCCAGAAAGAAGGAGAAGGGAGGGAAGCAGGGAGAGCGCGGGAGGGGGAAGGGGGAGGGCAGGGAAGGGGCGGGGGGGGGGGGGGGGGGGAGAAAGGAAAGGGAAAAAGAAAGAGGTTTTCACTCCCGCTCGTGGGCAGCCCCTGGCCCCGCGTAGACGCGCCACACGCAATCCACTGCTTTAAAAAGCATGGAAAATACAGAAGCCAGAAGAGGAAAGGAACAAGCCGGATTCACTCTCAGTCGGTGCCCTGAACCCCGTGCCATAAAAGGCGGAGTGGACACAAACACACCGGTGAAAGAGGAGAGTTGGGAGGCAGAGGTGTAGGAAGAAACAAAAAACCGGCCCCGTTTCTTCCCGAGGATATCCAACCTCTCCCTCTTGCCCCAGCGCTCGGGCTGCTGCAGGAGTGGGGCCATCCCTGCCCTCACCTGACCTAGCCTGGCCTGGGTCTGAACTAGACTACCCGGGCACACCAGGGGAAGGCGAGCCTGCCGAAGCTGCCCTCCGAGACACAAACGTGCCGGCTTCACCAAATTGTGATACTTTTCGCCCGGAACCCACTCAAGACTTGTGCCGCTTGATGTGTGTGAGGGCTGCCGTCAACTCAGCCCCCGGGACCCAGCAGGGGAAACTGCCAGCGCCGGCTCTCTTCCCCTGGGCTCCTCTCACCAGTTTAATTTAATACAACAATATAAGCATAACACACATGTCTCCTCGAGCTTACACGTACAGCAGCGTAAATCCTCTCTCCCGCCCCCAACAAAAAGGCAGTTTCGGTGCTCGGACTCTGCAGCTTGTCTCTACCTCCGCGTCCCTGCCCCGTCTCTCCTCCTCCTGACGCTCCCACCTTGAGCCGGGGCTCAAACGCTCCGGTAGGAATGGGAGGGCAGCCTCTCGCTGACAGCCCCACAAAGCAAATTATGATTTTCTGGAGTGGGTGGCGGGCTCCTCGTCTCCCATGGAGGAGAGGACGACAGCTCACCCGCCAGCAGACAAACATAAGAAAATGCTCCAACTCGGGTGTCGTACTGCACAGGGTGTTTATTGGCCAGAAGTCCTTGGTATGATTAAAATTAACACCTGGCCACAAATGTATGGGTACATGCACTGAAAAATGTGCTGGTACATAAACTGCGAAAACTGTTCCTCAAACTGAGCTACTATTTATCCCCACCAATTTCCTCACCAGTATACTTCCTTACAGAGACAGTCTGTAATGTATGCTTGTGAGTATACACTTCTTTAGCTCTTATGGCTATAGAAGTGCACTAATCCTATATTCAGAACTACATATGCCCGAATTACACAGTTTTGAGAAGGAAAAAACAGTAACAAACGGCTGAACAGCAAAAGAACCGAGTGATCGTAAAGTAGGTGCATTCATAGGTACAAAAGTTGCGCAGTGGTTGCCCACAGGTTTGACACATAGAGATTGGCTCATGGTCTAATTCAAAGCCATCTTGCATGTAATGTACTTTTCCCTTTTTAAATTGTAGCAAATTAAATGTATTCCATATTAATTTAAAAGAGCTGGGTTTTTGTTTTTTTTTTTCTGCTCAAATTTCTTCTGCTTAGTTCTATAAGAAGGTAAGTGAGCACATTTTGGTCCAAATGTTTTCCTTTCATTTGAATTTAGAGAAAGGACAACATTTAAGAGAACGGTTCCAGCATTGTTTTAAAAGTAAAGAATTAAAAAAAGAAAAAAAGCTCTGGCTTTCGCCATTTTAGAACTTGGAGAATAATCTCACAATGGCTTGAAGGAATGGTCTGCTTATAAATTGTGCACTAGAGAAGGAAGGACTCGAGGGTTTTATTTCAATTCAGAATTATAATGCAGAAATCAGAAGATATCTTAGGTAGCTAGGTGTTTTCCTTCCAAAACTTTCTGCAGAAAATAAAATTGTTCATACCTCAGTGTCACACAAACTTATGATTTAGCAAACCCAGTAGGCGACACTGAAACGGATCAGCATGACCCAGGAGCACAAATAATAAACACACTCGAAATTCCTCCTTTCGTTTGTCTATAGTGTCAGCATTGGCAACTCTCACATTTTATCAGTTACCAGATTTTAATGTGAGGAAGGAAGCGGTTCCATTATCTAAATATACCCAATTGTTCCCGAACAGATGATGGGCAATTTGATCTGCTCTGTCTAATTCATCAGTACAGATAAGATAAGAAAGAAAAGCCAGTCAGATATCACCAAAGGGGTTAATATTTAAAAAAGATTAAATGTCAGTTATTTTAGCTAAGAAACATTTCGGTCTAGGTTTTAATGTCCCCGTAAAAGCATCCTCCAGTCCGAAGCAAATTTGGGGTTTGATTTTGTTTTCTTTTTGTTTTTTGTTTTTGATAGGCCTAGTTTAAGAAGCGTTTTCTTTAACTTTTTTTTTTTTTTTTTCCCCTACCCGTGTATTTATGTTTACGGCATATATGCTTGAAGTGCCTTTCTTTTGAATGCCACTATGCCTTTGCAGAAACAGAGATGCATTTCTCAGGTTGTCCTAGAAAGTGATCTGTTCCGTGTTGATCTATGCTACTGAAAATATTATTCGTTATCTACGATTCTCCCCTTGGTTAGAATCACAGGATGCATTGCCAGAGTCCTCTGAAAGGTCCTACACGGTCCCAAACCTAGTTCTAGGAATACAGATATCTGCATTTGAAAAGAAGAAATAAAAAAACTTCACTACTAACTTCTTTCCTCGCAGGTCTATTCATGGGAAAACACATAAAGGCATACCAATTATCTTTTACCCGCTTCCTCACAGTTTTACCTCTTAATTCCTCCGTCTAATTTATAAAGTTAAAAAGAAAAATAAAATCTCACCGAACAATTAAACAACGTAAATGGCGTACCTGATATAATCTCTTTTACAGTAGGTTTTGCCATCCCTAACAAAGCACGTACAGGTCTCGTCCAAATACTGATTACACTCTGCACACTTCAAACACGCCGCATGCCATTCCAAATCCGGAGAAACCCTCAGAATATACTGATCGTGAATTTGATTGCCGCAACCAACACATAGGGAAATCAGACGTTTTTCTGAAATGAAAATAAATACATGATTGACTAGCCATTTACTCTCCTACAGAGATAAACACACTTTTAATGTCATTCCCTTATAAAGCATATTGTGGGAGCATTGTTTGGTTTCTGCCTTTTTTGTTGTTTGTATATTTGGGGGGGGGGCGTTTGTTGGGGTTTTTGAGTTTTTTTTTTTTAAGAATATTACACTTTTGGATGGTAATTGTAGTGTGCTATCAAAACCTTGCCTCGCTTAGAAAGGAAGCAGAACATATGCTAAAAATGCAAATGTGAAGAATCTTTGGGGTGAAGGTCCTAATTTCAAAAACCTTGCACGGAATCAAAACTCCAAACTCCCACGTTGTTCAATTTTTATTTTATTGTTGACTTGTTTGAACACCCTGCCTTACGAGGAGAGTACCTATGTGTTTCATTTCGTATTTTAAGAGGCTCTGACTGGAAAAGATGAAGCATGGTGGGGTGCACTTCCCACTGAGCCCCTTCCCTCAGAAGAAGGGAATCGAGGCTTCTAGCAAGAACAAGCATCATTACGGTTGTCACTTGCTCTCTTTTGCAAGTCTAATGTTAATATTCCTAGACCGACTAGGTGCTGGATAGTCAGACAGCCTCACCGCAGTCTATCACGAGAAGAATTTAAGGCTCCGTGGTTGGAGATCCCATCAAAATCCTGTCTGCTCCCCAAGCTTTAAAAAAGAGTAGGACCCCAGGCTGTTAACATACAAGGCTAAGACAGAGCAAGCATGCAGGCATGGTAACAAAGGCACCTTCTCTACCATTCAAATGAAGTTCACCACTTTAGCAGTTCGTCTGCCTGAGACGATTACAATAGACAGCACATTTATTCCAACAACGGTAAAGATTCCGCCTTACTTTTTGGTGGGTCTCCCATGTCTCCCATATCTGTAAGAGGGTGTAATGTCCACAGTGAAATGGTGTACGGTTTCGTTTTAAGACCCCAAAGTAGGTTTGAAAGCTGTCGCTAAAAACAAGAATAATAATAATAATAATAATAAAAAAATAGAAGTATTAATAGAGGCAAAAAAAAAAAAAGGAAAAAATCGAAATCGAAAAAAAAAAAGGGGGGAAAAAAAAGAAAATGGTACAAAACACCACCGGCGTGGGAGACACTGTCAGGGCTGCGGAGAGAGAAGGGGACGCGCGGTGAGGCGCGGTGCGGGGCGCGGCGCCGGGGGCGCGGCGGGGTCCGTCCACGCGTAGCGGCGCGGGCGCGGTGCGGAGCGGTGGCGGCGCAGGAGCGGCGCGGCGAGGCGCGGTGCGGTGTGCGGTGCGCGGTGCCGGGTGCGGTGCGGAGGCGCGGCGGTGCCGGACTGGGCGCTGGCGGCGCGGGCACTCGCCTCGCCCTTATCTCTTACTCAAACTTCTCTGCTCCAACTCAGCCCGCTCGCCATTGGCGCGACGTCACGCGCGGGCACGTCACGCCCGCGCACGGCCATTGGCTGCGGGCCGCGCGGCGCAGCTGCCCCATTATCATATTTCAGCGTCTGGCGGCGCGGCCGCCCGGCTCGGGTTCGCGCGGCCAACTTTTCCTCGCTCCTTATTTGTATTTCCCTTTATACTTTCGGCTTGTCGCTCTCCTCCATCGCCGTCGCTTATCTCCCGTCACACCTTTCATTTTCCTTCCCGGCCCCCGCTCGTGCTCCTATACCCCTTCCCCCGTCCGGGCTTGCTGCGCCACATGCAGTGTTTCCATATGGATGTTTACATATACATATACTTATATACGTACACACATATACGTATACATACACATATGTCTATATTTGTGTGGGCATATATATATGTGTGTATATAGATATATATATATGTATATAAAGATATGTGTGTATATGTATGTATATATATGTCATGTTTTTGGTGGTGGTGTTAATCCAACTGTTTTCCTCCTGAGCGTTTGTCTTGCCCCGGCGGGTGCCACGCTCTGCTTTGCCCAGGCGGAGATGCCCCTGAAGAGGGAGGGTAGGGCGGGCTGGCTGAGCACGACCCCAGCCACGAGATGGGACTGTTTACGTTTCTCCTCCAGCCTCTTTCTCTTAAATTCATGGATAAAATCCTCAATATTTCTGTTAAACACAAGATCGAAGAAGGTACAAATATTTACCTTAAATTGTCTCTCAAGAACTTCTGCCTCTCTCCAACAAAGAGAATCCCTTAAAGTTCTTATTATTAAAAAAAAGAGAGAAAAATAAGAAAAAAATAAGGGAAAAAAAAAAAAAAAAAAGGAAAGAAAAGAGGAGTAGGGGGTGGGGAGAAGTCGCGGATTTGCTGTCGGAGCGGACCTGCGGCGCTGCTCCCTGGAGGCGATGTGGGGAGTCCTCACCCGAGAGCCGCGGCAAGGAGAGGTGCCGTGCGCTGTCCGCGCCTTCGTCTGCGCAGCGGCGCACGGCGCCCCTCGGATTCCAGAAGGCAGTCACCTGAAAGTTTCCCAAACTGGGCAAAACGCATCTTAGACAGGGGCACTGCTTTCTTTTTGTGTGTGTTTTTCAAAGGGCAGATTCCGCTTCGGCTACTTGGCGCCCGCCCTTCAGTCTGTGCAGAACCGTACCCGAGCACGACGGTCCCATGCCCTTCGGACACCCCCCCCTCCACACCCGGATTTAAACGTTCCCTTTGAGTTTGTCTAGATCCCATTTTTGTCTTCTGTTCCATATGGGCTATTATACCGCCCTCATCAACGTAGGGTAGAAGTGCCCTCCAATCACTGTTCATCAGGAAAATATACTTGTTTTCAATGTCCCGTGTTTGTACGAGGCAACCGAGTTTGGGTCTAAGAGAGGCAAAGCCGTATTCATGCAGAATAATTTTCCACAGGGATGTCTGATTGGGATGAAACAGCCAAGAAATAGTTCTGAAACTCGCATATGCTGCTGAGAGAGCTACTAATCAATGGGCAGTCTTGCATTTCTAACTTACTTTGCAAGATGTTTTTCTGTCCGAAGCTGAGGGAGCAAACACACCCTCCAGGTTTATTTCAAACAAGAAGCGGGACCCAGTGTTGCCGCTTGCGGAGATAACTAAACTGCCCTGAAATGATCTCAAGATAGTGTCAGGAGGTAAAGATATGGTTGTAAACACGGGCACACAGCTAATTTACATATCCGACGTTTAAATAAACGGTGTGATATGCAACTCTTCTGGGTGATCACTTCCACACCCAAGAAACTGGAAGTATACAGATATGTGGGGGTGGTTATTTACATGGGTATATAGAAAATATTCTGTATACGTGTAACTACGAATATTTCGGCATTTTGGTATCAGAGTAGTAGCTGTAATTCTCTGTGTTACTTAAGCAAAGCAAAAAGCAGTTTGGAAGACTTCTGAGCCGGGCAGCTTCGGACAGCCTGGCACAAGTTTGGGGCAGACCGCCTGTAATAGCCAATTTCACTGAAATC
This sequence comes from Ammospiza caudacuta, assembly GCF_027887145.1. Lineage (NCBI taxonomy): Eukaryota > Metazoa > Chordata > Aves > Passeriformes > Passerellidae > Ammospiza > Ammospiza caudacuta. Next base: position 53,629,107 of record NC_080632.1, read on the forward strand.
CTCAGCTGCAGGGTCGTCCCTGCACCGCTCTCCGGGCCGGGTGCGCGCGGCGGCGCCCGGTTTCTGCTCGTGTGCCTGCCGGCCCTGCCGCTGCTGGCGGGGCTGGCGCGGTGCGGGGCTGGTGTGGTGCAGGGCAGCGCGGTGCGGGGCTGGCACGGTGCGGTGCAGGGCAGAGCGGGGCGGGTCAGCGCGGTGCGGGTTAGCGCGGTGCAGGGCAGGGCGGTGCAGGGCAGGGCGGTGCGGTGCGGGTCAGTGCGGTGCGGGGCTGGCACGGTGCGGGTCAGCGCGGTGCAGGGCAGGGCGGTGCGGAGCAGCGCGGTGCGGGGCTGACGCTGTGCAGGGCAGGGCGGTGCGGGTCAGCGCGGTGCGGGGCCGGCGCGGTGCAGGGGTGACGCGGTGCGGGCCGGCGCGGTGCAGGGTGACGCGGTGCGGGGCAGCGCTCCGCGGGGCAGTGCGGTGCGGGGCCGGCCTTTCGCCGCTCGGGGCGCGCAGGCTGCGCGGCGACCTCTGCTGGCCGCGGGGCGAGCGAGCGCGGCCCCGCGCGGCGGCGGCGGCGGGCGCGTCTCGGACCTTTTGTGTCCTTCCTCCCGGTGCGCTGCAAATGCCATCCTCTAGCCCTCCCCGAGGGGCACCCCTCCTTTCGGCCCCCACCCCACCACCTCCCCCCGGGGTGACCTCGCTTGCTGCGAGCTGGAAAAACGAGTAATTAAAAAAAAAAAAAAAAAATCACCCAATGGCTAAGAAAAAGAAAATTCCAGGATTTTATGAAACTCGAAGAGAGAAGGTGCTTTCCCGTACTGCGTTCTAGGCATTTTTTTTCCCGCTTAGATGTTTGTATATATTTTTAAAACATGACCTGCTGAAAGTACAGCTCCTCCCATACTTGAGATAACACATCTTATTTCTCACCGTTAGACCCTTGATTGAAAATAATTCAATCTGATTGAAATTCTATTAACCCCCACAGCCCAACTTTTGGTTTAACTACTACTTCTGGGAGACGTGACTGCATTTTAAGCTTGATCGTTGCAAATGATGTGCAATAAGAGAGAAACCTGTCTCCGCCCCACAAACCAGGATTGGGAAAAAAGGAGGGCTTTGATCAAGGGGATTTTTCCCCTCCCGTGCTACTGATTTGCTTACTGTGTATTCGATTCGCGTTACCAGTAAGGCGAAGCTCTATATTTAGCCGGCATCAGAATCAGGTTTAAGGGAGTGGAATAATGAGTGGAACTGCCAGTTTCAATGAATAAGGTATTTAGAGGAAAACCCTGGTGAAGGCTATCACTATACACGTGAACGGGAAGACGTAAACCGAGATTTGTACATATATGAGACAGTTCCGAAAATACATGGTTTTTTTTCCCTCCCCTCTATCGTATTTATTTACTTTAGGGATGGGGGCTGGGAAAGTCTGCTAAAAGTCGGTGACTCTACACAGAAATCAATAGCTTTCATCACCTTGAGGGGCTCAAATGAGATTATACGCATTCGAGGGAAGGGAATGGGGGCAAAAAACAAAAAAACAAACAAAAAAAAATACCAACAACAACAACAAAAAAAATCACAACCCCCCCAACCCAACAGCGGCGATTAACCCTTTCCGTCCTGTAAAGAACCGCTATAAATTCTGTCCTGGGTTTCCTTAGTGGCAAAAACTAGGATGGTCTCCCAGGGGAGACAAAAAAAAAAAAAAAAAAAAAAAAAAAATCAGCTAAATCAAACTGATTGGGAACTTTGGGAAATGATTAAGGAGGTGTTGCTGGTTTCGGAAGAGAGGAAGTGGGTTCTCCAGGGGCTGGAGAGAAGGGTGAGATGCCCTTGCTGAGGCGGTGCCGGGCTGCGGCGGCCGTGTGCCGGGTGCGCAGGGACAGACAGCCAGGGCTCCTTGGCCGCCCCTCCGGCGCTCGTCGCGTTCAGCGTCCCGGGGCTCAGAAGGGGGGACCTGGCCGCAGGACACAGCGAATCTCCCGCTCCGGTCGGAAGAGCTGTTTTTGTGCCACGCTACGGCGGTGGCTCAGCGCAGCCTCGCCAGTCGGGCACGCAGAAAGCCTCCTTGAGTCTGCTCCGGTTTAAAACTTGAGGAGCTTTGGACCAAAAAGATGCTTTGCAAGAAGTGTCCGGAATTGAGGTTCCCAGAGGTTCAGATTTACCCTCGCTGTCTTGCGGAACGTGGTGAGGAGCCCGTGCGGTGGACGTGCCGAGAGGGGAAGAGGCTGAAACTGGAAACAGCTCAGCGGGGAAATCAATCACGAAATGAATTAGCTGCTCCGGGGTGTAGGCTTTGACTCATCTAGAGGTGTGCGATCTTTAATCTTCAAGTCTTAGCTACTGCATGTGAGGGAGAAGTGCTCCTTAACAGCACTAAATCTATCAAAACAGAAGAAAACCTGTCAGTGGGCTTCTTCTGCACGCCCAGGAAACCCTCCTGACTTTTAATAATACAATCAAGCTTATTAAATCCCGCTACTGCTTAAATAAAAAAAATAGTAAAAAGGAAAAAAAAAAAAACAAAAGAAAAGAAAAGAAAAGAAAAGAAAAGAAAAGAAAAGAAAAGAAAAGAAAAGAAAAGAAAAGAAAAGAAAAGAAAAGAAAAGAAAAGAAAAGAAAAGAAAAGAAAAGAAAAGAAAAGCAGAACGCAGCCACCCTTTCTCTCCTAGAGCCTTTCTCGGAGTTCAGGAAGACTCGGAGCGTCTCCTCAGGACTGACCGGCATCACCGCAGCCGCCTTTTTATCCAGCCAGAAGTGGACACGCTGGCATGGGCAGCCTAGGCAGGGGAGTAAGGTCTTTGGCAGGTGGGGAAAACAAATCCCCGCCAAATTCTGGGGAGGGGAAGGTCCCCAAAAGATGTTAAGGAGGTGTCAGAGCGCGGGTCGGGCCGAGGCATGGAAAAGCCCAGTTTCCCGTCAGCCGAGTGGTGCCTGGCGTTAGCGCCGGCAGCCCCGGACGCACATGGGGAGCGAGGCAGTTTGGGGATGTTTATTGCTTTAAACTTTCCCCTTTGTTATCTTCCCAGTGTCAGGAAGTGTTCGAGGACAGGAAATACAGCGGCGATTTTGTCTCCGGTGTGAACAGAAATCTCAAGGCAGCGAGGGAGTTTCAGGCCCACTTTCAAGTCCCGGCTCTGATGGGGGTCCCGCCAGGGCGATAGGGCCCTTTCGTTCCCCTCGCCGGCCATGGGGCCGCAGTGGGCGGTGGAGGGGAGGCAGCGACCCGAGCCCGGCCCTGCCCCGGTCCCGAAGGGCGCCCGTCCCACACATCACGGATCAAAACTGGCAGGAGAGAGGGGATGCCAGCAGGGGAATAACCCTGTCCCTCACGAGTCTGTCCTGCCATAATGCGCGTGGAGGACACCCCAATTCTACCCCCTCGTAAACAGGATGATTCCCTTGGGAAATTTCCATCTCCGAAATAGCCCCAACCAGCATCCCGCCTTAGTGCTGATACAATGGTCTCTTCTTCACGTCCCAGGAAAACAACCCACAGCCCCTTCTCCGGATTGTGGCTTTGGAAAGGAAAAAAACCCCGAAACACCACGCTGCCCCCACCTAAAAAATTAATAACGCCGTCCTCGTCAGCGGCAGTGACCAGAGCACGGCAGCAGAGCAGCAGCCGGGGCGGGCGCGGGGCGCCGGCGCTCTCGGGGCCCGCGGCCGCCGCCACGGCTGAGGGGGCGGCAGGGAGGCAGGGAAGGAGGGTGGCAGGGAGGGATGGAGGAAGGACTGCCCGTCCTCGGCACGCCGGGACCGGCCGGAGGGCGCTGGGTGCGCGGCGCATCTCGCCGGGGTGTACGGGCCGCCCGCCCGCCCGCCGCCGAGCGCACCGGAGAGCGGCCAGCCCGCCCGGTGCCGGCGGAACCGGCTGCTGCCGCTGCCCGAAGGACCCGTGCTGGCAGCGAAGAGCCTTCCCTGGGCGCGGTGCCCTCGGCCCCGGCCCCCGCTCCGGCAGCGGCTGCGGCGGCGCCGCACCGAGTCCCGATGCCGCCGTGCGGGGGAAGGCGCTGCCCGGCTGCCTCTCCGAGAGTCTCGCTTTCCTGCCCTGCGCCTCGCTGACCTTCGCAACGGGGTTTCAGGCGGTAAAAAAGACAACAAAACAAAAAAACACCAAGCAAAAAGCCAAACACACACACACACACACACACACAGAAGAACCCCCCCCCCCCCCAAAAAAAAAACAACTTGACGGAAAAAACCACCCACCTCCAAAAAAACAACCGAAAACAACCAAAAAACCCGACTTGACTCAAACATCGGCAGCGAACACCAAACAAATGAAGGAATATAACAACTGTAAGACACTAAGTTTCACAATTAGTCTTGTCTGATGGGCAGCGATCTACTTTAGACGCAACAGAGGATCTACCACCCATCTTTGTTTGTTATAAGGTGTATTTATCGCTTCTTAAATGAACATAAGAAAATTGACAACTGCAACCAAAGCTGAAAAACCTTTCATGCGTTTTAAATCCAAACACAGACTTATCTGCATGGAAGTTAAAGAGGCTAGGTTAATCAGCTGAGGAGAGTCAATACACGTAAACAAAAAATTATGTCCGGTAAAATTGGGTATTACTGCTTAGATCCTTCAAATAAATCTGGTAAAATTAACAGCTAGAGAAGTAGTAGGGACACCCAAAAAGGAGACCAAGTCCAAAGAGGGAAAAATTAGAATTCATTCATCCAAAGACAAGATCATTTTGGCAGACTATCTCAGCCACATATACAGTTTGTTATACTTCTCAGGAGGAGAGGTTGCCTCACTACAATAGGAAAAAATAAAAACAAAATCAAAACAAAAACCACTGACAAGGATTTGCATAACGCTAACACTGCAGCTTTCAAAACTGCAAACACAAACTTGTTAAAGTGGCTACGTACAAAATAGGAGAATGCTAAGTGAAAGGTAGTGCAACCAGAATGTTAGTGGGATGAATTAAAGATGGACTGTGACCCTTTGTACAATATTTTTCATGCATGAAGGCAAAAGCAGGGTCTGTGGAGGTGAGTTTTTATGTGTTGTCCACTGTTCAGTGGTCTCTCTTTTGAACAGGGGCAAATAAAAGCCATCAATAAATAATAACTCTTACATTAAGAACAAGCATGCACAATATACTTATGGCTTAGCATTTTTTTCCTGCTAATGGGACATGTGCCATCCATTATGTACGAAGATGAAAGGCATATCATACAATATGGTGGAATTGGGTGTTGTGTGTATGTAGATAGAAAGCAAGTCAGAGTATTAATGCAATAGGTACCACCAATACATGTGTTACATGTTTGTGTCATTCATCTGGATCATATAGTCATTATCAAAGCTACTTGGGGTTTCCTTTGTATTTCTCAGGATCTCGTATTCCATCCCAGCTCATGACAAGAAATGTACCATGACTAAGTGTAGCAAGAGCTTGAGATGCTTGTCAGCGTTTGTTCTCTCCCTCTGTAAGGTGTGTATTTCTGGCTGTATGGTTAGCTGTATCCACATATTGTGACTTTTCCAACTGTGTTGCACACAGCTTCAGTTTCCCTGGGTAAACAAACATGTACTGGGTCAACTTGGCATCTGAAGATCCTGTAATGCAATGTGTGCTTTAACAGTTTCATTGCCAAAAACACATGTGGCAGATAAGGAATTTTTAAATGGTATCAAGTTCCTATCTACGCATATAATGTATTTGAACTGCAGGTCAGGGGAAATTTGATGTCTTTAGGACAGTTTTTCAGTTTGCCTGTAGGTTCTCTGCTGTGCACTGGTCCACTCAGTTTCATGACATGTTGGAAAAGAAAGCAAAACACTTTGGAGAAGTCAGGCCAGTAAAATTGTTCTAACCCTGGGACCATACTCAACATGTACTCTGGGCAACACTGCAAGAGCCATCAGTAAAGAGGTGGTGTCATTCCCACTCTTGTCAGGGGTACTAAAATGATTAGAAGGCCTAGGAGAGAGACTAGATATGATCTGATCTGAGGACCATATGCATTTGACCCATGTTGTAGGATAAAATGTATGGATAAGGAATGGTTAAAGTGAAAAGAATGTGATGTAGGAAAAAGATAAAAAAAGATGAATGTGGCTTTAGGGGTGGGAGAAAAATGTATTGAGCAAAAATATCTGGAGGAACAAACAGAATGACAGAGGGGCAGAGGTGAGAGAAACATTTAAGAAATTTAATGCAGTGTCATTGGAAATTGAGAAAATAAGAAGGGAAGAAACCAGCAGTGAAGAGAATATAAAAGAAAGAGCATGTCAGAATGAAGAATGAAGAGAGGGAAGATGGAGGCAAGGCAAGAAAATAGAAAGACAAAACCTTCTTTCCAGAGTGTGTTTGTAATTGACACTGAGGCTGTGACAAATCAGATGTTGCCACTAATGATGATGATTTGACACTCGACTGCAGAAGTTTTCCAATCGCCTTCATAAATATATTTTTCTGTTAGAGTACAATCAGTCCTAGTGTATGTGACAAAACATGGTTATGCCTTTATTAATTTCAGCATAGTAATTGTTTACTTTCTTGCCACTCTTGAATTTGTGTAGGATTTCTTTCTTATAATGAAGGAAATGCTTTTTGGTTGTTTGCTTGCTTTGTTTTTAAAAAAGCACTGCTCTTATAAAAGAAAGTACCCACTAAACCTCCCTCCCCAAAAATGTCTCTTTCTGTAACTCCTGTAGGTCAAAGAGGACCCCTGCTCCACATATGTGCAGAAACTTGCAGGCCTATAAAAACTTGATGTGAATCAGCACTGCTCCATTAAAGGTCAACTACAGCTGAATCAAGCTACTCTTAAAAGGCATCTACCAGAGAGAAGAAATATGAGACAGACAGGAACAGTACAGAAAGATATAGGTATTAATCAGAGTAAAAGACAGACGGCAAAAGCAAGAAAATTCTGCCAAGCTTTAATACTTTCCTACTAATATGTTCAACAATGGCCTCGTACCCTACACACTCTGTCTGGCTAAGGTCATGTTGAACTTAGCTATGCAAAAGGAAGCAGCTGTCAACTGTAGCACACGGCAGATGGAGAAATCTTATCAGATTTTTAAAACATGAAATTGCTTTTTTTTTTCTTTAATTTAGAAATTGATTTGCTATGTGACATTAGAAACCCTTATGCTGGCACCACATGTTGCAATGAGACATCTACCTCCGTGTGACAAGATAAAAGTGTTTTTATTATATGTGTATATTTTGCCATACTTGAATTTTCAGAAATGTTTGGGGTCAACCTTATTTATCTGTTTCAGACCTCCTTCCCCTTTATCTAGGCTGTACTATAAATATTATTCTCATAAGGATGAGTTTGGTAACATTTGCTTATGTGGTGAAAAGCAAAAAACAGTTTTATTTCAGGAATTATGACATGAGGTCACAACAGGTGAACAGAATAGTCCTTCCTCTCTTTCAAATCTCTGCTAGAGAGCTGACCTGAATTTCTTGGTGGAGCTTCACCAATCTGAACAGTTTATAGAACCCGTGATTCAAAAATTCAGCAAATGGCTAATAGTTTAAGACAAAAGATTAGGTATTCCAGGTGCATGAACCTCCTCAGAAACACTACTGAAAATGGGCTTTGAATTAACTTTATAGCAAGATGGAATTGTCTGCTTAAAAAAAAAAAATAAAAATATTATGCTCAACTGTTGATTTTGCAGTGTCTCAAAGACTCCACAAAGTTGCTGCCACGGCAAGTCATCTACAGGAGTAATTCAAAAGTTTTTAGCTAAGCAAAACATTGAGGCAGGCAATAATCATTATAAGCATTTTACAGATGCACTGAAGTCTTCTTTGAGTAAAAAAGGGTGAAATTCTGCTATCAATATCATCAGCTTATTGAAGAAGAGGCCTCTTGACTCACAGTGCGACAACTGGAGATACTTCTCAGCTTTAAAGACCAAGTAACATAACCTCTGCATCTTTATGTTCCAGCAGAAAAATGTGTTTCTAAGGTACCTCTGTGTGCAATATTATACTGGAGCATAAACTTTAATATGTAAGCAGATATAAAGGCAAATATTTTTACATGAATTTTCATCTGTGAAAGAGCTAGATCTACAAATCTAGCAGGTGTTCCTGCCCACCGACAACCAGTTATAAAGTGAAAAAAAACCACATAAAAAATAGGATAATACTTTCTTCCTTTGACTCTGAGATTATTTATTATGCAAGTGGACCCTTTTAAGAGCTCTGTTTATAAAGTGGTAAAGCATTTGACTATTTCTAAGAACTCAAGTAAATCCACTGTTATAAGAGGCCTTTCTGAAGGCAGGTTGTATGTGGCTTCCTGAGTCCCTGACACCTTTAATTCATTCACAATAATTCTCACTTATTGTCATCACCACAAAAGACCAATTATAGTTGTTTAGGGTGAAATCTTACTCCATTCCTACAGAAAAGGAAAAAAGTCTTTCTGAAAATCACCAGCTTGAATTGCTGAATTAAATTAATATCTTCCCTCTTTTGGAAGTGTTTTTGTTTATATAGATTGGGAGCATCTAAACACACTTTGCATCTGGAGTCCTTTATAAATTTAAGAGCTCAAAAAGAAACACAGACATGTACTTCAGAAAGGCTGCTCTTTGGCTGAGGGAAATAAGCAGCAATGGTCTTCTGGAAGTTGTTTATGGAAAGTCAAGAGGTTCTTGCAACTTTTTCCTCTTTCATGAATGTTTCAGCATAATTCCCTGTTATCTTTTTTTTCTTCCTGTGAGTTACTCTGATTCAATATAATTTAATGGAAGAAAAACAAATTATTTAATGTACATGAACACAGCTTAAATTAATAGCATTATCTGGAATAGAGAAGTATGAGTTGTCTAAAACTGTAGAAGTGTGCATTTTGAGGTCTAAATGCAGAAATTCTTACTCAGAAGATCAATGACATTGATTGTGATCAGGCTACATGTATATGTAGATTTATTCACTTAACCTCTTTTATAAATGTTTCAGTACACAGTTCTGTGACAGAAAGCTGTTATTTTACTCAGGTCAATAAAATTTTCATATGAGAAAAAACCCACATGCTTAAACACTTACATATTTTTTCCATCTACTATATATCCACTAGATATATTTTTTCCCCCAGAAAATAACAAAAATTAGTATATCATAATCATTGGAATGCTGTTCGTCAGAAGCTGGAAATACCTTGCTCACCTATGTCCAGTTACAAAAGCAAAATTTACATAAGCTTCACAAAATTTTACCTAAGAAAAACCAAATTTTTTGCAAATTAATTGACAGAAGTGTTTTTATAGAAAATATGAAGATCACCAGAAATTACTTACAGACAGTTAAAATACTGTTGAAAATTTAATGCTTATGCTAAAGTATATCTTAGAAAAGAAGAACAATTTTATGTGTAATTTTTTTTTCTAGTTTATGTTCTGATGACATAGAAACAGAATGGAAACAAACACGGAGAGTGTGAAAGTGAAGAGAAATTAAGGGATGCTAAGCACAAACTGCAGTCTTTTTCAAAGAAAGGTGTCTTGTGACTAGACAGTACTAGTAGAATTATGAATAACTAGGATTCAAATCAGTAGAGCAGCAGATTTACTTTACTACCAGAATTGTAATCAGAGAACATAGTTAAGTCATATTTTACTTCCTCTTTAGTTGTGTTGTGTTCTCTGAAAAAAAACCCCCTCAAATAAATATACAACTAATCTGCCACTATCAAAAAGATCTTTAGAAATTTTCCAGCAGAGAATAAGCATGTTATTCATTTACTAGAAATATTTCCCTTTTTTGGATAATACACCTACCTAGGAAAATTTTGGCTAGATAAATAAAGACCTTGATGCAATTACATTCAGAAATTACTATTAATTCCCTGTTATCTGTTCAATTAGTTATGGCAAAAAAAGGCATGGTGGATGTATGACACAGTTGTGGTTATCAGACTTACTTTTATGATCACTGAATACCAGGGTCAGTCCTACAATAGCTTAAAATTAACAATTAAACTATTAAAATTAATGAAGAATGAAAAATTAATATTTACTATTAGTTTATAACTATTGATTATGTTGTAAAGATGATCTGGGTGAGCTGAACCCCAATAAGAGGGACAATTGTAGGACATTTTACTGGCAAAGTAATGCCTATATGACCTCTAACTTATCAAAATACAACATTTTGAATACATTTAAAAGTAGATATAAAAAACCCAACAGCTGAGGAAATGTCAGATACTGCTCTATGCAGATGCTTGTAGAGAACCTCTGTTCAGTACACACTGTGGGAGTAGATTATGAATCTGAGACCATCCTTGAAGCTCCTATGTCTCAGTGTCCTCAGAGCTGATGTGAGAATGCACAGCCCTTTTCACAGGACTGTGTGCTCCACCAGAGTATAGTAATGCTCTGGCTACAGACCATCTCTTCAACATATCTTAGAGCCAGCTGCTACTCAGTTTTCTGTGCATCTGGCTGGATAAAAAGCTTAACAGATTCTGTGCATCACTGACATGAGCAGGGCCAGGGTGGCCCTCAGGGTATGCCTCAGTACATTAGTGATGGATACAGAAAGGTACTAAGGCAATATTCATTGTGCCTTCTTTAAAAGCCCTGGTTCTGGTTGCCTTGAACATCACCAGAGATATTATTAGCATTACAGTGCTAATGGAAAGCTAGGCTTAGCATGTTTGCCACCATAAAAAACATTATAATAATAAAAAAATTTGCCTCAAATATTTTAGAATCCGTAATGGCAGTGAAGAGAAGGAGACGAACAAAATGCAGCACATGAACTGAGTTTTGGAGGACTAAATAGCACAGACAAAAAGAACACAGAATGAAATGCAGAGATCCTGAGATCTATGCTATTGAATACCTCTATATGATGTGTGCTTATTTTTCATTATTTTAAATATAGCAAAAGTTAGATCCATGAAAAATGATGTCATTATAGAAGATCTACATTTTGTCTCCCAATTTTTTTTTTTCTTTTTGCTAGTGAGGTCAATCTGTAGCCTTGTGTTAGGTGTCTCATTTTGCAGGGGTGGGGACAGGTATGTGGTCCCTAATACGTATCCACCATAATAACGCTTGCCTGCAGTCAGCATGCTGATCAACAAGATGTGCAGTGATCCTGAGTGGGAAGCACCTGAAAAATATTAGGTCTTCAGTCTTTTCCTAGCTTTTACTTTTTAGCAAAAGTAGCTTTTGCTAAAAGCTTTTACTTTTTAGCAAAAAAGGACTTCAGTCTGTCTGGGAGCAATAGCTCAGTGATACATATTTATAAAAGAAAACCAAAACCAACAGAAAACATAACAAAGCACAACATCACCGTCAGATGCCAGTTATACAATAACCTAGAGGTTACAGGGTTTTGCCCAATGTACCTGAGAAGGTTCAAGATGACACCATTCAAGTCCCTTCAGATAGCTCCTATCACCTCACTATTACCTGGTGGGAGCATGAGACAGGGAAAAAGCTAGACAGCATCCATCCGCTCTGTTGAAGGTGTATAGCTGTGGAGAAAAGATGTGCAGAACTGGAACACAAGGGCAGGAAGAACCATGATTCTGAAGCTTGGTGATTGGTTACTGGCCTGGAAGAAGAAAAACTCTGGCTGTTATCTCTGTCTCAAGGCTTATAAACATGTTTTCTTCCTTGATGCTGCATTCATTGATTGGATAAGAAGCTAGAAATTTTATCTTCTCTGCTTTTCAACCAGCATATTAAATAATTTTTATTTAAATAATTATATTCCTCTAGTTCTCATATTTTGGCCCTGTAAATACTAATTCTTTTCTGGTCTCTGAATAAGCCAGTTAAAATATCACAAACACTGAGCACTGCTCTGTGCCCACTCATACGGAGCTCAGGTGGCACCACATGCAGCTGGCATGGATATATTCCAAAGTCTCAACATCTGTGTTCTTAGTTAAATATTTGTGAGAGTGACATATACTGGCTCCCAAGAATGTATCAGGAAGAACAAAACAGGAAATGAAAAGAATAATTTAAAACTGAAATATCTCTGTTACTTATTTTCTTATTTATTCTGAGATATTTCCAATAAATAATTATTTTTCTACACATAACATTGTTTGTCATTTTTGTAAGCCAGGAGAACGCAAAGACAGTGAACAAAATACTTCCAATGTGACTTTTGGAACAATAAAGGTCTGCACTATGAGCGTAGAAAGATTTTTTCATGAGTATCTGTTTTACATTAATGAATGTTTGGAAACTGTAACAAGCAGTAAATAGTCAGTGGAGAAATCCCATGGCTGCATCTTTTCTGATTCTCCATCAAGCCATGAAATGTAGTAGAATTGTCACCAGTGTACACTCTAAGTACTGCATCAGTGCTCCCTTGTGCTGATGGAGTGATCCAGATAATGGACATTTTTGTAAGACAGAAAATTCTGTCCTTATTTCTAAAAATTGTCCTTTCCCTCTCCGCTGGTCTTTCTCTGCCATTCAAACACTCCTGGTCTGCTCACATCTTCCATCATCCTATGTGCACTATCAAATCTGTTTTCTTTCCATTCTTTTTCTCTGCCTGCTGCAATCTCTCTGCCCTTCTGGTCGTGGAGGAGAGGTAGTGAATTGCTAGAAAGGAGTGGGAGAGACACTACAGAGTGGCCACCTTTGCTCTCAGTTTGCGCTTCTTCTCTCGGAATGAAACTTTCTCCTTTATATCAGAGCAAGGGAAAGGTGTTGCTCAGCTGCAGGGCTGTTAAATGAGAGGGGGCACATTGGCCATCATTGATGGCTTCACAGACATCTCAGTTCCTTTGCAAACACCAATTAGTGTGGTGCTCTGCTCCTCAGCTCTTATCTTTGTCTGTCCTAGCATTCCTTTTCCCCCTCAGATAATGCAGGTACTGTTAGGAATTTCACAGACTCACAAAGACCTGTCTCATGATACACAAATTTCAGAAAAAAAAGGTAGCAAATTTTAGCTGGATGATCAGTCTACATGAATTTGTATTGGTTCATATTTTCAGGAATATCTCTGTAAAGGAAAAGGACCTCCTTCTTGACATACATACTAAGATTAACTTTGACATTTAGAATATTTCAAACAAATACAAAGTATTGACTTTGTAGATCATAAGATCCATCTGAGGCCTGAATCTGTAATTGCTTTTATCAGCAGTTAACACTTTATAGAACTGAACGTGTTATGAGCACTGAATGGAAGTAGGTTTACACCTGATATTAAATAAATATCAAGATACACATCTAGAACTTGTAAATTTTTTTTTCTTTCTTTTGAATGCAGCTGATCACCTGAATGTCAGAATTACCAAAGGTGTTCCTGGACCACAGAGGTTTCCAGTCATTTCCATTGGTTTAAGAGGCTGTAACCTTATTCTTAATGCTCTGATATGGCTCTTGTGCCTTCTAAGTTCTGCTGGATGATTTCAGAACTTGCTTTCTGAGATAATATGAAATCTACTAACAGTACTCCAGTAGCTCAGAGAACAGTTTCTTATCTACTTAGCATTGTTGCATCTAAGGTGTATGTTATCTCTTCTCCCACGAGTTTGCTTGCAGATCAGTTTGTGAGGGCAGCTGTAGCTTATAAATCCCCACGCGGTTAGAGTCAGTTGCAGCTGGGTGCTGCCCCTACTGCGCGTTCAGCTGTTCTGACCTGTTTAGCTCTCTTGGCGCTGTGCGGCGTGGCGTGGCTCCCTTCTGGTGGGACTCCCCATTCCCCTGGTCCATGGGATAGGCTCTCCTCAAAGCAGGTCTACACCGTAAGCCACTGCGGCTTTGAAATCTCTTTCCTACTGCTTCAGAATGTGTGATACAGGAGTCTGTCCTATGTTCAAAAAACCTCTTCCTTTTCCATGAGTTATATGTTTAACTCCCTTCCCAAAGGGTTGTCTGTATGGGTATCGCTGTGTGTGTGCATAAATTAGACGTTGCTTTACAATACCTTCCTCCACAATCCAATTTAGGAGAACCCAAATAAACTCTTCAATCTGATTCTCAAGGGTACAAAAATCAATGTATGTCAATGGGTACTGCTCCGTTCATATTTGGCACCTCATGGTATGAAGTTGAAAGTCTCGGAGCAAGTCCAGATCTGTAAAATTAATGTTAAATTTATTGTGCCAGAATTATTCTCTAATCCTAGAAATGTTTCTGCATAGTCCAAGCTAGATCAGCATTGGCACATTAATTAGCTTTCTTCCATCTTCTTCTGGGCATTTCCTTTCACCTGTCCAGATTACTTGTCACCGACCTTATTCTCTAGATTTTCTGTATCTGGTGAAAATTAGCAGCAACCTAACATTTTATGTAGGTCTGTTCTTCAATGTGAGTGTTTGGGCCATCATCCCAGGGATGTTTCTTTTTGAAGTTGTGACTGTGCCACACTTTGCCCATCATGCTGCCCCGGTTTATCACCAAATCCACATGAGATGGTCGCTACAGTGACTTCCACCACTAGTGTTACTAAGGGAGACACAAATTCTTAGATTCTTGTGATGTAAAGTAGAAACCATCTGGCATACATGAAACTAAAAATTAATTGAAATCAGGAAAGTTTTAGTAGATTTTAAATTGTTTCAGAAATTAATATGAGTACCAGGACAGATGATGTGCTATTTGGAGCATAGCTATTTCCCAGAATAAACCTAAATAGCACAGATGACTCTATTTATCCTGAATGTTCCAGAAAAAAAGGTCATAAAAACTGGACCAGGAAGTGGTACTGTTCTGAATAGTGTGTGAACAGAGTAATAGTAACAGGAGGTGACTGGAGGAGTCCAAGTTGGCAACCTGAAGTAGATGGCAATACCATCTTATGCTTCAGAGACAGGTTACTTTAAAAGAGTAAAGCAACAGTGAAATTTAAAAGTGACAAAAAGTACTATTGTGTATTGCATTGTGTATTACTGTATACAGTAATGTGAAAAGTGTTATAAACATAACTAATATTTGTGTGTTTAGAGGGTTTAGAAGCTTCTTTATAACCTGTTGTTTAATCAGTATTTGTGTCTTAAACAAATTTTCAAGCTTGTAATATAAAGAAGGAAAATGGGACTGGTAAAGTAGAAAGTAAGCAAGAAGGTAATCCATGAAGCAATGAATTAATAGAAAAATACTTCAGCTACAGCAGGAATAAACTGAGAAACATCAGAACTGTATTCAAATTTGCCTCCTCTTTTTATTTAGCTCGAATGTTGAACCTGATATTTTCTTCAGTCAAGTGGTATGTATATAATATTTGTGTCATACAGCTTTAGTAATGTTCAACTTTTTGTAGCACCTGGAACTTGTATCTATGATTTTTAACTTATATTCTGCCATTTTCCCATGAAGTTCCTTGACAGTTTGGTAATTCAGGAAGGATAGGAAGAAACAAATTTTCTTTTGGTATTTACTGCAGGTGAATTATTAAAAGAAGTCATAATAATGTTAAGAGAAGGAGGTTTATTAATGATTAAATGGTGGTCCAATTTTAATAATGGACGACTGTATGGTAATAAAATAGTGATTAAGCAATAACTGAATGGTAATTAAATAGTAATTTAACAATTATTTGACAGTGATTTAATGATGATCTGACAATTATTTAAACAAAAATTTGGATGGTGATTAGACGGCAATCAAACACTCTACTATTTCCTACATTTCTAGAACATTATAGCTAGATATGTGTATGTATAATAAGAATAAGATATAATTTTAGGCCTAACATAAAATGCTGTTTATCTTGTTAGAGACCTTGAAGAATAACCCTAAGTAAGATCCCTGCCCAAAGGGAGATCATCATTGTGCAGCTTGCTGTTGTTCAGAAGAACTCAACGGACTGAAGAGTATAGATACTTACAGGTAAAGTAATTGACTTGTAATCAATCCCCCATTCAGTGTATACAGAGGTAGTGCAGAGCAGCAGCGGTTTTAGTTTTGTCTAGTCCCAGCTCAGGCTGGTACTGTTAGCTTCTGATAAGATGTGGCCTCAACACTTGGGTGCCTGAGAACCTATGGTCTAGCACTGTTCTCTCAGTTTGTGCTTGTCCATTATGCCTGAGTCAAAGTACTGCTCACCATATGTCACAGTATGGGTCTGTAAAAAAATTAATCCTTTGTTGTTGTTGTTGTGGATTATACATTGTATATAGCTGTATTGGGTTTTCATGGCTGGCCTCTGGTGTCAGGTGGGGGTACAGGGTTGGCTCTGTGGCTTCTGTTAGAAGATGCCAGAAGCTTTCACAGTGTCTGACAGAGCCCATGCCAGCTGGCTCGAGGATGGACACACTGCTGGCCAAGTCTGAGTCAGTCAGGAATGATAGTAATGCCTCTGTGACAACATATTTCAGAAGAAATAAAGCATTATTGCACAGATGCAATTGTGGCTAGAGAGTGAGACCATGGTGAAGCAGCTCTGCCCCTGCAGCCCATGGAGGAGCAGAGATCCACCTGTAGCCCTGGGAAGATACCTACGCTGGAGCAAGTGGATCCCTGAGAGAAGACAGTAAACCCATGGGAAGCTTACACTAGAGCAGGGTCCTGGCAGGGATCTGCAGCCACGGACAGAGGAGCTCCTGCTGGAGGCAGTTTCCTGATAGGACTTGTGACCTGTGAGACACACATGCCTGCAGCAGGCTGTCCTTGAAAGACTGCACCCCATGGAAGAGGGACCCATGGTGGAACAGTTCATGGAGGCTGCTGCCTGTGGGATACACTCATGTTAGAGAAATTCACAGAGGACTCTCTCCCGTGGGAGGGCCTCCACACTGGAGCAGTGGAAAGACTCTTCTCCCTCAGTTGGAGCAGAAGCAATGCATGATGAACGGATCACAACCTTCACTCCCGTCTCCCTGCGCCACTGGTAGGGAGGAGGTAGATCTGGGAAAGGGGATGGCAGGGGAAGGTGTTTTTAAGATTTATTTTACTTCTCATTATTGTGTTTGGGTTTTGTTAGTAATAAATTCATTTAATATCCCTAAGCTGAGTCTGTTTTTCCCATGACAGTATTTCATGAGTGATCTCTTTCTCTGTTCTTAACTCATGAACCTTTCATTATACTTTCTCTCCTCTGTCTACTTGTGGAAGGGACTGATAGAGCAGCTTTGGTGGGTGCCTGGCACCCAGCCTGGGCCAACCCACTACCGCATAGGATGAAAGCAGATTGCTTAAATTTACCTTTAGTTTTTATGTCACATTTGTCCATTACAAAGGAACCAGAATTGTCAAACTGAGCACCAATTAGATTTTTGCATATGCATTTTTATTCCTTCAGTTCATTCATATATGGCATTTTAGATTTTAAGAGCTTGTGGCTACAATCAAGAAAATTAAAAATTCCTCTGCATGTGAAAGTTAAGGTCCTTCTCCAAGACTGATTGTAGAAGTTAGTACCTAAGTGCAATACTGCAAGTGTGTCAGTAAAGTCCTCAGTCATGGTAATGAGTTTCACACAGAAGTTCTGCCCTGCAGCCAAAATCACCAGACTTAATTTAACTTATTCTCATGGAATGTCATTAGCAATAATTTGCATTAGTGGCTTTCCACCATCAAATGCCTAAATTCCATGTGTTATAAAAACCCGAGGAGTGAGACAAATGGCAGAGCACACACCAAAAAGGCAGAAGTCTGAGCTATGCTCAGTGATTTACACAGGCTGGACCCCATGTGAACATCTGTTTTTCCTTACAGAGAGACAGGAGACTTCAGGCTCCTCTTGTATGAATCAGTTCACCAGAGTAGGATTAGGAACCTTGTACCTGCATCTGAGCTCAAGGGAGACCCTAATAAATGTACTAGAAAGGTGAAGACAGATAGACACAAATGCCTTCAGTGACTGTGTTAAAATTGATTTGGCAAAATGCCTCACAATTCTGGTAGACACGGAGATAAAATCTTTGGTGTTTTTTATGTTGTTGTTGTTTTTTGGGGTTTTTTTTTGTTTTTTTTCTTTTTTTTTTTTTTTTGTGCTGCAACAGGGCAAAACCCATCAGTCTTCCAGATACAATAGTTTGATTTGAGATGACTCTTCCTGTGACACTCCAGCTTCATCCTCATATTTGTTTCTGCTGCTGTATATTTTCATTTATGTGCATTCAAGTTCTTTAAAAAAATGTTTAATTAGGTTTGACAGTTGGGAGCTTTGCTAAACTAAACCAAACTAACTCCCTCCATAACAGCTCTATTTTGCTTATTCCCTGGTGACCGCATAATATGAAGTATTTTACCTGGTATTTGAATTATTTTTAAATTAAAATTCCTTAGATTTTTAACAGGAGGCTAAATATTTTATTGCCTCTTTCATTTCATTTCATTGTCATATTATCTGCCTTTCTGATCAAGCCAACATAATTTACATGATATATGTTGTTATTTTTTGTGGTTTTGGGCTTTGAGACATTAGCAAAATTATACTTCAACTCAATTCCACCTTTCTCCTCTTCAAACAAGCTCTCCTAAGTTTAGGGCCACAAACTTTGTAAAGAATAAATAAATGATATGACCTTCTCATATAAAAGTTCACACTTACATGCTGATGAAAATTAAGGAAAAAAAAGACTAGACAAGGAAAATTTAGATGCTGACTTATGTTATTATAATATAGCTCATGTATAAAAGAAAGCTACTGCAATATACAGAAATGTGCCATATTTCCAACAGCTTTATGGAGCAGTGTCATCAACCCACCATTTTGTGGTATACAAGAGTCCACAGAAAAATCCCCTTCCCACTTTCTTGTGGCTATTCCAAATTACTCATGGCTTCAGCAGATAATTCTGATCTCACTGTACTCTTACTTCTTTTAACGGCATCATGGATGAAATAAGCAGTTATTCCTTATCAGATGACTGCACAACCAGCCCGAATGGTTACTGGTTTGGCGTCTCAAGGACAGCATCTTAAAGGATTACACTATTAACAGTGTGACTGTAATACATACAAGACCAAAAGTAGATCTGTAGCACTGTGTATTATTTTAGGGAATATATCCACATTCCATAGGACACCAAACGTTAAAGAGAGTTTTACAGTCAGCATCAAAGTTTCTGGTCATCTGTTTATCACTTTGCTCCTCTGTCCTTCCCCTTTGGGGAAGCATTTAAGAAAGAATATTGCTTTAACAATTTTAGTACATCTGACACATCTCCTCTTTCTCCCTTTGAAGTTTAGAAAGGGCTAAGTCATGTTTTCTTCTGCTTTAAAATTCCTTCAAAGCTGGCATTAATCCCTATATGTCACACTGTTTCTTTCTCTGGGTATGTGTTTTGGGGGGAGTGTATCACCTGAGCAGGAAAGGGATGGTGGGCTTTATGAGTGATTTTTGTTCTAGGAAAAAGACCTCTCTCGAAGTCCTGGCTGCTAAGTCAAGGAGGTTGTTAAAACATGCCACAGCGTCTTATGGTCTTGTGTAACAGTTCTGCTTTGTGTTGGAACACAATTTGTTGTATACAAAGTTAATGTCTGAGCTTTTTCACCAAGCCTGTAGTCAGAGTGTGGGGTGAGCTCCTATAACCCACCCCACATTCAAAACCAAGTCTAATGGGAATTTTCAGAGAACCTAGTCCTGTTGCTGCAGGGAAATGGCTATTTTGTGATGTTTTCTGGATTCTTCCCATGAAACGTGACTCCTGCACAATTTTTCTTTTGATGAGGGAATAGCTCTTTGGTTTTGCTCTTGTATTACCAGCTGGAAATTCCAGAGCCTTAGTGTCATCTGACACTGAAGGGACAGATGGGTTCCTTTCGGGATCCTTAGCAGAAGGATGACGACATTAATCCACAGTTACAATTGAAGCTTTAATTTCTTAACATGATTTCATGATTAGTATAGGACTGAATTTGTGATCAGAATGGCACAGGATGTCTACTAACAGAATCAATATAATACAATCCAGAAGTAGCACAACATAGAATTTATAACACAGCTTGTGATTTCTAATCACCTAGACTCTCTTCAGATTGTGTCAGATCTTGATATGTGGCTTACTGTCTATGTAATAATCATAATCCAGCCTTGAAACTTATGGTTACTTAGAGTTTGGAGGAAGCAGAGGACAGCAGAGGTGTCTCTGACCATTGCGAGGCCACAAATCCCACTGTCCAGTGGCTGTTGTAATCCAGGTTCCCCACTCAGGACTTAAAACCTTTTTATTTTATGAAGTGTGCTCTGGCTGCTGCAGACACAGAGAACACTTCCCTGTTCCACCAGGACCATTACCACCATCAGGCTGAGTGCCTGGCAACATCAAGACAGGTAAGGGAGTAATCCGCCCGGCCTCTGGGAACCTTGAGGCCAGTAGGAAGGGAAGAAGAAATCTGTTTGGTTTGTCTAAGACCTTCAGGATTTGATAATGAAGGAAAGAGAAACCCTCCATGACTTGCTCAGTCACAAAGAACAGCTACTTGCCCCATAAAACAGCATTACTTATGCTACCCCCATTACCTGTTAGGGTAACACCCTGTTAGGAGCAGGGTGTACTGGTCACGCTTAGTCATCAGGAAGCGCCTGGGAATGGAGCAATTTGCCTTCCAGAGGTCTGACATGCAATTTGTTTAGTATTTGTTTGTCTGTTGCTATAAAAGCTATCCCATAAGTATAGGTCCTTTCTTTTTATAAGATTGTGTGGCATATATATCCCATATAGAAGAAGAATCACTGAATCAGAGAATAATCATAGTTGGAAGGGACCCACAAGGATCATCAAGTCCAATTCCTGGCCCTTCAAGGGACCATCCCCAGGACTGACACCCAACCACCCTCTGGGGGAAGAACCTTTTCCTGGTATCTAAAATAAACCTCCCCTTACTCATCTTCAGGCCCTTCCCTTGGGTCCTGTCCATGGTCACCACAGAGCAGAGATGAGTGCCTGCCCCTCCTCTTGCCCTCCTCTTCCCCTCCCAAGGGACTTGTAACTGCAATGAGGTCTCCTCTCACTCTCCTCCAGGCTGAACAGACCAAGTGACCTCAGCTTCTCTCACATGGCTTATCCTCAAGGCTCTTCACCATCTTTTTTACCCTCCTTCGTATACTCTCTAATAGTTTAATAACTTGATTACATTGTGGCACCCAGGAGTGCCCCCAGCACTGGAGGAGAGGCTGCCCCAGTGCAGAGCAGAGCAGGACAATCCCCTCCCTTGCCTGGCTGCTGATGCTGTCCCTGATGCCCCCAGGACACGCTTGGCCCTCCTGGCTGCCAGGGCACTGCTGGCTCATGTTCAGCTGGCCATGGACCAGAGCCCCAGGGCCCTTTCCATGGCACTGCTGCCCAGCCTCTCATTCCCCAGCCTGTCTGTACATCCAGGGCTGCCCCATGCCAGAATCTGGCACCAGCCCTCATTGAACTTCATGCTGTTGGTGATTGCCTATGTCTAATTTGTCAAGGTCTCGCTGCAGGCCCTCCCTGACTTTGAGGGAGTCAACAGCCAAATGTCCCAAATAAGGATTTTATCACAAACTGTGGATAAAATGGATAAACAGTGGTCTCTGTAGAGAACATATGTGTGTCAGGAAGTCCTAGAGATGGAGTGATCTGAGACGATGTTTATTTGCCAAATTCTTACTCTTCCACAAAGAGTATGATTTCAGATTGGCACAGAGCATGGGGGTAGGCGGGCCTTGATGAGGGAATGACTTTTAAAGCCATTGTCACATTTCTTCCATCCAGTTTTGCTTTCTTATTCTGGGTTGCTGTAAAGCAAGCCCCTGCAATGACCACTGCACTAGATTTCACCATGCAGAAGTAAGGGGGGAATATTTTGGCTAAGTGGAATCCAAGAACCTGCCAGTTGCATTCATAGCACAGTCTTTATTCCTGGCTGCTTGTTTGTAGTTTACTGATTTGGATCTCCAAATCTTGCCATCTGTTTGTATCTTAGCCAAAAATAAAGTTTTTAAAAACTTCTGATGCAGCCAAATTTCCCACAGACACAGATTTTAAACTACTGGATTCATTCACGGCTTGATCTTGATTAATTCTTAACTTTCTCTAACTATTTCATTTAGGAAGTTTACCTGAGTTTTATGCTTGTAGACCAAAGATTAGAATTTGCTCACTGTGGTCATTCTGTTTATATATGTATAGCTTCATTGTGCCTATTATCAAGGCACCTAAGCTCTTACCAAACACTATGACATTCCCTTTGATATCAGGCGTAGTGTAGACCCCACATGTCATTAAAAGTAATGAGGGGTTATCTGCACGCATAGAGAAGGGAAGACAGAATACTAAATGGAATAATGGAATTGTGTTTACTGTGCTTCATACAGTTCAGAACTGGTGACAATTTTTTAACCATCTTGTTCTAAAGTCACTTCTTCAGCTGCTGTCAATGGGGAGTGACTCCTAGAATCTGGTGGCTCTATTGTCACTTTATAACAGGACTTGGGGATTCTGATACCGTTTCAACTCCATCTGTATTTTCACAGATGTCCACAGACGATGGCAACATTGTGCTCAAGTTCGAAACCTATCTTGAAGTGGTAATATATGCCTAAAGGATCACAGTATCATAGGGTTAGGCTGTTCAGTGATTTATGGGAATATATTCTTTGGATCTACAGCTCCTCTTCCAAGTGCTTAGGCACCCATCGCACACATCCTTTGCAGACCTAAAAATGGCATTAATCCATACCCTTCTGAGGAGCCTAATCCCTGTTCTTCACGCTCTTCAGAAATCTCAGAACAAAGTTCCTTGGTTCTGAAAACAAGCAGTAAATCATGACTGAGAAGGAGCTATGGTGCTCCAGCAGTTGCCTAGTCCAGATGTGGCACTGCTGCTTGACCCTTAACACACCAGGTGCCAGCAGAGGCTTTCAGGCTTCAGGAATACATACTTTGCATATTGCACAGGTCAGACATTACATTTTCCCTGTCCCAATAACTAACCATAGTCCTTAGCTTAACAGAATACATTCCTGTTTGTGTTTCAGGTTAAAGGACCTTCTGCATAATTCAGAAGTGATAATACACAAACTGTTACTCTAGGGCTACGGTTCTTGATGCTTAGGCCCCATATCTACAGCAGGGAGACCATAAGTACATATAACCCTATCAGTTTTTATGGGTAAATCATAAGTCAGAATGACTGCAGTAGTCTGAATTGCAGCAGCTTTTGAGACTCACCAATGTACGCTCAGGGACCTGCATACCAGAAAACTAATTATCACATACATCCCCCACGTTCCAAAATATTCACCTTAAAAAATTGCTAGAAAGCTTTCATAGAAGATCTTCATAAGTGCTATAAGCATGTAAACATATAAAACCAACAAACAAACAAACAAACAAAAAGTGTCCAAGTGCTGGTTGGTAGCACTCAGAAAAATCAACATCTACATTTCCTTCCTCTGTTTAGGAAGAAGTTATATTTTGATGATAAAGGCAGATAACTTTTCAGATGCAAAAAAAAAAAGTCCTTTGGGTCTGAGAAATGTCAATGTTTTCATGGAACTTTTTTTTAATCCTTGAAGACATGCATTGAGCTGGAAGATATACTGTACAATTGCTACAACTGGATACTATATATAAAAACAAAAATTACCTAATCAATAAGTTTGCTGAACTTGAGAACTCCAGGGCTGCTTTGTTGTTGCTGTTTGTTTGTGGGTTTTGTGAGTTTTTTTGGTCGGTTGTCTTTTTCCATTATTTTTAGTAACATTTCTACAGATAGTGACTATGTAGTAATGGAAATAATTTTCCTTACCTAAAATTTCCATATCAGTCTCACAACCCTCAATCCATGAAAACCTTCATTTTAATTTCCTGTAAATATGCAGCTTATACATTTTTTATAGAACGTGTGGCTCTAGGACTATATTTCCAATTGCCGGTGTTTCAATAAACCAGTGAAAAATAGAGCCATCTGCTTTCTGTATGCTGAGCACAGAAATAAAATTATGCTTTAATGCAACCGTGAAACTGTGGCATTCCAAAAATGGCATATTGCAATGTGTCCTAGAGCATTAGATATCCGTTAATCTTTTAGCAGCTTTTTGAGCAGGACATAGGACATCTCTTTGAGCATGAATGCCTATTTCCAAAGAGACCATGCCCTTGCCTTAGGGGAAAGGTTATGAAGACTACTGAAGAAATTTGTCAGGACACTAAATTTATTGTACTTCTCTTTTTCAAAATGTACCATGTAATCGCTAATCTCTGGAAAACTTTGATTTAACATGTCATCTAAAAGATATTACTGTATTATTGCTATCACACTGGCCAGGATGTAAAATACAGGGGTGAGAGTAGAAGGAATACGTCCCAGATTTTCAGACATGACTGGCAATCTCCTGACACAGCAGTGACAGTGTAACCTTCCAGTCAGACTCTATCCTGCATGTTTCACTATATAATCTCCTCTAGCATAGTTTTCAAGTACTAAAAAGCTGAAATTTTCCAAATATAGTTTCAGAGAAGCAGATATTTTGTGATGATTACACATCTATTACAGTGATTTCAGATGCCTGCATTTTAAGTTTCCTTTAAATCTTTTGGCTGAAAATAAGAAACTGTAGCAAATTTTGGCCTACTGTTAACAGATTTTGTTTTTTACATAGTAAAAATTTTTTGGCAAACATGCAGGACTGGCAGTTCACCAATGGGAAGATATGACCTGTCTACACAAACCCTTAGGTTTGTAAGAGGTTTGATCCCTGTAACTCTAGAGAACATTATCAAGTGAGGAGATTTCAGAGAATGAAATCAAAATGGCAAGACTACCTAATATCTGTGAATTATCAATATCAGACTAGGGTGTTCACCTTTTCATAATCAAGCTGTACATCTGTTGCCAGATAAAAAGTGCTGTCTATTCCGTCTGTAATATAAGTTAGTTTCTTCCCACTCTTCCAAGTGATAGTGATAAAAAGTATAATGTCCTTTTCAGTCCTGATCACAAGGTGCTCATGCACAATTAGTCTTTACAGGGGTCTGCATAATCAAAATATACTTCTAGTTTTTTTTTTTTTAAGAGTAAGGCTTGGAATGCCATGCTTTCAAGATGTGAAATACCATATAATATGAAACAAAATCCATTGGCTGAAGGAATTTTAGAGTGTTATAATATTGAATTTCATTTTATAATGTCAAAGGTTCCATAGGCAAAAATTTGCAACAGTTAACAAGTATGACCTTTAAATTAGTCACATGAAATTCAAAGCATAAACTTTAATATTCACTCATGTACAGTAATTTTTTTCCTAAAAATATGCAGAAGGAATGAATCCACCAGTCCTTATTAATATCAAGCTGATATGAGTGTGTGAAGTGATGGTGATAGTGAAGCAGTGGTTAGCACCAAATCTATCAACTAAGAGGGCAGAATTAGGCCAAATGAAAGAGAAGATCCTCAAAATAGTTAAGATTACAGGTCCTAAATCAATCATTGAACATTTGCAATGGTAAGTATTTCAGTAAACTGCTAGTTTTCATCTCAGTTTTTCAGGACTAACTTGTTTTGGGAAACCTGGTGGGGTAAATCACAATGAAAGGAATCTTGTTAGATTGGTTCACAGGTTTGTACCACGTGTAAGTAGTTGATAACCAAGGTCTGTTTGCTTGTTTGTTTGTTTTGTTTCAACTTCAGTGTAGTGCTTATAGTCCTTGCCAGCTGCTTTAGATCAAGGATGTCTGAAAGTAGATTTATCTAAAAGGACAAAAATAGCCCATAAAATAATACACTTTGAAAATAAATCAGTCTTAGGAGGCCAAGACTTGCCTCTGCTGTCACCTACAAAAATACAAGGATTGTGAAACATACAGTTATGTCAAAGATACCTGCTGCAGCTTTGGCATAGAATCCATAAGTGAGGCATGTTTACTACAAACTTTTCCACTAGTGCTTCTTATCAAAACTTAAATTTAAATATGATCTCTCTAGAATTCCTCAAAGCTAAGCTATCTATGTACCTAAGACTTCTCTTGATTTGAATTAATTAATTTGGTATCATCATTTATTATTTTGATGCAGACTATTTTATAAAAGTGAAAAATCGCTTCATGAAGTCATAATAATCCATAGTGACAGCCTTTGATTTTTAAAGTGCTAATCTTACCTTACGAGTTCCAAAGAATATTTCAAAGTTCCTTTATGATTCAGAAAGAACTGGGTATATATTCTAGGTCATGCATATCTGAGTTCTACAGAAATTGTTGATGTTGAAATACTGGTTTTAGTTTTAATGTTTACATTTGGAAAAAGATGCTGGAAAAAAAATCAGGGCATAGAAGTTAGCCTTTGTGTGATTGAATGTGTGGAAACCTTTAAGGAGGCTTAAAAGAGCTTGGTGTGTTAAGGACACCAAAAAGAAAACTCTCATTGAGATGCTTACAGTGTTTAAGTGCTTTTATATGGGAAAAATACAATAATAAAGCTAGACTTTTAAGAAAGGAATGACAAGGTTTAACATAAAGAACCTCAGGCCAGACAAATTTGAATAGGAAATACAGCATATTTTGAGTAGGGAATTGCAACCAGTCTGTTACACCTTTTTTAGATGGATGTGGCTAATTTACATATCTTAGGATGACCTCAGATATATATTTAGAAGAAGTGCTTTGACTAAAACCAAATTTCTGAGATTCAGCACAGTCGTAAAGAAATGAAATGTATTATCTAGTGATATATTTGAAGAAGGACTGGATGACCATGTAGGTTGCTGGTCCTGAACTCGTGAACTATGTACATGACCAAGTTGCTTACAGAAGTAACATTGGAGCTATATGCCAGTTTTCAGGGGTTTTATTCTTATATTTTACTTTTTGGGACACAAGATGAACAATTTGATATTCCTTTATATTAATAGCCGTTTGGACTGTTGAATTAATGAAATAATAGAATAAATCTTACCACTAATGAACATCAATAGCTTATTTTTTTTCTGCATTCTGCTGTATTTTTTCCTCTTTTTTTCCCTAACTACATAATTCAAGGGAAATGCAGTGCTGCTCTGCAAGAGTATTTTAATGTCAGATTTTCCCACATAATAAACAAAAGAGATGCCATTTAATGTCCTGAGGAGGATTTAATTCATACTGATATCACTTTACATTTACATTGGTATGCATCTCTGTTACCTGTGAAATGTTCACATTTTTTAAGAATCACTGAAGTGATTCACTTGAGAAAAATTTTAAAGTTAATTGCTGAACTTTGGTCCTTTGTTTCAGCAATTCTGTGGAAATTGTGGAAGCGGAAGGATAGATTGCAGTGCTGCTGAGGACAACTTTATGATGGTAAAGGCACTGAAGGGGCTTGTTGTTGTGCCACCCTCATAAGATTGAAGGGTATGCAGACATGGAAGAACCAACTGTGCCTAACATGAAAATCCATGAGTTACTGTGATTTCCATGGGCTACATGTTATGACCAGAACCTCAAAAAAACCTTATGTACATGCAGCAGTTTTTCCAAATTTATGGAGACAAGGGGCTGACAGTCCCAATCCAGTACTCTCCACTGTTGTGTGTAATGGCTATTGACTTCAAACAAGCCAAGTATTTGCTGGTTTTATTTTTCAAACGGAAAATTAGTGTACACATTGCAGTTGACCATAGGTCTTTAACTGTTCTGTATGGTGGCTAAGTCCATAGAATTACAGAAAGAACATGAAAATTAAACCAGTCTATCGCTCCCCACAGAGCCAGTCAGTTCATGATTCAAGGACTGGACTGCTTAGTTGAAACAGCACCATTCCCTGCTTTACGTTCAGCTACTGTCTGCATGGTTGAGTGATAAAAATTATAATTTCTGAGAAATAAATGTACCAGGTAAAGTACTTATTGCAAGAGATTTCCAGATAGGAGATCAAGACAGAAACAATACTTTCCTACTGAAAATGATCTTGAACTAAAGGTTAATCAGAAGAATGTGTGGAAAGCCTTGACAGCTCTTTTCTACTAAACAACATTTCACAAAAAATCCTACGTGTTTATTGCAGATTTCTGAAAAACAAAGATGAGTAATTTTCTTACAAATAATCTGTTTTTTAACAAAGAAAAAGAATTTTCCTGGAAGCAACTCTGTATGTCTGAGATCTCTACATGACTTGTCTAGGTTCTAACATCTAGTTATAATAAAATACCTATTTACTGCAGCATTTTCCATTTTTTTCAGGTTCAGGTTTTGTCTTTTGTTTTTTACTTATCAGAAATTACTTAAATAGTCTGAGACACAGCTTCAATGTGACAATGGTATATCCAAAATAATGAGTAGAAATTAGTGAGTCAGGATGTTTAGAGGGCAGTATTGTTAAAACCACAACACCTATTTTACTTTCTCTCTTATTATTTAAATGTCACCATGTGCTAGCATTGTACAGCTGGAAATAATAAGCTTCTTCAATTACCTCATCTTTCATGCTTGCCAAAAAATACATGCAATAGCATGTTTAATTCATCATGTTTTGTTTGTACATTAATAAAAGGAAATTGCACAGACAGGAACTGCAAAGTACTGTATAGCAGAAGTAATGAGTAGACAGCAAAAGGTCTGGTTTGGAAGTTCAGTGTTCATTTGCAAGCTATGGACCCAAAATAAAGTATGGTTTGAAGCAAAGTGTGGCTGCGCATTCAATATTTGCAAACTAAATTAAAGGTATTGCTCAGTTTACTTCAACTTTTATTTTAAATTAGTTACATTTTCCTCTAAAAATAGTGCTTGAACCCTCAGCTGGATTACAATGTTGTTAGCTGATTCAGTGATAACGTTTTTGAGAATTTTCTGAAGAGACTGTGTAAAGAAACTGGACTAAATGTGACAGGTGAGACCAGAACTCATCATCTAGGGCTGAACCCAGTGTATTATATTAAGGCTGTATTCCCATTTTATTCTGCTGAAACAATGGAGAATAATGGAAGTACCTTCTGAAACAAAAGTCTAAACAAGGTCCTTTTGAGTTCAGAGACTGAAACTCTAATTCATTGATAATTTTTGTCACTTTTCTTTTTATTTTTTGTCTAATATATGTTTTTTCATATATTCACACTGTTGAGGCCTTGGAAAATCTCTCAGTTGAAGGAGAAGAAAAAAGGCAGCTAGGAGCAGAATTAAAATTGTTCTTGATTTTTATAAAATTTCACTAGAACTCAGGTATAGGAAGGAATTGGAGAAAGAAAGAACTGGGAATATAATTTAGGTTTATTTGCACAGAAAGGAACTGTTCCAGCTAATTCCCAGCAGAAAATACAGTTTTCAGTAACTCATTAACAGAGAAAATTTAGTAGAACCCTTAAGTAACACATGAATCCCAAGCTTATAATGAGCTCTTCTGGATACCAATCCTTCAACTATAAAAATGCAGACTATTTTCTTTCTTGTGATGCAAGATGGCTGTTTGCCTGCCTGTGCACTCAGAAAAACAGGAGGCTGTACTGCTGTGTCACAAGTGCAGGCAGGGGCTCAGGGGCAGTCTGTTCCTTTGGGTTGCCTTAAGTAACCTGTGTGTCTTTTCCTTTTGCAGAAATACTCAGCGAACAAAGAGAGAATGGGAAAAGGCACATCTGGGAAAGGGGACACTTCTGAAAGGGCACAGTCTTTATGGTTAAAGGAGAAATTTAGTTAGCCTCTCTCAAGCAGTACTCATCTCTCCTTCCTTGAGTGCTGTGATGTACTCTGCTCCTTCTGCAGATCAAAGACAAATCCTGTACATAATTCCAAAACCCAATTAAGTCTAGCATGGAATTAAATTCAAGAGTTTGAAATGTAGACTGATTTAATCAACTGTGGATTATTCATGCTGGATTTGGATGTTTTATTCTGAATAATTTGAGTTTATTTACTTTGAATTATAATTCAAGGGCAAGGAATATGAAATCTCATACTGAGGGAAAGTCAGAGCTCCTTTTATGCAACATTTGCAGTGGGTTAACTGGAATTGCATCGTGTCAAACTGCCTCAAATCTATTCTTTACTTTCCCAGTCATGTAAATAACATGTCATTTTATCATAGGTTATTAATCCTTCTTTGAAAGTGTCCTCACGTGATTGGTGTTCATTCTAATGCAATTGCTGTGGATGCTGAATCCTGGAACAGCTGTAGTACACAACACTACGCTGGTGCTACACCAGCAGTTCACTCTTTTTCAGGCTACCAAGGTCAGGTTATCTCCTAATCTCTCAGTCATCTGTGATCATAATGCACTTGTATCACCTAATGGATTTAAATGCAAGAGCAGGGACATTAGTATGCCTTCAGACCATATTTAACAAAATTGTAGCATGGCATTGAGATACACCTTGTACATGAATGTGAATAGTTCAGTGAAAGAGTGCATATAAGGCCTTTCAATGATAATTCAGCATATATATGTGCACTATCATCTCCAAAGCAGACATCACAGACAGGATCCAAGTGTCTACTGATGTAAAAAGTATAATAAGAACAGCAATTACATCTGTGGAATATCACTTCAGAGTATAGAAATCCAATTTCCATCCCTTTTACTCCAATATACAAAGGTACAATAGCCATCCATCACTTGTGCATTTTATATTCATTTGTTGTGCTTGTTCTTGTGATGGTTTGGGGTTTGTTGAGGGGTTTTTATATTATTTTTCTCTCTGTTTCATCTATATAAAAAGAAAGTCTTTCACTAAAGCAGATGATGGCAGAAATTAAGTGTTGCATAATTACTCATAGCCTTCTAAAGCATAGTGAAAATCTCTAGGGAAATGAATTCCTTAGAATGAGTTCAGATTCACATTTCATTCAGTGGGAACCCTAAGAAAAAGTGCCCATAAACTGGTGAGATGCTTGTGGCATGAGGTCTTTTAATATACTCTGATTAATATCATTGAGCCCACGAAGATAATCTCTGTGGGTTTGATCTGAACACCCCTGTCTTCTTATGAGGTGAAGTTCAAGAATAGATGCATGTGTCCAGTAAAATTGGTTTATAATTCAATGTAACTTGTTGCACAAAGATAGATTACCTTCTACCTGACATCATTACCTGGTGTCAGGACCTATAGATTACCTGGTGTGAGGACACCATTTTTTGACAGAAGTTTCCTAAGCTAGTAACTGTCAAAGGTGGAAAAGGAATCTTGAAGAAGAATTACTACACGAGTGTGGTTTCCCTATAATGTTCACCAAATGCCTGCTGTTTGGCAGTGCTGAGAACAGGACACTGATCTAACTTTGTTTTTATGGCTGCCACGCCTGCCGCAGCAATTCCTGTTGTCATTGCTGCAGTCTGAATGCAGGGTACTTTTTCACACTGAAGGGAGGGAACACTGAGGTGGGTATAAAAACAGGATTACCCCGCTTCATCTGCAAGAGGTAAGGAAGCTGCTTACCTCTGTGAAACAGTGTATTTGGGCCCAGAAATCATAGAGTTGAGTTATCACTGTGTTGACACAAGAAGTGAAATTAAGTATTTAATCTCAATTTTACAGTAAGATGTCAACTCAATGAATGAAGTTTAATGGTGATAGATTACATCTACATCTACTTTCAGGTATTACTATGTCATAGACAGTTTCTTGTGGAACAATTTTTCTTTTCTTTATAGAATGTTATGAGGAACAAAAGGAAAAAGGAATAATTACTGCAAGATAAGATTTTCATAAAGTAATGCTTTATCAGTTGGAGTTTGGTTTTCACCTCATTTTCAGAGGCGAAAAATAAGATCATCTCATCCCAAACCTCCTGCCAGATGCAGGAACACCTCCCAGTAGACCAGGCCGTTCAATTCCTCATCCAAAAACTGGCCTTGAACACTTCCAAGGTTGGGACATCCACAATTTTTCTGTGCAACCTCTTCCCGTGCCCCACCATCCTTGCAGTAAAGAATTTCCCCATATATATAATCTAAATATTTCTTCCTTCACTTTGACCCCTTTATTCCTTGCCCTAACACTACAGTTCCTGACAAAGAGTCCCTCTCCAGCTTTCCTGTAGGCCCCGTTCAGATGCTGTCAGGTTGCTATGAGGTTGCTAAAAGTATGACATTTTTTGTATACAGAACAGCTCAAGTTTGCTCAGCCCATCTTTGCTGGAAACATGGTCCAGTCCTCCTATCAGCTTTGTAGCCCTCCTCTGGAGCTGGTCCAGCAGTTCCATGTCTTATGCTGGGGACCCCAGAGCTGGACACAGTGCTTCTGTGGGGGTCTCAAAAGACCTGAGCAAAGGAGTGTAATCCCCTCCCTTGACCTGCTGACCGCACTCCTTTGGATGCAGCCCAGGATTCCCGTGGCTTTCTGGGCTGGGAGCGCTCGCTGCTGGCTCATGGTGAGTTTTTCATCAGCCACCACCCCCAAGTCCCTCCCCTCAGGGCTGCTCTCCATCACTTCTCTGCCCAGCCTGTGGGTGTGCCTGGGATCGCTCAATGCAGGTGCAGGACCTTGCCCTTGGCCTTGCTGAGCTCCCTGAGGTTTGCAGGGTCCCACCTCTCAAGCCTGTCCAGGTCCCTGTGGATGCCATCCCTGCCCTCCCCTGTGTGGACAGCCCCACCCAGCTCAGTGTCAGCAGCAAACTTGCTGAGACTGCCCTGGATCCCACTGTCCGCATCCCTGACAAAGGTGTGGGACAGTATCGACCCCAGGACCCACCCTGGAGGTCTTCTCTTGCATAAAGTAAAGAGAAATTTTGGAGGGAAGGGCCTCCATTGAAGATTAAGTCCCGATGACCTCAAACATTTCCTCCAGTAGAGTTTTACTTAAGTAAATTCTATATAACTTTTCCCTTGCTCTTTCTGTTTAGCATTGACAATGGCACGTGCATCAATTCTTCATTATTTATGGTTTCTGCACTCTGTAAATACTAATTTTAGTGTCTTATCTCAGAATATTTTTTTTAGCTGCCCATATACGATGTTTGGGATATAGCTAATCACTTGTGGGACTTCTCTCTTTTCCTGATTAAGAGTAACATCTATGCTATTTCTATGAAACTTCATTGAGACGCTCCTTAAAAGCATTACTTTAGAACTGTCATAACCATTTTTCAGAAACAGAAATATAATACTTTATAGCATACTGAGACTTTTGGAGACAGAGTCTGAGAAAGAATTGCTAAAGAAAAAAATTTTTTCAAAATACTCAAACCTAAGGTTTCTTTGTATCAAAGTTTGCTTAAGACTTTGTATCAGTCCTGAACAGCCTCGCTTAAATCCTAGGGGTTTGTACATATATAGAGAGGCAAATGATTTAAATAGAATTTTTTAAGGTTTGAATATTGCCTTTGTTCATTTGCAGTTTTTAACTATAAAAAACCTCATCAACAAGTCAAATGTATAAATAGATGTTTATAAATTGGTGAGGCAGTTATATTCCCATGATACAATTCAATGCAGAATTCAGAATTATTTTTGCTTAGTCAGGGAACGACTTCTGAAACACATCAGCAATGCTTAATTTTGGTGACTATGCACTAAGATATGAATGTCTGTGGATCTCAGGGTTGTCTTTGGGTTTTATTTTTGCTGAGCTTTTAAAACCTTTTTTCATAGGGAGTGGCGGAGTGGGCAGGGGGTGGAGGGACAGGTGCAGAATGAGCTTCAAAGAATATGAGGGCCAAATCCAAAGCTGTGACTAAGGGTTTCAATTTCTCACCTCTTTGACGTATACCAGTCATCAAGACACCTACATGAGAAATCAGGTCGTAAAGCTGAAGTCAGTATATTTGCTTAGAAGTATCAAAAAGCAAATTCAGATTAAAAAAAGGAAATTAAAAATTCTTAAATACTATTATTATATCTTAAATCTTTTGAGTATTCAGCAATAAAGTCTGTCTTTTGAAGGGGTCTTCTATTTCTTTTACATTTTGGGGGAGTTAATAGCTGCAGATGACTTGTTTTATGAGGAAATACATTTCTGTCTTTGAACATAGAAATCTTGCCAAAATTATTTCAACAAACAGAGAGCTAGGTATTTTATATGTTGCTGTTGAAGGGTCGTGTTTATATTAAACTGGAGACGTGTACTATTCTATAAGAGGTTTGAAAGAAATTATGCAGCCATAGGGAATGCCTTTCTAACTTCATAAGCAACAGGGGACCACTCAGCATGCCACTTGTTACAAACTCTGTAACCTTCATAAAATACCTTCAAACATCTACTTGCAAACATATGTCAATGCAGTTTTATTTTAATTGATTTTACCTTGACCTCTTTTGTTTTTTCACAGTTTAATTTTTAAAATGTGAGGCAAAACAAAAACAGGAATATATTTTTGAATTCCAGGAGTTTAAATGTTTCTACTACTACTGATAAAATTTCAGGAAATTGAAAGTTTAGTAGAAATCATGTGAGCATTATAATACCTTTTTCTCTAGAGACCTTTCTGAAGATCTGAGAAGTCAGTAGAAGAAACATGAGCAATTGGAATCTAGCTTTTTTAAAAACAGGTCATGAGCTCAGTGACAGTTGAGTAACTGAGTTCAAATAAAAATATTATACAACTAGATAATATTTCCTTTCTAGTCTACTGAGGAGTTTTTAAATCCTTAATGAATTCATAGGATCTGATGATTTCACAAGAGAGGTGTTAGAGAAACAGAATGACTGTCTCCCCTGCACCTGTCTCTGGCACCTAATACAGAGTACTTAGACAACTTTCAATGGCGCGTATGTACAGACATGCTCAGTGCATCTGTTCAGAGACAATCCAGACCTTCTAGGCTGTAGGAATGCCCATGCAGCACCTCTCTCACCTAATGATATGTGGTTTTCTTTTTGCTGCCCATGAAATGATGTATTTCTCTGTTCAATGTTTATTCTGAGAAATTACATTCTTTTTGTCTGCATAAAATGTACTCACTGAATAAAATTTGTAATCTAAAACCATGGTCTTTTAATAAACATATGAAACATTCATCAACACCATCAACAACATCTATATGTCCATACTACATGCTATACTTTTGAGTGTAATTTCTATTACTGATATTAAAAGAAATTACTCTATAATTTGCTTTTCAATGCAGCGACAATGTATTTACTTGGTCTTCAGAACTATTCAGACTCTCAAGGCTTCACTAATAAACAATAATAAACAATTTTTGAGGACTGACAATATTATAAAACAAATGAAAAAATAATCACCAAGGAACAATTTCATCCTTCATTACATTTCTATTAGTTCAATTTTCACAAGAACAAGAGAATTGATATTAATATATTCTTAAAAGTACTTTGATAAATCTGTGTGCATCCTGGAGCAACATTTTTTTTTAAACAAGATTTCTGGCAGTTACTTTAGAAACAATCTGAGGATAATTTTATTCGCCTCTGTAATCCTGAACTGAAGATCATTCTTTTAAAAATTTGCTGTTGATAATTTATTTGCCTGGTGAAACATGAAGCAGATTTTTCTTTTTTTGTGTAACTGGGATGCAATGTCTAACTCTTGGCAGGAGATGGGTAAAAAGTGTATGGAAAGCACTTTATGATTCTCCCAAATGTTTCCTCTTTTATATTTTTATTCTTATACACCTCTACCTCACTGATGTCTCATATTTTGCACTGAGTTATTAATTCTCTGGTGCATGAGCCATCTGTTTTGTTATAAACTTGTATAACTGGCTCTAAGTGCACCACTTGAGTACCTGTGCATTAGTGAGGTAGAAAATTCAGGTCCACTCAGCCTTAAAATGGAAGGCTTATTTAACCAGGTTGGTTGCAGCATGAGAAGTTATGTAACCACTGACACACAAACAAATTGTGTGACTGATATTTATTTTGGTACATCTTTGATTTCCCAACCAGAATGACCTGTTACCTATTTACATCTGCAGACAACCTGCAACAAGATTCCTGAGTGTCTTGATCTCAAAAAAATATCTCAGTTCTAGCTCTGTCCTCACAATGTCACAATGTGAATCTCTAAGCCCTTATAAATAAATTTATAAATTTATACTGTACAGTTAAAATAGCTTCTTTATAACTGCTTAAAGTTTTCAGGTAGGAACAGCGTTAACCTCTTCAACAAAGGAGCAATATTGATCAAAGCTGTTTACCATGGATTCGAAGAACTGCACTGAAATCTCATTTCTAACTAAGGTTAGCAGAGACAAAATACAGTTCCTTTCTGGATTTCCAACAAAGAGTGAGCTTTGTACTTGTGATCAAAATAGCTTAACAGCCACCAAAAAGCTGCTCAGAAAGATCTTGTAGCAGCTCGCCACACTACCCACTTTCTAACTTCTGCCTTTTGGCATCCCTCTCTTCAAACATTGCTCTGTAGCATTATGACAGAGTTTATAATGATTTATACTATTTATGGTAGTTTCCTGGCATATTTAATTTTCTGACTCAGGACTTGAGTAGAAAATGGCTGCACTGAGTCTGCCAACAGTTACAACTAACAATGTATATAGCTCTTGATAGTTTCTATATCATACTGCATTGGATACACCAGTTAAAGGAATAACACTGGGAAGTTTACTTATTTCGTGCTGTTTCATTTTAGTGCTTTCCTTGAGAACCTTGAGGGCTCCAAGGGTCTCACTCTGTGCTGAACCTTCTCCATCACTTGGATCTGTACAAAATACAAGGTTGTCTATCACATTCACTCTAAGTGTCACTGGAAGTGGAAATCATTCCTATTCATTGTTACAATAGTTGGGTGGATAAAGCATTGACTGGGGAGACCTGTATTCAGTTTTTTCCTCTGTCTCAGGAAATTCAAGCTTATATCTTCAATCTCCAGAAAAATCACCACTATAACTGCAGGTTATAATGATAAATAATAAAGGATTTCTCTGCCTCTTCCAGTGAAATGTTCTTTAATTTTAGACAAAGAACAAATACATGAGCAAAACAGTTATCTGAGCTGTGAATACAATTCCCCTGTAATAGCTAAGAAAAACTTGGTCTTAGCCTATTCTCCAGCAGCCATTTATGTGTTTTCCATCAAAGAACCACTGAATGAAATACAAAAGTTGTCCTTAGAATTGATTTTGACTTCCTTTTTCCTAAGGAGAATGAAATAACCTCTAGACTAGGAGAAATGAAGCATCCCCTTTTAAAGCATTCTGGCTTGCTTTCAACTCTCTTACCCAGATTTTATTGCTATTGCTCCATGCTTTGTTATTTTGCCATTAATCTATAAGCTGTAATTAACACTGCAATTATCTTTCTTTTCCATTTGCATGAAAAAAAAAAATGAGAGAAGCCTCAGAACTAGAGGCAGAAAACATGTGTGAGGTGAGAGAACCATACAGTTGGATAAAGATCCCAAAACAAGTCCATGCTAAGTATTTTTTTGAGCAGCAAGATGTAGCACAGGAGCTGCTGCTGTGCTTGTCATCATATTATTTTAATGCGCAAGCCTTCATTTCATTTCATTTCATTTCATTTCATCAATAATAATACCATACATATCCTCCAGTAGTAGTACTTGTTTACAATTACACAAACAATTCACGCTCTCTGACCCAATTCATTGTTCTATTCACTGGTTCCCAAGCCTAAGTAAACAGATTAATGTTCTCTCCCAAGTTAATATTAGTAAAGACCCTGTCCAGGCAAGGAAATAAGAGGTCTTCCCCACGGTCACTGGCATTTGCTTATGTTGAGTATTGCTAAGGGCTGGGTTTTTATTTCTATGACCACTTGCTCATGCTGCTGCCGGGTTGGGTCTGGCCTCGCCAGATGAATCCAGCTGCTCTGAGGTCCAAACTCTCCAATGCTGTTTTGAGCTTCTCAGTGTCTGGCTCTGGTCTCTGTCATGAAAAAATTCAACATAGGTATTTATATATACACACATATGGATACACATGTATTACACTTTATGTTTGTCTATAAATATGTATTTTATTTCCTTTCTTTTACTGCTGAAACCAACAAAAAGGTGCTGCTTTCAGCAGAAGGACCTTCTTCTTGCTCTTTTTCTTCATTTATCCACTGCAAGATGCCACTCATCCTTCTGAAATTTTACATTAGCACTTAGGAAGAGGCTTATAACTGGGAAAATAGACTAACTATAGGAACATTTCTTATCTTATCCGATTTTTATGCCATAATATAGCTTTAAAAGATCTGGAGTTACAAGATATGAGCATCTTATAGCTATGCCTTTATTCATTTTTAAAAGTCTATTGAATTGCTGTGTTGTATTATGTTTAGATCTATCCACAGCTGTACTATTGACTTTGACAGTAATGTGATCTGGACATTTCCATGACTAGCCTCAAAGTGCAGACTATCATTGTAGCCTGGATGTGCTTGCATCGACACTTTTTTGATTAAGTGCTATGATTTTTTTCTGTCCTTCTTTCTTTCTGGGAAGCTTGTATTTAGCCTTAAACTTACATACCAAAGCCCCTTCCATTTAGGCAATGAACAGGGGTTTTTTTACCTCTTTTATAAAAATTCATGATTTTTAAAAATCATGGTAGATTATTAGTTCAATAATGAGAAAAAAAAAAAACAATTAAATGCTGCATTTAAATTTTATGCCTTCCCTATAACTTCCAGAACTTCTGATTTTAATGGAGCTTCTTGCATTAAACCCTGAAAAGAGTGTTCTCTTAAAGCATGAACATCTGAAGTCATTAAAATCTAAGCTTTTTGTGGTATAGATTCAGACACACTTTATGACAGAATTGGTACAACTAAAACCACCCCATAGTAACCTGGGGGGAAATGACACCTTCTAAGAGAATGGTTAACTCTCCCTTGCCCCTTTGGATTCGAACTGGATATTTAAATTTAAACCTTGTTCTCTCATGTCCAAGTACAAAGCCTGAGTCGTTCCATGGCTGTCCTTTCAGTCTTGGCTTCTCCAAGCTGCTGTAGTGAATATTGCTCACCTCCTGAGGCATCCAGAAGCCTTTGCTATCCTCTGCCTCATGTGCTGCATTTGAAGCTAGAGGTTCAGTGGCTTCATTGACTGCCTGAGTCATAATACAAACTAGGTCGTCTGTACCCAAGCTGAACGTCCTAGTCCTTGGACCAATGAATCACCTCCTCTAATTTTCTGGCCCAATGTCTCTGTTCAATTATTTAACCAGTCCATGACCTTTTCTACCACAGGTAAACACAGCTGGTGATCGGAACATCTAGCTGTAAAGAGTGAAACTTGGATTGAAGACCTTTTGTTCTGTTCAGGTCTGTTCTTATTTAACTGCTCTTGGACACCATGGGATAACCTCACTACTGGTTTTTTACCACAGATATTTCTGTCTTTCTTACCTTCCAGCCTCAAGTTTATGAGTACGTAAAATATAACTAATTCTAAGGAATATTTTCAGGGGTGGGAAAACAATTTCTGCCACTTCTAATCATCAGAGTTTGAGGATTAACATCTTGGCTTCCTGTTATGGGTGTTCATTAATGTATTTGTATTACATTTTCTGTTAGGCATCATATTTCTTTAATAGGTAAAACGGAAGAACTGCTTAGCTGCTTAAGCAATATTTTCCCATAAAGTATTGTTTGAGTTCCTACTCCATATGATGCCTAAATTATATGGGTAGGAGAGTTCCTACTCCATATGATGCCTAAATTATATGGGTAGGAGAAAAATAATTAATTTTAAGTGTTTTATAATCACTTTCCTTGTCTGGAAGTATATGACATGTGGTACACTGCAAAAAATTACTCTGCTAATGTTGCT
Organism: Ammospiza caudacuta; assembly: GCF_027887145.1. Taxonomy (NCBI): domain Eukaryota; kingdom Metazoa; phylum Chordata; class Aves; order Passeriformes; family Passerellidae; genus Ammospiza; species Ammospiza caudacuta. Next base: position 53,668,609 of record NC_080632.1, read on the forward strand.
ATCCTCAAGGGTTTAAAACTCAGTAAGGCTCTCAAAACCATGAGATGTTCAAAAATACTATCTTTTTGTTAGTTCAGTTCATTCTTTGAACTTTTAAAATTAGTAAAATGCACTCAGGTTGCATTTTCAAGCTTTTCTATAACCTCCCTACAAGAGTAGGAACTCATGCTTATTAAAAACAATAAACACTAAGAGACTAATATATTAATGTAAGCCCAGAAAAGAGGACAGAAATCTTAAATCTAAAATTTGCAAGGTTTACAATACAATAATTTCTGCAGGTTAACCCTCCCTTACCAAGGCTCAGTATATTTCTGCTGTAAAGTAGTTTTCTTGAAGACTTGAAGCTGTTGTTGTGGGTCATGAAGTGGCATTATATTGCCCTCCATTCATAGTGTTTTGCAAGTAATGTTCATGCAGTACTGTGGTCTGCTTAGGTGTAAGCCCACTTATTCCCTGAATATATCCACCCTAACATTTTTAGGGCATATTTTTTCTCATTTGGTTTAATTCCTGAAACACTCAGAGGCTAGACAGGTCCTCAGCACAGAATGACAGCCTAACACTACTTCCAAAAGAGCTAAAAGTCTCAACCTGAACTTTTTTTCTCATGTCCATTAACCTGTCTGAAAAGCTGCTGGGCTGGTCAAGAACAGGCATGTTATTATTGCATACGATGGGCCACTTACATTTAAATGTGAGAATATGATTCAGAAAGTCTTGTAATATCTACTTGTATCAAGCATTGCTATTAGAGCTTTCACATATAGCCTGACCACACACAAGCCTTTTTTTTTGGTAATCAATGTAATATTTTTTTCTGCCTTTTTTTCTCACCTGTCATTGTTTTACTTGGGATATAATTTTTTAGATTTTGGTGCTCAACTGCAATAAAATCAAAGCAGCAGTGATAAGTTAATACCTTGGTACATGGTAAAGGAGTGACTGTATATCACTGTCAGTCTTGGAGTGCCGGATGTTCAGGAAGAATTACATTCAAAAACATATATTAAAGTAACATTGGACGACAGCAGGAAGTAATGCAAGGGAAGATGCCAATTTAGTTTCTACTAGCATCATTTAACTAACTGAACTGCACTTTTTTAGACCATTTCTACATATAGGAGATGGTTATTCCATTATTAATATTAAGTATTTAAAAACTCTTCTCTCTTCTGAGCTCCAAAATTAGGGGTCTGGTTTCTAAAAACAATGCATGTCCATACCAACACATGAGCAGCTAGGAGACCTACTCAGAATTTTGAATGTCAGACCACTGAGGGGCTTTACTTTTGAACTCCACGACTGCAAATCTTGATCAAAATTTCCTTGCTTTCACTGAATCCATAAGGAGCATTGCAGAGTTTTTCAAGCCTTCATTAACACTTACAAAAGAGCAATACATGCTTTATATTATTAATACTCAGTTTCTCTGTTGGTTGACACTTCAAAAGTGGTCTGGTTGAGAAACAAGCCCAGAGAATATTCTGATTTTATTTTTTACTTTTTTTTCCCCCCAATTGCATACTATCTTGAGAACTTGCCAGATAACTTCCTGCCAGCTCTTCTATACTGGGCATATCACTCCCTTGTTCTGTCAGAATGATAAAAAATCAGTGTGGGATTTAGGATCTGCTAAGTAATTTACATCATTTCAGCATTAACTGTGTAGAAAATATTACGTTCTTAATCTGACTGATCTGGAAGGTCAAGCTGTGCCCACCTGCTGCCTGCTTGTAAGGACTCAGCACCAGGAGCAGGTTTTGCCAGAAGAAATAAATCTAGCAAGAATGGTTTGAAGCTTCTCTCTAATCATATCTCTCTAGTTGTCTACCTACATATCTTGAGTAACCAACGCTTTGATGTCATGGTTCCATAAATTGCAGAGCCACCCAATAATTTGAGTCTTGATATCTATTCTTTAAAACCAGATTAATTCCTCCCTCTCTGGTTTCATTTCTTTCAGGAAAATAAGATAATGTGTATAATAGAAAAATAAGCATGAGGAAATTCTACAATGAGAAAACAATTCCTTCAGACAGAACGAATTTTGGTTTTGCTATTTCTGTATTTTCCATTGTCTCCTTTCATCTGGGAAGGAAGCTATGAAAAAAAAATTTACCTGGTTATATTATTTCCTTGTGGGTGATCAAAAATCATACAAGATAAAAAATAAATACAAGAACAGAAGAGCTGTTCACACCACGTTTTACAGTATAAATATTTCCTTAAGCAAGGAAAAATCCCCTGTAAAAGATGTTTTCATATACAGCTTTCACTGAGAATGAGTTATCTTCATGAGGGAGAAGCCAAATAAATATTTGTATCTGAGTTGGGTTTTGGGGAATTAAATGAGATTATATATGTATTTTATCTAACAAAAGAGTATCTGAGTGAACAAAGAAGGGGAGGTTTTCTATGCATTGGTATCAGAAACAAAACTGATTTTTGAAAGTACAAATCTCTGCAATTTTATGCAAAATAGCTGTTCACTTCAGCTTGCCTTAAGAAAAAGTGTTTGCCTTTAAAAAAGCAGTTATTAACTCCTTTGTAGACACTTGGATAAGCAAAACACATCCATTTCTGATAGCAGCAGACAGAACTGCCCTGAAGTACTACAGACGTGGATGTCATATGTTCCACTGCTGGGTGAACATAGCCTTGTGCTTCTGTCCAGTTGAGATTAGTTGTACTAAATAAAGTGAGGTCACCCTGCTGAAGACACAGTATTAAGCATCCCAGGGTGTTAGAAAGCAATGAAATATACAATTACCCTCAACAGCAGTACTACAAGCTGTGTGATTCCTATGCATTTACTGATTATCTTTATTTGTATTATTCTTTCTTCAGTAGTGGATATAAATTACATACCATTATGGTCCAACTGCAAATAATGAAATGACAATACCATCCATGCCACAGCACTGTCTGGCATTCATGTATCTCTTTAGAGGTGTTAAGAGAAAAGACAGGGTATTGCAGATGAGTGCACTTTATGATGGAATGCTCTAATAGAGATTTAATATATTTATCTACCTTCTGAAGCCAGCAGCTATAGTAACTGCAAATGGCTGGCTGGCCACAGTTATTATCTGAGCAATCTAAGTAGTTATGTTTTGAGCTACAGGGTGTAGAAGATAATAGTTCACTCTAGACTAATGCCTACATAATGGCAGATTGCCTTCTCATTTTTACTTGCTGGTCAAGCCCAGCTGATGATGATTGACTTAATGAGAGTTATAACCTGGCCCATAACCTAAGGAATAAGAGGACTGTTTACACAGAAGAACAATATTATGCTCCTTGGAGAATTTGATGGATTTTGCTAGTTTTGGAGCTCTTAAACTACTTGGATTTCCATGGTACCTGTAGCAAATTGTCAGGCAGTAATGGTGTCTTCACAGGTCTGCTGAAATCACTTAAATCTTTCACCTAACAACAAATGAGTTCTTGTCCAAGATGTGCAATTGGACATTCATATTGTTGTAACAGTCCCTCTCTTATTCTTCTATCTGTTTGTTTTACTCCCATTATTGTGTTTCATTTACATCCAGATCCTAATAAACAGGTCCTCACCAGATGATGCTCAATTTCCCTTATTGCAGACAGCATTTGTATGTGCATGTGCAAGGTCTTTTTAAAAAGTACTCCCTGTCCTTAGACTTAGTTGCCAGTGCATATTTCACTGTCTAAACCATGTTTTTGGAAACACAGGTATGCTTCCTTGTTAGGGTAAAAGAAAGTGGCTATTATTCCTTTAAGGGATTCCTCCCCCTTCTTTGTTTGGCAGAAGAGGTCAGGGGGAAGAGACATCACCTGAACTCAAGGGGCTCAGTTTAGGCTTTCTGGGAGATTTTATGTAAGCATGACTAAAATGTCTAGCAATACTACTCAGATTTGCATGGAGCAAAAAAGTCAATACTCTGTCTACATTATGGAGAGATCAAAGATTGTATAAGAAGGGAGACAACAGGAGGATAATATTTGGGTCAAAAATATTTGAAAATAAAGAAAATAAAAATAAAGTATCACAGGTTTTTCCCCTTAATGTCTTTGGTGGAATGGACTGACTAGAGACACATAAAATTGAGTGCACAACTGAAATGTAGCTGCCATACCATGCTGAGCAAATACAATTCTATCTAGGTGAAATTCAAAAATCTTAAAGCAATAACATATAACCTGAACCAAAGAACTCCTGTCATGTTGGAAAGATAGACTTTGAATGCAGAAGCTGTGTGAGCAGCTTTCAAAGTATTGTTATTTCTGCCAGAATGGAAGCATTCTGTACATGGTTCAAATAAGCCAGAATTCATTTTGACAAAATTAACTTAACCCCAAGACTTTTTTCTTCAGGAAAATGAAGCATTGTTAATTATTTTCTTTGGGTGGTGGTGGTTTTTTTTTGGTTTTTTTTTTTGGTTTATTTTGTTTTTTTTTTTTTTTTTTTTTTTTTGTGGGGGGGAGTGTTTTATTTGTTTTTATTTTGGGGGGTTTTTTTGGTTTTTTGGTGGTATTTTTTGGTTGTGGTTTTTTGTTCCAACGTGACTCTTTCAGCTTGCATCCTGCTTTAGCTGGACCAAAATATTCTACTTACTGTTGGGGCTGAGTACTTTTTACCTATGTAGCAAAGAACATTCCTAATTTCCCATCATTTTGAAAAACAGTAATGTGATTTCTGTGCTTTAAACTTATCTTACACCCACAGATGACGTCAAACAAATTCTGTCCAGAGTACTGCAGTCTTCTCTCTCCATGCTTCCTTTGGAAACCATGTTCAGAATAGGAATTGCTTTGGACCAGTCATGCTTGTGATATTTTAGATGTTCATTCTGCTCCTTTGTTCATTAGTGCCCTCATGAATGTTCCAGAGATATGGGAAGAAAAGCAATTTGTGAATATGTTTGGAACAGCCAACAACTCTATCAACACACCTGAAAGCTGTGAATACTGATAACGACTAACAATAATAATTAATAATAACAATGATATAAACCCTGATGTGAATGGTACTTATCTGGGCTCTCTTCTTAAACATTACCATCAGCTGAATGACTGCCTTTACCTGCATGAGGGCTTTAATAGGGCTATTCATTCACTTTGTAGTTGAATACTACTCCTTAAATCCTCTTCTACAAGCCAGTTTTTTCTGCATAAGGGAGGGCTAAAGCTGTATTATCACTCTTCAGTGCAAAGGGATCATTTGGTCAACAGCAGATCCATCTGCTCAGAAGATGCTTTCTCATCCCACTCGCTCACCAGTGAGAGAAGGAGGAAAAGGTAATCCACATGGTACTACTTATTGCTCTCAGCTCAGAAAGAGACAGAAGTTCTGGCAATGATGCCTTGAGAGCCCTTATCATGGACTAAAATCTACGTTGTCAAAAGGCAAAAAAAAAAAATGTTTCTTTCACTTGCCAGTTGAGGATAAAAATACCAAAAGGTTTCTGCTTTAGTGTTTTCAAATTCAATAATCATTCATCAGTTTGTTTTCTTTCTGTGCTAGGGAGGACAGGTAGTCAGAGCAGAGAATATAGATTGTTTCAGTCGGCTCCTGTTTAGCTGATAATCGTATACACAGCTGCATGTAGCCAGTGCCTGCCAGCAGAGGCCTGACCCAAACAATTAACCTTATATTAACGCCCCTAATGGTGATCATCTGTTGCCATATGCCTGAAGCCTGAGCTCTAACTCAGCAAAGAAACAGTCTACTCCTCAAGTCACAACTGGTCCTAGATCACAAGGTACTGAGGTTCAGTTGGTCTTTAAAATGTTTATTGGTAATCTGTTCCTTCTAAGGAAGATTAAGTACCTTGAGAAAGACAATAATTGTTTCAGGAAAATCAGTGGGACCTGCTTATGTGGAGACAAATGATTACATGGTTTATTCTGAATACCTGCTTAAGTTTTGTATTTCTCCTTGCCTAGGACTATATTCTACAGTAAAACTAAGGAGAAGCTAGAAAAACTCCTTCTCTAGCTTATTTGCCTTCTGAACTGAATCTGTTCACTGCCTCTGTATTGAGCACTATTGTTTTTCTAGGAGTAGTAGTTGAATCCTAAAGCAATTTGAAACAGCCAGTGTGTGAAGCAATTTTTTCTTGTATTCAGGTCGTGATATTTAAACGTATGTGTGCGAAGACCAGTATTTGCTGCACCACTGCTGGTGTTAATCCTTGTTTATACTGTGAATAAGCTGCCTGACAGGTGTTACATTTTTATTTCAAATCTGTTGCTTTCCTGAATTTATTTTTTCTACCACTGTCATCCTAAGAAAGTGGTTTTTTTTTTTCCTCCAGTAGAAGCTTAGACCTGAATATGAACTAGAACAGCCACAGTGGAAATCTACAAAATATTAGCCTTTCCATATCATTCATATAATCAACAATGAAGTATATTTGAAGCAAATAGCGCATTAATAAGAAATAAAACACCAGTGGATATTTAAAAAGGTGTTACTTGTTTCATGATCAAAACCAAAAGAGCCTTTTATTTTCCATCTCCAGTATTATAATTTGTGTATGATGCTTCCATGTACTTATTTTTCCTCAATCTATACATGTGCAGTAGATTATCCATTGTTTGGGCAAGATACACCTAATGCTTTCTATTTTGCCCATTATCATAAAATCTAAAGGGACTGAGAGGCTAAAATACATTTGGATATGTACTCGGATAAGTGCAGAGAAGTTTTATTAATGAAGCTCACTCTAAGGTTAGCTGATCAATAAAAGTTGATACAACTTACTTGCTATAACGAAAACTGGGCCCTACAAAAAGTGCTGCATGCTAGACTTTGAAAGTAAAATAAAATATGCTTGTTTACAACCCCAAAGTATTTAGTATTTTTTAGTATTTTCACCCCAAAGTAGCAAAGAATATGTGGTACAGACTACAAATAAGGAAGTTTGACAAATTATGCAGTAGAAAGAAAACATACGTTCTTCAGTAGTGAATATAAAAGTTTTACGGTATATATTACAATATTTTCAAATCCAGTATTGCAGAAATAAATGGACCATATAAAGTTATTTTATTTCTTAGTCCATCTGACTTATTTCTGCATGCAGTGTTTATTACCATGAATCACTAAAGCAACAGGAAGAATGATGTAGACAAGACTTTCAGGACTGAATCCTCATACCACTAAATTTTCTCTTTTGCACATATTTTAGGCTTTCTGTTGAGCTCTGATCTCTGGAGGTATTATGATCTCTCTGTTCTCTTCAGCTTCTTTGAGAAAATGGCATTCAGCACCTTGCAGTTCCCACAAAATGTATCAGGATATCCACTAAATTCAGTGACAACATTCCAATTCCCTATGAGAAAGATAACATCTCCATTGATAAAAGCCTTTGCTGCAGAAATAAAGTAGTTATGGAATTATGCACACTGAATCGACCTTGCATGGGAACATGAGTCTATTTTTAAAGTCCATCCCAGGAAACATTGTAGAGAAGCAAGATCGTTCCAATACAAAACTTAGAGATTAAATGTCATCAAAATTTCATAATGATGAAATTTTACAGAACAACTGAAATTAGACTTTCAGATCAGAGTCAGCATAGTTTTGCATGGAATTAATTTCTGTTCCTGCTAAATTATTGGTTTTTAATTAAAATTCCAAACAATAAAAATTGGAACTGCAATGGAGTGGGTTAGATGATCTGAAGAAAACTCGAGTTTTTTCATACTATTTCCCAGAGTTCTCATCTCTGAAATACCAACAGGGATTCCTTGGTGTCTTATCAGGTGGAATAAACTTTTTATTCCTCAAATAAAAGCTTAACTCTGTTTTTAAGTTGCAAAAAAGTGGTAGTAAAAGGTAAACTTGGGCTGTCTATTAGAACTTCTTTGTGTGTCTGACAGAATATTACACCTGGCTATAGAAACAGGAGGATTATTTCACAAGTAGGAAAATTCTGTCAAATTTCTCTAAGTTGTTTTTGTTAAGGTCTCCGTGATGATGGCAGAGGTGTGGTAACTAGATAGCTAAGAGAGGAAAGGGAAAAGCCTACTTTCATATTTAGGTAAGTAAGTGTAATGAAAATCTGGACATGAACATGTGTGATAAGACCCTGAAATCCAGTCCTTCTGTTTTTGACAAAGCACAACAAAGTGAGAGTTTCTAGTAATTTTGGAGGGACCCAGAACAGTACATCTGAAAATGTTGCAAAGATTTTTGTAAATAAAATTGATTGCATATTGAATTTGCTTATGTTTTAACAATAACTTTATACAATATACAATTAAGGAATTAACAAGCCTCTATATTTAAAAAGAAAATTACATTAAAAAGCTAGTCTTTAAGGCAGAAGGATAGGTCTTTAGTTAACTATTGATTGCAAAGGAGTTAGTTGTGTGAAGAGGAGAAAAACAGTTTTTTATTGTTTGTATGATTCTACCACAAAATTCACAGAGTTCATTAAAATTTTCCATATCTACCCTCCTCTTAAACCATAAGTTATTTAAAATCCATGACTATCCAGTGACATAAGCTAGAGTTATGCTAAAATATTTTTTGCTGGCAGGTGCATCAGTAAATTGTCAAAGAATTTTAATTAAATCCAGTTCTCCCACACAAATCTTGAGTAATTTAAATATATAAAACACAGATGAGTTCCACAGGGGAGAAAATCAGCAACAACAGCAGGAGAGGAACTGGGCTCATGTCTCTTTTTCCCTCACCATTTTCCCATTACTGAGCAAGCCAGTGGGAGAAAGACCTGCCCCTTTCTGCTTCACTTATGGCCTGAAACTCTGCAAATGTGCATCCTTTGGGGCAAGCATGTGGTCCCACTGCTAGAAAATGAAGCTCACTCTCACAGAGATGATCCCATGGTTGCAATATGAATCATCTGGCAGGGGGAGGCTAAACCTTGAGCAAGCCCTCCTATTCAGAGTGAAATTCACGTCTGAGCTTTCAGGCTGACTTCCAGTTACATATTTTTATTTATTATTTTATAAAAGACATAATGCACCCTAGAAAATGTGTAGTGCTTCATCAGAGCAAGTGAACTCCAGAATACGTTGAAAGCAAGCCCTTAAGCTTCACCTGAAATACTACCAAAAGGGATGGAATGAGAAATCAAAGAGGAAGCCAGTTGTGATGCCTGAGAATTTTTTCGTGTGCGGCTGTTTTTCTTTTTGACACTTGCTTTATTTCTGGGAAGCATCTTTGCTCACTTGTTTCCTCTGATTTAATGCTGACTTGGGCAAAACCAAGCCTTTCCTTATTTTTCTTACTCACTGAGGGGTGCTTTAACACGTATTTCAAGCCTGAAGTGTGGACTTGGCTCTGTGTTTCAGGCAGACAGACCTCGTACCCACAATCCAACCACTGGATCTGTGCACCAGGCTGGGCAGGCTTTCTGTTGCATGATCTGAAGGTGTTGTGTGAATGGCAGTACCTGCATAAGATGGGGGTGTTACAGAGTGAGTGACCACCTGTTTCCTTTCTCTGTCAGCTTGCCCTGCAAGAAAAACTTTAGCATGTTGTTTTTGCATTTAAGGGGCTGCATTGCAGAGACCAAGTGAGGTGTGTTCTACACCTGTGAGGGTGCTTCTGAAGCTAATGAAGCGACTGACACTCTCATCCCAAGGACTGGCATCTTAAATATACTCACACATAAATGCTGCGGTTCAAAAATCCATTTTAGTATCTGTGCTGTATCCAAGCATACATTTTCATTTGACCTTGGCTTTCCATGAGTATGTTTACCTGAGTACAAAGTGCAGCTGAGCAGTTATGGCACTTGTTCTAGAGGTACTGCCTGTTAATCCAGATGCAAACAGTCATCTGTTTCCCAGGGTTTGAGATATAAGCACTAGCCAGATCATTCTCTTCTACATTACTGGTGACAAAAATGCTCATACCAGATAAATGTTGGCCTGATGTACCAGTTCAGAAAGAACACAGCATTTCATCCTTTGGACCACCTACACAAACTGTACCGACTGTGAGTGAAATAACGTAACCCCTGTCTTGCCCCCCTTTTAATCCACAGTCTTCAAAAATAAACATAGGAACGCAAATGCAAAAGCATGTTTATACACTATCAAACTTACAGATCTCAAGACTTCAAAAATTAACAACTTCAACAGCTAAAATTTCAACAAGAGTATAAGTTTGGCAACCAGAATCATGCTAGCTTTTCTATCTGTGCATGTGTGTACACAAAAGAATCCTTTATTGACCTATGCAAAACATGGCATGTTTAAAATACTTTATACGTGTGTGTGTGTATCTGTACATGTGCAATATCACAAAGTTAGAAATATGAGTAAATTAATAGAATGTTTCTTTTGTTTTACATGCAATGAGTGACTGAAGCACTACTTATCATTAATTATCAGTAATTTGATCGGTTGGTTGTGCACGGTACAGTGGGCAAACTCTTGTTCCGTGGAACATGCAACAAACACAGGCCGATTATTTGTTCATTCTGTTTCTTTCACTTGCATAACTATTTCTTGGCCTTGATCACATGCCTGGATTTTTTTTTTCCTCAGCAGAGACCTAGTATGTTTATGGCATATTTCAGGAGCAAAGTTCTGGGGAAAAAACACAGGAGTTGATTTTGCTGAGTATTGTAAAATTTTTACTGACTGAATATATACTGTTTTGAAGGAAGAAAATCATAACAATTTCCTATGTTTCCATTAAGTTGCATTAATGGAGTATTTGCAATGGATAGTATTCTTCTTAGGCTTGTTTCTATTAGCAGTCCTCTCACAGAGGGCACAAAATTCTGCTTCTTTCAAAGTCATCCCTACAACCACAACCAACATCCTTCATTCCAGGACTGAGCCCATGAGGGTTAGCAAAGCCATTTCCATGACACAGAATCTCCCTACTGAAGCAGACTTTCTTGTAAATGCCCTCTTCAAATAATGGTCATTCTTCATCATAACTGCACTGAAATTTAAGTTCACTGGAGTCAGAATTAACCCTGATGTTGCCTTTCTACGTGAACAAATTCTTGTAAATCAATCTGTTTCATGCAGAATGAGGACCATAATTTCCACTCCATGGGCATTTAAGTCTTACTCAAAACTTCTTTTTCAAATTATAAGCAAATAGATGCTATTTTTCCTCATTGAATACAGAGATAACATCTAAAAATTTCTCAAATCCCCACATATCATGCTACTTTGATAATTATATTAGCAAAACCAAAAAGTTAAGGAAAGCTGTGGCTCAGAGTGAAAATAAAAATCCAAAGCTATTTAATTTAGAATGTTTTAAGTTGCTAGAAGCACCTCATGTGGGCCCTTATTTAAAATTTGAGCCTTTCCATTGAGCTCAGTAAGCTTCAGTACAAGTCCATATGGAAAAAATGTCCCTCTAAATAAAACTATTCCAATTCTGTCATGACATTGTAGTAGTTATGGTAATTTTTTCAGACATTGTTTGGTAAATCTCACTATAATATTTCTGTCTAAGTTAGTTCCCATTTTAGTCTAATATTTAGAGAATCTTCTCTTTTTCTATTTGCAATGTATCACATAAACATATATTATGCTAGGATACGGGCTTAAAGGGTCAGCAGTGTTTTAAAAACAGTTGTCAGTCTCAAGTAAAACACCTGGTCTAAAGTCCTGTTTCCCTCCCTTTCTCCCTTCCCCCTCCTATTTCTGCAAAAATATTTTCAACATCAGTACCACATGCAGACTATGGTTTTTCTTCTTCCTTTAAAATGATGTTATTCAAGAATATAGTAATTTAAATCTGGGATTTAGAAATAAAGACTGAATTATCTTTCCAAGTCACAATTCCATTTTTAACTAGCCTTACATCTAGGAGAAATAAACACACAGAAAATAAAGCAGAGGTAGCTTTAAAGACTGTAAAAGTATTTACACTGTGTTAATAAAACTTCAAGGATGGTTTAGAAAGCAAAAATACCATAATGATTAGAGCTTTATAACTCTAGAACTGTTAACTGGAGCTGCAGTGAACAGTGCAGGGGAGTTCTGCAGCTTTAGTGAGCTTTAAAAGGCACAAGCAAAAAAGTACTTTCTCATGAGCCATTACTTTAAAACCCCCATACTGTTTACCTACCAAGCTATCAGAAAATTTCCCAAGCCAGTCTGGATCTGAGAGTGAGCAGAGCTTCTAAAACAATGTAATTATCTGCAGAAGTGTAATTATCTGCAGAAGACCTAATGAGAGAGCTCTTTCAAAGCTCATTCAAACATTTGCTGTGCGGACTGAACAAAAAAAGCATACGAGAAACTTAAACTGATGAGAGAAAAAAGTGGTTTTATTTTCTTCCCTGTTGAATGGAAAAATAAAACAGGAAGGAAAACAAGAAAGAGATTGCAATATCCTAAAATAGTTTAAAATTTCAGGTACTAGGCCATCTGTTTATGACCTGTATTTGCAGAGTAAGCAGAGGCAATTCTAAAATGAAGCTCCTGAAAACCTGGCTTCCCATAAAGAATATAAGCCAATTAGGTATTAAAACATAACGTGATTGTAGAAATAACAGTTCCTGAGTTATGTAATAAATACTCAGAAGATATTTGGGTTCCTTCAGATGGAGTTTAATGTGACAGAAAAGACTTTGTTGACAATAGAGTGACTATCTGTCCTTTTACCTGTGATGCAAATCATGCTCTGATCCAAGTACAACACAGTAATCTCAGACATGACATCAGCATATTGACATAGTTTGATGACATGGCGGGTAAAATTTCTTCATTACAATAAATATTCATTAAGAGAGGAAATATAAGGGGATTTCTTCTATAAGATTTTCTTGCAATGTTTTTCAGAAAGTGAATTCCTCAAGAGCAGCCAAAGTCATTACACGACGTAAAATCCATTTCACCAAACTGTTGTGGTAGTGTTACAAAGGCAGTCAGAAGAGTTTTGTGGTAGGAGTGCACTGTAAATCCTATCATTTTCATTTTTCTAAGTCCCTGAAGATGAAGAAAGTGGAAAAAAAATAATATATGCATGTTTCAGTTCAAGAATAGAACAGGTAGGAAAAAGGATATGTAGAAGAGAATGTAAATCACATTTTAGCTAACAATTTCCCATGAAAACACAAAACAAAACAGATGGAAAAAATCATTATATGCAAAAAGAAGCATTTGCTGCCACTGATCAAATGGTTAAATATATATTTTTACTGGTGGGGGGAAAAAAGGAAAAGGGAATACAGAAAACTTGTCTGTGTGAACTACACACGCAGACACACACACACACACACACACACACACACACACACACACACACACAAACAATGGATGTTTACTGCACTTCTGGGAAACATTTATGACAGGTTTTGGATATTTTTTGGCAATTCTTCATTCTAATAGGTTTTTAAATCACTCACTGCATTAGAAATATATTAAATATTTCAATATAGCAAAAAAGAAGCAAGATAAAGGAGATACAAGGTAGATATCTCTTGAACGTAAAGTTGTTCTGCCAGAATGCTTCATGTCAACAATCAACAACAACAAATATGTAATTAACAATTTCATTGTCTTATGAAAGAAGCTGTATGCTTCCTATAAGTAGCTATGGCCACAGTGTTCTTATATAAAAATATTTCCACACAGATGAAGCTTTTTAAAAATTATTTAATGTTTTGTTGGTTTTATTAAAGGGCACATATTCAAAAAGTTCTTAACAGCTGTTATAATTACTTATTATCCATTTTACTGGTAAAATTGTACTTAGTTGTGTTGAAATAGAAACCCCTTTGTTATACAGAAAAAATTTACTTATATGATATTTGATAGATTGTGTCCTGACGAGTCCATGCTACTATCATTCAATCAGTGATCAATCAGAACTGTGCTGCGTTAAAACTAATAAGGTTGTAAATAATGACTTTAAAAATACTAAGGCAATGAAATTTAAAATGTCCTTGAATAGGATACAGTCACTAAACACAACTATAATTTCATTTTAAGAAGTATTTAATCTGGAACAAAGGGTAACTACCCCTCTGTAAGGAGGCTCTTTTCCTGCCTCCCTCACCTTGTGTCCTCTTCTCCATTGTTTTGTATTTTAGAATATAGTGTATATACTCCCTAGACATATGTCTGTATTACTTCAAGACCAAAAAAGTAATTCTGTCTTTCTCTCCTCTCTCCCCACCCTTAGCTATACAGTTTATATACTATACTATATACAGTTGGCAGAACTATGAACTCAATCTGAAGAGAGAAATTCAGGGGTATATACGAATATTTTTTTTTCACACCATAGTTTAATTTTCCTGCACTGACTGAATCCTTTTACTTCCTTCTCAGCAAAAGGGGGACACAACAGCCAGTATAAGTTTTAAATGGCTTCTGTCTCAGCTTGACAGGTATATAATTTTATTTCAGTTAGTATTGGAGCTAGATTTTAGATGCTGCATTCAGTGACTTCTGGATTATAAATACCTATTGTATGGTAGAAGAATATAACTTTTTAGGAATTTTGGTAGTATTAAATGCCTTTCAGCACTACTTTTAAAATTTGCTTTCGTCCTTCTAGCTAGAAGCCTGTACACTTTTAGGGAAAAGGCAGATTTTGATCAAGATCATGAATAGAGCAGAAAATATATGGCTGCAATTTTTGGGGTTTTTTTGTCTGTTCTTTAAATCCTGCTTTTATTACCAGTGATTGTACTCATATAACATCAGCAAAAGCTGGTAAAATAAAATCATTTTTATGAGAGAATCAATGCATGTGTTAGAAATACTGTTTTGATTGTCATATGTGCCTTCTGAAATGCCTCTCTGAGACAGGGCCAAGATTTCCACAAATTTAATATGTTTTGTGGGGTGTAAGTCTGAGCAGAAGTTCGACTATGAGTTTAAAAGCATGATAATGGCTTTAAAATTGGACAATGGTCTTTATGGAAATTGCATGTGAATTTTCTTCAGGAAGGGAGCCATATATGGCACATTAAGATGGACTTGGCTGTAACTCTTTAGTGTAAATGGAAAACTCATAAATTGGGATTATGCAATAAAACACCGATGCTGCTTGCCAAGCACTGTGTGAAAACCTGTTTATTTGCATTTCTAAACCCATGTCATGTGTTTTTTCATTCCAGATCACCATCACAGAGGAGGAATTCCCTTGGTTCATTTAGGATTTCAAACCTCTCTGAGCATCAAGAAAGAAGAAATGTTTTTGTGACTGACTGACATCAAACTCTACAAAAAGGTGCTTAATAATTTCTACATACACAGGCATGTTTTATCAGCTGAATTTGGCTACACATGCCAGAGCCACATCAATGGGACTCTGGCCAAGAACAGGGTGGACTGCCCAGCCCAAACCATATGTAAAGGAAAGCAAAAGAAGAGCTACCTGATGAAATGACATGGCATTTTGATTTCCAGATGAGGTGCAGGGAGCTGAGAATTTACTGCAAAGGTTTTACAAACCAGTTTAAGAACTAGTTGTGATCTACCTGACTATGCAATTGAAGTCCCCCTTGCAAACTTAGTATATATTCCAAAGGGTTCTGAAGAAGTATTTCCTTTCTGAATGGTGAGTTTTTTCTCTTTAGCAGTCGTATTAGAGAGAAAGTATGCTTAATCTGTACCTTTTTTAATCCTTCAGTCAGACCAGCTAAGGCTGTGATATGCCCTACCCTGACACTTATATTTCTGATATATTTGTAGCATCTGGACACGTTCTGTGCTAGGCTCTTGTTTTCCTAGATTAAACAAAAGAATTCTCAGCATCTCTTCTTGCAATGCAAAGTAAATTGTCCATTCTCTAATCAGCTTGTCTTAAAGTCAAGGTTGGAAGTGAACCCTTTTGCTATGAGAATGTGTTACCTCTAGAGAGATCAGAGCTGGAACTGGATGTCAAGATGTGGGCTGTCTGCTAAGGAGCTGAAATGTTGAGCTGAGGTGCCTGTGAAACAGTGTGAAGATTTCATGGTCTCCATACCTCTTATTCCCTAACTGACTGAAGGTACTGGAGTCTTGGCTGATAGTTTCCTACCCAAGAACAGTATAGGGTGCTAGCAGGAGCTCAACACAAGGGAAAAAAATGCACAAAGTGACTTAAAAAGTCTGGTAAATACATTAGATGCAAGGATGCAATTTCTGGCTGCCAAGGCTGGAATGATGCAATCAGAACATATTCTCACACTTCTGTAACAGATGCTGGCTGTGAAGAAGTTGACAGTTGAAGAGAGCTGTGAAGATGGACTTTAGGTCCAAACCTGTATAACAATTCCTATGCTATGGCAGCCTTCCACAACTGGGCAGTAGGCTTCACACTGAAGAATACTTAAGAATTGAACATTTGATAATGGAAAATGTCTTGAAATGAGACAAACAGAATAGTCAGTCGTAGAAATGTTGTTCTCCCTCAACTAATTTTCTTGCAATTATTCAGGAAATCAGAACAGATGTGACCTTATATGCAGGAATTATTACTGTTGAATAGCTCTCTGATAATTAATAAAATTATAACTAACTTAGCACATATTCCCAGGAACTGATTCTCTTTTTGTGCTGTACAGTGCAGTTTTAACAGAAGGAATTTCTCCTTACTTGCATGAGAGAAGAAACTACCATCTGCTGTCTACAAGGGCGAAAAATGTGACATATATATTTCAGGAAATCTGCCCTAGCCCTGAGAAACTGTCTGTCATACAGCCATGCTGTTGTGCACGTCACCGTGGCCTTGGAACAGTCAGCCCTCAAACGGCCCCCAGATTGTTTTCTTTTCCTCCATCAACAGGCACAGGCACATTTCTGTCTGACCAAGACCTCAGCACAGGGTTTACTGAGGTAGCATCACCAATACAGATTCTGATGTAACTACTGGAGGGTTTTTTTCCAGCTGTTCAGACAGAATAAAATTATATTAATTCCACGTGAAATCCCTTTAAAGATTTGTATGTCTAAATACTACTCAGCAAGAGTTGCAATATTAATAATTTATTATGATAGCCAGATAATTTCTGCAAAAGATTCATAATACCACCTATACTGGTTCATTAACTTTTAATGGTAAAATTCTAGGGAAGGTGATTTGGGTATGTAGCCTTTAATAAGGCCTAATATAAACACTTGACATCTGTTTCTTTCACCTTCCCTGCCTCTCAATCTAAATTATCTGTCACAGCAATTCCTGATTCAGGCTCTCTATAGGGCTTTACCCTCGATTCCATTTGAAAACCTTAATTTCAGTAGGTGGGCTGAAAATTCCTATACTTCTAAAATTGCCACCACTCTACTTACGAAGCCTAGTTAATGGCATCTCTCTCCACTTTCATTATTCAGCTCATAAACTACCAATAAGCCTAAAAGAAATTACACAAAGAGTGCAAAAATGAGAGTATTTTATTACTCCAAAAGAATATTAATTTGGTTAAGAAAAAGAAGTTGTGGTTTTGGGTTTTTTTGGGATTTGTTTGATTTGGTTTTTTTTTTTTTTTGGGTTTTTTTTTTTTTTTTTTTTTTTTTTTTTTGTTGTGTTTGGGGTTTTTTGGGGGGGAGGGGAGGTGCTGGTTTTGGTTTTTGGGTTTTTTTGTTGTGTTGGTTTTTATTTTTTTATTTTTGGGAGGGTTGTTTTGTGGTATTTTTATTTGGTTGGGTTTCTTTTAACCTTTGTATTCTGGTTGCTACTATTCATAGTAGCACATTTCCTTTCTCTTTGGCTCATGGTGAATAACAGAGATCAATTTTTTAGTTAAGGGACCAGGAGTCATGATCTAATTATTAAGAAAAGACTATAGAAAATTTATTCAGAAAATCAGATCTCGGGTCAAAAGAGGGCAATAAACCTGCAGCATTTAAAAAGATGAAAATAAAACACAGAGAGGAAGAAACATTAAAATGGGAATACAAAGAAAAAGGACAAGCCATAGTAATTAATTAAAGAGTAAATGGTAATTTTCATTGGATTGTCTTGAAATACATTTTAAGATACTTATGAAAGGTTTGTTTGTTTGTTTGTTTGTTTGGCAGGGTGTCATTTAGTTTTTTCAATAATTATTCATTTTTTCATTGAAAAGTCATCTTCTCTGTTCACCTTCGGGCTTGAATGTACATACTCCCCAAGGCAGTGCTGAATCTAAAACCTTCTCTAAGCACTCTTTAAACTTTGACAAACTAAGCATGCCAGAGGAAGACCTGCCAAGGTGAATAAGTGAGTAAGAAATATTTTATTTGTTTTTCTGTAATTTACTTCCATAGGAAAATCTAAAGTGTTAAATTTAAGCAGAGATCTAAGCAGAAGGGATCCAGTTTTACCTGGTAGGAGGGAAGTCACAAACAGATCATGTTTGTTATTAATAAAAATTATATCAGCTCAGGTCTCTAAAATCAAACTGACTTTATTAGAAAAGCTTCTCAAAGGATTTCACAGACTCAAAGATCCACAGAACAGCTGAGGTCAAAAAGGACTTCTGGAGGTCATCTAGTCTGATCCACTCCTTCTCAGGCAGGGCTGTTTTGAACAAATTATTTAAAAATCATTATTAGGAACCATTTTTAAATTTACCCTCTGTATATGGACATTTCAGGATTCAGTATCTATGTGTTTATTACATGGTTTGAACAAAAAAATTTAGACAAAATTAAATTTTACAGTAACCCAAATCAAATTTTGAGATCCCAAATATAATTTATTGCGTGTTATCTAAGAACTGCATCAAATTTTGTTTCTATATTGAGATTTGTGTTTTTGTTCATTTTCTTCATTTGTCTAGAAAGGTTTTCTTTTTTCTACTTCAATTTAGTGTATATATATATATGACAACATTGTTTACTTTGAGACTGTTTCTGTACACACATCAAGTATCATAGTGGCAGAGATGTCACTATGAAATAAATGCCTCAGCTTTTACTTCAAAATCTGAAAAGGTCTCAGTAGCAGTCCACAGGATGGCTTTGAATCACAACAGCTTCTCACTGTGAGAAGGAAAGAGGACGCAGAAAATTATTATGTGTCCTGCAATGGTGGAGAATGAGAAGGGCACAGCAACTTACCAGTTTCATTAAGCTATATCTATATATATCATAAACTATTGATCCTGTCAAACCCTTATCTCCTCCTTTCTGTCAATTCTGGGGACTTAAATTGGCTCTGACTGACCACACAAAATTATGATCTATGTATTTAAATAAATTAATTTGAATAGCTTGTTGGCAGTTTTCCTGTGATTTTCAGAATGATGTACTTTACAATTGAGTTCAGAATAAAATACCAAATGTTACCTTCATAAGTGTTCCAAGTGAATTTCTCAATCTTGTTTTCTAGATAGTAGAGTTTGTGTCATTTTTAAAAGTAGGATTGCAAAGCATTTTAAGAATTTTAATTGTAGCCATTTTTCACAGAAAGAATAAAGTAAAACTGCTCTTCTTTTTGCCTCTGAATTTTCAGAAATATCATATGGTAGTTTTATCACCAATTTTTCAACATCCTGTAATATCCAATTATCAATAGAAAAACCATTACAAGGCCCTGGTCAAGGAAGCCTTCAATTTTTGTAAGTCAAATATTGAATTGATTTGTAGGATATTGATTATTCAGCTAACACCTTTCACATAAATATTAATGCAAAAAATTGCAGTATTTTATATTTAGTCAAATACTGCTGCAGTTTGTTCCCATCAAAGAAGTCTATTTTTCCCCTTATTTTTTTCCCCACTTCTAAATGCCCTGTCCTCTTCCTTCCTTATGCATTCAACTGCAGTTGAACAAGGTAAAATATGTAGAAGCACAATGTTATTTTTCCCCCATCTAGGTACACTTCTGCAAGAAAACTCATTAAAATTTATGACTATTCAATGAGTTATCACAAAACAATTGAAGACATTATTTCACGGATAGAGTGTTAAGGGTCTGAGAAACATTGCTGAACCTTCAATCTCTTGGTTTCATGTAGGAGTCTGGTAGCTAATGAGATAGAAGCAAACAGTTCCTTGCGGCATGCATTTCTTTCAAGGTGTATGTTCTGTTCCATATACATTAAAGATTGAGGAATGTAAAACTGAGCACACACATTCACCTTGAAATCACTCCCTTTTACCATTTCTGTGCATCATGGTAATTCTTTTTGGTAGATTTTTTTCCAAATGAACAGCGAAAGTTCTAAACAATTTATATTACAATACAAATGCATAATACAATAATTTAACTGAAATTATTAAAATTCATGGAAAAGCAATGCTGTATTTTATTTTAAAACCTTGAGAGCTTATTTTTCAAACCAGCTCAACTTCTGTAAATTCAAATATTTCAGTTCCACTTTGATGTAGCATAGATATTATAAGGTGACAAACGCCCTCCCAAAAAATCAGGAAAAACAAAACACCTTCTTGAGGAGATTGTGCCTAATACTTTCTGGACTACATGAGTGAACTGGCAGTCTTTGAAAGCAGGTAAGAAGTGAAAGCTTAGTATGGCTGAGATAACAAGTTGGGGAGTGCATTGTTTGTCTACTGGCGCCAAGCAGTGTTCTTAAGATTAGTGGTCCTAAATCTTTCATTCGTGGCATTACAAACTGACCATCATAATCCATTCATTAAAGCCCTACCAAAGAAAAGGATAAGAAACTAAACATCTGTGTTCAAAAACCACAGAACCTTAACATGACAATTTAAGTATTTAAATGTGCACAAAGTAATATTAAGCAAACCTTAGGATGTTTTGGACTAGAAAGAATTTTGCAAGCTCAAATCACTTTGCAAATTACCATCTCCTTCTTTCCTACTCCTCCCTCCTCTCATGATACTCTCACAATAACAAAAGGGATTAGCTATGCAATCTAAAGTGAATCCACTTTAAGGGCATAGTTAAACTCAGAGTAACTAGCAGTCAGTTTCAGGGCATGTCAACCATTAAGTTGGAAGCTGGTCCTTACAAATGAATTGATCCTTGGTTTTCTGTTAAAGAATACTATTACTTAATATGAGGAAAACAATCCTGTAATGTAAATTCATATGTCGTCTGCCATATTTTTTATGTTCTCTTATCAATTCCTGAACTGAAACCAGTGCCCAAATATAATGAAAAGGAGTCCTCTTTTATACCCCAGTAATGGGACCATAACAGTTTCCCAAATAGATCTGTATCTAGAAGTTTATCTACAGCTGTGCACAGATTTTTCTAAGGAAAGTGTGCACCTGGGCCTGCAAGGGGTTGTGCTAAGTTCTAGTGTTCTCAGTACCAATGCCTGCCTAAATAATTAAATGGACTTACAGGTCCTCATGTGGCATTAGACATCCTCCAGAGAAGATGTGGATTTGCCTGCCATCACTGCACTAGGAGGCTGACAGCAATGCGCTCACAATAGGTGCCCGGGCTCCTTACACAGAATTTCAATGACTTCCCTATATGACCTATATGGGATCAGATGGGTCATACAGACAGGCCAGTATTCCCAGCTCAGATTTTGGAGAACTGCGTAATCACAGCATGTGAGAATTTGTGCTCAAAGTGACTTCTTTTCTTTGAAAATTCTAGCCCAATATTTTGAAAGCGGAATACATTTTACAAGGAGGTTTTCCTTAGAAAGAGTGTTATAACATCTTATTTCTAACCAAAGCCTGTTATGAGCAGCTTTATTTCCTAATATCATATAGACAGGGGAATAGGAAGCTGTAATTCTCTAAGAAAAATATTCAAACTTTTCTCCAGATCAGGAGGCAGTTCAATCACTGCAAAAGTTACTGATAAAAGAGTTCTTGAGCTGGGAGTTATTAGAGTAACTGAATGAAGTACAGTCTCCTAGCAGCATAGTTTCATCATCTTTCCTATTTCTCTGTGCCATACCCTTTAGAGGTCAGACTTCTAACTCCTTTAGAAGTCCATATACTTAATTCTATTTCCATTTACCCATGACAGCTCTACATGCTCCACAATGAGAAAGAAGTAGCCAAAATTAAATGCTTAGATTTATTGTAGTTTACTAAAAATTTGTGCAAGTCAATAAGAAAATTTTCATTGTAGATCACAACTATATGAGTTTGGATGATTTTTTTACCTTTTTTTTTTTTTTTACTTTTGCATATAAAGTTCTCTGAAAGTGGGCTGTTAATATTCTATTGCATTGAAAGTAAAAATACAAATTATTTTCATTTTATATCATTTAATTTGAGATTTTAATTTGAAATTGCATTTTTCCAGTAATTAACTTTTAAAACTAATTTAAAACTACTGCTTTAATTAAATAGAACAAATTTTTTTCAGATACTTGGGAAATTTTTTGAGATTTTGATAACCTGGCAGTGCTTGATTATTGAAGACAGTCCTACTGTCCATGATAATTAATAAATAACAATTTAAATTCAAACTATTAGACAGAGGTCATAAAAATTTAAAATTTTTCTGAAGGAATGTTTTTAAATCCTCTTAGAAAAGACTACATTACACAAATCATCTCAGTACTAGCTCCTGCTGTATTATTGTGCTCATTCAATTAAATATTTTTCAGTTCTAATTTTTCTAACTGAACTGTTGTCTTCAAAGATTTCGGACTAATGACCTGACCAGCTTTAGTGATTTCTAAACATGACAGTAACTTGAGGTTATTATGCAGTTATCCTGTTGCTCAGGGTAGATAGGCATTTGAGACCCAGGAGATTAGTGTAAGAAAAAGTAGACACATATTTACAAGCTTGTGTCTTTTCCTGTGATTCATCCTATCTTTCTGGATATACAAGGAGTGTAGCCAGATCCTGGGACAAGATGGATGGACAGATATCGTGTATATATGGATGATAGCTGCATGATAAATAGTGGAACCATCCCATGTATTTATATCCACCTTTGACCATCTCGTCTGCCCTTTGCCTACCAATTCATCTTCACCGTGATGACTTATAAAATCTCAACTCCTTGAAACGTTTCAGTCAGTTATATCCTGCCCCCTTTGTTTTCCCCCACATTCATCCAGCAAAATGAGAGAAGATTGTAACAGTATGAAAAAGGAAATTAATACGAAAGTGACAAAAAAATCAGTAAATTTTCCTATTTCCACAAATGTGAAAATTGAGTCCTGTCTTCCTATTTTTATTTAATTTAGAGATATTTTCGATGATGATAAAATTGCAGTTGATAAATTTATGATAATTTAATTAGTTTTAAATATAATTAATTCTAGAGCTGGGCATTTTTATTCCCTCTGTTCCCAGAGGAGACAGGAAGGTCAATCTATGGAAAAATTAATATCACATGGTTTAGACTGTTATTTTGAAATAAGAAAAACAAGAAAGAAAATTCAAACACAAGGTTCATTAATTTCATAGTTTTCTTTCTAACCTGTTGTTTTGGGGCAGAATTTTCAATAAAAAGAATCAGTGATAAAATTCTCCAGTGCTACTGATACCTATTTTCTTAGACTTGAAAGTCATGGAATTCTTTGATTCTGCCTAGTCTGACAGAAGTATTTGGAATATGAAGTTAACACTGTCTTTTATATGGGGCCTCTTTAAGACAATATTCAATTAAAAACCCAAAAGTTTGGTAACTTATTAGTGAAGATTGCAGGTGGCAAGATGCTCCAATAGGCATTCCTTCCAACAATCCAAAACTTTTTTTTTCAAAAAAGAATAAAAAGTTCCCCGCCTGTGAGTTTCCAGGATCACTCAGTGGTGGCCACTAATGCAAAAATTAAGCCTCTGATTCAGTGGCTGTCACAAGCTTAGACTTTGTTTCATGTCTCCTGTCTCAGTTGCTGTTTGCTCTATTATTAGATGATGCCAGCAATGAAACAAAACTGCCTAGAAAGGTATGTGGAGAACTCAGCACTGAGATGTTTTCTTGCTCTTGAGTGCATCTTGAAATATTTGCACTATTCTTTCTAAGGAAAATGATGTCAAATTGTTTGTGGATTTCTGATAAAAGTACAAGCTAAAAAGATTTCAAATGGAGTAGTAGAGCATGAGAACATACACTTTTGAGTATTGTCCATTCATATTTCAATCTATATCTCTAAGCCATGAAACATGTCTGGGTATTTCTGAAGAATTTTGTCAGTAATGTTGGTGTATTTATGGCTTTTAAATTAAACACAGTCCAAATTTGACTGAACAGTTTTCTTTTATTTGTTTAGGTTAAATATTTCTGAAAGTGATATTGGCTCAAGAGAAAAACCCTATATTTTCATATTAGAATAGTTCATTCACAAAAAGACATATACTAATCAAAATACACAAATTTCATTTCAGAGGACTGTCAACTCACACCAGCTTAACTATGAAGGCTCAACATACAAGCAAGTTCCACTTTACACACTCACTGAGAAGTCAGTTTTCTTCAAAAACTTCTTCAGTATGTTCTAACAGTACTCCTGTTGGGAAAACTTATGCTAATTTAGATTTTAATTTTTAACAATTAAAAATTAAATCCCCTCCTGAGTAGTGCAGTTTTGTTCATATTGAATGAGGAAATCAGTTAAAGAGAATTGGCTGTTCAATTGAGACCCAGGAAAATAAATGTATTAAAACTTCATTTGAAACTCTTCAGACTGCCTTTACTTCCACACAAGTCAAGAAAAGAACATGCATATGCATGTGCTTCTACCAGAGATTTCAAACAGTAAATTTTGAAATATAAGGTCCCTTCCAACCCCAACCTTTCTGTGATTCTGTGATGGCATAAGCTTGCCGAAGACAAACTCACTCAATATATAAAGCACCATTCAGGAGGGAATGCCAATAAACATGCTGCAACTGTATTTCCCTTTTGGAGGTGCTTACTCCATGTTTGTAAATAAATGCTGATGGTGAAAATGTATTTATGTTTTCCTGATCACACCCAAATCACGAATGGTCTAGAGGCTGATCACAGAGCCACCAGTGCTTGGAAGGAAGAGGCACCTTCCAGTGTGGGCCAGTGGCTGCCTGGGCCAACACACTGGGTTTGAACAGGAACCCTCAGAATTAAACTGCATGCTGTGCTGTCACTTGAACTACGTGCATTACATCTACACTTCAAGTAGATTTTCTTTTCTCTGTGAATTGGGTAAAATGAAGTCTGTCATATGAGATCCAACAAGATACAGTAAGATATAACTCTATCTTAATGGCAAAAGTAAAAGACATTAGTCCTTAAAAGAATACATTTTATAAACCAAAGTAATCTTTGACATTTTAACAAACTACTGGAACATAGAAAGATCAAGCATAAGACAAAGACTCATTATGAACTGTGCAGCAGTCATTATGCTAGAATGTGTAGGAGAGCTTGCTTTATTAAGCCAGGGAAATCAGGCAGCATTTTGGGATTGCTGTACCTCTCATTCATTTAGAGTATGTCATGAGCTCTTCAGCATCCCCATGGGCAAGATGTGCAGACAGACAAAAGCCGCTTCCTCCTTAAGTTCCAGCTTTTTCTGACATCACTGATAAGAAACATCTTTGAATTAATTCTAAAATATAGGGCAAATGCTTTTTAGTCCTTCTTTTCTCCACTGAGAAGCCAGAGTCACAGCTATGGGCCCATCAGTATGTGCAAGTGGGAACAATGGAGCACTTGCAGAGCAATTAAGTGCATGTACAATTATAAATGTGTCTAAAATATGACTAGTTTTGCTTTTTTATACTCCCCAGACATTTCAGAGTAAAAGTGCCTCACTCAGTTTGTAACATAACTATTTTTAAATATAATAGTGCAACATCAGCTACACTGAAAAGAACTGTTTCCACTGGCAAGAGATACAAAGATGAAACACTCAAACCTTTGTTTCAAGTATTTGTCTTAAAGCCTGTTTTTAAGAGATAAGAATGTATAAATTCAGGTACTTAGCAGAAATTCCAAACAAACAGTGGTCCACTGTCAATAGCATTTCCAGGGGTGCCTGAAAGAGCTGTAAGAAAAAACCAAAATTCATCTCCCCAGCTGGTACACCTGAGGTTTCAGCTTTCCAGCTGAGGTTGAGCCAGCACTGCCCGACAGAGATGGAGGAGTGACAGAGAGCTCCTGGGGCAGCTGGGCCTTTTGCTTGGAGTAGGAAGGATGAGCTGGGGCTATCCTGTCCCTCCTGCCCCAACTCTTCCAACAAATTAGTCTGTTCCAGAACATAGGAAAAATGAGAGTCCGAGGCATGGCTTTTCCACTGCCACAGAGTTTAAACGAGCATCTGCTCACTTGTGCCAGCAGCACAAAAATACTGGGCCACATCCCCAGCTGGATTACAATTGAAATATTCTATAAATCAGTGTAAAGATCATGCATATAACCCAGAACCTTATACACCATCCCCATAATTATACTATTCCAAATATTTTTTAAAATAAAATTCAGATAGTAAATTCTGATTGTTTCCAGTTAGAAAAAAAACAAACACCTTGCTTGCAACAGAAATTTTAAAGAAAAAATTCCATATCACGTAAAGACTTTTAGATGATGTGACTGATCATCTGTATGCATAATAGGATCAGCTGTTTCCCCTAAAGTATATTCATCATTAAAAGGCAATTTTTTCTGTGTTTATCTGTTGGCTTTTCCTCTATTTGAAAGCATAAAAATGTAATCCAAGAAAAAAATCAGTTTTTTGGAAATAGCATAGACCTCCCAATGTATGTATTTTATTCAGAGTGCATTTTATCAGGGGAAAATATAACGGTAAGAGAAGTTCTAAGAATATCAGGGCTGCTTTCTGTGTAAATGTAATTGTGCAAATTAATTCAAATATCTCAATATTGCAAATAAATATTCTGCTACTTACCAAAATTTTAAAAACTTGATAACAACATTATTGAAATCAATAAGCACAGGGAAATACACTATTAGTGTACTTCTTGGCAAAGACAAGAGTGTTGGTTTAATTTTCACTAAAGAATGTAGCTTTGTCTTTCAAAAAATTTCTCTCACCCAAAGAAAGGATGTCATATGCTTAAGAACAGACACGAGATCAAATCTGACTGAAAATTTATTTTCTCACATGTGGAGGAACTGTTCTGTTTAGGTTAGTGAAAGGGTGAACAGAGGAAGCAAAGCAAAGACATATCTGGTATATTTTTTCACTTTGTACATGTGAATTATAAATGGGAGCATCAATGTGCAAATGCTTATAAACCATACTGCTGTACAGTTTTAAATTGTATCTGGAAATGAAGCAATTTGTATGAGTAAAATTAATGATTTAGTTAACTATAAAAGCAGATCTCAGTGCTATGTTTTTAGCATTAATTCCACAGTTTCCTAACAGTTTCCATTATTTCCAATAAAAAAATACATCTATTTCATTCATGGCCTCTCCCTCTGGCTGCAAATCAGGCTGTAGCCAAATCAAGCCGTATGTATGAGCAAGTAAATAAATGAATAAAACATTTCAAGTTTTGAGTTGTTAGACTTTCTGCAACCCTTACACTCCTGGAAAGATAACTGCAACTAACTTTTATAAACAAGAGACTTCCTTCTCACAGTTCACTCACTGATATTGTTTTATGTTAGCCTTTTCCAGCTGCCTCTCTGTGGTGAATGGCTGCTCTTAACACTTGCTGGAAGTATTCTGGGAGACTGCAGATACCTTCACGCATTTTGAGAGCAAGTTTGATGAGTGGTGTTCACAACTTCCCTGAAGTAATCTTTCCTGATGGCCGAGCAGTAGAAAAGCTACTCTTCTAAATGCTGGCAATGACAGGAATGATTATTTTGCCTTTTCTTATATTCAGCAGTGGATGATTCTGGATCTTCACTCAAATATTTGCAAATATTATTCCTGACCAGGCTGACCTTGGAGATCTAATTTAAAATGCCCATCTTTAGGATTCTGTTAAGACACATAAGCTGTTTTCCAGGCTAACCATTTGAGAGATGGCCCATTCGTTTATGCCAGAGGCAATTGGTGACACTCATCAGCTCAGGATGCCAGGCTTGGGCAGGTGGCAGCACTCCTGACACAACAGCTGAGCATTAGCTGACTTGGGATCTGTGCAAAATGGTGAGGGTTAAGAGATGGCACAACTAGATTAAGGGAAAGGCATTCTGCTGAGCTCCCCAGTTCCTTGAATCACTTGATCCTGCCATAATCTCTGCCTGCAAGAAAGCTGAGCAACAACAGTTGCAAAGGAAAGCTGGTAAAAAGTAGTCAGAAGATATGAAGCAGCAGCAGCCAATGCCAGAGTGTGCAGGCAGCCCAATGCATGCAAAAAAAAAGGATGGATTAGGCATTTGTTTCTATAGAAGAGCACACGTGGCACCTATTGGTCCTCAAGAGAGCTGAAATGGGATACCAGCACCATCCTGCAAGCAAGGCATGTGATGGAAATGTAGTGTAGGCCCTTCTGCAGCCCTGGAAAGAGCCCACAACTGCAGAAGGCCCAGCTTGTCTCTGGGACAGAAGACTGGGCTGCTGTTCCATGGGATGAGCTGAAGAAGACAGACCTATCAGAGTGTTGCTCAGACCAAGTGCAGGCCATTTTGGAGTTCTAAGAATTTATCGTGCTACCATCTGGTAACTAAGCACCGTGCCACTGCTTAGTCACTTGCTCACAAGCGTGGGGGGGAGGAAAGAGTAAAAACAAGAAAACTCATGGGTTAAGATACAGATTGTTAACTAGGGAAAGCAAAAAGTCACACAGGGAAGCAAAGCAAAACAAGGAGTTCATTCACCACTGACCATCAGCATGCAGGTGTTCAGCCACCTGCAGAAACTCAGCTCTCCATCATGCATAGGGGCAACTTGGGAAGACGATGCCATAACTCCAAACATCCTCCTTCCCTTCCTGCTTCCTCCCTCAGATTTTTATACTGTCTGTGACGCCATATGAGATGAAATATCCCCATGCACTCCCAGCCTTATCACTTCTGGTTTGGGGTGAGGAGAGGACAGGGCCTTGACACTGTGTGAGCACTGCTCAGCAGTAACTAAAACATCCCCAAGTGAGCAACAGCATTTCTAGCACAAATCCAAAACACAGCCCCATACCAGCTACCGTGAAGAGAATAAACTTTACCCCAGTCAAACCATCATGAATGTCCAAAGCAGTAAAGAGCTCTGACAGACTTTCCAAAGCAAGAAGCAGTGCCTTGTGACTCTCATTTTCCTTCTTGGTCATAGAACCTATTTGCAGTGTAACATGACCAAAGACCAGCATACATTCCAAGCAACACAGCTTTACTGAAGCTATAAACAATCCATTTTAAAGAAATTCATAGCAAGCTCTTCCACATTCTGCTGCTGTTTCAGCATTTGTGACTGAAAATAGCTTTTCAGGAGAGTGAGTTTCGGTTTTTAATTAAAGCCATGAGTAGAGAACACTGTAGAGAACACACATTTACAGGCATTTCAAAAGCAACTTCATAGAATCACAAAAAACTGTGTTACTTTTGTGAACACTGGCACCAGTCCTCACTTTTTGGTTTCACTGCTGGGAAAGAAACTCCTAGAGAGCCTTAACTTGTGCCAAAAGTAATGCAGAAAAAAATCATAAATAACAACAGGCTTGCAAATCAGGACATTAAAGATTTGCTACTGTGTACGGTTGCACAGTTTAAACCAGGTATGTTGAAGGCTGCTCACAAAAAAGAACTAGCTCTCCACCCACACATTATACCAGACTTCCATGCAGAGGCCTCCTATCCATGAGCTCTGGAGTGCAGAGCTGGGAACACATTCTGGAGCAGTTTCTGCAGGTCCCTGCTGCCAGCACCAGCTGAGCACCCACTGTGCCACAAGTCACCAGAGCTCCATTTTTTGAGCCTGAGCCCAGCATGAAGGCTTGGTAGCAGCGATGACTGCAAGGCCAGCTGGTGTGTGTCAGATGGCTTTCAAACAGTGTCCAAAGGTTTGGACCAGTCTGAGGTTTGGCCTTCAGGAAAACGTTGGTGAGGAATTGAGGAAACTGTTGGGAAAATATCTTCCAGGTACCTGTCAGCTTTGCCAAGTAATTAACTCATCCCTTACATTTCTAAATACAGTATGACTGTGGGAAATAAGAAACATGTATTTAACTTTTAAAAGCTTTTCCGTCTTCTGTATTTCAGACACATGAGCATCTTCTAGTGCAGACATGTTTCTGCAAAACGTTATCAATGACCTACAAGTGGCTCACATTTCTTGGCTGTCTTTCAAAGACTTCTAAAGGCTGATGGTTAGAAAGTCTGCAGCAAAATCCCTAGTTTCTTACCAGTGCATTAAATGCTCAGTTTGAATATTTTTACGTGGATATATTAATTGCATTTTCTGGAAAGCACAATAAAACCCCAATAATGTCATATATCAAACAGCTCTGGTAACTAACTCAGCCTTCACTTTCAGCAGTTATAGCAGTCCTAACTTCCTGACAGTTCAGCAGTCAGTCAGCTACTTCAGCTCACCAGCACAGGGATGCTTGGCCTCTCTGCACCAGGGCTTCAGTGACCTGACAATCATGCACCCCTTCCAAGGAATGTATTTACATTCAGTGTCAATAGTATATAATATAATCACCGAGACAAATTTCCCATGTGTGTTTTAAATAATATTTAAATGAGTTATTTATGGATTATCTTATACATATCTGAAAGGTTGCAGAGACTTTTAGAAAAGAGAATGTTGTGGGTTTGGAATTAACATGCAAGAGATTTATCATTTATGTTTTTGCAAGAGGCTTAGAAATATAAAACCAAGATTATAATCTCTTCTAGCGCTATTAAAGAATAAAGAAATCATCTCACACACATATTAAATTTAGAACAGAACTAGAATAATTTAAATGGTGATATGAAAATAATGCTTTCAATATTTTCA
The DNA here is from genome assembly GCF_027887145.1 of Ammospiza caudacuta. Lineage (NCBI taxonomy): Eukaryota > Metazoa > Chordata > Aves > Passeriformes > Passerellidae > Ammospiza > Ammospiza caudacuta. The sequence goes on from NC_080632.1 coordinate 53,699,277, forward strand.
GGAGTGTGATCTAAAACATACAATTTTTTCTGATTTCTTAATTCTGGTTTGCAGAACTTCTAAGATTATAAATTTGGATTATTAGCATGGACACATTATGAACAGTTACACATGTGACTAATGGGGAGGAAGGAAAGAAGCTGGCTATCTAAGTACATTTACTCACATGTAAATGTTAGTGTAACTATACCTAAATCTACAAGCCTGGTGCTAAGTCAATGTGAAAATATTATAAGGTCAGTGTCCAACAGAAAAACCATATAAACACACCCAGCCCCTGAAACAAATCCCAAAATACCATCCAGAAAATAAGAGAAAGGGAAAGTTGCTATAAATCTGACACATGGAATAGCATTTTTGTAATATTTGGTGGAACATACAAGGTGAGGTCACTGAAAGTCTCCATCTTACTCCTAATTTTTCTTTAAAGGTGACATACAGTCTCATTGATTTAATGTGCTTGTAGCTTCAGGAAGATTGTATTAAAAGTTGCTACCTTTTCAGATGCATATCGTTCCTATCAAAAGTGTCCATAGTACTGAGAAGATTACAGTAAATTACCCTGTACATTCTTACTTCTCCAGATTTTGAATGTTATTTCTGAGGAGACTACACAATGTAAGCATTGATTAACAATGTCTTTTTACCTACCACAGAGGCTAAGCATGGATAAGACTGCTTGAAAGGAGGAGTAAAGAACACTAGAACAAGATGAGACCTCATGTAATAACCTAAATTTTAAGCATCAAACTTTTGCCCAGATCTTCAGAAAATGAGGTTAAAACTTTCTGCTGACATATGGTGTAGTAAATTTTAATAAAGCAAATATATACACATTTGCAGCTACTGTGTAAAATCAAGAAGAAGCAATTTTTTGAACTTTCATCACTATTTTTTTTGCTCAGTAGGAAATAAGTGGCTTCATTCTTGTTGGGTGAGCTGATGAAATACTGGAATTGTATGTAAGTAGGGGATATGATATTCTAAAAGGTCATATTCTGTTCAGACTTTGGTTGCCACTACTTACAGTCAAAGACCATTGAGGCTTCTTCTTGTGAGGGATGGTTTTAAAATCCTTGGTTTGCATGGCAGATCCAAGGAGTGAAGTTTCACCAAGAAGGAGAAGTTTCATCTCTTTAAAAAGGCGTGAAAATTACTGCAAAACATTTGTTCCAGGCTGCACAGAGCAAGTGGGTTGTCCGGCTAGTGCTAAGCAAAGATTTATCCTAGACAAGTATTTAGCAAAGTCACATCTTTAATATTTTCCTGTTGGTTTACATGACATCCTCCATACGATGGCAGCTCTTGTGAAAACTGTTAGGAGATATTTTGCCTGCCTCAAACAGTGAGTATTAGGTAGTTCCATACTGGTATCTAGGTGTCAAAACATGATACTGCAATGTCAGCTTCTGCAAGTTTTAATTTCTTTTTTGCTCTTTCCCAAGACAGTATCCTTGAAAGGCATCCAGGTGGTTACAGCAATTCTTATTCTTCATATTTTATTATTAGACATCTTGAAATCCTTATTATCTGTCCACTTCTTCCAATTTCAGATATAGGATATTCTCAAATTATGTAAAACATTGAAAGTAAGAGACACAATCTTTCCACATCACTTGGGTCAAATGTATAAAATATAAAATATATTGTCCATAGTAAAAAGCAGCAAAGGGTTTCTATATTGCTATTCTAGCATCAAGGAGAAGTCTTATTTACAGTTACAGATAATCTCTAAAGTCCAATTTTATAAAATCACAAAATGGTGACTAATTGGGCAAAATAAGGATTCTTTACATAGCCTGAGCCAGTTTGAAACTTCTGCGATGACTGGGCCACTATTCTTCCCAAGTGCTGTTTGTTTTTGGTTGCTAGAGTAAAATATATGTGTCAATAAATAGCCAGATGGGTATCAGTGATGAACTGATAATATCAGACCCCATAGCAGTTGACCTTCTCTAAAGGTGTCATGTAGCTATTAAACAGCCTGAGGGAAGGAACAAAATAACCAGTCTGTTGCAAGGTGCAACTCTGAGTGTGGATTCAACATTGTTTATTAACATTTCTGACTTTCTTGCTTTCCAATAGGATTGGAACAAATGCAGACCATTTCTAGAAATGCAAGCATTCCTTAATCTTAATCCTTAAGAATATAAAATAATTTTTTTTTTTATGGCCAAAGGCATTTAAATTAAATATTAACTAACTGAAAGAGGCTCTGCTTCATTATTTGTGAAAGTCAGGTATGACATCATGTAAGAGAAAGATTATTAGCAGAGAATGGCAGAGGTGAACGACTAAAAAGATGTCTAATGAGTAGAAAAAATGAGTTATCAAGGTTCTCATTCAAACTAATAGGGACTGATGAACTTTGCAGATTTGTACCATACAGTAATTTTTAATTGCTGCATCTTCTTCCTAATAAGCCGAAAAACTCAACTAGGAGTCTTTTTTATGTAACAACATTTGATTTTTTTTTCCTTCTCTTGATGTTATTATCTGTTGAGAATGGTTTTATTGCTTCAGGTGTATTAAAATTCCCATGTTAAATGCTTCTGCCTAATTTGCATATATTACACGTTTTGGTCGATAAATATAAACTTCCTTAGCAATGTGCAGTGTTGCAGTAGACACAGTGTCACCCACAGCTTTATCAGTAATTTCTTGCATTTGCTACTAATTACTTGGTAAGATACAGCTTGTAACTACTGTTTAAGAAATCACAAGGACCAGAGACACCAGATTTGGTTAACCAACGTTGGGTTGCAATGAGTTAACTGGATCATTGTTTCTGGGGCTGTTCATATCCCCAGATTTTCACAGCCCTGGCAGAGGCTGACTCTGTAATAAGTCTCACATTACACGTGGATTAGATTTGTAGAAATCCTGTAACTCAATAGGTACCTGCCTATTCTCTCCTGGCGTCAGGCTGCCTGTGCTGCTTTGCTCTGTAGACATACCTGGCATTCCACCCGTGCCTCCTCGCTGCCTAAGTGGGCTGGAGCCTGCCTACCAAAACATTGGGGTATTGTTGGGAAGGGGAGACCCCCTTGACAGACGAGCGAAGTGTGAAGTTGGTCTTGCAATGCCTTATTACCTTCCTATGAAGTATACACGCTGCTCTTTTAAACTTCCTTTATGCTGCGGTAATGCGGGAAATGAGATCTGCAGAAGCGCTCGGGAGCAGCGAGGGGGTGGAGATGCGCTGTAGACAAGGACAAAGCCAGCCCTAAAACCTTCCGCCTTCCCCCCAGCCACCACCGCAATGTTTGTTTACACTGGCTGAGGAAAAAAACAAAAACATATTTGTCAGTGCATCAAGGACGTGAAATGGCTTGGTTTCTGGGAATTGTGCCAGGTATTATAAACCATTTTATTTTAACACCCATTCTTCATTTTACTGCATACCACTTGCTTAGCAATTAGAGAGAATTAGGATTTTCAAAACATTTGAATAAGATTAGAGCACCCATTTGCGGCGTTTAGGACTTTTAAACTGAAACAGCTATCTCACCAATGAAAACAGAGTCATGTGATGATTAAATAACAAAAGGAAAAATCTCGGTCACTAAGAGTTTATGGTTTGTATCCTGCAAGTCTTTAAATAAATTACAGTGAAGCTCACAATAAAGCTTATAGAAGTATTGTCAGACCAGATGATCAGCCAACCTACTAACTTTTCATTGGGCTTTTTACATATTTGATGGTGAGATTTTTTTTTTCTTTTATCCTTTTTTTTTTGTACTTGTGAAATTTGAGATCCATAACAACTCTTTCCTTCTCTTTCAGCAGTTCATCATCTCATCCTGGAATATAATGAAAAGACCCCAAGTGATTTCATGCAGATGTGCCTGTGATTCTAAGTTAAAAATAACATTTAACTTTAAATGTTAATAAAGCCTATGGCTTATATTAACACTAAAGTGTCCTATTTTTTTAAAGAATAAGAAAAATTTTTGTAATGGATTGCCATCACAGAGTGTACAGGAGGAATTTCTGCACAGAAATATCTGCTTCATAGTTTTGGCAAAAGTTTATATGTATGTTTTGATGTTCATGGCTAAAACTTCCGAGTTCCGTGAGATTTTACCTCAGTCATAAGAGAGAATTGTGGAAAGATTGGTGGGGACATTATTTTGCTTCCTAACGAGCTGCCAAGTTTTTTAGTTAAGCTTTCAAGAAGACTGCAGGCATGTCCTTTCCAAATGCTGCAGTGGAGGTGAATTCCTGCAGTCCAAGCGGTCCCTCCTGCCTTGCCAAGTGTCAGTGGACTGCAATGATTTCTGCCTGAGTGATGTGCCCAAACAGCCTCCGTGGGAGGCAATGACTCTGCACGAAAAGGGTTTGCAAGGAACAGTTGCTAGCATCAGAGTATTCGAGTGTGTTGCCTGTGCAGGTTTTTATCTCTGTCTTCTCAGTTCCCCCATATATTTAGAAAGGAAACTCTTTAGGCTTCACAGTAGTATTTTTTAATTTATTTTGCATTTTTACATTATTTTATATTATTATTTAAAATATTTTTAAACCTTCTACCATGTTGATGTATTATTATCTTAGTAGGGATAGGTTCAGAATGAGTTTTACCTATGAGATTTTGAAACACACCTTTGGAAATCACACCCATGTATAGGAATTACTTATGATTATTAAGTAATACAAATGAATATTTTTATTTTAAAATAATTATATCTTTTATTGCTCACTGGTCACCCAGCAAATCAAACTATAGAATCAAGTCAACAAGGTTCAAAATAAAATAATAACCTTCAGTACCCTTTGTTTCTTTTAATTGAGCTCACTATACCAGAAATAGAGAGAGATCTGGATGGTTTTCTCCCCCCACTATTTCTGGTCTATCCAAAATATCTCTGTTTTCATGCTCCTTTTATTACAGCATATAAGTTCCTCCGACATCACACATTTAAGAGCAGTTGATGTTGTTGGGGGGCAAGGCAATTAACAAAGCCTGATTCCTAAGGTTTGCCCAGCAAACCCCTGCAGTTGCACCCTCAAAGCCCAGCAGCTCCTTTCTGGTCCCCGGTGCCTCCTGCCTCCAGCCACAGGCAGCAGTGCTGCAGCTGGTTCCCAAGCCTTGTGCTGCCTAATTAGCCAGCCAGCACCACTCTGACGTTTGGCAAACAGCCTGCTGCCAGGCACAGGCTGCCCCTCAATAGCAGCGCTGATTTGGATCTTTCCTGTTTGCATTGATTTTCATGAAATTTAGACGGATATTTTCTGCTACTCCCACCCTTTGAATTTGCTTGAATATAGCCACTAACAAAGAAAGAAAGGGCAACCAGGAGGCAAACAACACAGTTGTATAAACGAGATTTCTGCATTCAAACTAAAAAAACCACATATGCAGTAATGAAGGTCAGGCTGTGGTCTCAGTCTGAGCAGTTAACATGAGGGTGTCCAAAATTCGACCAGCTTCAAAGAGTTTTTCTTTCTTATTAGTTCAGTGGCACAATTTTCATGCCAGTTTCCTGCCAAGCAAATTGCAGAGGGCTTGTACAACTGAAAGAGCTTGAGTCTGAGTCTCTGGTGACAAGCTTGCTGCAGCTCCAATCAGGGCTTTATAGCTTCCTAGAAAAAATAACAATGCTGCCAATTGTAACAAATGTGAAGTGTCTCTTTGACATGAAACCACTGACTATTAAAATGAGCCAAAAATATGACCGTCTCACAGAAGACTCTTTTTTATCAGCTGAACATTTCTCAGCACATCACTTGGGTCAAATTCAAATGTAAAATCATGGTACCTAAAGGAAACAAACTGTCAAGAGTCTTGTATAATACTCACTGAGTCCTCTTCTTTTAAACAAGGCTAGTACTTATGTAGTTTTCTTGACAGTAAAATGTAAAGAATATCAACAATGGCAGGGAATGCAGGATGAAAAGTCCCTTTTTCCATTGCAATATTTCTGCTGAAAAGGCTTTGTTATGTTTTATGAATTCCTTTAAATAAAAAAGTCTATGAGCAGTATTTTGAATGAAATATTTTTTCAAGGTTGAATGCCAGCTCTAGCCCCACTCACATAGGAGAAATTACTACCCAGTGGTATGCCAAATTACTTGTTAACTGTTTCAGCAGCAGGATACAATGATTCCTTATACTAGGTTTGTTGTAGCTTTGTTAGACACTTCCATGCTTCTGATTTCTGAAATCAACATTATTGGGAGCAGTTTTCTGTTACTGAATTCAGTTCAAAGCCAACAATTCAACCAAATTATTACAGCTGAGTATGTTTCTCAAGCCTATAGACACAATTTACAGATATCTAATGCTTATTAAGTGTTTGAGTAAAAATAGTTAAATATACACACGTAATTAATTTTTGCCTAGATAACACCATTGGGAGACTATTATTGGAACTAAGTAGGTAAATTTAAGTGACTTTGGGTTCTGGGTTTCCCCAGAAATTGCACAAGAGAATCTAACTGTAGCCATGAATGCTCTAAATTCTGCACTTTTAATGAGTTTTTGTGCATAGGTTGAATAAAACTGCATTAGGTTAGCAAGCTGTAATGATGGGAAAGAGCCTAGTTTAAAAATGCTACAGGTGACTAAATTTCTACAGAAACCTATTTTTACCATCTCTTTTCTGGTTATCTGATTTTGTACCTTTACATTACTGACAATCTGTATGAGCAGCTTGGAGCCACAGTTGTGCCAAGTCTAATGGGGCTGAAATTACAGTGCATTAGCTACACATCAGAAATCTCCACCCGAGTCTCATCCTGCATCTTCTTCACACTTCTAAAGCCCAACTTTCTGTCACAGGGTTTCCAGTTTGACTTTTCCTGGGGAACTCTGTGGCAGCATTTTGGCAGCCTGGGTTGTCTCACTTCTTTGAGACAGGAAGAAATAGGGCAAATTAGAGCTGATCACCACCCCTCCACTGTGAGCTGCTGCCTCTCAGTCAGTCAGTCAGTACTGTTATCAGGGAACCAAAGGAAGGACGAAGGAGAAAATCCGCCCCCCATCCTTTCCACCCTCCCCTCTTCTCCCACCTCTGTTTCCTGGATTCCAGAATCCTTGCAATGAAGAGAATCTGACTCAAAATAAGTTATTCTTTAGCTTACGTTTCATCATAGTTTTAGTCTTCACTCTTTCACAGCAAAGACAACAGACATTGTCAGATTCAATTTTCAGACAAAAAGCAAGTGGTAGCTAGCAATTTAAAAAAAAATATTATCTATTAATCATGGTTTACATGACAGGAAAAAAAAAACATTCCCATCCTCTTATTGTAAGACTGAGCACAACCTTCCCTCCTTTTAGAAATTAAATATAAGAGAACCAGGGGAGAACGTGCCAGTGAATCAGGGAAAGAACAATACTGTTTTTGTTAACAATAACTGCAAGGGTTAGCAGAAATTTGCAGAGAAAGCCTTTCAGAGAACAGTGATGAGTAGAAACTACTTTGAAATATCTGCAATACAACCACACTTGGGGTCTTTCATGCAAACATTGTCCCACTGAAATTGTGTAGACAGCTGTCCTTTCATGTTCTACCATATGACTTTAACCCTAACATCATGGTTAATCAGGCTAAATTGACATGTTAAATTCAAGAGTAAAACACAACTGTATTGAGTCTGGAGCAATAACTTCATCACAGTTTTTATTTAATTTAGTTTTTGTGGGAGGAGAGAAAGTATTCACATTGTCTAAGTGCTTGAGTTCATTAAGGTGGACGGAGTAGCAATTAGGAGACAGGTGAGGGTTGTTAACCACCTTCTGCACTGAGAGTACCTTCATTTTTAATGGTGAAGCACAGGATCAGAGCCTGAGGTGCAAATATGTGACATCATGATTGTTTTTTTCTTTAACCTTAACTCCAGACGTCTTTCAGATTAAGGAATATATGGGAGATGTGAATGACCCAGATATCGGATTCATATTAAAACCATGGCAAAAGCAGCTTAATAGGTAAACTTATTGATATCTTACTCTATTCTCTCACAGAGATAGTTCTGCAATTACTTATTCTAAATCTTGATTTTTTTTTCCTCTATGGAGAATTGTTATCTCTAGAGACATCTTAGGGACTCTGCGCAGTAGTGCCATCTTTGCTATCAAGTCAGTGCTTTCCATTTCCACATCTCTTCAGACAGAATGTGCTGTTTCCTGTGGCTTCTATTTTCTGAGATGGACATGGCATAACACGCTATTACTGATGAATATTTTATTCATAAAATGGAGATAAAAATGTATTTGTGCCACTCTAGGGCCAAAGAAGTATCTCCATTTGTGATTTTATTGTATTGCTGTAACATCTGGAAGACCTAAGCAAGATTAAAACTTCACCGTTGGCAAAGAACACTGAGGTTGTCAGAGTAATTTTCTTCCCCAGGAGCATTAAAAAGGTAGCCAGGGGAGCAGAAATGCATAAAGGATCTTTGCGGCATTACTGGAAAAAAACTTTAAATATGTATAAATAGATAGACAGACAGACATGTGTTCACAGTTCCATTTGGATTTTCAGCAATGATTTAGAAAAGAATGGGGAATAGCAAGAGCAAAGCAGGAAAAACATGGAGTAAAAAAAACCATAAAAGGGATCATGTTTTAACTCGTTCAAAATTTTATTAGTTTATTACATTATAAACTATTTGGCCTAGACATACTTTATGTAATCTCTTACTTAATGTTTTGTGACAGCTTTAATACAACAAAATTAGATATGCTGCTGCAATAGTCCTGACAGCTACCTGGTTTCCATGCATTAACGCCATTGGCTTCCTGCCCAATACAAATAAACTTGAAAGGCTAGAGAATACATCCAGTGAAATCAAGTAGCCTAAAACTAAAAGGTAGAGCTCAGCATTGCAGAATAAAATATCATTGCAGAGGAGACTTTGATGACTTAATTAACTGAAATATTTGGAACATAGAGATATATATATATGTATGTATGTGTGTATGCATGTATATAAAAAACCCTTGAAACAAACACATTTAAAGTCCACTTGTGGAAGGTGAAAACGGTACATGATACAAACATTTTTTTATTTTATTATGGAATTGTATTTGCACATCATATTCTATCCTGAAAAGAAGTGTGTGTAGCCTTCAAGTCTTACTGCATCCTGCACTGGAGGAAGGACTTCTGACAGCTATAGCTGCCCTGGCCAAGCAGGAAAACTACTACTAAGAGTTTCAGTTGTTGTCAGAGTTTGATGTCTTTGCTTAGATCTGAGTGTTGTTCTTTCATAACTGAGTACATACAATTGGAAATGAGATGAAGTGTTGGAAAGATTTTCCAACAAAAATTTAGGACTTATTTGATTAATGTTTTTTGTAGAGACAATGTATAGTGTATAGAGAAAAGGTTATTAGAAGCTGGGACACTTTTACCAGCTAGAAAAAATACAAAAAGAAGGAAGTAAAAACTAATGTTTAGCTAGCCTCATGTGGGAATACCTTCCCCTTCTTCACTTTCCTTCTCCATTAATTAATGAGTATGAAGGATGCATTTTCCAGTAGAGTAATCTTGTTTGCTTCTGGAAGCTTTCTGGAAACAATGGAAGGTCTGGCACTAATTGAAAAGCTATGGATCCTGATGGAATGCAACTTGTCTTTAACCTGTTTACTGACTCTGTGGAAAGGGCATAGAGTGCCAATATTGCTAATAGTTCAGAATTTCTGGTCTATAGATTCAACTCATTACCTCTCTCATTTTTGTCTCTTTATGGAACCACAAGACTTTTACAGCCTGGACCAAAAAAGTGCAATATGCATCAAACAGGTGGTACTGGCACTAGGACAAATTGCCTACCCTTTCAAAAATTTTCTGATGAAATGGTGATGAAGGGGTGTGATCTGGGGCTGAGACATAATAACCTTCAAGAACAGAGATTCTCACAAGCTGTTTTATTTTCTCATCAAGTTCGAAGTATGTTTATTCATCCTGCCTTCTTTAATATAAGGATGTAACCTCAGCTAGAAGAGAGATAAAATTATAAAATATGTTACCTTGCCCCTTCTCCAAACAAAGCAGTCCTCTATGCATTTCACTCCCTTGGGTGTTCACATGAGTGAACAAACCAAATGTGGCAGATGTTATTCACATTCCTAATTGCACAACTGGAAGTTGATCTCATCCTATAACAATGCATACAGACTACTCAAGAAGAAACTGAAGAAAAAAGAAGTGCTCATCAAATAATGTTGCACCAGTTGGGAATTTTTTGATCCCCAAAGCGAGTTGCAGTAGCATCTGGAAAGAAATCTCTCCACTAAAGACTTTTAGGCTACACCATTCTCTGTTCTTTCCTTCCCTAATGCTTAAAAATTGCAAAGAGATTCCATTTAGCCAGGAATTATTACTGTCTACTGCTTGAAAACGCCTTGCTGCTTGAATAAGAGCTACATATAAGGTTTGTGTTTTATATCAATATAGAACTGCCCTAATGTATCATGTTAAAATGAGATTCTACTTCCTCAGCTGCATAAATGCTTTACTTCTTTTAATTTAGCAGTTTATATAATATGTTTTACCTTACATCGGCATATCTGGGTGAGTTCTTTGGTTTATTACAGAGCAGGTTGGACTGTTTGCTCTAGTGGCTCATTTTGGCTTTAAAATTGATGCGTTTTCTGGAGGCATGAATAAGGATTTTGCATTTGATTGAATAAATCTCAGAAACACTCCAATTCCTCAATATGCCATTCAACTCAGGAAAACTTAAGCACTTTTCTTAAAGGAACACAGCAAATTGCAGCATGTATTTAAACCTAAGCAGACTATTAACTGCTTAGAAAAGTATACCAGTTGCTTCAATTTTCCTAAGGAGTGTAGCAAATTTTTCAGAGAGGGAAAAAACTTACTAAGTGGAATTTTTACTTATAGAAATAGCTGAAATGCAGGAAGTCAGCAAAACTAGTGAGAGATCACTATTTGCAGAGTACAGGAGTATTGGGCCAATTATAGAAAGTGGACTTTCATTACTTGGAAATGTTTCTTCCCTGCAAAATATTATTTGTTTGGGTTTGTACACCACTGATTTCCAGCAAACTAAAATTTTAGGTCAGTCAAGATGTCTCAGGACAATCTCAGTTGCACATTCTCCATTCTCAACCATTGCAGTCATGCACAGGTTTTACTTTTTCATTACTCTGCAATATCCCCATGTGTGCATAGTCCTTTAATGCACTAAAATGAAGTTATGAAGAAGAGTTTCTGAGCCCATGATAAAAGGGGAACCTACCAATGATTTTCTATGGGGAAAATGTGTACACCTGTACAGTTAACATAAAATAATTGATGTGCAGCAAGCTAAAAATACTTGGGTTTGTGCCCATGCTCTGCTTTTTCAGACAGATACAAAATGTTCTCTTCTGAAAATTGGCCCTGAGTTCATCTTAGCTTTTATTTTCTCTGAAGTGCTTTATTTTTACTGTGTCAGAACTCTTATCGTGGCTCACAAATTTATTATTATTGCAATCTCCTTCAGGTAGGAACAGGGCAAACATGCAAAAACATTCTTGATGTATGTTTGCCATCTGCCAGCCTGCAGTATGAGTTACACAAAAGTGAAATTCTGCCCCAGCACCCATGCAAAGTCCTTCAACAATATCTTGAGCTTTTGCCAACTTCTCTTCATGTGCTTTTATGTGTATACACATACATACACATATAATACATAAACATATATATACCGACTATATACATATATCTGTGTGTTCATATATCTGAATAGTTCCAGTAAATGACCTTAAATGACCAATTCAGTTACTTATGTCAGGTTTCGAGTCTCATTTGGAATCCTTGTCATGTTCTGCCTCATATCAGGTGCCATTCCATAAGGATATTGTCTTCACTATGTCCTGTGTCAGATATTCCACTTTCTGCAAACATCTCTGATGCCATCAATAATCAAACGACCCTGGCTTCTATGTTTCTGATGCTCACTCCCACCCTAAATGCAATAACAGAGGGGATGTATGTGCTCTATCCCTTCCATCTATTGACTTTCCTCTTCCCTGCCCTATGCAGCTGGTCACCAATTACCCCCCGTCACGTGCGACTACACAACTCACTCAGGCTGAAGATCCCAATCTCTCATACCTCTGTCTGGGCCAGAAATCACACCAGTTATGGGCTAACGTAACCACAGTAAAATGTACAACTGAGAGATAAGGAACAAAAAGATATGCTAAATAAAAACTATTTTAAAACCATCAAGTAGGGTCCACAGCTGTCAAAGGGACAACCAAAAGTAGAGAGGATGTGCAAGTGGAGTTTCAAGAAGAAATGTGATGTGGCTGTACACTTTGGGCCTAGACAGTATTTTCAGCCAGATGCCAGTGGGATGTAGGAGCAAGATTGTCCAAAGGTTAAACTGGTTGTGAGGACGGTAAATTGAAAACATCTATGAACTGCAGAAACAGAAAATATAATGTTTTTTTCTTGCAAACTGATTTTTTCCAGCATAAAATATTCTAAAGATGTCAATTCTTTATCAGTGAAGCGAACTGAGTATAGGCACGAAATGAAAGGTGCTGACTTAGAATGTAAACTTTGCATTCTACTTAATTATGTGTGTGATTTATATAATATACTATATTTGTGCATATATAGATAACATTTATAAATATACATACACACACAGAGATATACATATATTAGACCACAGGTATTCTGACATTATTTTTTACATTTGTAGCACAGACCTGTGTTCTACTTCAGCCTGAATTCTGATACTGCTTGGGGAATTCATATATGACACAGAGCAAGGAACCTTTCCCTTTGCAGCACAGCATTCCCACCAACATTATTCCTATCTTCAGCATTATTGTTAGAGAGGATTTTGCACACAATGACACAGCTTGAACCTTGACATTTTTTGGTGTTCTATTTTCTTCCTCTCACATTCCAATTATGAATAATTCAAGATTGATTTGGAGCAGAGAAAATAACTTAAACAAGGAATTTTTATCTTTCTCCACCCCTCCCTTCCAAATCTACACTTATCATGGGAAAAACAAGAGTAAAACCCTAAACAAACAAGCAAACAACAATTTAAAAAACCTCTTAAAACACAACAAACAAAAAAATCAACAGAAGCATACCAGCAAATATAAACAATATTCATAGAATAAATTTTTTAAAAATTGAAAAAAGGGACTCTCTGACATGATTTAACCATTCCTCTGTACCAGCCCCTAATGTCTAACCTGACTCTTCTCTTTGTACTTAAAATTGATATATGCTTCTCTATGTTCTATTTTTCCTGTAGCTGTTTCATATTCTCTGACTGACATAACTCCTTACAGCACAGATTTGTCTCAGGCACTTAAATAATGAATCTCAGGAACTATTTTAAATGAGAAAGTGTCCTGATGCTCAGCTTCTTTGAGTGTCCCTTATTGTCATGCTGTCCAGAGCACAGAGACTGACAAAAAGGAAAATAAATCACTTTTGTTACTAAACCTTTGCATTCTAATTAAGCGCTTCTTACTGAACATCCATCTTTTGCCTCACACCTGGTCACTAGATGTTTTAAGAGTTTTGCATCAAGAGAAATCCAGTCTGCCCTGCCAGATGTCAGGGCAAGGCCATTTCTGCAGAGATTGCTCCTGTATCTCACGGTCCCCTTCCTCTGCCTGGCAGATGGCTCAGTCATGGGGTGACAAGGGTGATTTCCCAGTCTGGAAAACTTTTTTTCATTCTCTTCAGTTTCCTGAGGGCAAAAGGCTAAAACAATGGTGAGATCTTAGTCACTTTAACTGAATTTCATCTGTCTTGGGAAGGTCTTGCATTTCTAAGAGATAATTTAAACCTATGATTCTGATAATAGGTTGTCCTTGGCCCATATGCCTAGAAAAACCCTACAGAAGAGGCAGTTAAAAAAATATAAAAATACATAATAAAAGTATTAATTAAGACGTAGCCCTGACTTCAAGTGAAATATTTATACAGAGAAGACAAGGGAAGGAATGGACTTATTTTCCCATAGCTCAGAAAAGCATAAGTAGTTGGAGTATTCTGGGTGGACTTCTGTTCTCCTTCATTGTGATCATGATGGTAAATTCCTGTGGAGAAAAAACTCAAGCTACATGGAGAAAGGTCTGTGGTCAAATTTGACACAGTCTGTGACATTATTCATAGCTGGATCATCTGGGTTGGTGACCAGAATAAATCCTCATTGTTTTCAGAAAAAAAAATCATACTGAATGAAGTAGAGATGATCAAATTATACTCACACAGTTTACCTGAGATGCAAATCTTGGTGCAAAAAATCCCACAGACTTTGTGATAGAATAACTTATTCCTCTGAGACAAAGTAATTGCATTGTAGATGCTTGGAATAAAAGAGGTAGGAAAGGCAGGTAATAGGAGGAGAGGTGTTAAAAGTCATGGATCTGTTGGAGCAAATTCAGAGGACGGTTACAAAAATCATCAGGGGACTGAACATCTTTCCTATGGGTGCAGGCTGAGAATTGTTTTATTTTCAGCCTGGAGGAGAGGAGGCTCTGGGGAAACCTTATTGCAAAATTTCAATACTTGAACAAGGCTTATAGGAAATATGGGGACAGACCTATCAGTGGGGCCTCAAGAGACAAGACAAGGGGAAATGGTTTTAAACTAAAGGAGGGCAGATTCCACCTAGATATAAAGAATAAATTTTTTATGAACATGGCGCTGAAACACCAGAACAAGTTGCCCAGAGAGGCTGCAGATGCCTCATCTGTGGACAACATTCAAGGCAGAAAAGGCTCTGAGCAACTAGGTGGAGGGTGTCCCAGCTAATTAGAAGGGAGCCGGACTAGATGACCTGTAAAGATTGCTTCCAACTCAAAACCTTCAATGATCCTACTCTGGGGTTCTTGCTTTTATACCCACACACCCTCTATCCTTCTACAGCAGCAGCTTAGTCACAAACGTAAAGGACTGGCCTTATGGTGCTGATCTGTGTTTTTCATAGTGCAAGCAGAATATATGTAACAGGACATGTCTCTACTTGTTGCATTGGGAGGTTAAGAATTTATCTACAAACTGTCCCTGAAAAGACAGATGAGCTCCCCACATGTATCATGACCCATTTTCTTGTTTGTGCTAATGTTACAGGAGGAAACTGAAGATACACCTTGGGTATACTTACTAACTCTTCAGTGTAACTGCAGAGCTTGAGGAAACAACACAGAAATAATTGCAAGCAAACTGAACTGACTCCTACTAATGGGGCTTAGAATCACAAATTCAGGGTGAGTTGTAGGTATATACTTGCTCTTTCTGTTTGCATGTGGATGAAATGGGTAGCAACAACAGAGAGACGCTCTTCCCTGTCTCTGTGCAAGCAGCAGGAAGGAAAAATGCTTCTCTGCTCCCAGTTCTGGCCTTTCGCCATGTCCCCATTCTGTATGGACAATGCCTGACAAGTTCTGTTTCCTTCTTCTGCTGCTGCAAGCCACTATATGAAAGGGATCCCAGCCAGGGTCCCCACAAGAACAAACCAAATCTGAGGAACTCAGACTGTAAACTGCAAAATTAGAAGGTAGTAGCCTCTAAGTCTAGATAAAGTTCAGCCAAACTTTTAGAGTGATCAGGTTTATGTAAGTACTAGTTTTCTGCATTGCATGATTTCAATTAATAATTTTTTTCTTTCTGTTGTGATTCAATCCTTAATCCTTAAACTTTGTGAGGGTTTAATATTTATTTGACAAAAAATGAAAAAAATATTTACTTTGTTTCCCCTCACTCTGCTTGTCAGATAAAAATTAAAACCAGAAGTTATTAATTTTGAAAATCTTGAAGCAAAATGGATATGAATTTTTTCTCTTCCTTGTTCTTGCCTCTATGGGGGTTTTTTTTGCAAAGAATTTTCCTTTAAATTTGTGAAAAGTCCACTGAATCACGAATCATTAATATTTATTTGAGGTGACTGAAGAACACTGCTTTGCAGATAAGAAGTAGCATGTGCAATACCAGATTAATAAGCTACACTCAACCCTGCTCACTGCTGAAAACAGACACTGCTGCTGTGAGATGCTGCTTCCCCAGGAAGCTGTGACTGAAATCTCTGAAGCCCATGAGTCTCTCACCTGGAGACTGTGCTCATGCTTCCCACTTTATGGGATGCACCTGCCTTATTTCAGTTACCTGAGATACTGAAAACAGCTCAGTCACTATGACTTATGATCACAAAAAGCTGATGCCTCAGAGCAAGCCTATAACCTGGACAATGAGTGTGTTTTAAAGAATGTCATTTAACTGCATGAAATGGGCCCAAGTTTGGGAAGATAAGCCTGCTAGAGACAAGTCCAGGAAAAACACAGCATTTATAATGCATCATGAGTGTTTGTATATATACAACCTAATGATGCTCCAATTTATATTCCAAAATAACTTACTTTTGCTTGCTCCATTAATTGTTCTAATAATCTAAAGTAAATGGTCGAGAATTAAAGGAAGACATTTATGGTCTCCTGTTTATAGTGGATCCTGTAAATTCAGCATTATCTCCATATTTTTCTAAAATGTTTATGTACAAATGATTTTCACTCCAGTAACTTCATCATGCATGAATAAAAATATATGCTTAGTTATCAAAAGATAATTAGGTGAGACATGTATGTTTTGTCATAATTAATATTCTGTCAATAGGCTAGATAAGAAAGCTCCAAGGGTTAATGCTTTCCTGCTCTGTATCTAACATTGCCAGTGAATTTCTCTAGCTCACTCCATTAATCCAGTCAGCACAATGGATCAGGTTAGAGATGTGTCTCAATAAATCACTCTCAAGTGCTGGGGGTAGGAGTACCTAATTAATCAGCACTGTCATTATGTTTGACTTGTAGCTGCCTTACTGTGTATGGGATGAGGATTCAGTGTATTTAACCTGCACACACTCTTAAACAGATCTCCAGTAGTGATGTAAATTTTAACCCTTGTATGGAAAAAAACAACCCATGATTCTATAAATGGCAGATGAAATGTTTCTTACTAATAAACCAATCCACAGGTAATTTATTCACCTCCCCACATGCCCATATTTCCATCTTTCCCTGGGGGCCACTAACATCCTGCAGCATTTTTTCTCTTTTAACACCAAACTTCTGAAGTTAAATGCAAGATTAGAGTTCATCACAATCCCCAGCTGTACCTGATAGCTTTCCCCCTCCCACTCCCACATCCATTTCCTCTCCCCTTATTGCCACTGTCCCTTGCTTTTAGGCCATTTGTCTCCAGGGGAAGGCCCACAGTCCACCCTCACTGGCCTTATGTACAAGAGGCTTGTTGCCCCACTTGCACCAGTAGCTGCCCCTCTCTCTAGCCCCTTTTCCTTAGCTTCTTTATTGCACAGGCATGCCTGGAAGCCAAACATATCTTTCCTGGCTCACTCTATTCACTCTCCTCCAAGTTTAGATGTCATGTTGCCACCAAAAAGAGATTTTTTTACTCTTTCAAGTTTTGAACTGCAGTTTAGTATTATCTTTACAAGTGGAAATTTTTATATATTTCCTATCAAAATAATTGCTCTGATATGACTCCTTCCTTTCTGAATATGTTGATCTTGTCACTTGTCTTTTTTTGGTCAGCATTCAATGAACGTGCACTTATTGGTTTTGCATAATTTTAGGGTGGAGGTGGTAGCAGCTTGCCAAAGTGGAAAGAGATCTCTAGAGGCATGAGTTCTGCCTGTCCAGAAGAAACATTAGCAGTGGCATGGTGCAGAGATCAGAGTAAATTCCTGCCCATGTCATTTCTGCTCTACACTGGCATACAAGGCACAGCATGGAGAGTACAGGGCCATGAGAGGAGGACAGCAGAGAAAATGCTGTTTCTGCTGGTAGCAGGGCTGGCCTCTCACAGCCTGCAGGAAGAGGACTCTGAATTAAATTAGCCTGTGGTAATAAGGAAACTGAGAAGATGGTCTCTAAAGCAGAAACATCAGACTAGGGCATAAAGAAATGCAATAAGCAAACACACATTTATGTCAGTGTCTCCAACTTCGACTACACATGCACTGAGAAAGTCAAAAATAGATCTGTGAATTTACCTCTGCTTGCAACATAGAGTTCTTGGTTTATTTAATTCTGATGTAAGGAAACAATTCTTGTGGACTTCAGAAACAATCCATGTGTGCAAACCAGCCTAAATCTTTATTAATTTTCTAGACTATAAAGAAAATAACATCTACTTTCAAAACACCTACACTAACAATAATATTTTTAAAGGGATTTATTTTGTATGTGTGGCTACATTACCATCTACCACTGATGTGACGATGAACTGTATTATACTAACTCACTACTTAACATCTTGTCATTGTTGAGATGGAAATACTAATGTGACAAAAAAATATGAAATATTCTGAAAGTATAGACCTTAATTTTTTTATACTAGAAACAGCAAAATTATACTATGTGACATTGAAATTTTTCTGTCTCAGTTTCCCTCTCCTTTGAGAAAAGAGGCGTAATCATTTCACTTTAAAGTGATTTTGAACAATTATTCATTAATGTCTGTGGATACTTCCTGCTAAAGTCTCATCATTGAAGAGAAACTTAAGAGGGAACCCCTCTTTAGAGCTAGCTCTGTGGTGAAAACTAAACGGTAAAATGTGCTGTAGGGTGGGGATAATTCTGACATTACAGACAGGGCCTCCTGCCCATACCAGAGCTGCCCAAAGCTAGCGTTTCATGAAAAGTGTCTGTTTCTTCAATGAACACTGGCATCATACACAAGCTTGTGTTCAGATTGCAGAACTGCTTTAGTTTTTTGCATTTCCTAAGTTTTGAATGCTAGACTTCTACAATCACGACAATCCATAACGTAAGTGGGAAGTGACAAACACAAAGTAATATCGGAACATTTTTCATCACTTATTTATAACGCGTTTCATGCCACATCAGCTGCAGCAACCTTCCTACCATGCTGCAGCAAATGCATCAGCCAGATGCAGGCCACTCTCCAGGGCCAGAGCCAGCCTCCATCTCCAGCTCTGCCCCACGCAGGCTGCTGGGGTGGGGAGCCACCGCACACTGCACCGGCACAGGGGCAAACCCCAGAGCAAGAGCAGGGCCAGAGCTGCTGGACGAGCTCACAGGCTCCGTGCAGCAGCTCCAGCTACTGACACTGATGATATTGGTGACAATTAGCGGAGTGAGATTAGAATGGAGATGAGGAGAAGATTCATCTGTTACGCTATCCATCATCTGTGTGTTGCCCCAGGCAGTGTCAGCAAGCTGCTGTTTTCAGAGGAGCTGCCATTAGTATGGACCAGCTTTAGCCCTCCCGTGGGGGGAATCCACTTCAGTAAATTTTTCCAGTAGGGCTTGGAAAATTTTTTTTTTTTTGCTTTTTGAACATGTAGGTCAGTAAGCCAGTTTTTAAGAGTTTCACTTTCATATAAAAGTCCATTTCATATAAATCAGTGTTAACTGTGGTAAATTCAAAGTGTCAATTAAAACAAACAAACCAACAAAAATGTTTAATTCCAAACATACTTCAACTACAAAGAGAATAAACAATTAAAAAGAAGCTTATCTGTTTCCCCACAGTAAGGATGTCACTTTCTTAATACAACCTTTGGTTTTACATCTGGGGTTTTTTTCAGTGAGTAGTTGCATTGCTTTCTTAACATGTTATAGAGGTATCTTTTTACCTCTTAGTCTGGAAAAAGTGTCATTCTCTTATATTTCAGTTTAATATCATTGTGAGCCAACAGTTCCCATTTTAATGCCTATGTACAGCTCTTCAGAAAAAAGTAACACACTTTGTCCATTGCAGATGATATTTACAGATATATTACTTGTTGCAAGCACACATATACATAATGCTGGGTACAGAACTCATGTGACATATTTTCACATCATTACTGTAGGTGAACATTAGTTTCATGTTCAGTAGGAAATCTCCTTTTAGTGTTACTTCCCCCTAACACTCAAGAGCCAGAACCAGAGCCCAGGAGTGTTTTCTTTGAATTAAAGTCTACAGAGTTTACTTATAGATGTCATTCAAATCTTATTCATTTGTTGTAAATGTATTGTTCATGTGAGTTGAAATGATGCACACATATTTCTGAACTAGATCCTTCTCAGAAAGACTGTACATACACACCTCATTTTATACACCCAGTTCTCATTTCCCAGAAAAAAATCCTGATCATTTTTTTTCCTGATGATTCCTCATGCTTATAGTCCCTTCTGTCTTTGCTCCAGGAGATCTTTCATTCATACCATCTAGCTGTCATCAGTTGCTTCCTGTACATCCTCTTTACCTTTGCACCTACTAATATAAGCAGATTCTTCTGTATTCCAGGCAAAAAG
The DNA here is from genome assembly GCF_027887145.1 of Ammospiza caudacuta. Lineage (NCBI taxonomy): Eukaryota > Metazoa > Chordata > Aves > Passeriformes > Passerellidae > Ammospiza > Ammospiza caudacuta. Next base: position 53,719,558 of record NC_080632.1, read on the forward strand.
AAATTTCAACCACTATTTCAGATCCCATTTTTTTCCTGTGGAATCTTTGTAGAACACAGTAGAACTTCATTTTTGTTAGTCTGTACATGGGTCTGTCACTAATTTGTAAATGAATTTCAACTAGAGATTCAATTGGCATGTGATTGTAACATGAATTATTCTTTAAATATATTTGAATATCTAGATTGCAGAAGTTTCAAAATATAATTTTCACAGTCTATGTAAGGTTTTCAGTTCATTCACTAAATCCTAGCTGGAGGGGTTATCAGCCACCACCTCCACTGTGCAGTGTCTGGTATCACTGGAGAATTCACTTACTAATTCACTTAGATTAGATAGCATTAGAATTGTGAGTTTACCAGAGGGAGCAGGCCAAAACTGTGTTCCTTAAAGGCAAAAACATGCAACTTAACTTAAATATACCTGATTTTCAGAGGACTGGTGTATGCTAAGGGATCAGTATGTCTTCTAATAATAACATATTACTTCCAAAAGACAAACAGAAAAGGGACTGTCTGACAAGACAAGGTAATTTTCTATCTTACAATATTCTAAATCTCAAGGAACTCTACTGGAATTAAAAAGCTTAGATTTCCACTACCCTTTTGTATTTCTTTCCTATTTCTAAATGTCACATCTACCCTAAAACCAGTTCTCTTACTCATCTTCCACTGTAAGTTCACCAAAAGAGAAAGGGAAAGCTTGCATAAACCTTTTTGTTATCATAAAATCATAGAATCTGCTGAGTTGGAAGGGACCTATCAAGACCATAGAGAGCAACTCCTGCCCAAGAGTCCCACCCATACCTGAGAGCATTGCCCAGATCCTTCTTGAACTTCGCCAGGCTCACTGCTGTGACCACTGCCCTTGGGAGCCTGTTCCATTGCCCAACCACCCTTTGGGTGAAGAAGCTTTTTATAACATCTAACCTAAACCACCCTGACACAAATTCAGGACATTCCCTTGGGTCTTGTCCTGTCACCACAGGGAAGAGATCAGTGCCTGCCTCTCCTCTTGCCCTCACAGGGGAGGTGTAACTGCAGAAGGGTCTCCCCTCAGTCTCCTCCAGGCTGAACAGACCAAGTGACCTCAGCTGCTCTCATCAGGCTTCCTCTCAAGGCCCTCCACAGTCCTCATGATCCTCGTTTCGATGCTCTCTAGTAGTTTCATGTCTTGTTTTTATTGTGGCACCCAGGAGTGCCCCCAGCACTGGAGGTGAGGCTGCCCCAGTGCAGAGCAGAGCAGGACAATCCCCTCCCTTGCCTGGCTGCTGATGCTGTCCCTGATGCCCCCAGGACACGCTTGGCCCTCCTGGCTGCCAGGGCACTGCTGGCTCATGTTCAGCTTGCCATGGACCAGAGCCCCAGGGCCCTTTCCATGGCACTGCTGCCCAGCCTCTCATTCCCCAGTCTGTCTGTACATCCAGGGCTGCCCCATGCAGGGTGCAGGATCCAGGACTTTCCCTCGTTGGAGTTCATATGGTTGGTGATTGCCCATCTGTCTAGTTTATTGAGGTCTCTCTGCAGGGATTCTCTGCTCTTGAGGGATTCGACAGCTCCTCCCAGTTCAGTGTCTAATCACACCAGGAAAAGGCAATATCTGAGCTAAATACCCACTGATTTTCAGTCCTGATAAATTGGTGCCCAAAAAAGAAAAGCTGTCAGGCAATAGGAAATGGAGTTAACATTCTTAGTTCCATGCTAGATAAAATGAATATTTTTGTGTATATTTTCTAAATTCTGTTTTTGCTTTAGTAGTCATAGAAAAGTGTTCTATGAGATTTAATCTAATTCATATCTTTTGGTGTATATTATTGTTACATGATGTCATCCTTGAGAGAAGTATTTAAATGGGTGTTTGTCAGCTTGGTGTCTTCTGCCACCAGTTAAATGATCCAAAGTCAAACAACTCATAAATCAGTGAATATTACATAAGATCTGTTAAAATGTTCCACACTATTTAACAACAAACAAACCCAAAATCAAACTTTTTTGGACGAGGTTTCTATTCAAACTAAAGAACTTTCAAAATGTCACAAAGACAGACATTAAGATGAAAAGCTGCCAGTTAATTCACAACAGTGCACATTAGGTCATGGAGATTGACTGACCTGAAAGCTGTTACACTGAGAAAAAGAAACAAGATGCTTCCCAGTTACCAAATTCAAGGATCTTGATTCCACCAGTGTAAGGAGGCTCATTCCATATGCATATCAAATCTGGTTGTAGAGCGGCAATAACGTTAACTTAGAAGATACAACAGAATTGACTTTAGTTGGGACCATTGTTATGTTCCAAAATAAAATGTCATCAAATTACAGATATAAAGGGTTAGTTAAAACACCAGTAAGAAGCTTGAACTTATTTTTTTGACTTGTGAAAACACAAATTAAGATTGAAGGGAGGGTATAAAAGTTTTACATGTTTATATACAAGGCAGAGAAAAGTTATCAAAGCCTCTTGAAAGCACATATTCAGTTCAGATGCAACAGATGAGCAACAAGAGATAAATTTCCTTCCTTCCTTCCTTCTTTCCTTCCTTCCTTCCTTCCTTCCTTCCTTCCTTCCTCCCTTCCTTCCTTCCTTCCTTCCTTCCTTCCTTCCTTCCTTCCTTCCTTCCTTCCTTCCTTCCTTCCTTCCTTCCTTCCTTCCGACACTTCCTTCCTTCCGACACTTCCTTCCTTCCTTCCTTCCGACACTTCCTTCCTTCCTTCCTTCCTTCCTTCCGACACTTCCTTCCTTCCGACACTTCCTTCCTTCCTTCCTTCCTTCCTTCCTTCCTTCCTTCCTTCCTTCCTTCCTTCCTTCCGACACTTCCTTCCGACACTTCCTTCCGACACTTCCTTCCTTCCTTCCGACACTTCCTTCCGACACTTCCTTCCGACACTTCCTTCCTTCCGACACTTCCTTCCCTCCGACACTTCCTTCCTTCTGACACTTCCTTCATTCCGACACTTCCTTCCCTCCGACACTTCCTTCCTTCTGACACTTCCTTCCTTCCTTCCTTCCTTCCTTCCTTCCTTCCTTCCTTCCTTCCGACACTTCCTTCCGACACTTCCTTCCGACACTTCCTTCCGACACTTCCTTCCGACACTTCCTTCCGACACTTCCTTCCTTCCTTCCGACACTTCCTTCCGACACTTCCTTCCAACACTTCCTTCCTTCCGACACTTCCTTCCGACACTTCCTTCTGACACTTCCTTCCGACACTTCCTTCCTTCTGACACTTCCTTCCCTCCGACACTTCCTTCCTTCTGACACTTCCTTCCTTCCTTCCTTCCTTCCTTCCTTCCTTCCTTCCTTCCTTCCTTCCTTCCGACACTTCCTTCCTTCCGACACTTCCTTCCTTCCGACACTTCCTTCCGACACTTCCTTCCGACACTTCCTTCCGACACTTCCTTCCGACCCTTCCTTCCGACACTTCCTTCCTTCCGACACTTCCTTCCTTCCTTCCTTCCGACACTTCCTTCCTTCCTTCCTTCCGACACTTCCTTCCTTCCGACACTTCCTTCCTTCCTTCCGACACTTCCTTCCTTCCTTCCGACACTTCCTTCCTTCCTTCCGACACTTCCTTCCTTCCGACACTTCCTTCCTTCCGACACTTCCTTCCGACACTTCCTTCCGACACTTCCTTCCTTCCTTCCGACACTTCCTTCCTTCCTTCCGACACTTCCTTCCGACACTTCCTTCCTTCCTTCCGACACTTCCTTCCTTCCTTCCGACACTTCCTTCCTTCCGACACTTCCTTCCTTCCGACACTTCCTTCCGACACTTCCTTCCGACACTTCCTTCCTTCCTTCCGACACTTCCTTCCTTCCTTCCGACACTTCCTTCCTTCCTTCCAACAATTCCTTCCTTCCTTCCTTCCTTCCTTCCTTCCTTCCTTCCTTCCTTCCTTCCTTCCTTCCTTCCTTCCTTCCTTCCTTCCTTCCTTCCTTCTTTCCTTCCTTCCTTCCTTCCGACACTTCCTTCCGACACTTCCTTCCGACACTTCCTTCCGACACTTCCTTCCTTCCTTCCGACACTTCCTTCCTTCCTTCCTTCCGACACTTCCTTCCGACACTTCCTTCCGACACTTCCTTCCTTCCTTCCTTCCTTCCTTCCTTCCTTCCTTCCTTCCTTCCTTCCTTCCTTCCTTCCTTCCGACACTTCCTTCCTTCCTTCCGACACTTCCTTCCGACACTTCCTTCCGACACTTCCTTCCGACACTTCCTTCCTTCCGACACTTCCTTCCTTCCGACACTTTCTTCCGACACTTCCTTCCTTCCTTCCTTCCTTCCGACACTTCCTTCCTTCCTTCCTTCCGACACTTCCTTCCGACACTTCCTTCCTTCCTTCCTTCCTTCCTTCCTTCCTTCCTTCCTTCCTTCCGACACTTCCTTCCGACACTTCCTTCCGACACTTCCTTCCGACACTTCCTTCCGACACTTCCTTCCTTCCTTCCGACACTTCCTTCCGACACTTCCTTCCGACACTTCCTTCCGACACTTCCTTCCTTCTTTCCGACACTTCCTTCCAACACTTCCTTCCTTTCTTCCGACACTTCCTTCCGACACTTCCTTCCTTCCTTCCGACACTTCTTTCCGACACTTCCTTCCGACACTTCCTTCTTTCCTGCCTCACTCTGTCATTCTTGCTCTCTTTTTTTCTCTTTCTCTTTCTCTTTCTCTTTCTCTTTCTCTTTCTCTTTCTCTTTCTCTTTCTCTTTCTCTTTCTCTTTCTCTTTCTCTTTCTCTTTCTCTTTCTCTTTCTCTTTCTCTCTTTCTCCTTCTCTTTCTCTAATTCTTTTTTCTTTCCGTCCTAACACAAAGGATTTGGTTTTTTACATCACTTAACCAATGTATTGGAGTACTAAATTCACACAGGGAACTCACAACCCCATTCTAACAAAAACCCAGTTCAGACCAATGAAATATTGCAGCTCAGTAATAAGAAACAGAGTGAATGCCTTTCATTCCAGCTTTATTTTTTGTACTCTTTACAGCTGTTCCTCTTATAAACAAGAACTTCAGTACATAAACAGAGACTAAGTATAATAGAATGACAAATTAGTTCCCTCAGAACTGATGATGTTTATTTTTCTTATTAATTTTTATTATTGCATGTTTAATCCATACTGAAAGAACTATGTAAAGTGGCTGGCCTCAACCATTTATCTGGCAAAAATTGTTCAACATATAGAGCCCACAGAAAATCTTAATTTGCTAATAATTCTCAGTGGAAAGGGGAGGAATTGAAGAAAAGTAAGTCCAGCTTTAACTTACTGAATAGTGGCTGGAACAAAACTCTTTCATATTCACGCAGCTAATTGCAGGGAAAACAGTCTATTTCAATCTTTAAAATCTGATATCTTCATTTTCCAAATATTTATTTGCTCTGCACATGAGAGGCTTTATGAAGGAAAGTGTTCTAAAAGCTGGAGGAGACATTCAGACTGAACAGTAGTTTACTTATAATTTACAGACTTGTAGTACTTAATATATAATGCAATAATCTATGCTGTGCCATTTGTCATTTGGACTAGGCCACAGATTATAGCTTAGGGCAGTGCATCTGTGCACAGATCAGGCAGGAAATGGCCTAAAATCTTGAACAGCTGAGCATGATGTCTCAGTGTAGTTGCAAAATTCAACCTCTGCTCCAGAGGTCACTCCATGCTTCAGTCATGACAGCCCAAATTGTTAAGCATGCGACTAATATGCATACAGAACACAGGCTGCCTAGTGTCTGCTGCAAGCTTGATGGCTGGTTAGCGGCTAGTCTTAATTTTATGTGACAATCCTATGTAGGAAGTGCCGGGTGGGTGACTAAATGGAGCATATTGATGTCCCACTGGGTGTAGCCCCTGTTGTTTTGACAAATTCTCCTTAGCATTTATCAATCAGGCCTACAACGGGGAGTGTGCTGAATATCTAATTCAGACATGCTAGTCAGGACTAATAGAGCAAGATAGCATGTTATTCAATTTGTACTTGTTAGTGATGTCCCACTGTCACTGGGCAATTTACCTTCACACTTCACAAATGAAAAGAGAAATTTGCTGGGCTTCAAACACTTATGTGAGTTACAAGCAAAATTTTAATTAGCATGTCATTACAGCAAAAATTTATTGCTTCTTTCTAGTGTCCTAGCACCCAGATTGCACTTTTCCATTTTTTTTTTTCTCTGTAAGGCAAGATGCGCTTTAAAATTTATGGGGCAGGTACTAGAAACAAAAACAAAAACCAACCCTGAAGCAAGTGAAAAACTGCATGGTAAGATATATATCAAAAAGAATTAGTTTTTGAAGCCTAAAAGTTTTTTATACATTTATCACTTAAAGGAAGATTTTGAGCACTCCCCTTACCAAGTGTTAAGGGATTCCATAAAGGGTGTAATTGTAAAGTCTTATTTTAATTAATTTTATAACTACTTGAAAGAGGAATTTTCATCTATTTCCAAATGGATTATAAAGAAAGTTGGGAGAAAGACTAGAAAGGATGTGTGTCATGTAGAAAAGCAAACCCACGTATTTATTACACCTACCTAAACATCAGTAGTGAATTTTCAGTAAACACTCGTACCAACAACTAAACTCTGATTTTGCTAAATAGAGGATTTGGTAAGTAAAAGTAAACTCATTCTTTATTTGAAGTAAATGAAAAGAACACATTAGTCTCTAGAAATGTTTGGGAAGTTCAGAGCATCTTATATTGCAATTGAAGTTGAAAAGGGCCTGCTTGCACTTTGAAGAGCTGGTTCCTGTGGCCTTTGATGGTGTTGTATTTATTTGTATATATTGGTTCACATAATTATTTTTCTAAATTGCCAGCCACAATTGATAGAACACAAAGATACTCTATGCTTTAAGAGAATTAGAGGACAAAATGCAAGCAATCTGCATGAAGCAGAGGGGAGCTCAGGGACACTTTAAATTCCTCAAACAAAATGCAGTGTGAATTAGTCAGGGTGGATGCCATGCCCTACATTGCAGCATGCAGGGCAGCTCTTCAAATGCCAGCTTGCTGTCTCTGTGGCACACTGCTCAGAAACACAGCCATGCTCTTGTGAGCTATCTCATAGCAGCTTCTCTAATAAACTGATGAATAAGCAATTAAAGGAAATGTGAGCAAACAGATCACCTTGGGAGGTTTGTAGAGATGGCTGCACATGATAGGACACACTTCCAAATTCTCAGGGAAGCAAAATTAATTTGGTTCCAGGACATCAGTGACACCAGATATTAAAGGGGATTTTCTCATTATTTTATACAAACACACTATGGAAGTAAATATGAAAACAGAGTATTGATTTTAAAAAGGGCTTGGAAAATCAGGCCTACTGTTTGCTATGTAGGAACACCTTACAGGAAAGTTAATGAATTGAGGAGTTTAAATAGACAGGAAATGTAAATTTCTGCTGCTTGAGGTTATGGTATTTCATTGCTTTCAACACTCTGAAAGAAAACAGGGTAATTTCACAAAGAGCTCATAGCATTTAAGGGAAACTTTTGCCTTGAGTTATTTTCACCCGTGACAATTCTCTTTCCCCTTGGCAGGTCCTTTCAGAGTAACAATATATTTTGGTGTCAGTTTTGGTCTCATTTGAACTGGTTTCAAAGGCAAAATCACCCTATGGACTCTGACTTAAATTCACATGGAAACAGAGGAATTTGACTTACAGATGTTACTTATTAATCAAAATCCCATGGCTCCAGGGCAAGCAGTATGTTGCAGATGGCAGAGGTACCATTGGTCATGGCTGCTTGAGCCTGTGGTGACTCCTGCAAGCACCACTTGGAGTCCTGTATCAGCAGTGAAATGTCAGGAAAGACTTTGCAAAACAGAGAAAAGCCTGACTATTTCATTTCCATACTCTAGTGATGGTTCTGCACCAGCTGAGAGGGGAACAGAGGCAGGCACACTGTGGAGGGTTGTATCAATATGGGGAAATCTAAGGCCTTGAGAATCCACCAGAAAACTATAACCATGGCCACAGCAAAAACTGGGATGGCTACCACTACTTGATATTTTGATAGATCTTCCCTCACTGGCAAGGGTTTTTTCCTATCTCTTGGCATATCCAGATGTTTCAGAATGCAACTACTATAAGCAATTTATAAGCAGATGTAGTAAAAAATGCAGGTTTTCTTGGACACTTTTAAAAAAATTCTACTTACGGTGTAACTAACATTAAAAAAAAAAAAAAGGGAAAACTGTCAATATCCTTACAACCTTATTTTCTATTTTCTTTCCTCTATCTGCCTCTATTCCCACTCCCAGTGTGTCTATGTCTGCTGCCCATGGAGTGAGTGCTCTGCTTCTCTGGTATTTGCATTTTTCCCAAAGATTTACAGCTCTAGAAAGCTCACAGACACAACCCTTGCCAAGATGATATTTATTATTATTAGGTAGTAGTTTATATCTCTTACAAGTCATCATTTATCTGTACTTTTCTGTTGTTTTTCCTTTTTAAATTTTTTATAGCAGAACACCAAGTCTTAATCCAAGCATTTAACTACATAACTATTCTTAAACATGTTCTCTTTTTCCTAAGTATGCATTTAGTTCAAGCGACATCCTCCTTGCTTTGAAACATTTACACAATTCCAATATATTCTGGTGGTTTTCATTCAAATCTACATGCAGATGGCTGTAAGCACAATTTTCCCTCATAGTAGTGAGAGGAGTTAGATTTTCTCTACCTAGGCTACTATGGTTCTGAAAATTATTTCCAGTTGTAATAGATGGGTGGAGATCTCAACAGAGGAAAGGTACTTTCTTTACTTCTGAAAGAAATCTTTCCACCAAAAGGAGTACTATGTACTCTGTTTAAGGGAGAGTACACAATCAAGAGCTTAAATGCACAAAATGCATAACTTTTGGATCCTAGTGTTTTGCATTTGATGGGGTAATATTTAAAGCATTAACCACAGAACAAATGAAACCAGTGACTTATCCAGTGATTCAGCGCTGTTAAGTGATAATTTTCTAGCATCTGAAAATATTTTGTGGGACTGTTTAATTCACTGAAATTGCTGTCCTCTTCCTACACTAAGTACTTAGTACTGTTCTCAGTAGTGCTTGAAATCTAGAAGAGACTGCAAAACAATTTGCTTTTTCATCTAAGAGGAAATGTTCTGATACAGGATAAGACATCACGCAAGAAAAGTCATGGGCTACAAGAGGGGAAGACTGTAATTCTACTAACAATATTATTCATTAAGGTAAAGCCAGCCATTACAAATCTCTTTCTTAATATGTAGCGTTTCTTCTGATGGATTATATATTACATGAATAGCATCCATCTTCAGCATTTCTTAAGAAATTTAGTCTAATTCCTTTAATATCTTTCTGCTACAACAATGTGAATGGTCATCTAGTAGTTTTAGAAGAAATTAATTTAGCTTGTTATATAAATTACATGAATATCCAAAAACTGGGAACCCTGCACTTTCTTTAAATCCCATTTTATTCATGACATAATTAGAAGATTGTAGATTTTTCCTCATCATTATTAGACATACATTAGATTTTCATCTGAATTAACTGCTATCGAAAACAATGGACTTGTTGTTACTCACTGAGGACTTTTAGACTTGTTAATTTTTTCCAAGTGAAGATCTGCATCTTTAACATATCAGTTTATAGATACAATGCAGGCCTCTTGCATTAAAGCACATTGAGTTCTAGAACTGTAAAAGAGAAGGAAAAAACTGTCAAAATGAGTAAGTAGTAGGCTTTTGGGGAAACATTACAAAATAAATTTTTTACAACTGTAAGTAACCCCTCATTTTTTTCTACACATATATTTTTCATAGAAAAACCTTAATTTGAAACTGAAAGACAGTATTATGAATTCAAATGCTAAAACTCTATGTTCTAACAGGATGTATAGCACCAATAAGATGCACAAAAATATGGGTTTTTTTAATCTTCATTAAAATATTCCCAATTTGGCTATAATTTCACTAGTTTTCACATGTTCCTCTCTCTTTTTCAAGAGTTTTGATTGAGTTTTACTACCAAATGAGCTAAGAATGTGGATGGAATCAGCTAGACCAGGATCTATCCAACCAACAAGAACTAACATTGAATTGAATTCAAAGCACTAGGCAATCTTAAAAAAAAAAAAGCCCCAATCAAATCAGAAAAAAATTTTACTTACTTTTTTCTTTGTTTTTCCATGTAATGTTTTTCCCTCTACCTAGATGAACAAGTTTTCATTTTAGCTTCAGGTTAAATCTAACTCTGTGAAAAACTGCTGTCTTTATGATTTCTTAGTTTCTCTTCATGACATCTTAATATCTCAATACTTCCCCTACTAAAATAATTTCTTTACACTGGGCTCTTCAAACCTAGATATTTCTACTGTCTAAAATAAATTAAAACAAAAAACTCAAAAAAAACAAAAAAACCCCAAAAAAACCAAGCTAGAGAAATTGATATATTCTGACAATTCCTAAACTGGTAAGTCTAGTCACTGAGAACAAAAATAATTTTCCCTATAATTAACTAAGGATATAGAAAGATGTCTAGAAAGATGAAACCAGGTAAAATATTTCTGCAAAGAACCGTGTGGAAGAGAATTAACCACAAGTTTTCTATTTACTTCCCATATAACACCGTCATTAGAACATGCATTTAACATGTATTTTCTTTTTAAAAGTGCAAGCATTAATTTGAACAGCAGTCAGAGTCAGTCCATATTAATAGGGGCTGTCTCTGTGCTCTGTGATGACTTCAGAATGCCCAGTGTAGTGACAGTCTGTTTGCATTTCATGAGGGAGTCGTGGGTGCCCTCAGGGCTGCCCTGCTCAGTATCCTCCTTGTCTGTTCTGGTTCTGCACCCCTTCCACCTCCTCTTTTTTCCTCTTCCTTCTTTACTCCTAAGTACCTACCTACTAAGAGAGGGCCTTTAGATACTGCAGCTGCAGCAGCTGATTTCCTCAGCAGAAGAGCAAGTGAGCATCAGCCAACAACTGCAGTAAGAACTTTGATAAGAAAATACCAGAAAACGTGTATCTTGGTGTTTGCATGGAATGCCTTTCCAAAGTCCAGTCTCACAGACTTCCTGAGCCACTGGTACTGGTTTTATACTGTAAAATTATTTCATTTATTTATTTATCTATTTAATTTTTTTAAAAGTTACTTATGTATTTATTTATATATTATTTCCCAACAGCTTCACTCTTTAATCGACTTTTATACAGAAGGCATGACTTTTTGTGCATGTCTCATTCTCAGTTAAAACTGAGTTTGGCCAGAGATATAGAGGATATCAGAAAAAGTTTCTATAGATATTAGAAGTGGGGAAAAGGCGATGGAAAATGCTACCCACTCCAGAAGGAAGCCAGAGACTTGGTGACCCTACAAACTTACAAAGGAAAAATTGAGGTTCTCAACAGCTTCTGTGCCTCAGACAACAAGTACTCCAGCCACGTTATTCAATTTGAGAAAGGCAAAAGCAGAGATTGGGAGAATGAAGACCCTAAGCCCATTGTAGGAGAGAATCAGGGCCAAGATGATCTAGTGAACCTGAATGTGCACAAATCCCTGGGAACTGATAAGGTTCATGTGTGGGTCCTGAGGCTGCTAAGCCACTCTCCATAATGCTTTTAAGATCATGGCAGTCAGGTGAAGTCCTTGGTGACAGTAAAGACAGAAATATAGCCCCCATTTTTACAAAGGGGGACCCAGAAGACCGGAGGAACTACCAACCAGTGATTCTCTCTGTGCCGGGAAAGATAATGGAGCAGATTCTCCTGGAAACTGTGCTAAGGCACATGGAAAATAAGGAGGTGATTGGTGACAACCAACATGGCTTCACTAAGGGCAAAGCATGGCTGACAAATTTGGTGATCTTCTATGACAGGGCTACAGCCTTGGTGGAATTCATGAACAAATTTTCATTTTATTACTTTATGGGGTTGAGAGACAACCACCACTACTACCTTATAAGAAAAGAAAGGGATGGGATGATGGAGGGAAAGGGATTAGCATTATCCTCTTTCAACTTTATATCTTCTCAAAAGAAAGGAGACCAAGTTCCTTGTCAATACCAAGAGGGTAAGACACTTTTTGAAGTCACCTTCAGAGACTTTATTTAGATACAACTTCACTAAATGCAAAACATTGGGCTTTCTGCATGGAACCAAATTTTCTTTCTCAGTAGTTCTGAACTCTCTCTCTTGTTCTTTTCACTTCATTATTTTATGACTGTTTCCCCAGTAAATTTTCCTATGATGTGTGGAAAGGGGGCTCTCTAACACCCCATGATGCCAGGGCAGCATATATCAGACTGCATATGATTTCATATTATCACAACTGTGGAAGGTCCAGATGTCACATTATTGTGAGATTTTCACCAACACAGTGCTTTAAAAAGACACTTCCAGGCAAATCAAGGATCATAGGAAACTAAACTGAAATAATCAAAATGTGAAAAAGAAATGAATGTTAGAGTAGATGAAGACTTGAGAGATTACACTGGAATAATTTGCATTTTAAATTGGACTGAGTTATGCTCTAGACTAGATAAGATTCATGTATAAGTCTTATTTGGACTAAATCAGTTGGCACATCCTTATATCTAAGTAAATAAGCACAAGTAATTACTGTGAGTGTTTAGGGATTGGGAATATGGTAGAAGCTTTTTGCATTACTCCATTCTTCATATCTATCTGTGATTTTTTACATAAGGTGTATTATAATTGTTTGCAATTTGTTAGAAAGTAAGCATTTGTGAGATTTAGCAGTTCACTGTGATCAAGGACATGATTTTTATGTAAAAAATATACTCACATACATGAACTCTCATTCAGAGATATTGCTGGGAATTATATACATAAATGCCTGTAATAACCTGATCAGTCACCCATAATTTGAGAAGTAATAAAGTAGAATGGAAACAAGGTTGAAAGTTATCAACACAGTCCTTATTTGTCACTGACTTCCTTGAAGATTTGGGTTACAGCCTCAAGTATTGATATTTGAATAATGCTAAATTGCTTTCTGTACAGTTTGATTACCCAGCTTATCTTATATGATTTTAGAATTTAAAAAGTAAATGTATACTTTTTCTTTGTGGGGAGGCTAAATCAGAATCTTAAAGTTTCATGACAGTCACTTTTGAAGAGGAAGGATTAACTTCATTCTAATGCCGAGACCCACGTGAGCCTTCACACATTTAGCATTAGATTTTAAATACTTTTGCTGTAGTTCTTTCCCAGTAATTATCTCTTCATTCTTTGTGAAAAATTAAATACTCCAGATCTTCCTTCAGGAGCTCTTTTCCATAATAAAGGTTACATTATTTGATGAGGAACTAGAAATACTGTTATGCAGTCTATGTCTGTGGTATTCACATGCTACTAGGAGATTCCAAGTGAAACTGAATGGGTGGTTTTCTCCAGACTATTTATCCTTCTTCCTAACTCAGTTAAGCCTTTCAGCAATCTTCTCAAAGTCTTCCTAAAATCTTCAAGACTAAAGAGAGAAAGTGACCAAAACAACAATCCATTTGTGGAAAATGTTAATCAGAAAACTATCAGATTCAAGATATATATTGTTCATAGTCATGACAAGCTCTTTTAATGACTGGAAGGAAGATATTATGAAGGTCTTTCATGGTCAGGGTGTTTCAGTGCTGAGGCTGATACATCAGCAACTGATACCTATCTGCCATGCAGTCTAGTAAGTAACTTGGCACTACTGCCCTTTCTCTGACTTTTGTTCTGCGGAAAAAGGAGAGGGAAGAGATATCAATGAATATTTATCCCAGTCTAACAAAGATATGTTTATCTATTACTGTGATGGAATCCACACACACACTTGAGCAGAGATAGGATTTTATAACTGTGATTTCACACCATCTATGTTCAAATTAAAAGTCATTATTAAAAGGGAAAAGGTACATTTCACCATAGCACATTATATTTTTATTGATTTCAGCTTCCAGCAAAAACTAATTTAATCTTTATAAATCAAATTTTAAAAACACCTCAATCTCCCTTCTGCCTGTACCACACTTCTTGGAATTGTATTGTCAGTGTGATTTCAGTTTGCATTTATGGTCTCTGTACGGAGAAAGCTTGGTCCTTTACTTCTTCTTCCACGAGAGACAGATTTTTATGCACTTGAATCTATTTTAAATGTCATTAAGACATGGTTGGTGTCTTGTTGAAAAGTCAGGATTGGTACTTCCTTAAATGTTTGGTCAGAATTGTGAAACAGTGACTGAAAGCAAAGGAGATGGTAACACCACATTGAACTTCAGGACCATCTCACTTAGGTAAGTCAAGATCAAAATACATATTTTTATCTCATTTTCATAATTCATAAAAATTTACTAAATGGTAGCAACAACTTGCTGTATAATTTTAAAAACACTTTTTTTAAAATTTGCCCTTCGCTCACACATTGACCATGAATTCAGGGGCTATACAGGAACATAAGCAAGGCTGAAACATATTCAAGCTTACTCCTATTAGGAAGTAATTTGATGTACAATTTCTTTAAAACAAAACAAAAAAACACTTACAGAGAAAGGACACCAATATCTGGGCCTTCACTGCTTGTAATTGTAAAACTATTAAATATATTTACTTATTTTTCTCTCTTTACTCATCTCTCTATTTGTTTCTTGTTTAAAATACGTCTGGGCTGTCTGCCTGACCCTCTTTCAAAATTAAATGTACGGGTATATCTTTGATTTTAAAATTGTAGGAAACTTCTTTTGTTTTGCCACTTTTGTATTAATAAATATGCTTTTTTGTGTTTTTCTTAAAGTGTAGCCTGTACATCTGCAGTGCAAATCTGAAGGATGAAATAAAGGCAATTTTCTTCTAGTGCATGCCTTTTCCTAAAAAAAACCCCAAAACAAAATAAAACAAACCCCTCCCCCACAAAAACCCACCCAACTCTTTACAAGATACAAGACAAATGACACAAAAGTGAAAGGGCACTGATACAAACTGGATAGGCTTACAACATAATTGAATTAAGTCCTGTGTGCCACATATGATCACAAAGCAGAGCCATGTCTTGAGCACTCTGAATGTAGGGAGGCTGCCAGTCAATAAAAAGACCCTTTAAACTGTTTAAATGCATCATGAGCATGTGCAGAACACTCCTAGCTAACAGGTGGCTGAATAAAACTCAGCTGGTGTTGCACAGGGCTATAGCATTGACCTTCTTTAGGATAATTTCAGCCCTCTTTAAAAAAAAAAAAAAAACAAAACAACTGTTACTGTACTTGGTGTAGTGGAAACAATTTAAGGATGAATAATTTCTTTTAGCCCCTTGAGGCACCGGTGGCTCGTTCTCCGCTCTCTCTCCCTTTCTGTGTCTCTCAAGTGAATTAACATAAAGGAACAGTGACAACAGCAAGCTGAAAAGCGTAGCTGGTGGGAGGATTAAGTATATCATTGAAAGGAATTATGTTGTAAATGACTGGGAGGGGTAGGGGCTTCTGTTCCTTGGTCCCATCTGGTCTTTAAAGAATACCTTGTTGTAATTACCCCCAGATGGCTTTGTGCTACACTGGGTCTGGACAGCCAGGTGCCACTGTACCCTGCTGGGTGTGATATTCATTGCTACATGCAGTGACAAAAATGGACTTCATTGCAACCTAATTTCTTCCAGGGTATTACACAAATATGGAATGAATGTAGCTTATCAAACAAGAGCTTAGTGTGCCAGGGGCTGAAACTGTCAAATGGAAGACAAGACTGCCTTGTTGTTTCACTTTTAACAATTGTCTTGATATGTGGAAATATCAACAATTTACAGTGTTTGAATGCTAATAAATATATAATATATCATGTTAGCTATTTTTCCAGAAGCTGAAATGCTCAAATTACCCTAAGGCAATTGCTGGAAATGGTAGAATAACAAACGCCTCTTACAAAGTCAGTTTTTCAACAAGATTTGGTGTAGGCTAAGTTTGGGTCCAATCCTTGAAGATGTCAGCACAGAAAACCCTTTCTCTTCACTCCCAGCCTCAGGCTTGTACTTCTGCCCCAGATGAAATTTTTTCTACTTTCTTTCATTTCTTTTTATTGATATTGCTTCCTTTATCTCATGTAGTTCCTGGGAATTTTACCTCCAGAATCATACCAGTCTTATATTTTCAAATCCTCCTTGAAAAAGCAGTTATGAAGCTCTTCTAAAAGAATCATTTTTACTAAACCTAAAAATTAGGTCTTTTGCCACAAAAGGGAAAACAGAAGAGAAGTTTGAGGAAAAACAGAAATACAGCATTCAAAATCCTGGGTTGCTGTGAAACAACTGACTGTATTTTGTACAAGTAACCGTGTTACGGGGTGATCGGTACTTCCTTTCTCACTGGAAGTGCACAAATGGACATTGAGTGAAATGCCACAAAGAGAAAACCTCTTCCCAGCTCATCTGTTTTCCTGCTCTGCCACACACCTGCCCACATCCCCCGTGTCTGTGTAAGCCCGTGTATGCAGCTTCTTCGTCGTGTTTTGTGCGGCTTGTGCACAATTCCCTATTCTCCAGCTACAGTGCCAGTGGCTCCACTGAATGACCAAGGTGTGGAACGGCTCTCCCAGCAATTCTTGGTCACCACAATGCCAACAATAGCACCAGCTTTCTTTTCTAAGGTCTGAAGGGAATGAAATGGTGATTGCCTGCTTCTTGCGTCTCTATTTAGCCTCACAATGCCAAGATTGTCTTTCCCCAGCCTTTCTGTACTTTCCACCATGTTGCATAATCAGAGGAGATGTAACTCTGTGGCAGCTGGTTAGCTACTGCAAGTCACATACGTGCTCAACAGATATTAGTAACTTGGGAAAAAGACGCTCTTTACATCTTTAATCTACCTGTGAAAATTTGTAAATGGCATCATGACTGAATCCCTAGTCTCCTTCATTACCATCATCTGATTAGAATCGTAATTCTGAGAGAAGTGCCTGATTGGCTTTTGTTCTAAGACTCTTTTATTCTGTCCAGACAGTGCACATTTTAAAACTGTAATATTTTCTGAGAAGGAAAAAGAGTCTTAAAGTTCTGAAAAATCAAACTTTCAAAACATAGTGACATAGTAGTTTGGTGCTTTTAAAACTGCCTCCAATTAAAACCTATACGAAAATAAGACTACTCTACTTTAAATCACCAGATCAATTTTTAGTTCTGGGAATTATTAGCAAATAATTATGGTCTTCCATTTTTGTAATTCAACCTTCTTATTTTTTTACAGGGAACCTTTGATTTTACTAATTGCTATTTACTCAGACATGTAATCAGTCATACAAAAAATAAAATGTCTCTGCAAGGTAAAATAGATTTTTCACCCATTCTCTGTGACTTGGACAATGTAATTTTATGAAATTTCCCTGATCAGCTCTTATTCACCTTTTCCAGGAAGTTCAAATTCATCTATAAAGCCTCAATGCCATCTTCCATCACCATTAAGAATACTTTCAAAAGTGTTGTCCCAGCAACAAGTGCATTAGTCAATCCAATTGTTTGCTATGAAAAATGATGGGACAAATTTTGACATTAGAGACAAGGTCAGACTTATGCTGACTTAGTACTGTGTAGCGGCAGGTTTCCACATGTTAATCAAGAAAGTAAGATGTGTTCTCTTTTTTTTCTGTCCCTTCCTCCCTGTCTCTCTTTCTTCTACTTCTTTGTGTTTGCAAATATATTTATGTAACTTAGGAAGAAAATCTGATATATTAGGCAACTATAATTACAATATCCACCGTGCTAAAATTATCAAAATTATAGTTTGTGTGTTTTTTAAAAGCTAAGGCAAATAATATATTTATCAAAGTCAGTTTATTTTTATATAAGAAAGTGATGCACATGCCTTAAATTAATGAAAATGAGCTACATAAGTCAGACATTGTTTTGAAAATTAATTTTTGTCTACCGAAACTTCACTATGTGCATGATTTCCAATACCTGATAATAACTTAGCTACATAGAAATGAGGAAAATATCAGCTCTGAATTTGAGAGTGAATTATGTTATAATGTAATTAG